>NW_027556098.1:310206527-310819652 GCF_003287225.1 Phascolarctos cinereus | reverse complement strand
CAGAGCCCATTGTCTGTGTCATTAAATCATTACCATTCAATCAGGGTTTCTAGATCCCGTTTCATAAGAAGAGACACACTAGACTCTGGATTTCCAGAATATCTTCACACCGAGAATTCTAAGAAGAAACTGTTAAGTATGAAGCACATTCAACTCTCCTGTTAGAGGAAGGGGAGTGATCTTTCTCTCCATGTTCTCTGAAAGTGAAGGAGGCTCCTCCTGAAGTAAAGTACACTGCTGGGCCACTTAGGGTTTAGGACCAGTGTTTGCTGCTCCTCCCCACCTGTATGGAGAATAACAAGAAAATGAAGGCAGAGGAGATGAGATGATTGGGCAAAGTGTGGCTTTAACCTAGAGGTCAGTCTTGGAAGTGCCTGTCTCTGGCAGCCAGCCCTGGAGGTGATCCTATAGCAAATTTATAGCCGGAGTAGCTGAGTTTAAATTCCAGATTTGTCATCCCTTGGGCAAGACTCGGGAGAAAGAAGTAGCAGCTCTCCTCCTCACTCTCCCTATCAATTACATAACTTCTTTCGCCTCTGGGCGTTTTCTCTGTCACCTATGCTTGGAATGCCCTCTTTCCTCGTCTCTGACTTCTTGCTTTACTGGCTTCCTTTACGTCCCAACTAAAATCCCACCTTCTACTGCAAGCCTTTCCCAACCCTTCCTTCTTAATTCTAGTGCCTTCCCTCTCATCTATATCCTAATTATCCTGTATGTAGCTTGTGTGTACATGGCTGTCTGCTTGTTGTCTCCCCTGATAGGTTGTGAACTCCTTGAGGGCAGGGACTGTCTTTGGGCTCTTTTTATATCTCTAATACTTAGCACATTGCCTGGCAAATAGCAGATGCTTAATAAATGTTTGTTGACTAACATGTGGCTGTAACATAAAGACTGGGTAGCTTGTGAGTAACATTTATAGCCAGATCTGAAAGCCTACCCCACCTCTCCAAAGGAAGTTGGGGTTCTACCTTTATGGGAATAAGGCCATGTCTGAGTGATCACTCCCTCACTCTCCTAGGTTCAAGAACCATTTTAAGCTTGGAATCATCCCTATCTAATAACATGTCATTAGAAGCCTAGGGGTATGATTCTTTTTGGGATCCGGGATAAAAGCCACTTTCCCTAGTTGCACAAGGGTGGAGGAAGAAGTTCCACCCTAGACCAGGAGGATAATAGTTGGCTTAATCTTTGTCTGTTTAACTCCCCCCTGCCTCCATAGCCTTTCACACAAAAGACAATCGCAGACAGTGAGTAAACTATATTTATCAAAGCAAGCAAATAAGACGGTAATTGGGGGAAGCCATGCAAGATTAGTTTGGGCAATAGAAAATACCAAAATTAGGGGGCTCTGCAACCTAGGAATGAGACAAAAATCTCAGCTCAGCTGCAGAGAAAAAATTCTCACCTGATGAGTCTACTATTAGAGGTTTTGGGGGACACAAGTATGGGGAATCAAGGGATATGTTGGGGTCCCAGTTTTCCCCACAAGCCCATGACTCTGGAGACTCCCATTTAAAAGGCAAAAGTTTGTATTTTGCCTCTTCTATTCCTTTCTCAGCTTCCCTTGCTTTTTTTACCTCTGCTTCTCTTCCAAAGTCTCAGCCAATCAGGAGTCGCATCTTACTACATATAGTTATCACAGGGTTGTCCTTTGGGGACTGACAACCCTGTCTGGGGATGAGGCTTTGGCTAAATTGGGGGAGTGAGGGGATCAGATTCTGTGCCCAGTCTACCTGCACCCCCAACCTACTCCTGTTTAATCAATCATGGCAGAAAAGTGCTTTTAAGTTCTAGATTAATTCTGTGTGCCGGATTCATAAAGTAGTTTCCTGACTCCATTTGAAGGTGCAGGCCTTGGTTCTAGGTTCAGACTTGCCCTCTAGACTCACTTAAAAGTTTTAGCCTTGTCCTAGAGCCTGAACTTAGCCCCGTGATCATGGCCTCCCACATTTCAGAAGTGCCTCCCCCACTCCCTAGCTCTGGCTCCCACAGCAGGCACCAGCACTACAGAGCCCGATCTCTCCATGCCACCCAGAGTCAGCTGCCCATCTGCTCCTCTCCCACTGGCTGCCTTCCCTGGCACAGGGAACTGCTAGCCTCTCACTCAGTACTCACAAGGTGACTTTGAGCAATGCAAACTCAGCTGGTGTGGTGGGACCAGAGCCTGAGGTGGGGGGGGAGGGGAGGCGATAACTAGGATGACTCCCCTTCCTCTGACCAGGCCCCTTTGCCCATCTGCTGCTGCATTCGTCAGGGAAGGAGAAGGAGAAGTGAGGGGAGGGGGAAAGAAGAGGAGGACAGAAGACGGGAAGATTGGAGAATAAAATCATGCAAAGAAGATATAAGAGTACTGATGAGTGTCCCTCCTGCTCTTGTAGTGGGGGAGAGGTTTTCCTCTTTGGGAGGGAAATTGTCGATAAGCATTGAAATTATCTCTCCATGCTGCATACTTCTCTCCAATCCTCCTCCCCATTCAGCTTTCTATTCCTTTTCTCCTGTTCTGAATTCCTGTTGGAATAGAAGGCTTAGGTTTGAATCCCAGCTCTGTAACTTAGAAGCTGTGTGACTATGGACAAATCACTTGAGCTCTCTGTCTCTCAGTTTCCTCATTCGTAAAATGAGGCTAATGATGCCTGTACCATCAGCTTCATAGAATTGTTGTGAAGAGAGTGCTTTATAAACTTTAAAGCACTATCTAAATGGAAACTACTATTATTGTCAATAAAAACAAACCGTTTCTAGGGTCACTGCTTTGGCCCGGGGAAAGTGAAAATGGGGAGGAGGTGCATTAGGAGAGGCACACACTAGTTGAATTAAGGAACAGAGAGTTGGGAGGCAGTGTTTGATTCTAGAAACCATACGCGTTATAGGTGGGTGGAGTGAACAAACTCACCCAGTTTCCCTCCCTCTACCAGGGAGCTTTTTAAATGCCTTTTGCTTTTACATCATATTTCTGAATATACCTTTCCCCTCTCCTTTCCCCCAAATCCATCTCTCATGTCAAACACAAACAACAATGCTGCTTCATAAACTGAATGTGGCCCATAACACTGGAGTGTGGCCTGAACCAGATTAAAATGTAGTTTCTATATAGTTTTAATGTGTTGCTGTATTAGTTAAAAAAAAAGTGTGTGTGTGATTTTCTACGTCACTATGTGACCCACGAAGATCCTTGTGACCTCATTTCTATTTGAGCTTGACACCACTGGTCTATCCTCATACTGTCATAACTCTTCAGTGAAAGAGGTGCATCTTCTTATGCCTTTTCCAGGGCCAAGCTTGGTTATTATAATTATACAATGTTTAATTTGGTTTTTAAATTGTTTTATCCATTTGCGTGGCTGTGGGCACTATGTATGTTATTTGCTTATTTGGTTCTATATTAGTTCATATAACTTTTCCCATGTTTCTTTGAGTCATTGTTTCTTACAGTACAATTGCATTCCATTCCATTCATGTTTCACGGTTTGTTGAGTCAATGATGCCCAGTACTATGGGCATCTATCATATGTCTAGCTCTTTGCTGTCATAAAGATTCTGCTATAAATATATGTGTGTGTGTGTGTGTGTGTGTGTGTGTGTACACACACACACACACACACACACACACACATATTAGTAGATGGAACCTTTCTGTCTTTGATTTCCTTGAGGTATATGCTCAACAGTGGGATCTCTGGGTCAAAGAATATGTATATCTTAGTACCTTTAAACATAATAGCATTTAAATAGTGCTTTAATATTTGCAAAGGATCTTACATATATTACAATCCTCACAACAACCCCTGTGAAGTAAGTGTTACCTTCATGTTACTGTTGAGGAAACCAAAACTGAGGGAATAAGTGGCTTTCTTAAGATTATATAGCTAATGTCTGAGGCAGGATTAGAATTTAGGTCTTCCTGACTCCAGGGCTAACATTCTCTACTACATCACCTAGGTGCTGTGCATGTGGTCTCTCTCTCTCTCTCTCTCTCTCTCTCTCTCTCTCTCTCTCTCTCTCTCTCTCTTTCTCTTTTTCTCTCTGAAATTCCAAATTCTAGCCCCCCTCCCCCCCATTGAGTTTGTATCTCCAGTGCCTAGTGCACTTTCATATGGTAAAAAATACTTAATAAATTCTTTGGATTGGATACTGTGTGAAAGTCCCTTGGGCAAGCACTTAAGCTCTGTGGTTCTCAGTTTCCTTATTTATAAAATGAGGGGGTTGGTCTAGGGAAGCTCTGAGGTCCCTTCAAGCTCTAAATCTATGGTCTGGTTAGGTTTACACCCAACTATTGGATTTGCCCATGAGGATGGTGCCACCCCTAGGCAAAATTGTTCAGGAGACACCGTCTGTCTTTGGCACTCCCCCATTCTCTTTGCATACCTTTTTGACTCCCCCTTCTTCCTATCTCAGGCATCCCAACTCCTAGACCTGTCCTATATGACCTGGTACCTTTATGCTTCTCTTTCGTTCCCTTCCTCCAGAAGCTTATCATTGCTACTTCCATGCTGCACCTCTCCCTCCAAATACCTCCCCTACCCTCCTTTCTTATATGGCCCCTCAGGGCCCAGGCCTCATCCATTTAATCTGAGAAACTCATCTAGGCTCTGTATTTCCAGCTACCTCCTCCACAGCCTTGACACTCCTTCACCTCCCCCACCAAAGAGCATATTTGAAAGGGACTTGAACCCCAGCACCCCTGCTCTCCTGGTTGGTGACTGTCTTTCCCAAACCAGTGTTTCAGGAAAGCCCCGGGATGTTTCACCTCACTCCCTCCTCTCTGGTCGCCTCCTCCACAACCTCTTCCTCAACCTCCTTGATTTCCTTCTCCTTCCAACCCCTCCTTCATGGAACCATGAACCATGATTATATCAATTCAGCCGTGGTTCCTATAGGAAGCCTTTCCTGATCCCCCTTAATGCTAGCACCTTCCCTCTGTGAATTCTCCAGTTTATCCTGTCTATACCTTGTTTGTACATGGTTTTTTTCCTGTTGTCTCCCCATTAGACTGAGCTTCTTGAGGGCAGGGGGTTGTGTTCTGCCTGTCTTTGTATCCTCAGAGCTTAATACTGTGCTTGGCACTTAGTAGGTACTCATTGGCTGAGGACTAGAAGGGGGTGTGTCAGTCTATTCCCCATTCACAATTACTCTGACTTTCTGGACCAAAGTGGCCCTCCTTGGTCTCCATTCTATGAAGTGCCTTGTCTTCTCCATCATAAGATACAGCACCTTGAGGACAGAGGCTGTCTTTTGATTTGTACCTCCAGAATTTAGCACACTCCCTGGCACATAGTAAATGCTATGATCAAATGAGAGCACATGTGAAGTGCTTTGCAAACCTTAAAACATTATATAAATGGCAGCTCGTATTATCATCATCATTATTATTAATATATATTTTTGATCCATGTGCTAATTGGAGAGAATGGGGGGAGGGAGGGGGTTTGCCTAGCTGCCCCTTTAGTTGTGATTTTAATGGAATCTTTTTCTTCTTATTGCCCTTACTGTGATTGTCCAAGTCATTGGTGACCCCTGATGCTGGGAATTTCAACCAACAAGATACTCAAGGGAAACATTCTGGGACAGAAAGGGCTGTTTGGTGCTTTTCAAATCACCTTGCACAGGTAGTGCAATCTGGGTACTAGATTTCCATTAAATTCTGCCTGAGGTTCTTTATTTTCTATCCAGGAATTTGGATGGAACCTTCTTCTTGCCATAAGTACTCAAAGGACTGAGGATCTTGTTTCTAGAGAGAACTTTGTGATGATCTTCAAAGAGTCTTCAGTGATTGCCTTTCTGCTGCAGACAAGCAAGTGCTATCTATACTCAAAGGCCAAGTTGGTCAGCCTCCTGGAAGAGGAGGAAAAGAGGTCCACAGGACATCTTTGCACTTTCCAGAATATCAAGGAAAATGATTCACTTCAGTCTCCATTCCTGCGCCTTTGTGCTGGCTGTGCTTTACACCTGAAGAGAGCTCTTCCTTTTCATCTTCCTGTATTAGAATCTCTGGCTTCCTTCAAGATTCAGCTCAAATGTCACCTTCTGCAGGAAGCCTCTCCTGGTTTCTACGGCTGCTAGTGCCTTCCCCTCTAAGCTTCTCTTCCATCTTCTCTGTATATCTCTTGTGTACACCTATTTATGTACATGTTGTCTTCCCCATTAGAAGGTAAGGTCCTTGAGGTCAGGAGCTATGTTTGCTTTTTCTTTGGACCCCCAGTACCTAGCACATAGTAAACAATTCGTAAATGATTGCTGATTGAAAAACACCAAACAAAGGAACCAGAAAAAGCTTACTTCAGGGTGGAAAAAAAAAGTAGAAAAATGATCTGAAAAGGCAGTAGGGAATTCTGAGCTTTGTCGATTGGTTGGAGAGTAGAAGAATGTAGTGCAGAGAAGAGCAGGAAGAAAGACCACTGGACACTTGGAGTTAAGCAAGTCTGATAGAGGTAGACTGGCCTATGGGGACCAGTCCTTGAGGGATGCACAGATGCATCCGCTGCCTGCTTCCAGACTGGGGATGCAGTGGTTTTTGTACTGTGATGCCAAAGAGCTCTCCAACTGGTTGCCAATCTAGAATTGAGTGGGTGAATAAAAGCTGTCTTGAGTATCAGATTGGGTAAAGTTGACTGCCCTGTTGTGCCCATCTGTGAGCACATGTCCTACCTGGGATGCAGACTCTTCCTCATCTTGCTGCTTAGGTGGTCTCCTGGTGATTGACGAACTGCCCGATGCAGTCTACCTTCCCTGCTGCTGGCCACACATGAGGGAACACCTTGGGAGATGTGGGACCATGGGTGACCAGCGTGCCAGAAAGTGTGCTTGTGGCTTGAGGCTGAGTGAGAGACAGACAATTTGCTCCCCCCCTCCCCCGACTCCTCACCCTCTGGACAGCTCAGAGTTGACCTCCTACTTCTAAGCAGGAAGGAAGAGGAATGGAAGGGGGCAGGTTGTTCCTTTTAGACACCCACTCAGTTCTGGCTCAGCAACCAGTTAGAAAGGTCTTTGTCATCACACAGGGCAGCCCCCTGAACCATCATCATACCCTCCTTTCCTGCTGGAGGCATGTGAGGATTCTCTGCACATGCTTCAAAGGCTGGTCCCCATTCCATAGAGATAGGAAGTTCTTCTGAAAGAGGAGACAGCTGGACCTCTAAGGAGAGAACAGCTGCAGGAATAGTGGTGTGAATCTATAGGCACTCTAATGTGACAGACCATCCAGTGGGTCAGAGAAACAGGAGGTGAGTGGTGGTGGCTGGTGACTTGCTGTTGGGGGATACTGAGGTAGCTAAGATTTCTTTATCCTTTTGCAATAATAGAGATATTTTGGAGCATGTATCCAATTCTTCCCAAGACTTATCAGACCTGTAGACCATTGCTCCACTTGAGGTAAGGGCACAGATGATATGGTCAGAAGGAATCCGAAAAGCTTGGCAAAATATTATGGAATCTTGGGCAAGAAGTGAAGAGCTGAGAGATGCAGAGAGTAGTTTAGAAAACAAAACAAAACAAAAACTTCTGTTAAGAGAAATTAGGGGCAGCTAGGTAGCGCAGTGGATAGAGCACCAGCCCTGAAGTCAGGAGGACCTGAGTTCAAATCTGGCCTCAGACCAAATACTTGACACTTACTAGCTGTGTGACCCTGGGCAAGTCACTTAACCCCAATTGCCTAAAAAAAAAAAAGTCAAAGGCTTTAGAGAAGAAAGAAAAGGCAGATTTGGGAAATAAAAAGCTGATTAAGGATATGGTATCTGGGGCAGCTAGGGAATGCAGTGTATAGAGCACCAGTCCTGGAATCAGGAGGACCTGAGTTCAAATCTGGCCTCATATGCTTACTAGTTGTGTGACCTTGGGCAAGTCACTTAACCACAATTGCCTGGAAAAAAGAAAGAATATGGTGTCTGATTTCAATTCACTACTTTGCAGAGGTGAGGAGGTCCACAATTGTGGAACATTGCATACATTATCTATTTTTTTGGATATATTGATCAGTTTTGCTGATTTTTTTCTTTTCTTCCTATGTTCTTTTCCTTTTCTTTAAAAATATTCTTTGTTAAATGAACTTGCTTTCTGGGAGGGAGGGGTAGAGGAAGAAGGGATGTAGGGCAACTTAAAATGTAGGTAACATAAAAACAAAAGATATCAATAAAATTGTATTAAAAAAAAAAAGATGGCATCTGCGAATGAGACTTGAATTTCTGGTCTATTACTTCCAATACAGAAATGGTGAGCTCCTGCCCAGGGATGGAGTACATCTGACAAGGGCTGGTATGCATGTTTTTGCCTTGAGTCTTGCAAATCTAATCAAAAGGGCTTCAAAGTAAAAAGGAAAGGGAGGATGAAAATTGTTTGCTTATATGCCCCAAGGTAGAACCATAAAGAATGGCTGCCGTGCAACTAGAATAGAAGTAGAGATGCCCAGATGTTCACAGGAGAGAAAAATCTAAGGAAGGAGCTAACAATAAAACCCATGCCTCAGGTCTCTGTAGACAATTTCACCAAGTTATAGGCAGCCAGCAAAGGGATACTAATTCAACGAGGCAAATCTGATCTCACATTATCACTTAGACTCATGTGTTTCCTATGAGACTTATGACTGAAGTATACAAAAGGAATAGAGGGGTGGAGAGCAGAATAGCATTGCATATTAAGAAAACAGAGGCAGCTAGGTGTCAAATAGAGTTAAAATCCTACCTCAGACGCTAAACTGTGTGACTGTGGGTAAGTCACTTAACCTCATTCAGTTTCTTTCCAGTCATCTGTTAAATGGGAGCAATAATAGCATCTCCCTCCTAGAGTTAGTGTGAGGATAAAAGGAGATATGTTTGGAAATACTAGTTATTACATGTACTCCTCTGAGGAAATCCAGATGTCAAAGGAAGAAACGTGGTACAGAATATTTGGGTGAAATTCAATGGAGGCAGAAACGGAAGCAATATTGTCATAGAAATATGCTACAGATAACCTGGATGGAAAGAGAATATTTGGGAAAGAGATCACAGGTTTGAAGTGGAGGCAGAATATAGTACTGATAAGATACCTTAGTGATCTGAGCATCTGCTGGAGACTTTTTGCCCAAGGCCAAAAAGCCAGTATTTTCTTGACTTGTCTTAATGATAATTTCATCCTTTTGAAGATGAGGAACCAGTAAGGTGAGCTTCTGTTTTGGACATGGTTCTTACCAACAAGGAAGATTGTGTTACTGGGGTAGAAATGATGGAGACAAAGGAAGATGTAACTACTCCCTCTTAGGATTTGGGATAGAAGGAGAGGAATCTGGGCATAATCTGATGTACAAGTCAGATTAATGAATAGCAGATATTTAAGGATTCAGAGCATAGATAGTAATGTTGCTATGGCCCACAATTCCATAATGGAAATCAGTCCAAGAGGGATGGAATGCATTTGAAAGTAAAAGTCTGAAGACAAAAAGAAGCATTTCCCAGGAGGAAAAAAAGGAGTTTCCTAAAAAGATTCACATGGATACACAAGATGCTCATTGACCAGTTGAGACATGTAAAGTTGGAGGTAAGAGTTGGTATTTGAGGATAATTAGAAAAGTGTGGCATCATCCTGTAAGGATGGTGTCAGAAGCACTAATTCTCAGATCTCTTCTATTGCATTTCTATCTTCCTCATAGTTCAGGGCCTTTTCTGTGGGGTCTGTCTTGGACCTCCGACCTCTCTTTGATGTCACAGTAGTAGAAGGCTACTTTGACAAGAACTCAGGTGCTCTCCAGAGAAGCCTCTTTGAAATGTTGCTGTATAGCAAGTGCTCCAGGGTCTAGGGTAGGCTCTGGGAAGTGGGGAAGTATTGTAGGATGGGGGAAGGGGTGGCACACAGCATCTTCATTTGATGTTGTCTTTGATTGGACCAGGCAGCAAATGGTCATCCCTACACTGTCCTCCAAAGTCCCTGAGCTTTTTAGCTGCTCTCCTGGGAAAGGGAAGAATAAAGAGGGAGGGAAAGAAAAAGGAAGAGAGACAGAGACAGAGATAGAGAGACTTCAAATTCTGGTGGCATTTTCAGGTGGTAACTTTGTTGGGACTAAAAATCAATCGAGCTGACAGGTTGCAATTGGGAGATGCGTATGCCAGCCCTGCTTAATTGTGGAATAATTAAGAATATGTCAAGATTAAAATTACTAATAATATTTGCTCTCAACCCAGACTTTGTGCTTCCCTCCCCTTCCCCACCCTTTTCTGAAACAAACCTCTCTCTGTCTCCTCCTGGCCATCCACTGAGTGTTGGAAGCTAATGAATTTTTGCAAATGCAGGAGTGAGTGTTTGGCTGAGAAATATCCACAGGGCAGCTGAATGGCTCTTGGTTGTGGTTTCTTTTCTTTTACAAGATATTTAATATTTATGGCCCCTTATCCTTGTGAAGAATTAGGAGGGGGCTGGATGAGGAGGGGAGAAAAAAGCAGCAGCCTGGGGATGGAGGGACAGGGAGGAAGCGGGGGATGGGGATAGGAATGTTTATGAAGCTTCCTTTCTCTCTTTTTCTTTTCAATTACAAAGATGCCTAAGCTAATTAAGTGCTAATAACCTTGTTAATTTAAAATGCCTCCTCTCTCTCTTCTGGCCACCCCAAGGAAGAATTAAACCAAAAGGAGTAATAGTACTATCTGACATTTTTGTAGCACTTTGTAGTTTACAAACCACTTTAGACATGGTATCTTATTTGGTCCTTACAACAGCCTTGTGAGGTAGACAGAGCAGGTATTATGACCCTACTGGGCACAGATGAGGAAACCAAGGCTCAGAGGTGAAATGACTTGCCAGGTTAATAAGTGGCAGAGACAAGATTCAAATCAAAATCTCCTAGCCACAAATAAGCTATTAATCAGGCAATAAACATGTATGAAGCACCTACTAGGTGCCATGTACTGTGTTAAGCACTAGGGATGCAAAAAAGAGTCAAAAGCGTGTGCATGCTCGCATAAAGCTATATATGTGAGATAAGTAGGAAATAATTAACAAAGGGAAGATGCTAGGATTAAGATGGGTTGGGGAAGGCTTGCTGTAACAGGTAAGATTTTTGTTGGGACTTGAAGGGAGCCAGGGGAGCTAGGAGGCAGAGATGAAGACGGGGAGCATTCCAGACATGAGAGACAAGCCAGTGAAAGTGCCTGGAGCTGAGACATGGAGTGTCTTAGGAACAGCAAGGAGACCAGTGTCACTGGATCAAAGATGTGGTGGGGAGTAAGATGTAAAAAAACTGGAAAGGTATGTGTTTGTGGGGTGGGGGACTGGGTCATGAAGGGCTTTGTACAACAAACATGGAGGCCACAGGAAATTACTAATTGGGGAGGGGGTGACATGGTCAGACCTGTGCTTATTTCCTATTTATCTTGTAGATAGAAGTGGACCCAGTCAGGACAGTCGCATGATTTTCTCCACCTTTGTTCAGGAACACGTCTGTAGGAGTAAAAGTAATGGATGGTGAAAGCCATCCAAGGCTGAGACTTGGCACAGCATGATCACTGATATGACAAGGCCAGAGACTTCAGAGAAGACAGTGTAAAAGTTGCACTGGTTCAAGGGATCAAGATGGGGAAAAGAGGAGAGAGTAGCCAGTACAGGAAAGATGACCTAAGAGAGAATTGGAGGGTCTGGGGTTTGGAGGTTGAAATGTGCTTGAAGAGTAGAATTTGATAAGGCAAGGCAGAAGTAGAGGCAGAAAGCCAATATATTATGGTCAGATAAAGGGCTTTTAGGGCAGCTAGATGGTGAGGTGGGTAGAGAGCACCAGGCCTAGAGTCAGGAAAACTCATCTTTTGTGAGTTCAAATTCTGTCTCAGATGCTTAGTTGCTGTGTGACCCTGGGCAAGTCATTTAACCTTGTTTGTCTCAATTTCCTCATCTGTAAAATGATCTGGAGAAAGAAATGACAAAGCACTCCAGTATCTTGCCGAGAAAACCCCAAATGGGATCACAAAGAGTTGGGCATGATTGAAAAATGACTGAACAACAACAACAGGCTTCTGAGATTTGTGGGTTTCATTTGGAAAACATGGGTGATGGCAAGATCAGGGGTATGTCCATTTTTGGGTATGGCTGAGATAGGGTTCAGGTCAAGGAAAATGAGTAAACTGAGGAACTAAGCTTGTGGTTAGGCTGTTGAGGGAGAGTTAATATGTATGTTGAAGTCCCCTAGTATGAGGTCAGGGGTTGTGAAGGAGAGAAAAATTGTGAGCTAGGTATGGAACTCATTGAGGAAGGAAGTGGAGTGACCTGGAGGTAGGCAGACAATAACTACTGGGATTTTGATTGGGTGATAGATATGAATAACATGGATTATAAAAGAAAAGAGCTTCCTAATTGCTGGAGGTAAGGGGAGAGAACCTAGAAATCTCAATGGGGAGCCAGGAGTATTCCAACTCCCATGCCTCTACCAGCGACCCAAAGGAAATGAATGAAGGTGCGGTCAGTACTGGAAAGGATGTCCAGGGAGGTTGTGTTATCTGAGGGCAGCCAAGTTTCTTTTTTTTTCCCTCCAAATTTATTATTTATTTTTTTTTATCATTCTTTTCTATTTAAATTTTAAGTTCCAAATTCTCTCCCTCCCTCCCAACCCTCCCTTACCTACTGTGAAGGCAAGCAAAATGATATCAATTATACATGTGAAACCATGCAAAATATATTTACATATTAGCTATATTACCAAAAAGAAAAAAAAAAAGAGAAAAATTATACTTCAGTTTGTATTCAGAATTCATCAGTTCTCTCTCTGGAGGTGGATAACGTTTTTTTCATCATGAGTCCTTTGGAATTTGACTTGGATCATTCATTGATCAGAGTAGCCAAGTCTTTCACAGTGGACTATCATTACACATTGCTGTTACTGGGTACAATGATCTCCTGGTTCTTCTCACTTTACTTTGTATCAGTTCACATAGTTCTTGCTATTTTTTTCCTGAAATCATCCCCTTCATCATTTCTTATCGCACAATAGTACTTCATCATAGTCATAAGCCACAACTTGTTCATTCCCCAATTGATGAGCTTCCCCTTAATTTCCAATTCTTTGCCTCTCCCTAAAGAGCTGCTATAAATATTTTTGTTTATATATAGGTCCCTTTTCTTTTTTTTTGATCTCCTTGGCATACAGGCTTAGGAGTAGTATTGCTGGGTCATATTCACAGTTCTATAGCCCTTTGGGCCTCGTTGCAAATTCTTCTCCACATTGGTTGGACCAGTTTACAATGCCACTAAAAGTTTATTAGCGTACCAATTTTCTCTCATCTTCTCTAGTATTTGTCATTTCTGATAGTGTGAGGTGGTTCTTCAGAGCTGTTTTAATGTGCATTTCTTTAATCAATAGTGATTTAGAGCATTTTTTTTCCATGTAGCTGTAGATAGCTTTGATTTCCTTTTCTAAAAACTGCCTATTTATATCCTTTGACCATTTATCAATTAGGAAATGGCTCTTATTTTTATGATTTTGACTCAATTCCCTATATATTTGAGAAATGAGACCTTTATCAGAGAAACTTGCTGTAAAATTTTTTGTGTTACTCCTTTTAGTAAAATGCAGTTTTCCTGATTATCTCTTTTAATTAGGCTTTTTTTGCTTTTGCTTTGTCTGAGATCATGATTGCTACACTGCCCTTTTCTTAAACTTCAGTTGAAGCATAATAGATCCTGCCCCAGACCTTTATTTTAACTCTGTGTCTTTCTGTTTCAAGTGTATCTCTTATAAACAACATATGTTGGATTCCAGTTTCTAATCCATTCTGCTATTTGCTTTCATTTTTCGGGTGAGTTCATCCCATTTTCATTTGCAATTACGGTTACTAACTGTGTGCCATCCTATTTTCTTCTGTTTATCTTTCTCTTTCTCTTTTTATCAAAATAGACTCAAAAGTCTGTTTTGCTTCTGACCACCGTCTTCCTTAATCCACCCTCTCTTTTATTATCCCTCCCCCCATATCTTTTATACCTTTGCCCTCTTATATCCCTATTTGGGTAAGATAGATTTCTATACCCAATTGAGTGGGTATGTGTGTTCTTCTGTCTTTCAACTTATTCCGATCAGGATAAGGTCCAAGCATTGCCTGCCTCCCCCAATTTTCCCTTCTGCTATAAAAGTTCTTCCTTGCATGCCTCTTTTATTTGAGAAAAATTTCCCCATTCTACCTCAACCTTCTCCCTTCTCCCAGTGCATCCCTCTTTCCTTACACCTTCATTTTTTAAGATCATCACAACATAATTGACTCACACCCATGCCCTCTATCTATGTAGACTCCTTCTAATTATCCTAATAATGGTAAAGTTCTTAGGAGTTACATGTATCATCTTCCCATATAGGAATGTAAACAGTTTAACTTTATTGAGTCCCTTATGATTATTGTTTCATGGCCATTCTCCCCCACCCAGGGATTATATACAATTTTGCTGGGTAGGTTATTTTTGGTTATAATCCTAGCTCCTTTGCCTTCTGGAATGTCATATTCCAAACCCTCTGCTCCTTTAACATGGAAGCTGCTAAATCTTGTATGATCCTGACTATGGTTCCATGATATTTGAATTGTTTCTTTCTGGATGCTTGCAATGTTTTCTCCTTGATCGGGAGCTTGGAATTTGGCTATAATATTCCTGGGGGTTTTCATTCAGGAAGTAATTGATGGATTCTTTCAGTTTCTATTTTACATTCTGGATCTAAGGTATCAGGGCAATTTCCTTTTATTATTTCTTGACATATGATGTCTAGGCTCTTTCTTTGATCATGGCTTTCAGGCAGTCCAACAATTCTCATTATCTCGCCTCAATCTATTTTCCAAATCAGTTTTTTTTTCCCAATGAGGTATTTCACATGTTCTATTTTTTCATTCTTTTGACTTGGTTTTACTGTTTCTTGGTGTCTCATGGAGTCATTAGCTTCCATTTGCCCAATTCTAATTTTTAAGGAATGGTTTTCTTTAGTGAGCTCTTTTTTCAGTACATCTTTTTCCATTTGGCCAATTCTGCCTTTTAAGGAATTTTTTTCCTCGGTGGATTTTTGTGCCTCTTTTGCCATTTGTCCAATTCTGTTTTTCAAGGTGTTATTTTATTTTATTCACCATTTTATGTGCCTCTTTAACAAGCCGTTAATTCTTTGTTCATAATTTTCTCACATCACTTATTTCTTTTCCTAATTTTTCCTCTACCACTCATCTCTTTCTTTAATGCTTCCAGGAATTCTTATTGAGCTTGGGTTCAATTAGCATTTTTCTTTGAGACTTTTTTTTGGGGGGGAGGGTAGCAGTTTTCACATTTCTGTCTTCTTCTGAGTTTATGTCTTGGTCTTCTCTGCTGCTATAGTAGCTTTTATTGGTGAAATTATCTTTTCATTGTTTGCTCATTTTCCCGTACTATTTCTTGATTTTGAACTTTATGTTAAAGTTGGGCTCTGCTCACATTAGGATGAGGAGACAATGTCCTAAACATTAGGGTTTTTCATGCTGCTGTTTTCCAAGGTAGTCTTCAAGTTTTTCGGTGCTTCCAAGGTGTTGTAATTTGAGGAGAAGTGTGGTCACTACTCTCCTGTCCAGGAAGGGCCCTCACTGCTCCTCTGCAGCCTCAAGTGCTAGCACTCTTCTGGGTCCTGGAACTGTGACCAGGGACCCTGCTCCCTTGTGACCAACCAGAAATGCTCCTCTCCAACCTGGAATGGCAACCTAGAACTGCTTATGGGTGATAGAGTTGCCAGTCAGTGCCAGCTACACCCAGTGCCAGCAAGGGGTCTCCTGTAATCCCTTTCTAACCAGTTGCCTCATCCACTTATCATTATCTCTGTACTGAGAGCTCCCAAAGCTGCTGCTGCCACTGTCACAGCCACCTCCAAGGCCAGAAGCTGCTGGTGGTGCTGCACTCTAGGCTGGCTCTCACTGTGGTGTCACAGACCTCACCTATCAGGCTGGAAAAATGTTTCACTCTGACCTTTTGTTGGCTCTGCTGTTCCAAAATTTGATTTTATGTGAGGAGTTATTTTAAAGTTGTTTGGAAAGGAATGTTGGAGGAGTTCAGCTGGGTTACTGCCATCTTGGCTCTGCCTGCTGCAGCTTTCAGGAATAGCTAATAGATAGAAGGAAAGGGAGAAGAAAGGAGGGAGGTTTGTTGCCTATGGAACAGGTATCCCAGAGGGCACAATAAAAAGTTTGGGTGGACTTTGATTGGGACTTTGGGGTGGGAAGAAGGTTGAGGGGGATAGGAATAGGAAATCAGGTGGTAGGGGAATGGGGTTTTGATGATGTCCCGTAGAGGTTCAGAATCACTGGGATGTGTAGGGTATGACCAGGTATGAGAATGCTCATCATTGAGTGGAAGATGCTGGGGAGGGGGCAAGTATAATACGAGATAGAAGGCACAGGCAGATGGTCACAGGGTAGGTTCCATTGCACTTCTTTTTCCTCTGAAGGCTGGAGATTAGACAGGAGATCACGTAGATGGAAGCTTAAATTGCACACACATCAAGAGATGGAGGTCTTACTTTCCTCCAGCTTTCTTCTTCCTTCAAGGCACACCTTCAGGGACACAGGCATCAGGACATGGAAGTTGCTGTGCTCATAGGGAGATCTGATTTCTCCTTTCACCCGAGGCTTGCAGGGGGGAAGTTGGGATGGGGCAAAATCAGTTAGCCCCTTGCTGTTTCCCCTCAGGGAATACCTGCAGTGGCAGATGAAAGCCATGGCTGGAGCAAGGTCTCACTCCTCTTCTCACTAGTATACTTTCCCCAATATAACACAGCTAAATAACAGGGAAGAGACTATTGCTGTCAGATAGAATGGACAGGGAGGAACCAAAGAAGGAGGGAAGGGATAGAGTGGGATTCAACCAGAGGTGTCAAACACATGGACCATGGCTGGCATGAGACCAATAACACTCTCCAGTATGGCCTGAACCAGATTTAAAATGTAATTGGGAAATATTTAGCAAAAATAAATAAAAATACAAAAACACACAGGTAATAACGCATTTTAAAACTAAGTCAATATACAGCCTGGAGGGTTCCTATATACGATTTGAATTTGACACTACTGATCTAGGATATCTAGTACATTGGAAAGGGTACTGCATTTAGGAGCAGAAAACCTGACTCCAAACCTCCACTCTGCCTTGGGTCACTTTGGGCAAGTTAGTTTGTCTCTCTGAGCCCTCTCAGATGTTCAACAAGGGGCTAGGATTAGTTAGAGCTTTTCTGGACTCCAAGCTTGTAGCCAGCTGGCCACCTAGTATAAAGGCATATAGGAATGGGTCACAACTAACCTTTCTTTCTTTTTTTCCATTTTAAAGAGTACTTGGTACCTCTCTGGTGTTCTTACTGTTTTATCCTGCTGTGTAGTCATTGTATTTTGTCGTATAATGTAGCATACTTGTGTATGTTGGATTTGAACTCAGCTCTTCCAAACTTCAAGCCCAGCACTCAATCCACTATACCATACTGCCTTGGCTGTGTTCTATTCAACAGTTTCATTGATAACGTAGATGAAGGCACAGGGTGTAAGGTCTTTAAATTTTTCAGATGACATTAATAACAATAATAACCAACATTTACATAGCATCTGTTGTTGTTGTTGAATTGTTTCTGTCATGTCCAACTCTTTGTGACCCCATTTGGGATTTTCTTGGGAAAAATACTGGAGTGGTTTACAATTTCCTTCTCCATCTCGTTTTACAGATGAACTGAGGCAAATAACGTTAAATGAGTTGTCCAGAGTCCTATAGCTAGTAAGTGTCTGAGGCCAGATTTGAACTCATGAAGTCTTCTGTATTCCAAGCCCAGTGTTCTATCCATCATATCGCCAGAGGGGAAGCTTATCAAATTTTTAGATGACATGAATAATAATAATAATAACCAACAATTTATATGGCACCTACTATGTGCAGGCACTGTGCTAAGTGCTTTACAAATATTATCTCATTTGATCCTCATGACAACCCTTCAAGATAGGTGCTATTAATATTCATATTGTACAATTGAGGAAACTGAGGGAAATAGAGGTTAAGTGACCTTGCCTAAGGTCACATAGCTAGTGAATGTCTAAGCCCAGATTTGAACTCAGGTTTTCATGACCCCAGGCCTGGTTCTCTATCCACTTTGCTACCTGGATGCCTCTTGATATGGAGCTGGGAAAAATAATTAGTATATTGGATTATAGAATTGAAATCTCAAAAGCTCTAGACAGACCATAATGATGGGTCGAATTTAATAAGAAAAATGTTTAATAATGTAAATGTAAGGTTCTACTCTTATGTTAAAAAAAAAAAAGAAAAGAAAAAAAATCACATACACAAGTTCAGGGCAAGGGGCATGGCCAGACAACAGCAAAAGATCTGGGGGTTTAGAGGCCTACAAGATCAGTGTGATGTGACTGTCAGAAAAGGCCCCTCTAGTGAACATAATCATTGTACAAATTTGTGATCTTATCTGTGTGGGTGTTTCCTGCACTTGTGCAGCTCCAAACCCATCTAGGCTTTCCTAACCTGTTTGATTCTTGCCCATGTTTTCCCATGCCCTCCGCAGAGGATCTTATCCAATGGGCTAGAGGCCTTCTAAGTCTTTTCTCATTGCTTGGACACAAGTGTGGCTCCTGAACAGAACATCTAACGTCCCTCCCTAAATGGCCCATCTCCTTTGGCCATCCTACATTTCGTCAGTGATATTACTTACACTACTTTCCCTGCATTGTTCATCACTGGAAATATACCACAGACAATCTGCACCTACCATGCAAGTAGCTCTCCATTGACCTTTGGCTCACCTACACATTTAATTCCCAGGATATTATTGTTTACCGAGATTTACAACCATGCACAATTACTGGGAAAGCATTTGTCTTTAAAGAAAGAGTGGCTTGGTATTGGTATGTTAAAAATATTAAACAGTTTCTCAAAATCAATCCATCCTCTTTTATTCTGTCCTATTTAATTCTGGATCCAACTTATTTGCCATCTGCAATCTTTGTATTATCTCAGCCTTCCAACAATATGACAGAGTCTGGATAGACAGCATTTTTCATTTTTAGGTCATAGAATCATAGATTTAGAGGTGGAAGGCACTTTAGAGACCTTTGAGTCTAACTCAAAATTCATTTTACAAATGAGAAAACTGAGGCTGTGATTGCTTAGGGTCACACAGAGAGAGTTTATAGCTGGATTTGAATTCCTGACCCCAATACCAACATTGTCTCCACTATATCACTAACTGCCTAATTATACCTAGATTATCATGCTGATCTTTTTCGGAATAATCCTGGATCTAATTGAGGAGGTCCCATAAAGTTCCAGGTCTTGATGGAATCAGCATAATATCATTCACAAATGGGAACATCTGAAGGATGTCCATGTATAGGGAATGCCTCTTCCATTTGGACCTTGGGGAGGGCATGCTCAATTACGTTGGTGAGCACTTTTGATAAGAAAATGTCTCTGTTTTTGGTATCATGGAACAATGGAAAGAATGCTGGATTTAAAGTCAGAGGCCCTAGGTTTGACTGTAGACTTGGCGATGGTCATCTGTGTGGGTGTGGGCAGGAAATCATTTCAACTTTATGAGGCTCAGTCTCTTCATCTGAAGATGAAGTGGTTGGATTAGATGACCTCAAAGTTACCTTCCAGTTCCAAACTGAAGAACTTCCATGTTTCACTTGAAGTTAATCAGATTATTGAACAGAGTTTTATCCCAGTGGCTGCATTGATTGGGGGGGATCATGTGGGATCTTAACACGTGCAGGGGAGCTTCCTGGTTGGAGGAGAACCATTAAGCCAGTGTTTTGCTTTATCCCGAGAAATCCTTTTTTGTCATCCACACAGTGGGATGTTGCATATTTGATGCACTTTTTAGTGAATTGTATAATTGGAAAGATGTGGGCCTTGTCCTGCCTGAAGTGTCCTCCTACCTGAGCAAACTGAGCTGAGAGACAGCACTTGAAGATAGATTGTGGGCAGGGGACTGTCTTGACCCTTCCCTCCCCTCTCTTCCCCTTCCCTCCCCTCCCTTCCCTCCCCTTCTTTTCCCTTCCCTTCCCTTCCCTTCCCTTCCCTTCCCTTCCCTTCCCTTCCCTTCCCTTCCCTTCCCTTCCCTTCCCTTCCCTTCCCTTCCCTTCCCTTCCCTTCCCTTCCCTTCCCTTCCCTTCCCTTCCCTTCCCTTCCCTTCCCTTCCCTTCCCTTCTCTCCTTGCCCCCCTCCCTCCATCATACTGTGGGATGTTAGTACCAAGACACCTTCTAAGTGGCCCATGAAAGGGTACTGCTGTCTGCAATGAGAAAAGCAATTTGCTGGGCCAGGACTAGGCCAAAGAAGAACCTCCCTCCCCACATGTAGGCCTGAGCTCAGTCAACCAACCATGACTAACACTCTTTCTTACCTCTTGGTCAAGGAACTCTGCAAAATAGAAGAGTCTAGCCCTTTCTGTCACTGATGCCCTTAGTGGGCACACTCTATCCACCTTTATTCTTTTTTTTTGGTCTCTTAATATTTTTTTTCCAATTACATGTAAAAATAATTAAGATATAATTTTCAAAAATTTTGAGTTCCAAATTCTCTCTCTCCTTCTCTACCCTTCCCCCTCCCTCAGAAAGCAAACAATTTTCTATAGATTATACATGTTCAGTCATGAAAAACATATTTCCATTAATAGTTGTATTGCGAAAAAACACAGGGACAGCTAGGTGGCACAATGGATAGAGCACTGGCCCTGAAGTCAGGAGGACCTGAGTTCAAATCTGGCCTCAGACACATGATACTTGCATGACTTGTGTGACCTTGGGCAAGTGACTTAACCCCAATTGCCTCGAAAAAAACAAAAAAACCCCAAACAAAATCAAAACAAAACAACAACAAACACACAGATCAAAAAAAAAAAAACAACCCCAGGAAAAACAGAGTGAAAAAAAAGTATTCTTTGATTTGCATTCAGACTGCATCAGTTCTTTCTCTGGAGGTGAATAGCATTTTTCATCATAAGTCCTTTCGAATTGTCTTGGATCGTTTTATGACTGAGAATAGTTAAGTGGTTCACAGTTGATCATACAATATTGCTGTTACTGTGTACACTGTTCTCCTAGTTCTGCTCACTTCACTTTGAATCAGTTCATGTAAGTGTTTCCAGGTTTTTCTGAAAGCATCCTGTTCATTATTTTTTTTGGCACAATAATATTCCATCACAATCATATACCACAATTTGTTCAGCCATTCTCCATTTAATGGGTATTATCTCAGTTTCCAATTCTTCACTACCACAAAAGGAGCTGCTATAAATATTTTTGTACACATAGGTCTTTTTCCTTTTTTAAAAAATCTTTTTGGGATACAGATCTAGTAATGCTATTGTTGGGTCAAAATATATGCACAGATTTATAGCCCTTTGGCTATAGTTCTAAATAGCTTTCCAGAGTGGTTATATCAGTTCACAACTTCATCAACATTAGTGCCCCAATTTTCCCACACCCCTTCCAACATTTGTCATTTTCCTTTTCTGTCACATTAGCCAATCTGATAGGTGTGAGGTGGTACTTCAGAGTTGTTTTAATTTGTAGTTTTCTAATCAATAGTTAGCAGAGCATTTTTTTTCACATGACTATAGATACCTTTGATTTCTTTTTCTGAAAACTCTTCATATCCTTTATCAATTGGGAAATGACACATATTCTTATAAATTTGACTCCACTCTCTTTATATTTGAGAATGAGACCTTTATCAGAGAAACTTGCTTTCAATTTTTTTTTTGTTTCCTGCTTTCCTTCTAATCTTGGCTGCATTGATTTTGTTTATACAAAACCTTCTTAATTTAATGTAATCAAAATTATCCATTTTACGTCTTGTAGTGCTTTCTATATCTTGTTCAGTCCTAAATTCTTCCCTTATCCATAGATTTGACAGGTAAACTATTCCATGCTCCTTGAATTTGCTTATGATATCACCCTTTAGGTCTAAATCATGTATTCATTTTGATCTTATCTTCGTATACAGTGTGATGTGTTGGTCTATACCTAGTTTCTGCCAAACTGCTTTCTGGTTTTCCCAGCAGGATTTTATAGAACAGTGAGTTATTGTCCCCAAAACTTGGATCTTTGTGTTTATCAAACACTAGATTATTGTGGTTATTTTCTACTGTGTGTACTAATCTATTCCACTGATCTACCACTCTGTCTCTTATCCAGTACCAGATTGTTTTGATGATTACCACTTTGTAATACAGTTTGAGATCTGCTATGGATGGGCCAACTTTCCTTCACATTTTTTCATTGATTCCCTTGATATTCTTGAACTTTTGTTCTTTCAGGTGAATCTTGTTATTATTTTTTCTAACTCTATAAAATATTTTTTGGTAGTTTGGTATGGCACTGAATAAGTAAATTAACTTTGTTAGAATTGTCATTTTTTACTATATTGGCTTAGCTTACCCATGAACAATTAATATTTTCCCAATTGTTTATATCTGACTTTATCTCTGTGAAAAGTATTTTGTAATTGTGTTCATATAATTTCTGGGTTCTTCTTGGCAGGTGGACTATTTATTTTTATTTTTTTATTACTTTATTTTTTTTGGAAGGTAGACTCTTAAGTATTTATGTTGTCTGTAGTTATTTTAAATGGAACTTCTCTTTCTATCTCTTCCTGCTGGACTTTGTTGGTAATATGTAGAAATGCTAATGATTTCTGTGGGTTTATTTTATATGCTGCAACTTTGCTTAAGTTGTTAATTATTTCAACTCATTTTTTAGTTAATTCTTTAGGTTTCTCCAAAGTACATCATCATATCATCTGCAAAGAGTAATAGTTTTTTTTCATTGCTGATTCCAATTCCTTCAATTTATTTTTCTTCTCATTGCTATATATAGCATTTCTAATACAATATTGAATAATAGTGGTGATAATGGGCATCCTTGCTTCACTTCTGATCTTATTGGGAAGGCTTCTAGATTATCCCAATTACAGATAATGTTTGCTGATGGTTTTAGATAGATAGTATTTATCATTTTAAGGAAAGCTTCATTTATGCCTATGCTTTCTAATGATTTTAATAGGAATGAGTGTTGTAGTTTGTCAAAAGCCTTTAATGCATCTGTTGAGACAATCATATGATTTCTGTTGGTTTTGTTACTGAAATGGTTAATTATGCTGATAGTTTCCCCAATATTGAACAAGCCCTGCATTCCTGACATACATCTCACCTGGTCATAGTATATGATCTTTGTGATAGATTGCTATAATTTCCTTGCTAGTATTTTGTTTCAAATTTTTGAATCAATATTCATTAGGGAAATTGGTCTATAGTTTTCTCTCTCTGTTTTTTGCTCTTCCTGGTTTAGGTATCAGCACAATTTTTGTGTTATAAAAGGACTCCTTCTTTGCCTATTTTTTCAAATGGTTTAGGGATTAATTGTTCTTTAAATGGTTGGTAGAATTCACCTGTGAATCCTTCTGGTCATCGTGATTTTTTCTTAGGAGCTCATTGATGGCTTGTTCAATTTCTTTTTTCTAAGATAGGGTTATTTAGGTATTCTACTTCTACTTCTATTTATCCGGACTATTTATATATTTGTAAATATAATAATCCATTTCACTTGGATTGTTAAATTTATTGGCATGTAATTGGGCAAAATAGATCCTAATAACTGCTTTAATTTCCTCTTCATTGGTGGTAAATTTACCCTCTTCATTTTTTAAAAAAATTAATTAGTGAATTTATTTTTGGTTTTTGACATTCACTTTTATAAGATTTCGAGTTCTAATTTTATCCCTTCTCCCTCTCATCCCCTCTCTCCAAGATGGCATGCAATCTGACATAGGCTATACATGTACAATCATATTAAACATATTTCTACACAAGTCGTATTGTGAAAGAAGAATCAGAACAGCACTCTTTTCATTTTTGATACTGATAATTTGGTTTTCTTTTTAAAAAATCAAATTAGCTAATGGTTTATTTTATTGTTTTTTTTAAAGCAGCTCCTAGTTTTGTTTATTAATTCAATGGCGTTGCTTTTTTTTGGGGGGGGTGAGGCAATCAGGGTTAAGTGACTTGCCCAGGGTCACATAACTAGCTAGTAACTGTCAAGTGTCTGAGGTTGGATTTGAACTCAGGTCCTCCTTACTCCAAGGCCAGAGCTCTATCCACTGTGCCATCTAGCTGTCCAATGGTTTTCTTACTTTCAGTTTTATTAATTCCTCTCTTGATTTTCAGATTTCCAATTTGGTGTTTAATTGAGAATTTAAAATTTGTTATTTTTCTAGTTTTTTTAAATTGCAAACCCAATTCATTGATCTGCTCTTTCTCTCTTTCATTGATATAAGCATTTAGAGATATACCTTTCTCCCTAAGTACTGCTGTGGCATGCATCCCATAAATTTTATTATGTTGTCATCCTCTTTAATGAAACTATTGATTGTTTCTATGATTTGTTCTTTGTTCATTTTTTAGGATTAGTTTATTTCGTTTCCAAATAATTTTTAATCTGTGTTTCCATGGTCCTTTATTTAATGGCATTATGTTCTGAAAAGGATGCATTTAATATTTTCCCTTTTCTGCATTTGGTTGTGAGATTTTTATGCCCTAATATGTGGTCAATTTTTGTGTAGGTACCATGTGCCACTGAGAAAAAGGTAGATTCCTTTCTATTCCAATTCAGTTTTTCTCCAGAAGTCTAGCATATTTAACTTTTCTAAAATTCTATTCATCTCATTAACTTATTTTTTTGTTGGATTTACCTGGTTCTGAAGGCAGAACACCTAGGTGCCCCACTAGTATAGTTTTACTGTCTATTTCCTCCTGTAACTCATTTAACTTTTCCTTCAAGAATTTGGATGCTATACAATTTGGTGCGTCTACGTTTAGGATTGTCTATGGTACCTTTTAGCAAAACGTAGTTTCCCTGCTTATCTCTTTTAATTAGGTCTGTTTTTGCATTTGCTTTGTCTGAGATCATGATTATTACCTTTGCTTTAAAAAACAAATTGAGCATAATGGATTCTGCTCCAGCCCCTTACTTTTACTCTTTGTGTGTCTCTCTGCTTCAGGTGTGTTTCTTGTAAACAACATATTGTAGGATCCCTTGTTTTCAATCCACTTTCATTTTGTGGGTGAGTTCGTGCCATTCACATTCAGTTATTACTAATTGTGTATTTCTCTCCAACCTACCTTTCCCCTATATTTATGCTTCTCTCTCCTTTCATCCTGTCCCTCCTCAAACATGTTTTGCTTCTGATCACCACCTTTCCCAATCCACTCTCCCTCCTATTAACCCCTTCCCCATTCCCCACCCCTAACCTTATCTCTCTACCCTTTTACTTTGTCTATGTACACTCCTTCTAATTGCCCTAATGATGATAAAATTCTTAGAAGCTACAAGTAACATCTTTCCATGTAGGAATGCAAATAGTTTAACCTTATTGAATCCCTTATGATTTCTCTTTCCTGTTTACCTTTCCATGCTTCTCTTGAGCCTTGTATTTGAAAGTCAAATTTTCTATTCAGCTCTGGTCTTTTCATTAGGAATGCTTGAACATCCTCTATTTCATTAAATAATCCATCTTTCCCCTGAAGGATTATACTCAATTTTTCTGGGTAGATGATTTTTGGTTGTACCCTAGGCCCTTTGCTGTCTGGAATATCATATTCCAAGCCCTCTGATTCTTTGATGTAGAAGCTGCTAAATCTTGTGTCATTTTGACTATGGTTCCACGATATTTGAATAGTTTCTTTCTAGTTGCTTGTAATATTTTCTCCTTGACCTGGAAGCTCTGGAACGTTAGCTATAATATTAGTGGGAGTTTTTATCTGAGGATCTCTTTCAGGAGGTGATTGGTGTGTTGGGCCCAGAATTTAACAAAGGTCAAGAAGAGGCTAATTTCTGAGATATCCTTTTTTAGGTTTTTTTTTTTTTTGGTTAGGCAATGGGGTTAAGTGATTTGCCCCGGGTCACACAGCTAGTAAGTGTTATGTATCTGAGGCTGGATTTGAACTCAGGTCCTCCTGAATCCAGGGCCGGTGTTCTCTTCACTAAGCCACCTAGCTGCCCCCCTGAGATATCCTTTTTCAACAGGGGCATGCAAGCTAACAGAGGGGTCTTATTGGCTTGCCTCCATTTTGTGACAAAAGGCTCAGAGCTAGGGATAACCACACCTTTTTATATCTCAGTGTGTCTTCATTTTGATTAGTACAACATTGGGGCCTCCCTTGGCAATCCTTATTGGTGGATATTTTAATGGGGAGGTGGGCCAAGAGGTCATAGCTCCTCCCCCACTACTTCACAGCTGGGAGGGGAAGGACCACTCCTCAGGTGGGCAGATGCCCACAGCTTCACTACAGCTAGGGAAAATAGCTTTCAAATGTGTCTGACATGGCCCTCTCTGGCACTTAAGAAATGAAATGTTAGCTGGTTTATGAAACCTAGCTTCCTCTAGCAATCTTTGGCTAGAAAAATATATGCTATCTCAATCAGGTTTCACTGGCTTAGTTTGTCCTTGGCCATGGGGCCATGTCAACCCAAATCTTGATGAAGGGAATAGCAAGGATAAAAGGCCTTGTTCCAGTTGGTTTTTGTTTATAGGATAAACAAAAGTAAGAGTCCTTACTCAAGTAGATGTCTTGGGGACTGGGAGTAGATTACCTTCCTCAGTTAGGATGTATTAATTAATTAATGTATTACAGAAGTATTGTCCTCAGTGCTTTGGGTTTCCCAGCCTGGAGCAAAGGTAGCTTCAGCTCTGTTCAGTGAAACATGTCTAAAGTGATCTCTTTAGAGAGATCAAGGACTTGGTGGAATTGGTTTCCTTGTGAATCCAAAAGAAATAAGGAGTCTCACATTTTAAAAAAATTAATTATTTTTTTTTAATGAGGCAATCAGGGTTAAGTAACTTGCCTAGAATCACTCAGCTAGTAAGTATTCCATGTCTGAGGCCAGATTTGAATTCAGGTCCTTCTGACTCCAGGGCTGGTGCTCTATCCACTGCACCACCTAACTGCCCCAGAAGTCTCATTTTGTGGGACACTTAGTCCACCTGGTTTTGAAGTGCTCATGGGCAGCATTAGCTAAAAAAATCATCATGGAAATAATTGCAATGTATCTACCACCATCTGTGGTGGAGGATAAGCAAGTTAAAGAGATCCTACAAAACGCTTTCAAACCAACATATTCTTTGATACTCAGTACTTCAATGCCAACATGGACATAAGGGAAAAACACACAAAAATATTTTGAAAAATATGCTTCAAGTTTAAGAAAGTAGGCAGGCCAAAGTCTTATAGACCACTCAGAAAACTCATACCTATAAACCATAACCATTTTCTTTTTACAAAATTAAATTTTATTTTTCATTATCAAGCATTTTTTCTTCATCCTTCTTTCCCCACTGAAAAAAAGGAAAAAACCCTCAAAATTCTTATTTTATCATATACATTATTATTGTGTACATTATATGCATTATTGTTCAGTCATTTTCAGTCATGTTCAACTCTTTATGACCCCATTTGGGGTTTTCTTGGCAAAAAATATGGAGTGGTTTGCTATTTCCTTCTTCAGCTCATTTTATAGATGAGGAGATTGAGGCTAACAGGGTTAAGTGACTTATCCAGGGTCCCACAGCTAGTTTGAGGCCAGTCTGAGGTCAGATCTGAACTTAAGAAAAGAAGTCTTCCTGACTCCAGGCCTGGCACTCTATTCACTGCAATTCGCTGCCCACACACATAATTAAGAAAAATAAATGTTCTTATTGGTCATGTCCATAGCTGCATATTTAGCCCATCTTCAAGAAAAGAGCTAGAAAGAGGACATAGTGAGCACCCAAACAATATTGCCAAGAATGAAACTGACTCTCTCTTAGCAGGTAGGAGAAGATTGGTTGCTGATATGGGAGTTCCATTGATATCAGTCATCTTTGGGCAGTCATACTAGTTGGAGCAAAGATCAAAGTAAACATTAAGTTAGAAGGAAGGATGATGATGAGAAGACACTATACAGTTGCAATAACTGTACCCTGACCTGCTTAAATCAGCTATTTATCTGCCCAGATGCAGAGGGCTGGCCTCAATGGTTTCTCAAGGTTCCTTCCAGCTCAGGGACTTTATGATTTCTCCCAAGACTGTTCCTTTGCAAAGTCAGGCCAGCTAGTGGCTATAATCCCAGGGTATGGTTCCAGGGAGGGGCTGCCATCTCTAACAAAGTGTCTGGGAACTCTTGACAAGAAGTTTCCTGCCTATCCCTGCTTCATTTTGGAACCATTAAACTGGTGCTTGGAAGGGACAGTTGAGACAAAGGGTTAAAAGTAACCCCTCCATTTGACTTTCTACAAGTGGTCTTTCTCCCAGTTTGCTTCAGAGGTTGATTTGGAGACTGAGGAACAGATGGGTGGGTAGAGTTGCCTCTTCCACAAGTATGGTTTTGCAATTCAGATAGCTGAGCAGCAGAAATGCCCACCAAGCCCAGGAGTCTTGGTTGCCAATGACTTTGGTTCTGGGTTGTTGGGGAGGGTTGTTTGGAGGTACTAGAAAGAGCCCTGGGTAGTTCATCTTCTTCACTGAGCCCAATCATAGCATCCAAGAATTTCCCAGTGGAGTTACTGGACTGAATGACCTAGGCTTGGGTTATGATGTAGAAGTCAGTGATGTGGCCATAAAGAGGGATCAGAAAGACAGTGGGGTATAATGGTAATGGGGTAACAAGATGACCTTAGAAAACCCTCTTTGCATCATTTTCTCCTATACAGACCTTTCTTCACAAGTGGCATTTTTGGCTCTCTGAGAAATAACCCTCTCTACCTCCCCTGTCCCCAAACAAACAACTCTCCATCATGTGTGCAGAATCTGATCCTTATGCCTTCTTCCACTGCCTCAGGGACAGAGCTATTGGCCCCTGAATCAGTGCTAAACCTCCCTTCTCGTTTTTTTCCTTCATTTTATTTGGAAAAAAAAAAAGACAAACAGCCAAGGATCACCATCACTTAATGAAACTGTTAGATGTTAATTAATTATGCAGCAGACTCATTTGCATTCATGGCCTGTGGTTTCCCTTCTGCAGTTCATCATTCCTCTGCAGAGCTCTTCGTCTGCCTGAAGCATAATGGAAACTTGATCAATCAATCAATCAATCAATCAGGCTTTTCTTAAGTACTATACCTATTATCTGCCAGGAACTGGGGTAGGCCTTGGGGATATAAATAGAAGGAGAGATTGTATTTGCCCTCAAGGTACTTACATTTTATCTGGCTATTTTTCAGTTGTATGATGCTATTTGGGGTTTTCTTGGCAAAGATACTGGAGTAAGTTTGCCATTTCCTTCTCCAGCTCATTTTATAGATGAGGAAAAATGAGACAAAGCAGATTAAGTGAATTGCCCAGGGTCACACAGCTAGTGTCTAAGGCCAAATTTGAACTCTAGAAGATTTGTGTTCCTGACTCCAGGGCTGGTACTCTATCCATTGGCACCACCTAGCTGCCCCTTTACATTCTATTGGATAGCCACAAAGACCCAGCCTTCTGTATCTTGGCCTGAGGTCTGGACCCTTATTTCCCCACATCTGGGAAGGGGCAATAGGCAATGTGGGAAAGGGAGACACGGACTGTACCTAAAGGCTAGACTGTGGATTCCCTGTGTGTGTGTGTGTGTGTGTGTGTGTGTGTGTGGCCATTATTTGTCCACTGTGATGAACTTTTAAGTCAACTTTGTAGGAAGGCTTGGTCCCCTCCCTGCCGTCTTACTAGCTGTGTGATCTTGGACGCATCCCTTAAACTCCTTGGGCCTTGTTTACCTCATCTATAAAAAGGAAGTGATGATAACATTTATTGCCTATCTTAGAGATTCTCAAATGCTATGTGATTTGGAGTGAGAAGGAGCATGCAGCAAGGGATATGAAGGGTAGAGATGATAGGATGAATGGAATCAGTAGAATTGGCTTGAAGAATAACAAGCTTGGAGGGGCTAGTGAGAAAGAGAAAGGGGAAGGGAAAAAGAGAGAGGGGTATAGTTTTGTGGATAGTTTTGTATCTTGTCTAGGTGGTCTATCTTTGTATTAGTGTCTTTGCTCTCTCTCTCTCTCTCTCTTTCTTTCTTTCTCTCTATCTCTTTCTGTCTCTCTCTTTCTCTCTATCTCTATATGTCTCTTTGTCTGTCTTTCTTTGTCTCTCTCTCTCTCTCTATCTCTGTCTCTCTCTCACAAAGCACCAGCAGCCCTATGTGGGGAGGAAGGATTCTAGAGCACCTGAAGTTGGGGTTTAGTCTTGGTTGGCTGCACCCCAGGGACAGCTCTGTCTCTAGACCCCCCCATTTGCTCTCCCCCTCCATTCTGTTAATCCTTTCTTTTCCAACCCTTTTCAGATATCTGATGCTTTCTTAGAGGACTGTGGCATGTGGGTTACCCTGTATCTACCCTCCCTACCCACAGAAAAGCAATCCCCATGCACAAGGTTTTCTGTGGTTCTACATCCACTTAAAGGGCATTGAGGTGGCACAGTGGATAGAGTGCCAGGCCTAGAGTGAGGAAGTTGTTGTTCAGTTGTTTCGGTTATATCCAACTCTTCATGACCCTGTTAGGGTTTTCTTTGCAGAGATATTGGAGTGGTTTGCCATTTTCTTCTCTGGCTTATTTTACAGATGAAGAAATGGAGGCAAACAGAGTGAAGTGATTTGCCTAAGGTCACACAGCTAACAAGGATCTGAGGCCAGATTTGAACTCATAAAGATGAATCTTCCTAACTTCAGGCCCCGAGTCAGGAAGACCTGAATTCAAATCCGACCTCAGACACTTGCTAGCTGTGTGACCCTGGGCAAGTCACTTTACCCTGTTTGCCTCAGTTTCCTCATCTGTAAAATGAGCCAGAGAAGGAAATGTCAAACCACTCCAGTATCTCTGTCAAGAAAACCCCAAAAGTGTTCATGAAGAGTCAAACATGACTAGACTTCAAATGACTAAACAGCAGCAACATCTCCATTTAAAACCACAGCTCATGAGCCCCGACCAATGTATTCATTTTTACTAGTGAGGGAGAAGATAAAATTAGTTCTAAGAAAGAGCTTCAAACTGAAATGATAGCTGCAAAAGGAGCAATAGAATGTTTTTCTGCTCCCCCACCACTAGGGGCATGCTCTCCTACAAGCTCTCACAAAAAATGCAGAAGATTCAAAAGACTCATAGGAATTCATTAACAGATTAAAAAAAACAACATATAAAGCACTCTGTTCCACCTCACCCCCCAAACCCTCCAAGGTGGGCATTGTACAGCATCTTTGCTCTTTCCCACCTCTCTGTCTCTGTGTCTCTGTCTCTGTGTCTCCCCCTCCCCTGAGCTGTCGTTGTCCTTGTGAAGACCTTTCCTGAGAAGTGAGCTTCATCATCTGTCTTTAAGCTTAGAGCCCAGAGACTAAATTTCAGTTCATTTAATGAGAAAGCCAGGTCCTCCATCCAACCAGTGCTCAGACTAGGACTCCTCCCCCTTCTCTGCCACCCGCCTCCAGCTACTTTGTCTCCATAAGGAGAAAGGTCTGTCAGCTCTGAGTCTTAGTTGTGTCTGGCTTTTGTCTCCATAAGGAGAGGGAAATCTGTCAGCTCCTAGAGTCTTAGTCTAGTAGAACTAAGCTTTTTTTTTTTGAACAAAGAATAATCAACCAGTTTATTGTAACCTGTAGGCATTCAGTCTGTCTTTGAACTTACTTCTTCCTGCTAGTAGGACCCTGATATGTCATTGTCCCAAGCTTCTATTGGACCTAGGGCTAAAAAAAAAGCCTCTTTAACTCCATCAATCCCTGATTGCCTTTCCTGCATTTTTGATTGGACAAGCTTATAGGATGGTGAGCTTTTCCCTCACAGCTGTGGAGACCTAGACAAGAGCCATATCCAAGCTATATTCTGATGTTTCTCAGTAGTAACTCTAGGTTGGGGTAACATGAGTTGTGAAAGGGTCCCCTGAACTTGAGTTGCCATATTTTTCAGAAACACTGGACCCAGAGGCTGCTGGAGGCCCTGAACGTGTCAAGAACAAAGCCCTCCCTGAGCTGACAGAATCTGTTATTTTCACCCCAAGCTAGACTCCCTGTATGTCCTTGGGAGTCAAGACAGGCTCCAGTCAGTCTGCACCAGACAGAGAGAGATTGTTTGTGCAGCTGGGACCCTTGTAGATAAGCAGACTGTCTTAGCTTCATGGTCCAGCAGTTCCCAAGGGAAAAGAATGCTACTTTTGCCATCTTACATACTCATGCTTTCTCCTCCCCTTTTGGAGGGAATTAGTCCTTCTCCTGTCCCTATTGCTCTTTCCTTCCTCCCATGCCACTCCCATTTAGGAGGAGATCGCTGTTCCTCCCCCTCCCTTTGTTGCTATTTCATAAATATACAAGCTTCTGTTAGGCTTGTGAACTCCTCGCACCTGGAGTTCCATATGCATGTTCATTTCTCTTGTAATAAATCTAGTTGCAATGCATGTCTCATGGACTTGTGATATTTTTTTTGGTTCATGGAGCCAAGACATATCTTTGAGTGTTGTCCTTAAAACTGAACCCAGTCTCTAAGCTTAGAGCTTGGAGCGTTCATCTATGGATTCCCTCAGAAAGTCTATTTCTCATTGTGTGATAAAAATTTCTCTTCCCTAATAAAGCCATTTCAAGCCTTAAGTCATTAAGTGGGAGTGATGGTTATGTTTCAAGAGTGTAAGTAGGGGAGAAAGGGGAGATAGGATTGATTAGGAGAATTCATCATCAATCGGATGAGCTTATAGGGTAATGACCCTTGTCTAGTACTTCTTTCAGAGTATGACATGCCCACTGGACCTTCTTAAGATGACAGCTGATACCTCCTGATTAGGTTTCATTAACTGGGGCTGCCCCCAAGATGGTTTGGTTGTTAGGGTTCTTGGGAGAATGGACTCTTGTTGAAGGGGCCATTTCTCTTTGCTTGCCAACGAAAGGGAACTGACATACAAGACATATGAAAGACTCATTCCTGTTTGGAAGACAGACTGGAATACAGGAGAGAGAGAGAGAGAGAGAGAGAGAGAGAGAGAGAGAGAGAGAGAGAGAGAGAGAGAGAGAGAGAGAGAGAGAGAGAGAGAGAGAGAGAGAACTTCTTGCTTGGAGAGGCAGGGGGAAACTTGTGCATGTGAAATCTCTACCCTACTTCCAGACCATTCAAAGAATCATTAATGTCCACCTTTTGCTTTCTGTTCCTTTTTCTCAGCACAAATACTGGAGGTATGAGAGTGGACTTTGCAGCTGGGTTAGTAGAGGAACAGTAGCACATTGCTGAGGCAGACATGCTTGCAGACATGTGCTTGCCACCATGGCTCAAGAAGGAACTTTGTGGATAGCATTCTTGAATCTCTTAATTTGGGGATCTTGATTTCCCAAGCAGTGTGACTTCATAATCTAACTTTCTAGCCAGAGAAGGAAGATTTCTTTGGCAGTGCCAAACTTGGGGATTGCCTCAAGAGCAAATTCAAGTTCAAGTCTTAGGGACCTGGTCCTCTAGAGAGAGAAGGGGAGTTCCTGGGTAGTGGACCTCTTGGAGAGAGGAAAGGATGACCTATGTTGGTCCCTGAAGCTGAAGAAACAGCAGCAAAGGGATTAAAGACATAACACAGAGGAGCAAGAGATTAGGACCTTGTCAGCCCCATAGTACTTAAATGACAGAAAGGCAGCTAGTCACTTAATCTCTGCCTGCCTCAGTTTCCTTAACTGTAAAATAGGGATAATAATAGTACTACCTCCCACGTTGTTATGAGGATCAAATGAGATAATATTTGTAAAGCACTTATCCTAGAACGTTAATACATGAATGAGTTATTTAGACAACATGCGTTTAATGAGAAAGGGTTGCTTCTCCAACATCCTCAAATTGTGTTTGCCTTCTGGGTGAGGTCCAAATCCCAGAGTGAGCCTATGAGTTTGGTAGGGCTACTACCCCATATAAGCAAAGGACTTCACCAGAATATCAGCATGCTGCTCTACTGTCAATACCAAGCTCATTTTCCTTCAGATGGGGAGTTCATGGCATTTTTTGAATTGCTTTATGGGTTATCTGTATCCATAAATGGGTTCCTATGAGTCCTTTGAACTTTTTGCATTTTTTGTGGTGTGAAATAAAGTGGGCCTTTGTTACCTTGTGTGCTTGTATGGGAGCTTGGGAACCATTTACTCACATTTTTGGAAGTCTAGATATGAGCTATGCCCAAACTATATTTGGGTATTTCCCAGATTAAAGTCTGGATGGGAAAATATGAGCCCAAGAAATATGGCCTTTTTTGGGTCAGCCCCCAGGATCAGAGCTAGACTTTATGAGTCCAGAGCTTGGATGAGGGGGTTAGATAACAAGGGATTTTCTGGTGATCAATGGAATCTTATCTCAGGTGTCTGCCACACCTGTAAGTAAGGCTGGATCTTTGAGGCACTGTTCATGCCTAGCAGTTCAGAGCAGATAGCCAAGAATGCAGGCTAACAGAATGCTCTCCTTTCCCCTGGAGAGCGTGATGGTAGATGGCTGGGAATCAGGAGATCAGAGTGCATATGAGACCCAAACTCAGTGGTATCCCTGGGCTTAACATTTCTTGGACTTGTTTCGGCATCTGTAAAATAAGAGGGTTGGGTCAGACAATCTCTAATGTCCCTTCAGTTTCTAATAGTTTTAAGTATGAGGACTAGGGAAGATAGGCTGAGGGACTCCTTCTTAGGGTCAAGAGTGATGAGGATGGCAGATATCTAGGTTGGAATTTTTAAGAAGTAACTAATGTGTTATTTTGTTAAGCTAGTTTTAAAATCTCCTTTAGGTAAGACAAGCACTCCTGTAATCTACCTACCTATCTATGTTCTGGAGATTTGCTCTCTGTATTTTTGTCTTCCAGATGACCTACTGAGCTTGCATTGTGCAAAGTTGTCATTGGGAAAGACAATTAGCTGAGAGAAGAGAAAAAGGAATAGGTATGGTCCCAAACAGTGGAAGTTGCCATCCCTTGGGCCATGACATTGTTAAGTTGCCAGAGACTGAATACTCAGGAAGCCTTCTCCTTTGGGATGTCCTGGGCCTATCTCTTCTAATCTTCTTCTGTCCATTGTCTTGGGCAATGGCCTTGTAATGCAAAAGGAAGAATAAACAAATGAAACAAGATTCATTAAATGTTTGCTATGCACTGTGGATACATATATAAAAGAGAGGTAATCTGCCCTCAAGAAGCTTGTGTTTTAATGGGAAGACATAACACAAATAAGAGAGTGGTGGCCACTGAAGGATAAAGTCATGGAGATGGTGATTAGAGTGAGAGGGGAAATGATTGTTAACTCAGTCTTTCCAGAAGCAGTGGTAATCTTTTAAAAAAATTTTTTATTATTAATTTTTCAACATTCTTAAAAATTTTTTGAGTTCCACATTTTCACTCTCCCACCAGCTCCTCCTCCACTCATTGAGAAGGCAAGTAATATGATATTGGTTGTACATGTGAAATCAGAAGCAAAGGTAATCTTGCTTTGAATACTGTTCCCATAGTAGGGCGTAGGTTAGGGGGTATACCTTAGGAGCCATAGCCTGGGGCAACATGGAGGAAGAACATGGTTGGATGGCTAGAAGCTGACCAAATGTATCAATTTCTCATCAATCAGCAGGGTCCCAAGGTAGGAGTGGGAGATCTGATTGGGAGGGCTCAGGGTGGAGACATTTCCTAGTGGACCACTCTGAGCACTTCATCACTAAAGGTTTTGAGGCCAGAGTGAGGTAAGTCAAAGGGGACTTTGAGTAGTTGTGTCTAAAGGGCAGGCTCACACGAATTTAGGGAATATCTTCCAAGAATTTGAGAGAAGCCAACCTGCTTTCCTTCCAGCTGAATGTCAGAGTTGGGGTTCAGCCCTGGCAATGCCACTGGGTGACCGTTTCTACTCCAAAATGAGAACTCAAGCTCTATTAATTATCTAGCAACCTGGGTCCTAGACATGGAAAAGTTTGGTTAAAAGCATATTGTTACTCCACATCTCCAGTTCCTTCCCTTCTATCTTCACAGAGTTCTCTTACCCTTAGGGAGAGGCATTCCCAGGTCTCCCAAGTCCTTCTGAAATAGTCCAGGGTTCTGTATGAGTGTTTAAAAAACCCCAACAACTTATTTTTATGAACTTGACAAATAAATGCATTTTAATGATACTCTTCTTTTTTTTGACATCACTATCACTATGCCTTATTCCTCCCCAAAACTCCCTCCCCTAAAAAATAGAAACTTTTACTGAGAACAAATAAGTATAGACAAGCAAAACAAATTCACACAGTGGCCATGTCTGAGAAAGTAAGTTTCATTCTATACCTACAGTTACAAATGCCTTTTACTTAGAATCCCCCAGGAGGCATTTATATATCGTAGTCAAGGTTTGAAACCTTGTCCCCTACATGTTACTGACTAGAGATTTTGAGCCTTCAACACTTATTACAAAATGAGTACTTAAATGACAGAAAGGCAGCTAGTCACTTAATCTCTGCCTGCCTCAGTTTCTTTAACTATAAAATAGGGAAAATAATAGTACCTACCTCCTGGGTTGTTGTGAGAATCAAATGAGATAATATTTGTAAAGCACTTAGCCTAGAGAGTTAATAAATGAATGAATGAATCCTCATTTCCTTCCTTTTAATGCGAAAAATATGTGGAAGCCCCCAGCAGACAGACTACCTCCCCAGGTCAACTATATAGGAGGACGTGGGCAAGAGTCACACAAAAGGGAGAGACACATAATAGGTTGCAACTTGCATTGTTGGAGGCAATAATTAGCATTTATATAGTAGATATTAACTCATTTTATCCTTACAATAACCCTGGGAGGTAAGTACTATTATTATTCCCATTTTACAGAGGAGAAAACCAAGACAGGCAGAGGTTAGGTGACTTGCCCAGGCTCACATGGCTAGTGTCTAAGGCAGGATTTGAATTCAGGTCCTCCTGACTCCAAGTCCAGTGCATCTAATCTAGTGTGTCATCTAGCTGCCTAAGCAATATTCATATCAGTAAGAATACAGACCTTATTTGGGTATTTTCATATTTAAAAGTGTATTAAAAAGTGTTCCTCATTGCACCTCCTTGCATATTGTGCCTGAGACAGTTGCCTACTCTATCTGACCCAAGTTCTGTCTGTGCTTCTAGCAATGCATAAATCAACATGCATGTATTAGGCACCTATTATATGCCAGGCACTAGACTAAGCACTGGGGATGTAGAAGGAAGGCAGAAACAGTCCCCGTCTTCTAGGAACTCTCAGTGCAATGGGTAAGACCCCATGCGAGCAAGATACCCGAAAGATATATCCCGAGTACATGGAAAACAACCACCTCCCACAACCTTTCCCGGACCTGTCTATTACTCTACTCCAGCAGAGCCCTGAGCTTTCACCCTCTGTCTTCCCCTCCCCCACCTTCTGTGAATTTTCCTTTGCCTCTGTCCTTTCAGGTAGACAGAAAAGAATAAAGGTAGAGTTGAGTGCTTGGATTGGTCCTTGATACTGCTGGGACCCGTAGGTCTTCCATCAGTAGACTGCTTTGAGGAGAGGCGGAGGCTAGGCTGGGAAAGAAGCCTGGTAACAGGACCTTTAGTGACCCCACATGGAACAGCTTGTCTCCCTCCATCTTCCTCTATCCTAAGTTTCTGAAGTTGCAGTACTGCCTCGTGGTGCCTGGGTATGGGGAATGCCCGTGTAGCAGGTTTACCTGCTACCAACCCATTTGCCACCCTCTTCTAGCCATAGTGCTCAAGACACTAGGAGGCTGGAGATCCTGAGGAAGAAGACTAGGCAGGCATCCATGGCAGAGCGAGGGACTCAATGGCGTCATGGTACCTAAGGGTCCCATTGGTCCTTAAGGGCATGCCCCAAGCACCCAAATCTAGCACTCCCTCACTGGTTTGAAGTCTGGCTGTACTTAGCGAACTTACAGAAGGAGGGAGGGAGAAAGAAAATTCTCTGCATCAGGTGTCCTTGAGCATACAAGCATGTATCAGAGCAGGGATGGGGGTCGGGAGGGAGGGAACTGGGAGGAGGATGTACCAAATCAGGGACCAGAGGGGACTGCCTTATCTCTAATCCTTAGACAACAAGGTCTCAGTTCCCGGCTGCCTCAGGGGCTCTGCTCTTATCTGTAGGTAGCAGAGTTGGCATTGGCTTGGCCTCTGGCTGGCTATAGTCAGTGGGATTGAGAGTGGAGATGTCCCTTCCTTTGGCAGGACTCAGGAGACAAGAGTGATTTCTAGAAGGTCAGACCAAAAGAGAGCAGGAAATAAAGTCCAGACTGCAAGAAAAAGTAGCAGCCACAGTCCGATGCCCAGTCCCGTTTCTAGAGCTAAGCTCTTCTCAAATTTCCAGGGCTCAGCCTCACTGTCATTCCAAGGACAAAGGGTCCTAGAAATCAGTGCCTTCCCCCTCCTGAGCTCCTTAGATGGGACTCTCAGAGTCTCAGGGCCTTGACCTTTCACCCTCTAATTGTCAGTCCTCTCACACGCAAATCTCAGGAGTCAGACTCCCCTGTGGCCCCTCTCATCTTGCCAGGGTTCGGCATCTCTCCTAAAGCAAATTCCAGGGCTCTCCTGTCCTCTCCCTGTCTCTCCCCCTGTGCCCCAACGTATACTCTCCAGAGCCTTTGCTTCTTATCCACTCTCAACCCCCCCAAGTTCCAGGGACTCTGCCTTCTCTAAAGTCTCTAGGACCTCAGCCTCAAACTGTCCCAATCTCAGGGTCCCAGCTCTTTCCCGTTCTGAAATCATGCCATCTTCCTCTGTCACTCTCCCTAGCCGTCGCTTCCGAGTCAGCTCTCTCTCCTTTTTGGCACCTGGGCTGCCACTTGGCCCTCCCTGAGGGAGGGATCAGAAGGCAGCCACGTTCTTTCGAAGAGGGGATGGGGGAGGTTGAGTTGATTGTTGCTAATTAATGTCACTGAAGCTTGGCCAAGCTGGAGAGGCAGATAAAGGGAGGCACAGGGGAGGGAGGGGCTTGGTTCAGTCCCTTGTACAGGTGCCGCAGGCCACAGATTCTCCTGGGAGAGCTCGTGGGATGAGTTCTCCCCACCCCAGATTTTCGTTAGCCATTGGCCCTGTTCAGCCAGCCTCAATCGCCCCTGCACACCTATAGGAGCGGCTCAGAGCCCTGGATGCAGGATGGGCGGAAGTAGCTGCCCATGGGGCTGCTAAGAATCAAGCTAATTTCTGTTTGAGTCAGAGCTTTTCTTCTTATCTCTAACAGGGACACAGGGCTAGGGATTAACTCTCCCTCTAGGGAGATTCTCCAGTTTTGGCCCTCAGCCACATTCCACAGTGCAACTTCCCTTTTTCATGCTTTACTCTGCCCCTAAATTCCTCCTAGCCAATGGAGGGGTATTGGGATCACTTCCTCCTTTATTAATACCTCTGGAAAATGGGAACATTTTGCTGTGCCTTGGGAGATTCAGGATCTAGGTCTAGACCTAAAATCATTAGCCCAGAGTGACTTAACTGACCCAGACAGCTAATAGCAGGCAGAGATCAGAGTTATTCTCTCTCTGTCTCTGTCTCTCTCCTTTCCTTCTACACACACACACACACACACACACACACACACAACCCCACAAAGGGAAAATGAAAAATAGAAAGGTAATTATTATTGGTTATATACAATTATATACTATGTTGGTTATATACTATTGGTTATAATTTGATTTGGCAATTACTGACAGGCCTGGTAGGCCCTGTACTGGAGGAGGAGGAGGCACTGGAGGAGGAAGGAGGACAGGAGTCTGGGATATCTAGTGGAAAGTGCATTGGATTTACAGTCAGGAGAACTGGGTTTGAATCTCAGCTCTGTAATTTACTGCTCCTGTGACCTTGGACAAGTCACTTTACCTTGGTGGGCCTTAGTTTCCCCCTCTGTAAAATGAAGGGGTTGGATTCCAGGATCTTCAAGTTTCCTTCCATTTCTACATCCTGTCATCTTCCAGGATGAGTGCCTCTTGCTTCTACCTTTCCGGCTTCAAAGACCCACGGGGTAAGTTCTGGTCACACTGACTGTGTGGGGAGTAGCCTGGGGAAAGGGGAATAATGAGGCACTGTGTGAATGGTTGGTGGGTTTAGGAAGCAGGCCTTCCCAGCTCCAGGGCTGGGGGAGCCATAGGGGCTTTATCTTGCCATTAATGGCTTTCTAAATTGGTGGCAGTGGAGCAAAAAACCCAATTTGAGCCAGGAGCATGCATGATTACTATTGTAATAACCTCAGCTAATAAGAATATGATGTGGGGTTAGGTTGGGAGAGAAAACACATTTCTCATTAGCTTTTGGATTAATTACTCTCCATGCTTTCTTAGTTAGGAGGAGGAGGGGAAGGATGAGTTACTACCCCCTTTCAGGGCTAGAGGTGGCCTCACCTTAATTTGGGAAGGATGTTGGCACGTATTTTCTGAGTGAGATTCTTTCCTTTTTACAGAGTTATCATAAACCTTAGATACTTTGTCCAGTAAGGATGTATACAGCATGTACCCAGCAAGCACAGTCCAGGAGAGGTTTCAAAGGCGTTGAATGTGTGATGGCTCCTTCTGGGACGATACTGGAGGCCTGGCAAGGAGGAGAAGATTTTAAGATTTCAAACCTAAGAGAGGGGTTCCAGAACTGGGAGGAAGGCAAGAAAGCTGAAGTTGGGTAAAGGTAGCAGGGTACCTGTACCTGTAAGGGAGGAGCAACCATGAGAACCATGAGACAAGGAGGGAGCAGCAGAGAATTTGACCATAGTAGATGCAACGTGATGTTAATTATAGGGAGAGCAATATTTGGGTTTAGCTACACGAATGTAGGACACAGGTTACTGGCCCTATCCTCCAATGCTCTCCCTGCTAAGACTTGCTAAATGAAGCTCTAGGAAAAATATGCGTGGCCCTAGTGCAAGCTGCAGCCACAGGATGAAAGTTGGTAGGAATTTCATCATGCTGATTCATACAGCAGGACTTGCTACCTAACTGCAGAGTGGAGGCAAAATAGCTCAAAAGACAGATTTAGCTTGAGGGACTCTCACTATTCTGCCTGGATGAAGTTGTGGGTCTGACTAGCAAAAAGAGCTAAAAATAGCTCTGAGGCTATGGGTTAGACTCAGGAAAAGAGCAATCACACCTTTGTTTAGAGAAGTCTACATAACAGTTGTGGCTCAGTGTAGAACTTGAAGATACCAGCAGTATCTTAATAGAAAACCAGCAGATGTCAGTGGGGACCTTGAGCAGATGTCAGTACAGGGCAGAAGGCAGCCCACCAGAAACTGACAGAGTGACAATACTTCTGCAAGGAGGCATCGAGTGGTGACTTTGCAGACAAATTGATAAACCATCTGAGATGTAACCCTATTCATATTCCCTACAGCATGAGGGTCTATGGCAGAATGAACACCATTGTGTACATAGAGGAGGATCCTTGTTATTTACCTTCCTATTCTGTGTAATTAAATGCCTTTACTTTGAGGTAGTGTCCTCTGGGTTAGTTTGGTAAAAGAGGAAAGGTGGATGGGACCTTGTGAGCTATGATTTTGGAAAAGATGCTGATTCAAACAAACTTTGAACCTGGATGTAGCTTTCAGGGGCCCACATTGAGAACATCCAAGCTACAAAATATGGCTTGTTAATGGCCTTAAGCTGCCTTAAGTTTCAACAGGCAGTTGTCTGCTTCAAGAACCACCATATGAGGTATACGGATCTGGAATTATCAGAGGTAAAAGCCACAGCACTTGTGGGACAGAGTATTTTGACTAGATAAGTAGGCAGAATTCAGCATAGCAGAACTCAGTGGTGGGGAAATGGAAGGTACAATCATTCTCATATGAAGAGATAGAATGTTGGAGATTTGATTGAAGGGCAGCTAAGTGGGACAGTGGATAGAGGACTGGCCCTGGAGTCAGGATTCAAATCTGAAATCAAATCTAGTCTTCAGACACTTGGACATTTACTAGCTGTGTGACCCTAGGCAAGTCACTTAACCCTGATTGCCTTGCCAAAAGAAAGAGTTTGACTGATACCCTTGGGTTGACTAAAGGTTAACAGGGAAGTCATAGGTATATTTTAATCTGATGAGTATCTTCGTACATAGGCTGACGTGGAAGGAAGCAAGCCATCTTCTTTAGAATTTCTTCTGTTATAAAGATTCAATTTCAAATTAGAAAGCAATTACTAGATGCTTGTTGTGTGCAGAGAGCACTGTGTTAGGAAATCCTTTTTTTCCCCTCAGCAAAACCACAGTCCCAATCTCCATGAAGAGGATACGATACATATTTAAGCACCAGAGGGAGCTCTTGAGTGAGTTCAAGCATTGGTACCATTCTTATGTTGCTATAGTAGCATTGCTATGGCAACCACGCTTATACAGTAAGGAGGCCAAACTAATGGTGGTGTCTTCAACCTGCCCTGCTTTCTTCCCTCCCTCTTCCCACTCCCCACCTCGCCTTCCAACCAAAAAGCTAGGTTTTGATGCACATGTAAGATGTCTGACACTCAAATTCTCTCAGATTAAAAATGACTTTCTCTCTCAGCCTGCAGATTTCTAAGCTCATTTCTCTAGGGCAGAGTTCTTAACTTATGATCTATGCAGCTGTTTAAAAAAGATATTTTGATACCCTATTTCAATAATTAATTTCCTTTGTAATCCTATGAATTTTATATTTTGTGCATTTAAAAACATTATCCTGAAAAGGGGTTGATAGGCTTCATCATACTTCTGAAGGTATCCATAACATTAAAAAAAGGTCACATGTCACATGTTTACCTAATGCTTTATGATTAGATAATCATATTGGTCTCATATAGAATAACCTTAGAATTCTCTCTGCCTCTGTGTGACTTTATGTCTAATTCCACCCTCAGTTCAGCTTTGAAGAACAAAAATGATCTCTCAGAAAAGAGAAAGTTATCTCTTTCTTTAGCTCACTCTTCAACAAACATAGCAAGCAGTCTGGGTTTTGTTGGCCAACAAGTTTTATCACAGGTTAATGGCATACGAACAAAAGTAAATGAAAGGAGAACAAAGTTTCCAAAGTTTCAGTTGCTATTCAAGTAATCTAGAAGGGACAATGAGAGCAAGAAGTGAAAGGAATTGATGTATCAAATAGGGAACTCAGCACCTCCATCAGTCAGTCGATCAGTCAGTCAGTTGGTCAGTCAGTCAGTCAATAAGAATTTATTAAATGCCTGCTATATGGCAGGCACTATGCTAAGTGCTGGGGATACAAAGAAAGGCAAGAGATAATCCCTGCCCTTGAAGAGCTCACAATCTAATGGGAGAGACAACAAGCAAATAAATATGTACAAGCAACTCCCTTCCAGGCTCTCTTGACAATCCATCCTCTACACAGCTGCCAAAATAATCTTCTCAAGGCATGGGTCTGAACATGTTAGTCCACTGATCAAAAACCTTTATGACTACCCATTGCCCATAAGAGAAAATATGATGTCCCTAACTTGGTATTTATAGCCATTTACTATCTTGTTTTCACCTACATTTCCAGTTTTATTTCATATCACTTCCCCTCATGAACTTTACATTTTAGCCAAGATAGATTACTAGCTATTTCCCAAACTCAACATGGCGGCAGCTAGGTGGCACACTGGATAGAATGCTGGACCTAGAGTTATGAAGACATCTTCCTGAGCTCCAATCTGGCCTCAGATACCTACTAGGTGTGTGACCTTGGGCAAGTCATTTAATCCTGTTTGCTTCAGTTTCTTCATCTGTAAAATGAGCTGGAGAAGGAAATGGCAAACCACTTCAGTATCTCTGCAGAGAAAACCTCCAAATGAGGTTAAGAAGTCAGACACAACTGAAATGACGGAACAACAAAACTCAGTACTTCAACTCTTATCTGTACAAATTCACATAGTCCAGTCCCCATGATTAAAAAACAACCCCTCCTCATCTCTGCTCTCAAAACCTTGTCTTCTTTTAAGGTTTGACTCAGGTGCCACCTCCTCCATAAAGCCTTCCCTGACTGATTCCTCCAGTTACTACTGAGTTACTGCCTAGATTTTTCTTTTACTATACTTCTTTATATCTACACTCCTCTCCCCTCATAGAATATGAGCTTTTTGAGAAAAAGAACTATTTTGTTTGGATTTTTGTAACCTCAGCATCTATCCAGGCCTTACATTATAGGTTGATTAATAAGTTGAGCTGAATTGAGCTAAATGTTTATTGTGATTAATTGACCAATGACAGGGTTTCCATTCATAGGTCTATCTAGCAACCAAACCCCAAATTGGGGAGAGGTTCACTCCCTTCTTACCTGAGCACGATACCCAATTGTCTAGTTCCAGTTGGTCAATGCAGCTCCCTTCCTCCTTCCCTCCCTTCCTCCCTCCCTCCTCCCTCCCTCCTTTCCTTCCTTCCTTCCTTCCTTCCTTCCTTCCTTCCTTCCTTCCTTCCTTCCTTCCTTCCCTCACTTGGTCATTGTTTGGGCCCTGATGGCTCAGAGTGAATGTAAATAGCAATTGCTTCTGTTTTGGCTAGAAACCCTGAGGGTCTTCCCCTTCCAGATTGAGGTTTTTTTTTTTTTTAACTAGGTAAAAGAGGACATTCTTTGCCTCATTTCTTACCTAGCCTTAATCACTGAATGGGCACCTGAGAAAGACCTTAGCCAAGGTCTCCCATTGCATCTGGGGCCATCTCCAGTCAGCCTGATCTATATCTGGCCGGGGGACACAGATGGTTCCAGAGGAGAAAGTGAGGCTGGTGACTTTGCACAGCCTTCTCTCACTTATATCCAATTCACTTGCATGTCATGGCATCTCCTTCCTGATGTTACGGTCCTCTCAGAGAACTAAAGACAAATAATAACAACCTGAACACAGGGGAGGAACTCTAGGGTAGAGTGGAAATTCTTGGGACATGTGGTTCTAATTTGTTCCAATGAGTCTTGGGGGAAAGGAGGCTGCTTCCAGACCCCTTCCCCCAACTCCTTCCCTCATCTGAAGGATCAGTGGGGGCTAGGACTGAGCTTTGTCTCCAGTCCTTTGTGTGATAATTAGCACGTTGGCAAACTCCTCGTGCCACCTCCAACAGTCCAAATGCCATAGTAATTCTCTGCTCCTCTTGCTCCCTTTTGACATTTCGGCAGCCATTGTTTGACAGCTAATTGCCTGACAGATCACACTGCTCACAGCCCAGGCTGCTCCCAATCCCCATCTGTGTCCACTATTCCTTGGGGCGGCTCAGAGGCATTCTCCCACTGTTCACAGTGGCTCAATGCCCATGGGCAGGCCCAGAAATAAAACCCAGGCCACAGGTGCCAGGCAGCTCTTTGTCAGAACACCATGGGATAGCCACTTTAGTGTACATGCATGTGTGTATGTGGAGTGTGTATAAATGTGTGCATAAGAGACATAACTAATTTGTATGTATGGGAGTATGTGATTGTGTCTGATGTCTAGGCCCACCTTCCTGACCCCTTCAGATGCCTCAGACTACTGAGGGTGGAGCAATCCTTGGGTTGCTTAGAGTTCCTCAGAGGTTAGAGCAGAAGTGAGGGTGTATCCAAAGGTTGAATTTTTTTTTTCTCTAGAGAGAAGAGGGAAAGGAAAAGGCCAAATTGGAGCCAGAGCCCAAGCCCAGCTGGGATGCTCATGAGTGCCAGAAGTTCAGGACACTGTGGTGTCTTCTTCCCTTTACCCTAGGGATATAGAAAAAGGGAGGAAAAAAAAGACGGGTCCTCCCCTGGACCTCCGGGAAAGCCCCTCCTGGACGTCTCTTCCCCAGGCACTCTGTAATCCAGCTGTGGCTGCTCTGCGTCTCCGTCCATCCTGCCGGCTCCTTCTCCGGCTTTCCTCCCCCACTCCCCCACCCAAGGAAGAAATCTCTCCAGAAAGCCATGTAAAAATAGATGTATTTCTAGATAAGCAGCGAGCCTGAAAAACGGCTGAGCCGGAGACTGCGCCGCTGACAGAAGATCTATGTACCAAATTCCTCTTCAAAATCTATTTCTCCGGAGATTTATTCTTCCAGGGCTCTGCCGAGGTGGGGGGTTGGGGAGAGGGAGAAAAGGGAGAAGAGGAAAGGCGAGGGAAGGACAGAACCACCCCATGCGTGCTCTGCCAGCTGATGCCCGAGGCGGTGCCCTGGAGGGCGGGCAGTTGCGACCCCTCCCTGCAGCCCCCCATCCTCTCCATCCTTATCGTCCCCGGAGTGACTATTTCCCCGAGTGAGCCTTGGTCAAATTAGACGGACAACGAGCAATCTGAAGGCAGCCACTGCCTGCAGGGAGAGCCGGAGGAGGAAAAGTCAGCTCGGAGTGCCAGTGGGATTTGAATGGCAAAAAGGTCATTCGCATGCATTAGCCCAGCCCCTCCGGCGCGCCGCGGCAGAGAGGAAGCCGGCGTGATGCGCTGTGACACCCGTCCCAGCAGGCTGAGAGAATAAGTGATGGCTATATTTGTGTTTCCATCTAAATGCATGGATCAAAGCAGACACTTTAATCTATTCAACAACAACCCGAGGATTAAAAAGTTGCAGGCAAATCACATTCTTAAATTGGTAATATATTTTTGCTTGTCAGTTGACAAATCATTTGAGAGAGTGACTCTCGGCCAAGATGGGGGCCCAGGGACTTCCCCAGAGCTGACATTGCCTTCTTACTTCCTAGTGGGCCCTTGCCCACCTTGGGCTGGCAGGAATTTTGTCTATCGTCCCAGTTCCTGAGTTCTGTTCCAGGGCCTAAGACTCCCTGCCAGCCAAATAAGAGAGTAGCCAAGGGATATTGGAGGCTAGAGATCATAGGATTTTAGGATTTAAAGCTAGAAGACACTTTAGCTGACACCATCTAGTACAGCCCTCTTATTTTATAGATGAGGAAACTGAGGCCAAGAGGGGTGGAGTGACTAAGGGACAATGCATAGGGAAGTGGCACCTGGAGAGAAGCAGAACCTCTCAGGTTTGGAAGATCTGAATTCAAATCCTGGCAACTACATTTTATCTGTGTGACCTTGGGCAAGTCACTTTCCCCGTCTTGATCTCAATTTTCTCATCTTGAAAATGATTAAGGTCTTTTCAGCTCTAGCTCCTATAAGCCCAAGTCCTTATGAGCTGCTACAGCCAATTTTCTAAGCCTCTCTGAATTTAGCTAGGCTGGTCCTTGAAGGACAGACACACAGCTCATTGCCAGGCTACTATTCAAAGCCTGGCCAGCTTGGCAGGACATCCCAGAGCTTGCTTTCCATTGGCATACTGTTTCAGAACCCAGAATCACCTCCGTCCGTGCCAAGAAGAAGCATTAGGCAACGGACTTTACGTTTGGGCACACACATTTAATTTAATAAAAGCTTTTGTGCAAATGTGCTAGATCTAGCTTTTGTTCAATGTCACAGACGACAGGCCTGATGAGACCACTTAAACTGTCCTGTCCCACTCAAAGAGACAATAGTCACTCGCCTGCTAAATTTGAAACCTTCCTGGAATTTGAGGTCCAGACCAAATGGTCCGGCTGGCGATCCTCTTAGTGGTTCTTGGATGATACGGCACTATTATTGATATTAATGTTTTTGATTAACCACGGTAACAAAGTGGGACAAAGCCTTAGAATGGATAATATGAAATATTACGTAATTTCTAAGCCCTTTCTGCCTGGCTCTGGAAAGCATATAGCTTTGGTGTGGTGGATAGAGTACTGAATCTAGGGTCAGGAAGAGTCATCTTCCTGGCTTCAAATCTGGCCTCAGATACCTGCTAGGTGTGTGACCCTGGGCAAGTCACTTAATCCTGTTTGCCTCAGTTTCCTCACTTGTAAAATGAGCTGGAGAAGGAAATGGCAAACTACTCCAATAGTTGTATGACTCTGGGCAAGTCATTGAACGCTGTTTGTCTCAGTTCCTTATCTGTAAAATGAGCTAGAGAAGGAAACGGCAAACCACTCCAGCATCTGCTAAGAAAAGAAGAGTTGGACATGAAGAAAAGGATGAACAACCTCTGACTTGTTCCTATCCACTTCAGCCATGCCTATCTGCCTCTCTCCTCACCCAAGCCACCTTTGCTGTTGTAACTACTGCCCTCCAGCTCATTCTGCCCCCTCCTCCAGAAAAGTTCACTCCTGTCTCCTGGTCATCATCTCTATCCTATCCCCTGCTTTCACACTTAAGGACTTCAGTAGATGCGTTGTTGTTCCCTTGAACACACTGCTTGCTCTTTTGGCCCTTCTTTCCAAACTCCCATGACCTTCATACTACTTTAACCACCCACAGGGATGGCCATACCTTAGGCCTTGTCATTGCTTAGGGCTGTATCAACTCCAAGATCTTGAATATTGAAATTTACCTTTTCCGATCATCATTTCCTGTTCTTCCATCACCCCTCACTGCCTCACTCAGCCTAAGCCTGTTCCAGTTTTTCCACACAACTGCTAGTCACTCCATCCAACTGTTCTCCCAATCTAGGCAGTGGGATATCATAACAAGAGGTAAGAAATTGGAGGAGGAAGAGACTTGGGTTCAAGTTTGACTTCTGTTTAATAGTTAAATGACTGTATATGCAGTCACAACCTATCTGAGCCCCAATTGCCTTTTCTTTAAAATAGGCATAATCCAGGCATTTTAAAGATCAGATCACATAAGGTATGTAAAGTGCTTTGCAAACCTTCAAGTGCTATATAGACGGCAGTCATGATTGCTAATCATCACTCAGGTTCTGGCTTCACTTTCCTCTCGTTTCTTCAATCCTGAAGTTGACCAGCCCAACTAGACACCATTCTACACCCTCGAATGCTTTGCTTCCTTGGTCTTTTTCCATTTGTGACCTACTGATCCTCAAGAATTAGGTGGCACAGTACATACAGTGCCAGCCCTGGAGTTAGGAAGACTCCTCTTCCTGAGTTAGAATCCAGCCTCAGACACTCACTAGCTGTATGACCCTGGTTAAGTCACTCAACCTTGTTTGCCTCAGTTTCCTCATCTGTAAAATGAGCTGGCGAAATGGCAACACTCCAGTATCTTTGCCAAGAAGCCGCAAATGGGGTCACAGAGAGTCAGACATGACAGAAATGAGTGAACAACAAACCTTCAACTCTGAGTCATCCCAGGTATTACAGTGGAAGCAATGCTGGCTTTGGTTATCAAGGACCTGGAAACTAAGGCCAGAAATGTTAAATGTTTTTACTGAAGTTGTGCAGATAGTAAGGAGCATGGATTTGGGCTCAGCTACTCAACTCCAAATTCTAAGTCCTTGCCACTATATCATGCTGCTGTTTCATTCATCATCTATCTTACTCTTTGAAGGTCTGCTTTTCCAACAAGTCTCTTCCTTGGGCTCTCTTTTCTGTTTTCACAATTTCTCTCCTTTGGTGAGCTCTTCAGCTTCCGTGACCTCAATTATCTTTATGTAGATGACTCTTGAACCCATATATCTAGGGCTAATCCCTCTTAGGAGCTCTGGTTCGACATTGTTAACTGCTTGCTGGACATCTCCACTTCCTTTTGGCACCTAAAACTCTGTGTGTCCAAAATGGAATTCATTGTCTTTTCACCAAAGCCACTCCTCCTCCAAACTTTCCTGTTCCTGTTGAGGATACCACCATTCTTCCAGGCACGCAGGTTTATAACATTGGAGTCATCATAGAATCTTCCCTTCCCCCATTCCCAATATCTTATCAATTGCAAGTCTTTTCCATTCTACCTTCCACAACCTTTCTCATATCCATTCTGTTCTCTTCACTCACACGGCCACCACCCAATATTACCTCTTGCCATAACTAATCCAATTGGTTTTCCTGCTTCCTAATTGGTTTCTTTGCTTCTAGTCTAATTTCTCTGCAATCCTTTCTCTACATGGCTGCCAGAATAATCTGTCTGAGGCACAGGTCTGATCATGTTATTTTCTTACCCAAAAGCCATCAGTGGTTTCCCATTGGTCAGACATTGAAAAATGCCGTGTTTAAGACACTGTGTCCTGAGCAATCACCAATTGTCCTGACTTTTGTCTTGTCACTGGACTTTGACAATCCTGGAAGAGAGAATGAGGCTGCTGACTTTGTGCAACTCTGCCTCATTTAAATCCAATTCATGTGCAAGCCAAGCCATCACCTTGTGCTGTCAGTTGGTCCTCGTTGAAAAAGAAGGACCAACAACAATAGAAATAGACTCTAGGAAGTCATCTAATCCATTCCCTTCAATTTTAGAGATATGATAGGAAACTGAGGGCCAGAGAGATAAATTCAATCAATCAATAAGCATTTATTAACTACCCATTATGTGCCAGGCACTGTGCTAAGCACTGGGGATACAAGAAGGGATAAAAGGTGGTTCCTGCCTTCAAGGAGCTTACAATCAAATTGGGGAGACAACATGTAAGTAAGTATAAACAAAGCAAGCTATATACAGGTTAGGCAGGAAATAATTAACAGAGGGAAGGCACTGCAATTAAGAGGAATTGGGGGAAGGCTTCTTATAGAAGGTGGTATTTTAACTGGGATATGAAGGAAGCCAGGGAAGTCAATAGTTGGAGCAGAGGAGAGAAAGAGCTCTAGGCAACAAGCAGAGAAAATGCCCAGAGCTGAGAGATGGAGTGTCAAACAGCTAGGAGTCACTGGATTGGAATAAGGTGTAATAGGACTGGAAAGGCAGGAGGGCTTTGAATGCCAAGCAAACAAGTGACTTGCTCAAGGTCACACAGCTAAAACATGGTAGGGTGTAGACTAGAAAGCAGGTTTCCTGGTCCCTAGTCCAGTACTCTTCATGCCATACAATTTCTCTGCCCCAGTATCTGTCAGGGCAAGGGAGGGAGGGAGAGACAGAGCCAGCGCCAGTTTCATGTCCTTGTCCCAAGATCAGGGCCTTCTTACACTGGGCGCTCTCCCTTCCTGTTCTACCTTCAGAGCCAGCTGGAGACTGCTACAGAAGGCGCTGACTTTAACTTCTCAGAACGTTCATTTGTTCAAAGCGAGCAATTACTAATTAATTGGCATGGGGCTGGAGTTCCTATCCCAGAACTGAGGCGTGGAGGATCTGGCCATGTGTGTCTGAATGTGGATAGGGGGTTGTGGTGATGGGGGCTGGCACTTCCCAATTGTGCCATCTGGCTGTTGGAAAATAATGAGCAGGTGTCCAGTTTGGGGAACAGGTAATTGCTGACGGACAGAGCTATATATTTCTGCATATGTTCCTGGAGCCAGTCTGAGTCCCAGAGTAGCAGGGGGAGGGAGTGGGATTTGTTACAGTCAGATGATAATGAGAAAACTCTCTAGGGTAAACCTACTTTACTTTTAATTCTTTCATTTGCATGGTACTTTAATACCTTTCAAAAGAGCTTTCATACCCAGATCTTGTTGGCCTTTTTGGGAGGTAGGCAAGTTCTATTAGACCCATTTCACAGATGGAGAAACAAAGAATAATAGGTTTAAATGATTTGCCTAAGATCAGTGGTGGAGGCACAATAAAAATTCATTCCTTAGGAATTCCAAGTCAGTCCTCTTCCTATGACATTCCAATGCTTCTGCCATTTGTTAGGGTCATGGAGTTCTTTGATGGTCGCACCCCGTGCTAGTACAGAGGATGGTGGCGGTTAGGTGGGGATCAGAATATAGTGCAACAATTTTAATAGGAAAGGGGTAACCTGTCTTTCAGAGAGACCCAGGAGCAGCCTATGCTAAAGAATTGGGAGGGCAGGGTTGAGGGGTACCATTGTGAGAGGAGTCTTGTCAATAGCTGGGCAAGGGAGTATAGTCTCACTGGTTGGCAGTTAGATAGAGTGCTGGGCCTGGAGTCAGGAAGACCTGAGTTCAAATCTGGCCTCAGACACTCACTAGTAGTGTGACCCTGGGCAAGTCACTTACCCCTGTTTGCCTCAGTTTCCTCATCTGTAAGATGAGCTGGAGAAGGAGATGGCCAACTCCTCTAGTATCTCTGCCAAGAAAACCCCCAATAGGGTTGGATGTTGTCCTTTCTCGAAAAGGACCAAAATAACACCACCACATTGGAGTCAAGTTACAGTGTGTTCTGCTGGGGCTGATCAGAACAGCACCAGCTTGGAACGCTCTACCACAGGTCAGACACAACTAGTCTATGTGAACATTTGGGATGGATTCTCTAAATCTGTACATCTCACATTTCTTTTGAGCTACTTCAATTCTGCTTTGCTCATAGAGCACAGGGCCTTCTTTGATGTGGGCACCCAAATGGGATCAGGAAGAGCCAGAAATAGCCAAACAACAATAACACAAAGCAATTTGAAGCAGGGACTTTGAGGGGTAGAGCTGGTTGAGGGATTAGACATTGCGCAATGCAGGCCAACAGTGACTGAGAAATGCCAAGGTGATGATCTCCAAACTGCCATGGGGAGGGATAGTACCATTCCCAGAAAGTGTCCCCCTTCCCATTCTGTACTCTGGTACAAAGCTCTGATGGCTTCTGCCCTAGTTACACTCTGGGCTGTGTATTTCTCTGAATATGAGCATGTGCAATGAGTTGGTCTTCAGGGTGATATATGTATGTGTCTTCATCCATGGGCAAATGCATGTTTGAGTGTACCTCCACATATCATAATCATCACCATCGTCAGTATGAAGAGGCACGACTCCTGGGGAGGCAATTATACAAGCCTTATCTCTGCCCTATGGGAGTTTAAAGTCTAAGATAAATGGAGGAGATGAAAGTATGCAGAACACATAGACAACTGAATAATAAACTTTCAGCAAATGTACTAGTAGATAGATAATGCTAATAGCTGACATTTATATAGTCCTTAAAGGTTTGCAGGTCCTTTACGTACATTATTGCATCTGAACCTTGAAAAAAAAACCGAACAAAATAAAACAAAACCCTGTGAAGTAGGTACCACTGCTACTAGTGTCTCCTACCCCCAACCTTTTTTTGTCTAGACCTATGAGTTCATTAGTTTAGGGAACTCCAAGTGAGAAATTCCGTTGCCATCACAGGCAAGCGCCTGACTGCAGCACCGAGGAGGCGAGTGACTTGCCCAGGATTCTACAGCTAGTATGTGTCAGAGATGGGTCTTAAAGCCAGACTCTGAGGCATCTGCATGGAAGGGTTGGAAACTCTCGTAGCTCAGTGGGTAGAGCTCGAGATCCAGAGTCAAGAAGACCTAGCCTAAGATCTAGCCTCAGATACTTACTAGCTGTGTGACCTTAAGTCAGTCATTTAAACCTCAATTTTCTCATCCATAAAATGGGCATAATAATAGCACCTACCTCCTAGAGTTGTTGGGAGGATAAAATGAGTTAATAATTTGTTAAGTCCTTTGTCAACTTTAAGGCAATATATAAATGCTAGCTATTATTATTATTGTTTTTATTATCATCCGAGGTTGGCTCTCTATCCCCAATGCCACAATGCCTCTATGTTACTTCCATGGAAGAAGAAATGGAGGCTCAGAGTGGTTATGACTTGCCTATAGTCACACAGCTAATGAGAATCAAGAGCAGATGCTAGCCCGATTCTTTCCTTATTACAGGTCCAATAATCACTCCCTATCCCACATTGCTTATGAGACTTCCAGGCTATAGAAGTCAGGAATAGACGGGTTTGTGGGAAGTGAGGGGAATGAGGGGGCAGTTACTACTGTTTTATGCTTATAAAGCATTGACCCTGCCAAATCTCCATGAATGTTTCTATATGGGTATTTCTCATTGGATCTCTGTACGGTGCTGGTAAAGATTGTAAGTGGGGTCTGTGTAAATGAGGGGATTGGGATGTGGGTGAGTATAGGTCTGTGTGTGATTAGTGTGTAGATTAGTGTGAGTGTGTGAGGATGGGTTTTGTGAATGCAGGCATGCATGTCCAAGTGATATATGGGAATGTGTTATGAATTTGGGTCTCTGTGAAGGTTTGTGTTTAACTGAGTGAGTACACGTGTACAATTTCTCTTTGTGGCTATGTGTGTGTGTCTGTGGGGAGATGCTTGGGGGGGGTAGTGGAGGTCTCCTGTGTCTGTCTGAGGCTATAACAGGTTGGCCCTTGTCCCATTGGCACCCCCCAGCTTAGCAGCAGCCCTGGGTCCCCTGTGGATGTGCCCAGCTGGTCCTTAGAGAAAGCTCAACACCTCCAAACCAGCTGTCTTGTTGGCTTTTGTCTCTCTCACTCACTTCGTGGGCCTCCTGATGCCTCTAGTTGCCATGGAAACCAAACTAGGTCTGATTCTTTCTGCCACCTCAGGTCCCTGAGCTGGGACCATTCTGGGTCAAAGCCACCAGGGTGAAGACTGAGTTGGGGGCTATAGAGAGAGGCAACTCGAAGACCCTTAGAGACCATACCCTGGGAATGCAAACAGTCTTCATCCAGTTCCTCCCTGAGGCCCCTTTGTCTCTTTTCCAAATGAGATAACAGAGGATCTCTCTAAACAAAGCCACTGGGGTCAATGCTGTCCTTGAGTCAGCACTATGGCTCTATTATTAAAAGTGCCTGAGCTGTTGACTCAAAAGAACACTGACCCAAAGAAAATATCTAAGGCATATGCTAATTTCACATCACTTTACATACATTTGCATATCATTAATTTAATGTGTTAAATAACATTTCTTCAAGAGACAGTATGGTTTAGCGGATAGAAGGTAGAGTTTGATGTCAGGAAGGTTCAAGTTCAAATTCCATGTGACACAGGGCAGTCAGGCTTGGCTCTAAGCAACTCTCAAACACTACAAGTGTTGGAGCTGCTACTGTTCTGCGATGGTATGAGTGTCTTCACAGATAAAATCGCAGGTGTAGACCAACCCCACTTGCTCCCCAATCCTCAATTCCAAGGGTAGTCTGGTTCATGGACTCTACAGATATATTGTTGTGAAGGTCCTAAAATCCCACAGGAGGAAGTGACTTCAGAGGTCATTCTCTCCAACCCCTACCCAAAACATCACTTCTCTAGCTTTTGCTGCAATACCTCCAGTGATAGAGGGCTCCTGACCTGGCTAGGCAGCTGTTCCATTGTTGGATGGCTCTAATTGTTAGGAAGCTCTTCCTTAGGTTGAAATGAAATCTGCCTTTTTGTAATTTTCTTCCATTAGTCCTAGCTTTGTCCTCTGGGGCCACATGGGATGAGTCTAATCCCTCTTCTTCATAACAGCTTTTCAAATGTCTGAAGACAGCTATCATATCTTCTCTTCTCCAGGCTAAAGTCATTTAACTATTTCTCACATGATACTGTTTTAAGTTTCCACATTCTCCCAGCCATTTACCTCTAGATAGTGAAGGTTCTTCTTATAATAGGATGTCCAGAACTGAACAGTTCTGAATACAGTATAGTCATCAATTCCCTTGTTCTGTATACTGCAGGAGCCAGGATATCAAGGTCAAGTAAGGTCAAGGTCACCCTCTCCACCAAGGGACTTCAGCACCCACCCATTCCCCTCTCACCTTGCCCTATTCTTGTCCATGTCTTTTCATAACTCTCCCCTCCCCCCATAGCAGATACCCTCAATTTGCCTGAGGTCTTCATCTTCTTCTAATATTTCAGGGATATCTGTGTTATACTAGATTATCTTACTGTTTTCTTTCGACCTTGCTACGTGACTTACTTTTGGTATTATACAATCTTGATGGTGCCTTTGATATCATTTCTTACCTGCATGTTTTCACTGGTAAAATACTGCTGTATGCTTATACTCATTATCTATTGTTCCATTGCTCTTTGAGACACCTGTGATTGTGTGTGTGTGTGTGTGTGTGTGTGTGTGTGTGTGTGTGTGTGTGTGTGGTTTTTTTCCTTTTGAGATCCAGGTGTTCCATGATTTGCAGCTTTGTGGTATCACAAAAGTGTATATTAAGTACTTACTGTGTGCCTAGCACTGTGCTAAGCACTGGGGATGTAATATAGAGACAAAATAGAGACAATCCTTACATCAAGAACTTACATCCTGATAGGAGGAGACAATATATAACCAGGAAGGATACTTTGGTCTGGGAAGTTATAGAGATGTGAATGGAGCAATAAGGCAGACATTTGACATTCGCTTTGCAAAAGGAATGTTGGTATTGATTTGATTATGATTCCCAGTCCAAGAGGTAGAAGGTGTAGGGGGAAGGGAACAGGTACTACCAGAAATTCAGAAAACATCTGGCATGAAAGAATATGATTGATTCTTGAGCTAGTTAGATATAATGTGATTGTACTGTTGTTCAGTCATTTTTCAGTGGTGTCTAACTCTTCATGAGCCCATTTGGGGTGTTCTTGGCAGAGATACTGGAGTGGTTTGCCATTTCCCTCTCCAGCTCATTTTACAGATGAGGAAACTGAGGCAAACAGGGTTAACTGACTTGCCCAGGATCGCACAGCTAGTAAGTGTCTGAGGCTAGATCTGAATTCAGGAAAATGAGTCTTCGTGATCTCAGGCCCAGCACTCTGTGCATTGCACCACCAAGCAGCCCTATGATCTCACTATTCCATGATGTAGTTATGGACTCTATCGTAAAATAGTCTAAGATCACATTAACTGCCATATAATACTGGTGACACAAATGCAATATATTTAAATTGTATTTAATGTGTTTAATTCCTCAAGGTATTTAAATTTCCAGATTTTCTCCATATAAGCTCTACCATAGCCAGGTCTCCCCCCAAGCCATATTTGTGCAGTTGGACTGCATGAATATACACATTTGGACTTTACATATATCTCTCTACTGAATTTCATCTTTAGGGAGTATGTGGTACAAGATAGAGAGCCAGACTTAGAGTCAGGAAGACTTGGGTCCTGCCTCTGGCAGTAGCTGACTCTGGGCAAGTCTCAATTGCCTTCTCAATCTCCCCTTCTCCCCCAACCCCCACCTGCTCCCAACTCTCTCCTACCCTAAGCTGCAAAGTATTTTCTCATCTGCTTTGATAACATAATGATATCACAGGTCAAGACAAAAAAAATAAAATCTTATCAGCCTTCTTAGTTTTAACCTCTTAATTTAACCAAAAACTCTGTTTTTTGATTCTTATTGTCATCCAATGTATCCCTCTTAGTCCAATATCATCTTCAAGATTTATAAATATGCCCTCAATGTTATTCATAATCTACATAATTTATGGAAATGCTGAACAAAAACTGGGCTAGAATAGATGTGTGTAATGCACTCTCTCCAAGTTAATATTGATCTATGGTACAGTCAGATAGATTTGAATCTGCTTGAGCTGCCATAACCATAAAGTAGTTGAGTCATTAGTGACTTTGTCAAATACCCTAATGAAATCTCCTTATGCAATGTTTACCTTGTCCCTCTAATTAAGCACTCTAGTAATCCTGTCCAAAAAAGGAAATAAGATTAGTTTGGCATAATTTGTTCTAAGTGAACCCATAGTGGTTCCTGGTAATCACTGTTTCCTTTTTGGAGTGCTCCCAAATTGTTCATTTAATAATCAATCCTAGAATTTTACTACAGGTTTAGGTAAGCCTTACTATTCCATAGTTTACAGAGTATGCCTTTTTCTTTAAAAAAATGGGGACTTCATTTTCTTACCCACTTTTCCCATTCTTCCATTCCTCACAGTTCTTACTGGCTTTATAACGATGAGTCAATCAACAAATATTAAGTGCCTATTATGTGTCAGACACTGTGCTAAGCACGGGAATACAAAGAACGGCAAAAATATGTGTTATCTCAGAGTTTATGGTAACTGTAAAGCATGAGCAAAATGTTACAAAGATATCAAAGTTTCTGAATTTGCTAAGTGACAGGCCCATCTCCTTTTCTGGTCATATAAATCCTTAATGAAAACTTTTATACTACCTCTTACATGAAAGTGTTTAATTTAGACTTAATTAAAAAAAAAGCCTTTACTAAATATGAAACATGGGAGGAATCTGTAGTGTTGTAGAAAGCAAATTCACCAAGGAGTCAGTAATTATGGGTAAGCAGCTAGTGCATAGAGTGCTGGACTTAGAGTCAGGAAGACCTGAGTTCAAATCTAGCCTCAGATACTTACTAGCCATGTGACCTGGGAAAATCATTTAACCTCTGTTTGCCTTAGTTTCTTCATCTATAAAGATGGGGATGATGATAGCTCTTACCTTCTAGAGATGTTGTGAGGAAAAAAGAGATAATATTTGTGAAGTGCATTGTAAAACCTTAAGAAACCATATAAATGATTATTATTATTATTGTTATCATTCCATTAATGCATCCACGTATGACATGGATTTGAGGTCCTTCACCATTCTGGTTGCCCTTCTTTGGACACTCTCCTGAGTATTTCACTTTCATTCATTCATTCAACAAACATTTTTTTTTAAGTACTAACCCTGCACAAAGCATTGCAATAGGTGGTGAGACATGTAAAAATTTAGATGACAGAATTCCTGCCCTCATGAAGTTTAAAATCTAGTGGTAGATGAGATATCAATACTGATAACTACAATCTGCCTGCTACGTGCAAGGCACTCTCCTAGGTGCTAGGGAAAAAAGACAAGAAAACATCAGAATAGTCCCCTGTCCTCTAGAAGCTTACAGAAGTAGAAGTAAGGTGTTATTAGAGCATTATAGAGTTACAAATAAAATGCTAGCCTAGGTTTAAGGGGGAAGATCATTACATACAAGAAACTTTAATGCCTCCCTATTGCCTCCTTTCAAGGCCCTCTAAAATCTGGTCCTGACCTATTTCCCCAGCCTTCTCTCCCACTCCACATCTATTGTTCTCTATAAACCAACCATGCTGCATGATTTCCTCTTAAGATCTTGAACATATTCTGTACTTTCCCACCTCCAAACCTTTGTTCATGTTGTTTCCTCTACTGGGCTGTCCTCCGACTATCTCCACCTGTCCCAATCATAGCTAGCACTCAAGACTGAGAACAAAAGCCACTTCCTCCAGGAACTCTTCCTAGGTTTTTCCAATCCAGGGGTGGATGATAGGACCATAGATTTAGATTTAAAATAAGATTATTTGAATTCTTTAATTCAAAGATCATTTAGTCTAATCTCTTTATTTTATAGATGAAGAAACTGAGGTCCATAGAGGTTAAGTGACTTGCTCAAGCCCATATAAGAGTGGCTACTTTTAAGAGAAAGAATAGTCATTTTTGGTAACTTTCTTAGAATGTAACTTTTTAAATGAGACCACATTATATTCCATATATATAGTGTGATAAATATCTTATTCAACTGATGAGCTTTTACATCAGTCTTATGTGTGCTGGTTTATATATTTTTATTATTTGTTTCAGGTACACAAGTTAATGTAACATGGTTGAATGACAAAATAATTATTGACGTTTTCTACTAGGCTCTTGTTCTAATCCGTACATGTGGCCTGGGAATGAGGGGGTGAAGGGCTCCTAGAGTCTTTTCCTATTGGCACCCAAGTACAGTGGGCTTGTCAGATAAGATCATTGTCCCATTGAATGACAGGGAGAGCTTGGACCTGAGGGTGAGGTGAGGTTTGGGTGAGGAAGGAACTTGGCAAGGGTAGAGGAGGCAACAACTAAAATGTAGAGGCTTAATTAGGGTCTACCAACTCCAGGCTTTGGGTAGGGAGCATGAGAACTCTAGGTTTGAGAGAGGTTTCAGTATACAGGTACAGAGTTATGGGGTTGATTTGGCTGAAGAAATTGGTTAGTCCAGTTTTTGAAACGGGCTCCAAGCTGAGAGGTTTCTTTCTTCTGCCCAACCTTGCATGATCTGCCCAAAGCCCTGTGATTACACCCCTCTTAAATAACTTCCAGCTTTAAAGCACCATTTCTGGGACTCATAGAGGCTGGGGGCTTACTTTAGCTATTGTGATTAGTGGACCGTAAGAGATAGAAGAGTTGGGTAGATTTCCTCTGGTGAAAGAGAGCTCCTTTTTTTCACATATTAAATCCCCTACCACAACCACCCTGGGGATGATTTTACTTATGGCTCCCAAGTCTAGTTTCTCTCAAAAGGGAATGGGCTGGTAAAGAGGGTGTTTAATGTACAATATGAATCATCCATGGGACAAGTATGGCATGGAAAGAAATGCTAAACATAGAAGAATTATAGTTTACATTAACATAACTTACAGGATTCAGCAACTTAACTCATCACTACAGATGCATTTGGCTGGGAGGCTAATATTTAAGCCTCATTAGAACATGAAGCTGTTTTGCAATACTGATTATTACATCTTTTCTATTTCACCTTGGTACCGCACTGTCCAAACACACTGCTAGTGAAATGACCAGATTTGAGTCGGTCCTCCTCTCATTGGCAGTTAACCTCTCAGGTACAGAACCTTTCCCTGTCCTAAGCCAGGACATTGGAGATGCTACTCTAGAAGGCCTCCTAGGACATTTGGACCCTTTGGAACTCACAAGGTCAATGTCTGACCTGGATAAGTCCTCCATGAGATACTTGTTCACCAAAGATTAGGAAAATAAACAGAAGTGGTCATGTGTTCATGACTGAGTAGAAGCTAGGTGACAGAGCTGGTCAGTTTTATCTTTCCCTCCCAATTTTCAGCAAACTGGTGGGTTCTTGGTCGTCTGGGTCAGCAGCCAAATTGGGGACTCTCTATTACTTCCCATTACAAGCTTATTAGACATACGCGTCAGGGAAAGGAAGGATTCCAAAGCTCCTGCAGTATTGACTAGAAACAGGCAGAGAATGTCTGCCCATGCTCTGAACAACCCACCAGGAAAGTAAATTGGAGCATGCTCCGTACTCCATGCATGTGTTGACAAATCATCCTTGCTCCATGTTATTTGTGTACTTGTCTTATCTCTCTTTTCAAATGGTAAGCTCCTAGAAGACAATCTCAAACATTTAATAAGTGATTATCTTGTGCTTGTAAGTGTACTTCCACAGAAAGAACATCGGACTTGGAATTAGAAGACTTAGTTTCAAACCCGTTCTCTGACACTTCATAGCTAGGTGACCATGACAAGTTGTTTTACCTCTCTGCCTCAGTTTTTTCACAGGAAAAATGTTTATAATAATACTTTCACTCCTTCCCGCATATGCTTTTGGGAAGAAATCGCTTCTAAGCCTGGATGAGCTAGATAAACTCAGGCTATTTATTAGGAACAGCGTGGTGTAGTGGGTAGAGAGAAGACTGGCTTTGGAGTAAGGGAAACCTGGGTTCAAGCCCCACCTCTGACACAAACTGCCTGTGTGGCCGTGAGCATGTCACTTAACATCTCAGCGCCTTAGGTGATACTGTAAGTTAGAGAGGTTGCTGATCTCCGGAGTGTGGGGAGGTTCCATGGTCTTCCATGAAGCTTCTGATTACCCTATCTGATCACTTTCCTTTGCAGTACTTATTTTTAGAATCTCTCATCTGGTCCTTAGAGTATGCAGCCACTATTGTTAGTTAATGTTATGTGTGGCAGTGTGGTGTAGTAGCCACAGTTAGGATTAGGAAATCTGGGTTGGAAATCTGGTACTCAGACACTTACGAGGGGTAATGGGCAGATTATATAACCTCTTTGTCTCAGTTTCCTCATCTGTAACATATGTGTACACACACTCACATACATGCATACACGTATATGCATACATATATACAGTTTCCTCATATGTAATATCTGTGTACACACATGAATGTATGTATAGACACATGTATACACACACATATGTAATCTCTCTGTCTGTCTGTCTGTCTATACTCTCTCCCTAACTAGAATGCCTCTAGGTCAGACATTATATCCTGTCCCTTGTTATATCTCCTGCAGTGCTGAGCACAATACCTGTGGTAGGGACTCTATCTGTTTCTAGAAGAGAACGAGAAATAAATCTGGCATGAAGGGAGTCCTGAACAAGCAATCAGGACTCCCAACCATGCTGCCGCTGATTAGCTATTGGCAAGTCATTTCAGGCTCTGGGCCTCAGTTTCCTTTTCTGTAAAAGAGGGAGTTGGACTCACAGGCTTTTGAGAGCCGCCTGATCTCTATGCTCCTAGGATCTGGGCTTCATGTTAGCTGGGGCTAGTAGAAGACTACAAGCGGGGGGAGCCTGGCAGGAGAGAAGGTAGGGGCTTGCCCTTCCTTTAGTCAGGGCTAAGCCTTCTTAGCCCCCTTTGGGTGTGAACCAGCCTTTCCCTCCTGACCTTGTTTCTTGTTGGCTCAGCTGGCCCTGCTAACAAGCTGAGCAAGCCACGAAGCTGCTGCTTTTTCTCTGACGTGCTGACTCAGCTCTGTGGCTCCCACTTTATTTGAAAATGCCAAGTTAATTGCTCTCTAGCTCCAGGCTGGATCAGCGTGTGGCTTGGGGGCATGGCTTCCCCTCCTCCTTCCTTAGAGTTTGGGGAGAAGAACAGGCCAGCCTTCCCTTGTCCTCAGTCTGGCCCCCTCCTCCCTGCAGCCTCTGTTAGTAGGGGAACGTTTTGGGAGGAGGGAAGGAGAGAGGATGAGACCATAGGTATTTATCAGGGAGAAACAGAGCCCAGGAAGACAGGAAAACTCTGCCATTATAGAACTCTGGTGCTTAATCTGTCCCAGACCTAGTCTTCTCAAATGCTGATAGCTGTGCCCAGGGAGTGTCTGAGGGTGGGGAGATGCTAAGCAGGCAGGACCACCCTACCTCTAGGAAGCTGGGCGCTATCTGGGTTGTTAGACCTCAGGGCTGTGCGAAGGGATAGGGCAGTGAGGATGAGGGACTTGGTCCCGGTGGGGAGGTGGCAGGGGTTGGGGTTGGGGGAAGACTGCAGTGTGGATCTACCTCATAGGAGAAGAGGTAGAAGGGGATATGTGTGTGTGTGTGTGTGTGTGTGTGTGTGTGTGTGTGGTGGGGGGAGGAGATGGAGCGAGGCCTGGGAAACATCCCTGGAATAAAGGGAGGTAGGATTGGGAGGAAAGGAGTAGAAGATAGTAATGGGTAGCTGAGTGTGGGGGAATGAATACTGGTCTAGGAGTCAGGAAGCCTGGATTCAAGTCCCTGCTTTGGCATTTATTTCTCTGAACCTTAGTCTCCTTATCCAGAAAACAAGGAAGTTGGACAAGATGATTTAGTGTACTCTTCGTAGAGGCATAGCTTTAGAGCTGGAAAGGACATTAGATGTCATTTAGTCCAACTTCTTTATTTTACAGATAGGGAAACCGAGTCTCAGAGAGGTCAAGTGACTTGCCCAGGGTCACACAGCTAGGAAGTGGGAGAGCTGGGATTCAAACCCAGGTCTGCCTACTCCAAATCTTGTAGACTTTTCAGTGTGTCATTACCTCCAAAGGCCCTTTTCTGTCCTCATCATTTATGTGACCATATGATAATGAAGGAACTTTGAGGAGGTTTGGAGAGTCCAAGGAAAGCCCTTTGAATCCTCCACCTCTTAGTTAGGACTCCTTTTTTGGATCCTGGGGACTTCTGGCACTGAAATCACCCAGGTTAACTGAAACTTGGGAGCTTATGGAGCTGAGAGAAGGGTAAAGGGCAGATCCAGGACCTCCCTAGTCTCGCCCATGGGAGGTCTTGAAAGATAGAAATTAATTCATTGATATTATTTCAGAAAGAAAGTAGGGAAGAAGAGAAGAGAGCTAAGATATATTTACTCTTTGTTCTTCTCGTAAAGGGTAGGGAATACATGTTTATATAGCACCTACTATGTGCTAAGCACTTAAAAAAATAAATATTATTTCTTTCGATCTTCACAGCAACCCTATGAGATAGTTGCTATTAGTATCCCCATTTTACAGTTGAGAAAACTGAAGCAAAGGTTAAGTGACTTTCCCAGGGTCACACATAGTATCTAAGGTAAGATTTAAGTTGAGGACTTCCTGACACAGGCCCCATGATCCATCCACTGGCCAGCTCATGAATATCCATTAGACTAACAGCTGCATAATCCAAGAGGAAACTAATCATCCTTTGGGTATGCTTACTAGTAATAGCTAGCATTTAGATACTGCTTTAAGGTTTGCAAAGTGCTTGACAAATATAATCTCATAACAACCCTGAGAGGTGGATGCTATCATCCCCATTTTACAGATGAGGAAATTGAGGCAAACAGAAATGAGTAACTTGCCCAGGGTACACAGCTAGCAAGTGTCTGAGACTGGATTTGAATTCAGGTCTTTCCGACTCCCAGGCTGTATCCACTGATCCATCTAGCTACTTTGGGAACTCCTGAGGTTCCCTCCAATTTTGAGGTTCTCTAATACTGCAAGGAAGAGAGCACCTACACACCCTCACCACTGATAAAAGTAATTTTTATTAAATATGCATTATAAACCACTTTTCTTCTGTTAATCCTTTGAAGTAGGCAGTGAGGTGGCACAGTGAATAGAACTTTGGATTCTGGAGTCAGGAAGACCTGAGTTCAGATTCAGTCTCTGATAATAACTAGCTATGTGACTCTGGGCAAGTTGCTTAACTTCTCTCAGCCTCTGTTTTCTCATCTGTAAAATGGGGATAATAATAGCAGCTACCACACAGGGTTGTTCTGAGGATAACATGAGATATATTGTAAAGTGAAGACTTGGGAGATTCAGAAATGGCCAGGGCATGTGTGACTGAACTTGTGGGCAGTCTTTTCAGAATTCGTAGTTGATACTTTGGGCAAATTGCCATTGGCACACACTCAAAACCTTTAATTGTCTCAGATGCAGGGACATACCTATGATGCCCAGGTTCCTGAAGCTAGCCCAAGACTGATATGCATTCATAGCAGTGACCTGTGGAGGTGGTTGTTCTCTTGGGGTAGATAGCTAGCTTACCTCAAGTACAAATTAGCATCCTGAGAATGATCTCATAAGAACCTACTGTTATCTTGCTAAGAGGTATGAAGGGGATTTGGTGAGGGTGGGGGTGAGGAAAGGAAACAAAACTTCTTGTAGAAGGGAAAAAATAATCCCTGTTGAACTTTTAGTATACAGAATAAGAGGATACAAGTGGTATACTTCAAAGCTCTTAATGGGCATGGAAAAAGGATCGCAATAAATTATACTAAATATAAATATTTCTTCTGCTTAGGAAAGATCTCTCAAAATAAAGGTTGCATTTTCAGTTCCAGCATACAAAAAATGATAAATGCAGGGGCTTGGTTCATCACCTAGACTCATTTTAATAAGCAGAAATTTGTCAGTCAGTTAATAAATATTTATTAAATGTCTATCATGTGCCAGTCACTGTGCTAAATGCTGGGGATACAAAGAAAGGCAAAAAAATAGTCCCTGCCCTCTAGGAGCTCACAATCTAAAGATATCTATATCAGTAAGTATACCTTGATCTGTGAAATGGGCCTATAACATCTTGAAATGTGAGGTGAACCATAGTAGTCACATTGTTCAAGAAAAAGGTGACTCAGAACAGATATGGTCTAAAAACTAAAAACTATATGGTGAGTTTGATTTTGATTCTTGGAAAAATGATAAAATATACTATTAAAGGGATGGTTTGTGAGCATTTGGAAAGGGAGGCAGTGATTACTAAGAAGCAGTAGAGATTCATCCAGAACAGATCATGCCCAATATACTTTTCTTCCTTCCTTCCTTCCTTCCTTCCTTCCTTCCTTCCTTCCTTCCTTCCTTCCTTCCTTCCTTCCTTCCTTCCTTCCTTCCTTCCTTCCTTCCTTCCTTCCTTCCTTCCTTCCTTCCTTCCCCCTCCCTCCCTCCCTCTCCTCTCTCTCTCTCTCTCTCTCTCTCTCTCTCTCTCTCTCTCTCTCTCTCTCTCTCTCTCTCTCTCTCTCTCTCTCTCTCTCTCTCTCTCTCTCTCTCTCTCTCTTTCTTTCTCTCTCTCTCTCTCTCTTTCTCTCCCAAACCACTTTTTATATACTTGAAGGCCAATATCATTATCCCTTTGAATCTTCTCCAGGATAAACATCTTCAGTTCCTTCAACCAATTCTCAAGACTTTTCATCATTTTGCTGTCCTTCTCCAGACATTCTTTAGCTTATCAAGCTTCTGAAACTGTGTCACTGAGGACTGAACATGATATTCCTGATGTGATATGACGAAGGCAGAGTCCAGAGGAGTTCTCACCACCTTATTTCTGGCAGCTATGACTCTCTTAGGGCAAGCAGGTGGTACAGTGGATATAGAGTTAGGCCTGGAGTCAGGAAGACTCATTTTTCTGAGTTCAAATCCATTCTCAGACACTTACTAGCTATGTGATCCTGGGCAAATCACTCCTATTTGTCTCAGTTTTCTCATCTATAAAATGAGCTGGATGAGGAAAGAGCAAACCACCCCAGTATCTTTGCCAAGAAAACCCCAAATGGGGTCAGGAAAAGTCAGACATGACTGAAAAGTGACTGAACAATAACAACATGACTTTCTTAGGGCAGCCCAATATTCTATTAGCTCTGTGGCTGGCTTTTCACTCTGTTGACTCTTATTGAGTTTGCAATCCACTAAAATTCCTTAGAGAGTGGGTAAGGACAGAGAAGGAAGGGAAAGGGCAGGAATGCAAGGTCAAGGGGAGAGCAAGAGTAACATAACTCACATTTTTCCAGCATTTTATAGTATTCAACAGCTCCATTAGGTACATAGTACAAGGACTATGGTCTCCATTTTACAGATGGGAAAACTGAGACTCACTGGGTTAATATAGAAAGTGGCAGAGCTTGGTTTTCTGACTTCTTGTCAGGTATTCTTCCATTATATCATGCTGTCTCTTAACCAGAACGTACGCTATCCCTCAGGTTGCCAGGTGGCTGGCATTTGATCACAGATGGGGTCATTTCTGATTGGTGTCATGCCATGGCCTATTTTTGTAGTATTTTGGCAGCCTTAGTCTGGGAGTCTGTAAAGCTGGAAAGAGTCACCAGAAGGAAAGCTGGTCATTCTGGGCAGTACCAGTTTCTCCATGACTTCTTTTTTGGAGATGGATGGGAATAACTATATTTTATTATATTTTGAAATTAAAAATGAATGTCTTTTATTTTTACATCAATTCATTTCTGAACATATCTTTCCCAACAAAGATTACAATAGAGTAAAAAAAAATCGCCTGAACCAACCACCACATTGGCTGTGTTAACATGTTCAATATTCCACATGGTCAATGAGCATTTATTAAGCACCTTCTATGTGTCAGGCACTGTGCTAAGTGCTAATAAGATAAAAAGAAAGGAAAAAGACAGTCACTACTCTTAAGGCACTTAACAGTCTAATGAGGAGATAACATGCAAATGACTTGTACAAACAAGATAGATACAGAATAATTGAAGATAATTAACAGGAAGAAGGCACTAGAATTTAGGGGGATCAGGAAAGCCTTCCCACTTGAAGGAAGTCAGGGAATCCAGGAGAAGGAGATGAGGAGGAAGAGAATCCCAGGTGTGGGGTACAGAACCAATGAAGGTACCCAGGGGAAGGAGATGGATTATCTTTTTAGAGGAACAGCAAGGAGGAACAATCCAGTGTTACTGGATTGAAGAGTATTTGGAAAGGGGGTACAAAGTGTGAGATGGCCAGAAAGGTAAATATATGGAGAGGGGCAGGTTATGGAGGGCTTTGAATGGCAGAGGATTTTTTCATTTGACCCTGGAGGTGAAAGAGAGCCACTGGAGTTTATTGATTAGGGGAATGACATGGTGGGACCTATCCTTGAGAAAGATCATTTTGACAGTTGGCTAGAGGATGGATTGTAGTTAGTAGAGACTTGTGGCAGGGAGACCAAGGCATTTGCAATAGTCCAGGTGTAAGGTGATGAGGGCCTGTACCATGGTGATGGCAGTGTCAAAATGGGATTGTATGTGAGAGATATTACAAAGGTAGACTCCTCAGGCCTTGGCAACATATTAGATATGGGAGGTGAGAAAGAGTGAGGAGTCAAAGATGAAAAGTAAGTTTTGAGTCTTGGGCACTAGAAGAATAGTGATATCTTCAATAGTGATGAGGAAATTAAGAATGGGGAGGGTTTTATGGGAAAAATAATAAGTTTGGCTTTGGACACATTGAGTTTAAGCTGTCTACTATTTAATAGTCAGTTGGAGATACAAGCTTGTTGGTTAGCTGAGAGGTTATAGGGATTGTTAAGGAGACTTTGAGAATCATCACTATAGAGAAGATAATTGAATATGAAGGAGCTGATGTGATCACCAATGAAATAGTATAGGAGGAGAAGAAAAAAGAGCCCGGGACAGAACCTTGGGGGCAACCACAGTTCATGGCATGCATTGGATGAAGATTCAGCAAGGGAAACTGAGGAGTGGTCAGAGGTAGAGGGGGAATCAGTAGAACATAGTATACAAAGACCTAGAGAAGAAAATATCAAGGGTGATAGTGTCAAATGCTGCAGAGAGGTTAAGAAGGTTGAGAATTGAGAAAAGGCCCTTAGATACAGCAATTAAGAGATCATTATTAACTTTGGAGAGAATAGTTTCTGTTGAATGATGAGGTCAGAAGCTTGACTGCAGAAGCTGAAGAAGAGAGTGGAAGGAAAGGAAGTGGTGGCATCTATTATAAATGACCTTCTCAAGGACTTTGGCCACAAAAGGGAGGAGAGATAAGGGATGATACCTAGTGGAGTTAAATGAACCAAGTGAGGGTTTTTTGAGGATAGAAGAGACATGGACATATTTGTAGGTAGTGGGGAAGCTGCCAGTTGAGAGGGAGAGATTGAGGATAAGTGAGAAAGTGGGGATGATAGAAGGGACAATCTGTTGGAGAAGACAGGATGGAATGAGATCACTTGTGAATAGAGATGGGTTTAATGTAGATGATAAGGAGAAGGACCACCTCTTCATGGCAGATAGGAGTGAAGGGGGAAATGATGGCAGAAAGCATCTGGGTGATGTAAGATGAGGAAGAAGGTAGAAGAGGGGGCTCTTTGTGAATGGCCTCAATTTTTTTAAGTAAAATATAAAGCAAGTTTCTCAGCTGAGAAGGTGGGAGTAGGGGAGTTTTAAGGAGGGATAAAAAGGTTTAGAAGAGTCACTGTGGTGAGTGGGATGTGCAAAAAGATTGCATTATCATTATGAGGGCCCAACTGAGGTTATATAACATAAGTATCTAGTGGACACAGAAAGATTTTGTGTATTTCTCCAGCTTTGTTCAGCAGAACAAGTACAGGAGTGATGATAGGGGTGATCCAAGTCTGAGGCCTGGCAAGTCAATATTGGTGATAGGATAAAGGGACAAGAGGCTCAAGAAAAGATGGCATAGAGTTTAACAGGCTCACAAAAGGGGTCAAGGTAGGGAAAGGAAGTGACTGGGAAAGGTGACTGAGGGGTCAAGGGATTGGAGGTCATGGAGAAGACGGAATTGTAAGGCAGAGGGAGTGGTTGAATGACAACATATTGTGATCAGGAAAGGGAATTTCAGAGTTCATGAATCTGAAAAGTGGGCTTATGGGTAATGACAAGATCAAGAGTATGACTATTTTTTTTTTTGTATGGCTATGGTAGAATGAAGGAGTAGGTCATGTGAGATGAGTAAATTGAGAAACTGTGAGGTTAGGATGTTTGAGGGAGTATGTTCCCTAGTTTGAGAGTAGGACTTGAGAAAGACTGTGAGCCAGGCACTGAATTCATTGAAGAAAGGACAGTGTCCTGGGGTCAATAGACAACAGCTTCCAGGATTTTGATTGGATAGTAGGTATGGATTGAGTGAACCTTAAAGGAGGAAAGGTTACTAAGTGATGGAGGTAGAGGGAGAACCAGGTGGCAATGGGGAGTCATGATTATTCTAAATTCTCTATCTTGACCAATGAGTCAGGAGTGGGCAGCAGTAGGGAGGGAATAAGTGTAAGGGAATGGTTTTTGTTCCTATTTATTTCTGATACTTGCCTATATCTCTTGGATATCAGACTCTTATCAGAGATCATTGACACAAAGATTTTTCCTCAGGCAACCTTTTCTCTTCTTGTACTAGTCACATTATTAATTTTGTTCATGCAAAAGCTTTTCAGTTTCATGTGATCAAAATTATCTATTTTATCTTTTATAATCACTCTATCCCTTGTTTGATTAAGAATTTACCCCCTAGCCATAGCTTTGAAGGGGATATGATTTGTTTCTCTTTCAGTTTTTTTCAAAAATGATATGATCTTTGATATCCAAGACACACATTCCATGACTTCCTTTAATGAAGGATTGATATAGCTGTTGGACACATTCCCCTTCAATCTTACAGGAACCTGCATATGGGATCCAGGAAATGCAGCAACCAAATGGTCCCTAGGGGACCCAGGCTGATTGAATGAGACTGGATGGCTATCCCTTGTGTCCACCTTGAATCTTGAACTAGAGGAAATAGGCAGGAACAGTTGCAGTAGGAGATTAGAGGAGGAAAGTTGTGATACATTTACTTTAGGCACATGAGTATCCCTTTCAGTTTGGGACATTTGGGAAGTCTCTCTCTCTGGGGCAGAATTTCCTTTTCTGTAAATGAGAGAGAATGTTTGGACAGGATAAACTTCAAGGTCCCTTCTATCTCTAGATCTACACTTCTTAGGGTTCTGTGGGATCTTTTGAAAGGAATATGATCCCCACTGATCCTGGAAAGGCAAGGTAGTAGGAGGAGCCTGAATCCTTCAGCCTCCAGTATGAAAATGTCTGCTGTGCTTCTCTCCCCAGTGAGGCCAATTTGGCCCTTGTTTCCTCTGGTGTAGTCTTTCTTCTCTTCCCTGGTCTACAGCCAGCTGCTTGATGAATTATCCCTATAGATATTCCGCCTGGAAAGCAAACACATATCATATATATCTTTGACAAGTTATTATTCTTCCTTATCAGAATGCGAGTGCATCCCAGTATACCATCATTCACGCTGGGCACTGACCCACCAGGGGAGTGAGTGGACAATGTGGCTGCATGGGCTTACTCTGTCCTTTTACCCTAAAGACACTGGCTAACTGCAACGATGAAGAGTGTGTACATGTGTATTTAGGGGAAAAGCATGGGAGAATAGTGTGTGCAGATAGGTCAGGGAATGAGGCCCCTCCTGAATTCAGGGAAGGATTAGTTGCTGGTTGGGGACTGTGTCATATTGGCTGAACACACATAGCTCTTTTCATTTCACAAAGAGCATGGAATGAGGAGTCAAGAGGCCTCGGTTCCCCCTTTGGCTATATTGCCAGCAAGATCCATAAATCTTGGGCAGGTTGTATCCCCTCTTAGGAGTTCAGTTTCCTTCTCCATAAAATAAGAGAGTTTGAGAAGATGATTTCTTAAGGTCCCTGATAATTCTAAAATTTAGAATTCTCTGAAAATCTCTGATTTCATTGGCCCAGAGAGTAGGCCTGGGGTTGTGGGTAGGAGACTGGAAACTGATCAATGGGAAAAAGAATTTGGCTGGATTTCCTAGAGCCTTTGGTACTGGCTTCCCACAAGCCAGAATCAACTGAAATCCAGTTTTCAGTGGCTAGAACTGTACCTTAGATAGGATGGTGTTCTTACATTCTCTTTAAACAGTGGACTTACAGACAGAAGACCTGGGTCTGAATCCTCACTCTCCTCCTTTGTGGCCATGGACCAGTTAGGTCATGTCTTAGGACTGTATGATCTCTAAGGCTCCATTAGACTGTGGCATCTTGTTATTCTTTGATCTTCCTTCTCCCAGGGGCCATGGCATTGCCTCTGCTTCCATGCACCTTGTGAGAGGCTGGGTATTGCTATTTTCTTCTAGATCCTCTCCTTTCCCATCCAACTCTGGGCATAGGGGCATGGAAGCAATGACTTTGCCTCCTTTCTTCTTCCTTAGCAATTGAGTCAGAGCCTAAGGAGATGGTGGGTGGGGCTAGGAACCCTAGAAGATAGCTAGGGAGTCCTTAGAATGGGGAGGGGGAAGAGGGGATAGAACTAGGGGCCAGAGGGCTCAGAATGTCCCACTTCTCTGCTGTCCTCTTATCTGCCAGGGCAAGGGGAAGTATCTGGCTGCCCCTTGTGAGGCAGTAAAGTTTGGTGATGAATGAGATGTAAGTTAATATTAGTCCTCTCAGCTTGGCCATAAGGCTCATGATTTGTCATATTTCACTTGGTGTTATCCCATTTCCCCTGGAGGCAGACTCCATATTAACAAGCTCCCTACTTAGGAATATAAATGGGGTTCTCTGAATTGCTGCTGACAGCCAGAACACATTGAATGAACTCCTGTCTGGGCTGGAGAAGAATAGGGGGGGGCAGGGGATCTCATGGATTCCATTGGGTCAGCATAACCTGGAGAAGGGAGAACACATCCTTCACTTTGGATTGGGAGAACGAAGAGCTTGGCTACAGTCTGGGCACTGGGCTGGTGTTTGGTAAGCTCAAGGTCATTGTCTTTCTTCCAGGGAGCTCACAGAACTGTGTGAGTATGTGGGGTGGCCAATGGCACTGAAATAGGGAAGACGGCATAATCCCTAAGCTCAACCTCCACTCCTACCTCAAATGAGAAAGGGTGGGGATACCTGCAATGGTGGAAAGAGTGCTGGGCAGGAAGTCAAGGTCAATTAGGTTGGAGCTCTCAGACTTCCTTTGTTCTCAGATTCCTCTTGTGAAATGAGCAAGTTGAATTAATCATTTCTAAGGTTTCTTCCAGATCTAAAATATTTTTATTTTTGATAGTGAAAAGAAGAAACAAAGCACCTCACTGCCTTTTCTCCCTTTCATTGACCAGTGTGAGACTACAGGTAGAGCTGTAACTAGCAGGAGCAAATGGTACTTTGTCCTAGAGTGAGGGTGAACTTTCCTACCACAAGTGATCACTGCCCATTAGCCTGGCTTTGCACTTCTCCTTTAGCCTTTGGTGACTTAGGACATAACCACCTCCAGGGTCCCATCTCTATGGTGCCCCTCCCCAAGGATCTGCCTCAAAGTAAGGATAGACTCTCTTTGGGGGCTAGGATATACCCTCTCCTGGCACAACTGTCATGGCTGTTGGATTGTGCCACCTCTGTGCCGCATCCCCTGGTGCAACTGTTTTTACTTTTGATGAAAAAGTTTTCCACCTGTATTGTTTCAGTAACTTTGGGGGGGGGGAGAGACCCTAAAGGTCTTTGAACTGATACCCTTCATTTTGCAAATGGGGAATCTGAAGCTAAGAGAGGTAGGAGGCTCACTCAGCTAGTGAGTATCCAAGGTGGGATTTAGACCCAAGCCTTCCTAAGTCCCTAAGTACAATGATTTGCCTACTAACTACACTACCTTGCCCCTTGTGTAGAAGGACATTCATGTCACTATTCACTTCAGTTAATACATTCCAGGCTGTTGGCTTTCCAACAGCTGTGAGCTCTTAGGAATCTCCTCTTCACCCTTCTGACTGGATTTCTTGCTGAGCTCAGTATCTGGCCAAGGTCAGAGTGGTCCTCTCTATGTAATGGTCTGTAATGGTGAACTAGAGTTATTTAATGCAGAAAACCCCACAGAGATAGTGATGACTTAACTTCTGGCCTCATTAGACAAATATTATTGGTCTCAGTTATGGAACATGACTTGGTTTGTGGTTCCATTAGAGTTGCAATGTTTACAAAGCATTTTCCTTATAACAATTCCGTGAGGTACTGAGTGTGAGTATGATTGTACCCATTTTACAGGTGAAAAAACTGAGTGTCAGGCAGGTAAGGTGAGGTTCCCAAGGTCACATTAGTGACAGAACTGGGATCTAAACCCAGGTCTCTCTTGATTCCAAGTCTAGTGCTTGAGCTACACCATGTTGCTTTTTATCAGAGATGTAACTAGTCTGTGCCCATAAGGACTTCACCTCGGAGAGGGAAATTTAGAGTGCCCCAAAATCTAACACATTGCACTGGAAGAGATTTGGCTTCTGGGAAGTTATGAGGATAGTAACTAGCAAATTGTGTACTCTCTCCTTCTCTCTATCCAAACAACAAAACCTCCAAGCTGCTCTGCCCTATCTCACCCCCTCATTAGGGCTTCTCTTCCCCTTCCTTTCCAGGTGGGCCAGTGTCTCTTCCATTTTTTCCCATAAGCAATGATACTTCTTGACATCAAGGACAAGTAAAAATCCTAGGGCATGTTTCCTCTAGCTTCGGGGTAGGAAGGAGTCTAGGAGTAGAATGATGATTAGACTACAATAGAATGCATTGTACTACGTGGTTTCCAAGATTCCTTCCAATGATGACATTCTACCACCTAAGCTATCAGAATAACTAGTTCTCTTGCCTACACAATTGAATTTTTCTTGATTGCTTCTTGTGTTTGTGGCCCCAGACTTCTCAAACTTTCCCTTAGGATAAGAGACAAGGGTGAAGAACCAGGTTTAAAGTGTGGGTGGAGAGATGCCCAGTGAAGGGCACCTCAGAAGACACGTGTCAGGGTAGAGGCCAGAGCATCTGAGGAGACATCAACAGCTTATTGAAATCCTCAAGTAGAAGGGCAAGGCCTGGTGGGGAGAGTAAGGTTATGAGCCAGGTGCTGAACTCCTTGAGAATGGAGAACCAATGATTTTGGTGCCAGTAGATAATAGCCACCAGACACATTTATGAATAACCCCATAAATGGAGGATATTGTGTTGAGTATTGGGGAGCAAAGACAGAAGGGTCTTAGTTGCTGTCCTCAGGGAGCTCATAACACATGTACGAGAGGTGGGCAGGGATAAAAATTTGGGTGTAGGAAATCACAGGATCTATAGGGAAGTAGACTGTCATGTCCTTTCTAGGAGCTATAGTAGTATTGACTTTAATCATTATTTCCAGAACAATAGCAAAGAGGGGGAAGGCAGGGAAGATGATATGCACAGGGACAGGGCAGATGGCATGATATCTGCACTGGGAAGGCCCTGGTGTCCTTGTGGATGACTAGATAGGATGTGAAGCATGGTCTAGCGCATTAGGAGAGTTTTCACTCACTCACTGACCAATCAGGAAAGCTCAGTCCCAGGATGGTGTCCCAAAACTTGATTGATTGGAGAAATTAACTGACTGTGTCTCACTCCCAGATTGAAGGTCTATTATAAGATACTGAACTTTTGAATTAGCTCTCTTTCTTACTCTCATTTGGTGACCGGAAGATTGAAGAGAAGGGAAATTTAATCCATCCTAAGAGAGGTTTCTGCCTGGGGAAGGCCTTGCTATGGTGAATGAATGGAATGAGAAGTCTATGTTCAATGCAATTAATACTTCTGCTTTTACTATGCATTTACTAATCTAATTAAACTGTGTTTGAAGTAGGAGCTTGAGGGAAGGTGAATAAATGAAGCAATAGGAAAAGGAGGGAAAAGAAGGGCATGGCCAAGTAAGTGGGAGCTAAGCCAGAGATTGATTGACATGTCCTGAATGACACATACTCTCAGATAAGACTGGGATGTAGCAGTAGGGTGGAGAGTCAGATGATTGACAGCCCTATGCCCCTAGGGGCCTGGCTGTTTACAGGACCCAGACTGTTGGACTTGTTTCACTTGTATTATAGTTATTTGTATACATGTCAAATGTTCTCGGTTCCATTATTAGCCCCTTGAGGGCAGGATCTGTGTTATAGGTCATCTTTGTATTCCCAGAACCCAGCATAGTATCTTGCACATAATAAATACGTTTTTTTTAAAAAAAAATTGAAATAATTTAATTCCAAGGCTGGGAGGTGCATTGGGAAGCAATTCAGTACTCAGGATGAGTCTGCTGCTGATCAGGGGGGTCTGACTCTGTTGGAGAAGTCCTGGAAGCAGGGGGTCTGTCTTCTGCTTTCTGGGACTTTTCTGCATTTTCCAGAGAGATTTTTTTGGGCAGGTGGGCTGGCTGCAGTCAGCTCCATGACCACTAGAGGTCAACACAGACCTGCAATTCCATCCCCTTCCCCTTCCAGTCGCAGCTCATGCCTCTTACAGGGAGATTGGACAGAACCGGGAAAGGGATGGGGATGGGAGGGTGTCTGGGAAGGAAACTGGGGAACAGTGGCTAGTACCCAAGCCCCAGAAAGAGAGATAACCAGAGAACATTCCACCCTCCAGTTTAGAACATCTCTCTCAGCCAGAGATGTAAAATTTCTGGAAATTGTGAAGCCTTGGGAGGAAAATATTTTAAAATAACTAAATCTGAGCAAAATGGAAACATCAAATTTTTCCTCAATGCTCATTACAGATTAAAAGTTATTGTTGTTTCAGCTTGGTTTCAGCTGTCAGATTGGTATCAATCTGGAATTGAGAGTCAGGGGACTGGATTAGATTGTACTGGTAGCTGAGCCACTAACTTACTTTGGACTTACTTATTTGAACTAGTTGTTTCTTCTTTTCAGGCCTTCAAGTCCTTATATGTAAAATGGGAAGAATAATATCTACTCTATCTACACAACTACCTGTGAGGACCAAATGAGAAAATGTATGGGAAAATGCTTTGGAAAAACCCAAGATGGGGCCGGGAAGTGGCACAGAGGATAGAATAGTGGCCCTGGAGTCACAAGGATCTGAGTTTAAATCCAACCTCAGACACTTACTAGCTGTGTGATCCTTGTCAAGGCATTTCACTCCTGTCGCCTCTAAGGGAAAGAGGTCTGTAAAACCAAGAAGCTCTTTAAAAATATAGGGAGTCATTACGTGGAATTAACAGTTCAAGGTATTTCCATAAGGGAAAGAAATGAGCATTTAGATAATGCCTACTATACTATAATGTCAGGCACTGTGCTAAGTGATTTCTACAAATGTTATCTCATTATCATCCTCACGAGAACTTTTTAAGCTAGGTGCTGTTATTATCCTCATCTTACAGTTGAGGAAACAGGCAAACACAGGCACCTTATCCACTGCGCCATACAGCTATCCTAAGAGTAAGAGTAAGAGAGATCCATAAAAGGACGACAAATCAAAGAATTATGGTCAGAAGGGAACTTGGGGGCTATATAGTTCTGACCTATCTTTCCCTTACCTATATTTTACAGATGTGGAGCTGAGGCGCAAAGGGGTGAATGGCTTGCCCAAGGTTACACAATAATAGTAGCAGCAGTAGCAGTAGCAGTAGCGATAGCAGTAATAGCAGCAGCAGCAACAGTAGCAGCAGCAGTAGCAGCAGAAGCAGTAGCAGCAGTAGTAGTAGTGATAGTGGTAGTAGTAGCAGTAGTAGGATCTTATTCCAGATATGACAAGCTTTCCACTGTACCACTCTATCTACTACATTGAAAGGAAAGATAAAAGTCAACCCTTATTTCCACCAGTTGCAGCCTCCTCTATTCCAATTGAAATCTCACTTAATCTGGCTCTCCTTGATTTCCTCATATTTGCTCTTTGTTTTGGGCTTGTTCTTTTCAGGCTAGAGAGGAGAGAATTGAAGGGGGAAGTGAGGGGTTGAAGAGGGACAGGATTTTCAGTTTCATAAGCTCCCTAGGTCCTTAGAAGGAGGAAAGGCTAAAGGTGGAATGGGATAGAGAAACCAAAGGGCACGATGCAGAGGGCCTCATGCAATGTTCAGGATAGGAGAGGTGGGGCCACGCTCTCCGTGTTCTTCTAATTGACAAATTCGTTAGCTGCCTCCCTCCTTCCCAGTGCTGGGCCTTGGACTCAATGGGCAGCGGGAAGTTCTGTGTTATGTTGTATGTGGGGGCAGGGGGAACACATGCCCACCACAGTCCAGATGTACATCCATATTTATAATAGCAGAGAGCTTGGAAAATCAGTAGGGATGCTGGTCATGCTTATAGTGCTTGGGTACTCTGTTCAGGTCAGGCTGATTTGCTTCTAGCCCCAGCTAGAAGGTCTAGCTTGAGGATGGGGATAGGAGGAGTCTGCCATTCTCTGGACACTGGTAAGGATTAGGAGAAAGTCAGAGTGATAGAGACCAAGGGTCTCACTCCATCTCTGCCTCTCTGTTGCTTTTGCTCACAAGGACTTTTTGATCTTAGGAGTAGGCTACAGAGAGACCTGGGGGGTGGGAGTGTCAGTCAAAGAAGCAAACAGTAGAGTGTTAGCTTTACTTCTCAGGTCATAGAGGTCTCTGGACTGTGCCAGAGCAAATAGATTCTCAGCCCTAAACACTAGGCCTTAAGGCTTAAACAGGAAATAACCTCAGAAATTCTCCAGTCCAACTCCCTCATTTTACAGATGGAGAAACTAAAGCTCAGAGGGGATAGATGACTTGCCCATGGTCACTTGATAGTAATTAATGGAGCAGAGATTTGAAACCAGGTCCTTTGATGCCAAAGCTCCCCCCATCCTTTCTATTACACTGACTCCAAAGGGGTGAGTCCTGGAAAGGGCCTGGAGTAGGGTGGGAACACAAAATGAGTTAATGTTTGTAAAGTGCTTTGCAAACTTTAAGTTGATATGTAAATGTTAGCTATTATTAATTATAATTGATTATTATTATTATTCACCCTCATCAAGACCCAACATGCATATAGTAAGTACTCTGTAGCTATTTGGTATTTCATTGATCTGGACCTACTCATTGCCCTTCAGGGTCATTCTTTGTCAGGTGGTGCTGGATATTCTACATGACTCCCATGTTGCTCAGCCATCAAGACCTCACGACTCACTTTGTCAACCTCTATTTGGTACCTAGACCCAGAACCCCACAGTCCAGGCTGGTACAGAGACAGCCCGTCCAGGATGGTTGTGAGAAGAGGCCACCAAGTTGGTGGTGCTGGGGAGGGATAGGGAGACATTTTTCATTTTATTGCCAACCCTTATGTTAGCTTCGTCTCCCTGGTTTAGGGTGAGACTTCAAAGGAAGAATCTTCACCCTGCCAAAGGTAATGACGTATGTGCCAGTACTTAACAAGTGCTTAATGAATACCTGTTGACTGACTAAGTGACTGGTGGAGGATGGTGTGATGAAAAGAGTGCTAGACAGCTTCGGAAGACCAAGCCAGCTCTATCGCTTACTAGCCATGTGACCTTGGATAAATCATTTAACTGCTCAGAGCCCCAATTACTCCAACCACAAAATGGAAGTCATATTTCTGTCTTGTTTGCTTCACAGGTTTGTTGTGAGGCTGGAATAACACATTCAATGTAAGAGTGCTTTGTAAACATAAAACTCTACGCATGTGTAAGGCAATGTACAAGTCAATAGATATTTATTGGGCCCCTAGTAGGGGACAGAGTATAACTCAAACAAATAATCCTGATGCACATTAAAATATAATAAGAACAAAGGATTGATCAAAACAAAGCATATTAGGAAAATGGGAAGAGAGAAAGGTCACTTTCATCTGGACGGATAGGGGAGGCTTCTTGAAGGAGGTAGCATGTGAGCTGGGCCTTGAAATAAGGGAAGGATTCCAGTAGGGGGAGATGAGGGGACATGGATTCCAGGTGGCTGCCCAGAGGTCAGAGAATTCCTGATTCAGTCCAGGAACATCCAACAGTCCAATATAGTTACATACCCATGAATATAGAAAGGGTGTCATTCCTTGGACACCGGTGTAACTATGAAGAGAATCAACTCTGGTTCCTAGTGCCAGAAACTCAGTTGACCTACTTGGTCAGTGCAAGACCTGGAGGTTGAGACAATCCCTCCCCCCGCCAATTTCTCTGCTTCTTAAGTACCATGGACAGCTCTAGCTTACTCACCTCTTCTTCCTGTTCCATCTCCCTCCTTTCTTGACCGTAACACATTTTCTGTCCTCTGGGAGCCTACTGTTTGAGGTAGGTTGGGGGGGGCAGTTCTTTGGAGTGTCTTTTCTCTAGGAGCTTGGATACTTTGTGAGGAGAGAAGTTTAGGGGGAATCCAACCCTCCCAATGCAGGAACACAGAATCATGGGAATTGACACCTTGAGTCAGACCCTGATCCAGTCAGATCCACATTTCGTTGCTTGCTAACAATGTCTCCAAAAGTCCTGCTGTGAGAGGCTGTGATTGTCTCCCCTGAAGGCACCTGAAAGGCTGGTTAGATCCCAGCTTTTCTCAGTAGCCACATATAACCCTTGTCATTCACAAACCTGTCCTAAACCTTTTTGAATCCATTTATATTACCTGCTAGTACCACCTTCTGGGGTAAGGAGGCCATGAGTCACTGGATGAAGTCACACTTCTTTTATTTTTTTGAAACTTGCCTTTCTTTAGTTTTGAAGGGGGCCTTTCCTTTGAACTAGTATTTGGAAATTTAGTGACCCACATGGTCTATCCAGAATGTCATGGACTTCAATCATGTCCCTTCTTGCCCTCCACCTTTGCAGTCTTGGAGCTCCTGTATGTGTGATGGTCATACCATAACCCCTGCCCCATCTCTCCTGTCAGTCTACTTAGTCTCCCTAGCTTTATGTATTCTGCTGGAGGCAGAACTGGGATGAGGAATTTTGCTGTCTGAAGAAAATTCATAGTTATTTTTTCTTGTCTAGAACTAGAAGAGACCTTGTAAGTCACCTAATCCACCCCCTTCACTTTTGCAGATGAGGAAACTGAGCCCCTAGAGGTAGAACAGCTTGCCTAAGATTTCACAGATAATAAATTGTAGATCTGGGATTCAAACCCAGGAACTGTGATTCCAAGTCCAGTGTTCCACTGCAGCATGATGAAATTCAGATGAAGTGTTGAGGGATCATGCCTCCTGGTCCCTCAAATCGCCCTTAGGATATCTGGGAGCTATGCTCTTCCCCTTTCCAGATGGAGCATGATATGGATTAGTGCATGCCCACTATGGAGGCCAACTGGAATGCCGCTTGTTTTCTGACAGATCAAGGTTCAGACCACCTCTCTCCCCACTCCAGAAGAGAGGTCTTTGAAGGGCACTCTTTCTGTAGGTAATGAATTGTTGGGGGATTGTCCCTAGGAAGTTGGGGAACTGTGTTGCTCCTCTGTTTGGGGCCACACTTGTTTCAGAGGAGCAGCATATTGCCAGCCAACCCTGTCTCCATCTGCTCATGTCTCAGGATTGACCTGCTGGGGACCTGGAGTCTCCCTCTTTTCATCTCCTCAGAGCAGAGGATCATGGAAGGGAGGAAGTTCATTGCCACAGGGAGGAAGAATATTCACCGTTCCCTTCTTAGTGTCAAGGTTGAACTTTAGTTACATCTCAATGAAAATATGGTGAACAGAGCTATGTAGGCAAAAAGCAGAAGGAAAAAGGGCATTTTCAGTCTCATTTCCTGAATTACTAGTGGGGAGACCCAACACTCTGCTGACCTTGGCTACAATAGCACATGTGGGTCAGCATCCCGATATCTTTGAGGAATGATCTATAGTGACTCCCAGTTCCCCTACATGGTATAGAATCATTCAGTTTATGCATGTGGTTTGTGTTTGATATCCATAAGTGTATTATCTTGCACTCATTCCTTTTAACACTTATTTGCCACCTGGAAACATGCCATGGGGCAAAACAATAAATCCAGTTGCCCAAATTGTAATTCTGCATAAGACATGGTTCCCATATGCCTCCATACACACAGATTGTTTTCCCATCTCTTCAATCTGTTTAGTAAGTGCTTAATAAATGCTTTTTCATTTATTCATTGAGCTTTTTGGATCCCCCCACTCCTAACTGTAAGGAGTTAAGTGAGGAGAGAATGAAAGAGTCAAGGGTAGGCAGAGGAACATGGACAGTCAGTCCTCTGGGGTTCTTTGTTACTTTGCTGACTTGAAGATACAACCAAGAGTCTTGTTGGAGTGGGGTGGTGTGGTGTTGAGGGATGTAATTAAGTGCATAGGTGAGGGGAAAGGAAGCTTGTCATTAAAGACTTCAAGGGGTGACGGCAGGTGGATGTGACAATAACCTAGCATTCAAGTTTCCCCACAATTTAGTATTGCCTATCTTTCCACCCTTATATGGCAATGTTTCCTTCCATGTACACTATTCTCCAATCAAATTGGACAACTCACTGTCTGTCAAACAGACCCATGCTATGTTGCCTTTGCTTCCCTTCTCTTTCTCTGTCTTTTAAATTTCTACCTCTCCTTTAAGGATCATCTCAAATTCCTCCTCTTTCCTCATGGCCACTTCTTTGACTTCCCCATAGTCAATAATGATACTTCTTCTTGGATCTCAAATAGCATTTATTTTGTACCTCCCTAATCCATCTGCCACACATGTAATTTTTAGAATTGTTATTTAAATGTGTGATGGAAGACCACTAACACCTGTTGCACTGGATGGATTGCTGTATGTGGGATCAGAGAATCTGGGTTCGGATTCTAATTCTCACTAGCCCAGCATGACCCTGGAGAAGCCTGAGGCAATGAACTGAGGGCTCCTAGCTCTGCCACATCCTCTTATGTGAATTTGGATATGTCTCTTCACCTCTCTGGGCTTCAGTTCCTTCCTCTCTAAAATGAGGGGGTTGAATGAAGTTATTTTAAAGATCCCTTCAAGCTCCAAGTCTATAATTCTGTGATTACGTGTCCATCATTGACTCATTCTGTCCTCACTCAATCCCTTACAATTTGGGGAGGGGGATCCAAAAAGCTGAACACATAAATGAAAAAACATTTATTAAACACCTTTATGTACCTCACTTAGTCTCCTTAGAATTTACCTCTTCACTCATAGATGAGTTCCAGTCTGAGGACAGTTCTCACCCAGTTGCCTGAGCCAATGAATCTTTCATGAACCATTTCTGGCATATTCTCTGTACACAGCTGATGCATAATAGTGTTTGCTGAAGTTAAAGCCTTCAGAGCAGTTGTTCCCAAACTTTTCAGGCTCAGGATCATTTGAGACTCTTAAAAATCATTGAGACTCTCTCCCCCTCCTCCCCAAGAACTTTTATTTGTGTGGGCTACCACATTAGAAATGAAAATATCTTAGTGATAGTTTTGACCTTGTGGACCTCTTCAAAGGGTCCTGGGACCATACTTTGAGAAAATTTGCTTTAGAGGATGAGGGCTGACTTATGGACAGAGCCTTTGTGGGGAGGAGTCTCAGCCTAGAAGGTAGCAGCTAGGTGGTACAGTGGATAGAGCACAGGACCTGGAGTCAGGAAGACCTGAGTTCAAATCTGACCTCAGACACTTACTACCTGTGTGACTCTGGGCAACTCATTGAACCTCCAACTGCCTCAGTTTCTTTATCTGTAAAACTGAGATAATAAATAGCACCTGCCTCACAGGGTGGTTGTGAGGGTATAAAGGAACTATATTTGTAAAGCGCTTTGCAAACCTTAAAATGATGTCTAAATGTTTATCATTGGTGTTACTCATCTGGGACCTGGTGCTTTTTCACACTTAACACCTTTACACTTTAAGGACCTCTAGGTGCTGCACCTAGGGGATGGGGGCTACACCTTTGGGCCTTTTTCCAACCCAGTAGTACTATGTGTATTGGTTACTAACCCTGAAAAAAATCAAGTCATTTTAGGGCAGGTTAGAACACTAGATATCATCTAGTCCAGAGTTGTCAAATACTGGCCTGCTGACTGCATTCATACCAACATCCCTGAGTGTACCTGAACCAGAAGCAATTGTAACTGGGTTATGTTTCACAAAAGAAATAAAAATATAATAAAACATAAATAACAGTACATTTTAAAACTAAATCAATATGCAGCCCACAGGGTTCCTTACGTATGGTTTAGTGAGCCTCTTTTCTATTTGAGTTTGGCACCCCGATCTAGTCCAACCCTGTCATTTCCCAAATCAGGCAACATAGAGATTCTAGCCACCAAGCCCAACAAATGAGCATGTGTTTGCTTTCACTTTCTAAGATCCTACTCCTTTCATTACTACCTCCAGCACTTCCTACCTCCTATGCTACAGAATCATAGAATTATGTGTCAGACCTGACATGAAGGGCCAGATTCTACCCTAGGGGATTTCTGTTCCTCCTTTCCCACCCCCACCCCTCCCTTGTGCTCTTTGCCCCACCCAGGAAACCTAGGGAAATGCATCTGTGTGGTATTTCCCCGTACTGAGATTGACTTCTTGTTTGCAAGAATAGAGCAGATAACAATATTATAGAGGAAAGTTTTATTGAAAGGAAGAGAAAACAAAACGCTTGAATGAACAATCATTAGTCACAAAGATGTATGTAAATCCTCAAAGTCGCTTGTAAGACTGGATATGAAATCTTTGGCAGGGGCCCCCTCCACAAGTCCTATCTTACCTTTCCTCCGACCTGCCTCCTCCAATCCTTACCCCTGCTCTCTGCAGATCCAGGGATGGAGTAATTTTTTTCCTCCTCTCACCCCCTTCCCACCAAGCCCTTTTGGCTTTCTCTTCCATTGTCAGCATTCCATAGTTCACAGAGATTCACAGTCAAAGTGAGGATTCTCTAGGGTTACCTTGTCTTCATCTCCTATGTCAGCTGAGGGTGAACCCTCCAGAGTCCTCATCCTTCCCTCAGGTGCCATGGCTGCCCTCTCTTCAGAACTTTCCTCTCTGTCCCTCCCTGTCCCTCAAGTCCATACTGATTGCAAGCCATTCCCCTCCTCCTCCCCATCCATGCCTTCAGGCGAATATCACTTATTTTCTCAATCTCTAACACAGAGAGGGAGGACGGAAAAGCATTTTTAAAAGCACTCTGTGACAAGCACTGTGCTAGGCACTGATAATACAAATGGAAAACTGAGACTTTCTTTGTTCTCAGAGCTCATATTCTAACTGGCGTTGACAAAACATTTAGGGAGTTCAGCTGCAGGCAGATGGAAAGGTCCAGGGGTCCTGAGGGTGCAGGGTCTGGGCACCTGCTAATGGATACAAGAGGCCACGTCCACCCTGAAGGCAGGGGTTGGGGAAGGTGGAAGGATTCAAGAAGCTCTTACATTTGTGAGGTTCAAATGAAACAACACAAGTATAGCATTTTGTAAAATTCGAAGCGCCATATAAATGCTAGCTATTGTCATTGTTGTTGTTAGTTATTGTTGCTATTATTACACATAGATTAAGTACTGTTATTATTATTACATATAGAATCCCCAAGTTGAAAATACCCCTATCTAGATCAGCTTCTTCAGTGTGAATCTTCTTTACAGCATTCCTTGGCAAATGATTCTCCAACTGCATTTCGTGTATTCACCCCCTCTCCTCTCCAGGCAGCCCACTCCCTTGTTGGACAGCTCTGATTGTTAGTAGGTTCTTCCTTCCATGGAGGAATGGGGTTCGAAGTCTTTGCTTAAGGTGTTTGAATTTCAATAGCATCCTTTTGCCACTATAATGACAGGGATGGGTTAGGGGCCTATGGTGGTGGAGTAGGCGGGCTACCTCTCAAAATGTCCTTGACTGGATTTTAAAAACTGTGTTTGTCAATGAGTGTCTTAAAATGTCATTGACCCATGGAGATAGAATGCACCTCTTGGTTATCTGGGGAGGAGGACAGGATAGGAGCTGCCAGTCTCCCAGGCTGTTTATCCTGGCAGGGGGAGGGAGGAAAGAAGCAGAGAGCAACTAAACAGAGCCTTTTAAAAGGGAGATGAACAAAATCGCAGAGAGACAAAAAGGAACATCTTTAGGACAGGGGCTAGAGCAGGGCTTCTTGACCCTGTTTGTGTCAAGGACCCTTTGACAGTCTGGTGAATTCTATGACTCCTTCTCAGAATAATGTTTTTAAATGTATAAAATAAATTAAAGAGGATGACAAAGAAAAGAAATGATGTTGAAATATAATTGTTTTTAAAATATAAAAACAAACAAGTCCACAGATTCCAGGCTAAGAACTCCTAGTCTAGAAGGTGGAAATGTCACTGGATGTTCACTAAGCTCTGAATACCTGATGACATTTCTTTTCTTATTTGTTTTGACCACCTTTGCCTTACCACATGTTGAGCAAACCAATCTCTTTGACCCTAAGGTGTTTCCACTGTTTAATCAAGGCAGGCTTGCTCCTCTTATGGCTTCAATGAATTAGAGAGAAGCTGCTGACAGTATTTGTTGGGGGATCCTGTAAAGGGAGATAGTGGGGGTTCAGGGCATCACAAGTAAAATATTGCTTCAGTTGGGGTAGGCCTGGGAGCCCAGTTAGCAAGGGCTAGTTCTGTGATGACCCAGAAAGGAGACTGTTCTTTATACATTTTTCTTTGTCTTCTGCCTTATTCTCAGGCCAAGCAGACCAACTTTAATTCCACTTGTACATGATTCTTCATTTTGTTTTGGGTGGGGAGCTGCAACTGGGGTTAAGTTACTTGCCCAGGGTCACACAGCTAGTAAGTGTTTGAGGCCAGATTTGAACCCAGGTCCTACTGACCCCAGGGATGGTGCTCTATCCACTGTGTCATGTAGCTGCCCCCATGATGATTCTTCCATCAGATCCTCTCTGTCTTCCCTTCTCATCCATCCATCCATCCATAATCAGCATTTATTTAACATTTTCTATATATCAGGCACTGTGCCAGATATTGGGGATACAAAGAGAAAAAGGAAACAACCTGAAACAATCTCTTGCCTTCAAGGAATTTACATTCTATCAGGGTGACAATGTGCACGCAGTTAAGTAAATGCAAAATGTGTGCAAAGTAAATACATAGTAATTTTGAGGCAGAAGGAGGGTACTAATTATTGAGGGTGTGGAGGAGGGAGATCAGGAAAGGCCTTTTGTAGGAGGGGCCATTCCAGTTGAATCTTGAAGGAACATAGGAATTCTGTGAGGCAGAGGTGAGGAGGAGTGCATTCCATGCTTAGGGCCTCTCCTTTGCAAAGGTGTGGAGATGGGAAATGGAATATCATGTACTAGAAATAGCAAGTAAGCCAGCATGACTGGAAAATAGAGTCCATAAAGGGTAGTAATATGCAATAAATCTGACAAGATAGACTGGTGCTGGACTGCAAAAACTTTCAGTGCTCAAAAGAGGAGTGTGTGACAACAAGGAACCCCTGGAGCTTCTTAAGCATGGGAATGCAATGTTTGGACCTGTGATTTTGGAATATCAAGGTCAGCTGTATAGGAGAGGGGAGAGGCTTGGGAAAGAGATAAAATCAGTGGCTATTCTAATAGTCCAGGCAAGAAATGATGAGGATCTGAACTAGACTGGTGTCTGTAAGTGTCATTTGTAAATTTATTTAACTTTTTAAAATGCCATGTACTTTTTAGACCAAAGTAAAAAGGATTTTTTGACTTTTAAGATGGAGGCAGGTTTTTTATATAGCTACTTTATCCATAGAGTGGATTAGAAGTTCTAATGTACATTTTATTTATGAAAATGAACTAAAAAACCACCAGAAAAATGACTGGAGACTTTTGCCAGTCTGTTTCTATCGTTGTTGTTTGTCCTTTGTTTTTTGAAAAGGACCAATGATATTATGGGGGGGGTGTCTAAATTAATTTAAGCGAGGCAGAGTTGTGCAAAGTTGTCAGCCTTACTCTCTATTCCAGAGCCATCAAAGTCCAGTGACAGGCCAAAAGTCAAGATGACTGGTAATGGTCCAGGATGTAGTGGATGACCTTGACACCTTCACATCTGACCAAGCTCTAAGAGCTCCATAGCACCTGCTTTAGCCACCTTCATGGCCCTTGGAGCAAATTGTTCTCATCTGCACATTTTGCTGGGGAAAGTCTTCACATGCTTGGGGTAGACATCCCCTAAGTCACCGATGGGTTTGAGGCCCGCTGGTTACCCTTAATCTGATTTAGCCTGGGTGTGGCCACTGTCCATACTACAACTTCTTGGAGCCACAGGTGAGAGTTAGGTGAAAGGTGGATGAGTAGCCCTGAAAAGGATTTGGTAAGCCTTTCCCCCTAAGGTGATGGTCCTCCCTGGACACTCCTACCAGGGAACAAAGATTTATATAAAATAGAAATCATTCATTAAAAATGTTTTTTTTAATATGGCATGGTTGCCACTCCACTCCCCATCCCGGTCACCCTACTTTGGATGTGCTATAGCTTGTCATTTATCTCTCCTGAAATGTGGCACCCAGGAATCAATGCATTACTCCATGTAGACATCTTGAACTCAATATATCCAGAACTGATGGGGGAATTATCTTTCTCTCCAACCAGCCCCCCTTCCAGACTTCTCTATTACTGTCAAAGGTAACACCAAGCTCACAATGTCTTCAACTCATTACTATCTCTCATTCCCCAAATCCAATTGATTGCCAAGGGCAAGTCTACATTTGTAACATCTCTCTTATATCATCCCACTTTTCTCTTCTGTCAATTCCTGGTCCAGGCCTTCATCCCCATATGCCTGAGCTTTTGAAATAGCTTGATGGCCGTCTCCTTGCCTCAAGTCTTTCCTCACTCCTGTCCATCCTACACTTACCTGTCAAATCGATCTCAAAGCAGAGCTCTGACCATTTCATCCTCTTCCTCCTCACTTTCCTCCTCCCTTTGCTCCCTGCTTTAGCAAACTACAGTGGCTCCCTACTACCTCCAGGATCAAATAGAAAATAGAATAGGAAACCCTGTGTTTGGATTTTAAAGCCCTTCCTAACCTATTCTCTTCCCACCTTTTCAGTCTCTTTATACCTTACTCCCCATCCACTTGTACTCTACATCCCAGGGGCATTGGCCTTCTTGCTTGTTCCTTGAACACGATATTACATTTCCTGACCTTGAGTGTTTTCAATGGCTGTCCCCCCATGCTTGGAACTCTCCCTCCTCATCTCCTTCTCCTGGCTTCTTCTTAGTCCCAGCTAAAACCTTACCCTTTACTGGTCCCTCTTAATTCTAGTGCCTTCCTCCTGTTAATTATCTCCAATTTATCTTGTATGTAGCTTGATTGTACACAGTTGTTTGTATGTTATCTCCCCCATTAGACTGTGAGCATCTTGAGAGCAGGAACCATTTTTTTTTGTTTTTTGTTTTTGCCTTTCTTTGTATGCCTAGCCCTAAGCACAGTGCCTGGTACACAGTAGGTGCTAACTAAATGCTTGTGAGCATTACTTTCTTTGTTCTGGATATGATACTTCTATTATCATAGCCTAAACTCCCACGAGTCTGCTGTGTCATGCCTCCTCCACCCTGCACTTGTACAGTTAATTTTTGAACCCAGGTAGAGTACTTGACATTTATCTCTATTAAGTTTCAACTCATTATATTCCAGCCATTCTGGTCTATGGAGATCTTTTTGTACCTAGTTCTGTCATCCACTGTATTAGCTATTCTTCCCAGCTTTTGTATCATCCCAAAACTTGATAAGCATCTTATCTGTGCCTTCCTCAGCTCCAAGAATAGGAGCATCTGTCTGTAGCAGACGCTGACACCCCTTTGGCCCAGTTTCCCATGAAAACTAGAGAGGCAGAGGATATTACATTTTTCATTAATTCTGATGCCTGCCTCCTCATTGGCCTTGGGCACATAGCCTCCCAGCATTTATTTCCATGGAAGTAGGCACAAGATCTGGGACACTCCAGTCTGGCCTGTCTTGGTCCTAAGAACCCCAGAATCTTGGACTAGAAGAGACCTTAAAATATGCTAATTCAAGCCCCTATTTTATAGATGAGGAAACAGACCCCAAGGCTACCAGCTACTTAGTTGCAGAGCTAATTCTAGAATTATTCTGGGCCTTTGATTTCACCAGAATAGTGAACTTATGTAACTTCTGGTGATGCAAATGACCTCTCTCTCTGCTATACCAAAGGGCCAGAATAAAAATAGTAATAGTTTATAATTTAATAATACTGAATGGCTGGTACAAAGCTCTCCATGATCTTATTTGATCCTCCAAATAGCCCCATGAAGTAGGTAGGGCAGATGTTATTATTAGCCCCATTTTATAGATGAAGAACTGAGTCTCAGAGAAATTATACAACTAGTAACTGGCAAAGTCTCTCCTGACTTCTAGGCCATTGCTGTATTCACTATATGTGTGGCAGGTACATGAGTCATATGAATGTGTACCCATGTGTGTAGGTGTGGGTGTGTGCACATGTGGAATGGGTGTGCTCACACCTGGATAGTGTCTCTGTGTATGGTCTGGATGAGTAGGTATGTAAACTACTATTTTGTCCTCGTAAAATGAGCACCTCAGATTCCCCAAATGTTTCCTCAGCTTCTCTCCCTGCCCTTTCCTTCCCTCTGCTTTCCACCCATTCTCCTTTTTCTCTTTCAACCACATTCCCTTCCATTTTTCTGCCTCCTTTCCTCCTAAAGAGAGACTAATCAGGTTATGAGCAAGGATATGTCACACTCCTTTGTTTATCTCCATTATTGGCCCTGAATGACCAACAGGCCGTGCAGCATTTCATCATGTGTGGTCATGGTGCCCCCAAGGATGGCTCACAATGTCCTGGGGGGGGCACAAGCCCTGATGGTAGTGGGAGATTACAGTACCCCTCAGCTTCCTGGCATTGGTGTGAGTCCCTGGGAGGAGTTTCCCAGGCTGGAGGGGAAGGAAGGCCAGCAGAGGAGGCCTGGGATGGGGAGGGAGGGGGATGGGGTTAACCCTTTTTTATAGACTCTCTGGCTGATAATCACATCAGGGAGCTGATATTCCTGGAAGCAGCAGAGATCTTTGCAAGATGCCGATAAGCAGTTGTGAGGGAGGGCACGGGAGCGGAAGATGAAGGGGAAGGATTTCTTTTGTTTGCTGTCTTTCTTTTCCCTTCTCTGCTATCTCTGGCTCAGGAGGAGGAGGAGGAGAAGGAAAAGAAAGAGTGGGCATCCAAATTCCCCTCCCCTCCCCTGGGTTGATCAGCATGCAGTGGCTGTTGCCTCTAGAAAGGGTCCTTGCTGGCTTTGTACCTTCAAGGTTACTGCTGACATCCCACAGCAGAAGCAAGATGCCCCCCCTTTTTTTGGGGGGAGAGAAGGTGCTCTCCTCCTCCCTGCTACTCAACTGGTCACAGACCCTGCAGAGCCCCAATTAGGAGATATACAGATGCTGGCATCTGACCCTGAGACAGTGGCAGATGGGGAGCGGGGGAGGGAGCAGGAGAGAGGGCCATGGGGATATTATATACAATTTAACTGAACAACTTAGTATCTACTATGTGCCTAGCACTGTGCTATGCTAATATGTGAAGGAAAATCATCGTGGGAGTCAAGAACCCTGGGTTATAGTCTCAGCTCTAATGCTTACTAGGCTTTTGGCCTCAAGGCCAATCACTTCATACCTCCTGAGCCTTAGCTTTTTCATGGGGACCATAGAACTCTTATTTTGAATTTTTTTTTCAATTGTCAAGCATTTATTTGCTCTTCCTTCTACCTCCTCCTAGTCACTGGGGGAAAAAAACCAAAACCTTTGTAATAAATATACACAGTCAAAAAAATTCCCCTATTGGCCATATCCAAAAATGAGTTTCAGTAATACTTCTCACAGGATGGTTGTGATGATAAAATGAGGTAAGATGTGGGAAAACTACTTATTAACTCTATAGTGTGATGCAAGGATTAGTTATTATTATTGTTGCTCAATTCAAATCAACACACATTTAGTAAACCTACCCTGGACTAGATATTAGAATTACAAAAACAGAACAAAACATTTCCTGGCCTCAAGGGGCTTATATTCTATTGGAGGGGATACACGCAATATTTACAACATTTACACACATAAATATAAGATAATCTATGAAGGGAGAAACTACTAGAAACTGGGGAGATCAGGAATGGGTTTCTATCAAGTCAACCATAACCTGAATCTCAAATGAATCAATGGAATCTGAGAGCTAGAGGGAAAAGGCTGTGTATTTTAGACATGGAGACCATTCTATACAAAGATACAGAGGTGAAAAATGGAATGATTCATTCAGGGTATAGCAAGTAGGCCAGTTTAGCTGGAATATAGGTTGCATTAAAAAAAGAATGAGATGTGAATGTCAGGAAATGTAGGTAGGTGTTTGTTGGTTAATAAACATCTAGAAAGAGAAGGGGTGATCACAAAAAACCAAGATGGGTTCAAGGACAGGTCATATCAGATTGACTTAATTTTCCCCTTTTGACAGGGTTGCTAAATGGGCAGATGAAGGGAATGCTGTTCACTTAATTTATCTAGATTTAAGCATAATGTTTGATAAACCATATCGTACTGTTTTTGGGGAAAAGATGGAAAGATGTGAGTCATCTGATAGCATGATTAGATGAAATTGGAACAGGTGGAATGATTGTATACAAAGAGTAGTAATGGAAGGTTTGATGTCCTCTGGGAAAGAAGGTCTCCAGGAAAGTGCCCTAGAGATCTGTGTTTAGCCCTGTGCTGTTTGCCATCTTACTCAATAGCTTGGGTAAAGAAAGGTCTGGGCAGCACATGTCACCTTTAGAGATGACATGGAACTGGGAAGGTCAGCTACCATGATGGATGGTAGAGTCAAGATCCCCAAAGATCTCAACAAGCAAGGAAATACATTGGGCTGAATTGAATAAGACAAAATTTGATAAGCAGAGATGCAAAATTTGACAGTTGGGTTCAAGAAATTGATATTACACATACAAGATGGGAGAGACAATTGTTTGCTTGAAAAAGACCTGGGAGTTTTAGTGGACTGCAAGCTCAGTATGAATCAACATTGGTCTGTGACAATCAAGAAAGCTAATGTGAGCTTAGGCTGCATAGTTCCAGGAACACATGCTGTCTCTGCCTCAGAGAGGCAATACCTAGAGTATTATGTACAGTTATGGACATCAAATTTTAGGAAGGACAAAGATAAGCTAGAGAGATCCAGAGGTAGGGCAACCAGGATGGAGGCACAACCTTGAATCCATGCTATTCAGCTGAAGCAAATGGAGGTTACTTGGAGAAGAAATGGCAAGAGGGTTGGGAAGAAGGACATTACAGCTATCTTCAAGTCCTTGAAAGGCTGCTATGTGGTGAAGGATTAAATATGTTTTGTTTGATAGGAGGCAGCTAGGCATTACAATGTCTAGAAGACCTGGCTTCAAATCCTGGTTCAAGTACTTACCTGTGGTGTGGACTTGGCCAAGTCCTTTAATTGCTGCCTGCCTCAGCTTCCTCATCTGTAAAATTGGTACAATAATAGCACTTATCTCTCAGAGTTGTTATAAAGATGAAGCGAAGGTAATATTTTTAAAGTGTTTTGCAAACCCTAAAGTACTATTGTAGGTGCTAGCTATTATTATTGATCTCAGAGCACAAGAACTAGGAGAAATGAGTAGAAGTTTCAAAGAAACAAATTTAGGCTTGAAACAAAGAAAAAATTCCTTAAATTTAGAATTGTCTGAAAATGGGTTGGGTTTCCTTGGGAGGTAGTGAATTCTCCTCACTAGAAGTCTTCAAGGAAAGGCTGGATGACCACTTGGCAGATATATGGTAGAGATGCTTCTTTTCTGGGTGTGAACTGGACTAAATGCTCAGGGCCCTTCTGTGATTCTATCCTAGAGAAAATAGGGGACGAATATAGATTCTTGAATAGGGGAGAAGAATTAGGAATTCTATCTTCAGGAAACAGTCTAGTTACAGAGACTAGTGTTGCTAAGGCTGTCCCCCATATGTAGCATGGGAGTATCATTGTGTGGCTTGAAGGGAGGCAAATAGAAATCTCTAGCCTCTTCTCCCTCTACCCTCCTGCAAGGGAGGCTTTAATTCCTGCTGGGAGTGGAAGCAGGAAGTGGAGGGCAGAGTCTGGCCTACATTGTGCTCTCCTCAGAGCCTCTACTGGGCCAGAATTATATCTATCTGCTCCCTTAACTATTATTTGTCATGGGGATATACTTTTTAGGTCCAAGCTAACTTCTGATTACTATTTCACTAATTAGGGAAACAGGGCCCCAAGTTTTATATCCAAGTCTTGATGCCCTGCCCACTAAATACCAATTGCATAATGAAACCCATTCATCCAATTCAATAGTAAAACAAAATCAGAGACAGTATCCATGGAAGACTATATACCAGACAATAGAAAGTGAAGGAGCTCTCCCACTGGGAATGAGGTAACTCAGCTCAACAGAGAGAGAGAGGGAGGGAGGGGGAGAGAGAGAGAGAGAGAGAGAGAGAGAGAGAGAGAGAGAGAGAGAGAGAGAGAGAGAGAGAGAGAGAAAGAGAGAGATCTTACCCTGAAGTTCCCTGAAGTCTGTACTGTAGCAGGCTGGGGATAGAGACATAATGGAGATTTCTATCTCTTCTTATATTGGCTTCTTCCTAGAGTCTTTTCCTTTAGCAACCTGAAGTGGGGTTGGCATCTTCCATCTTCTCTCTTGAAGCTGGAAGCCAATCCTAAGAGCCTGAAGAGACTCAAAAGAATGGAAGAATTCTCCACTCTCTTGTTCTCACCTCCTCCCTCCTCCCCCCCCCCCCCGCTGCCCCTCATGAAAGTGCCGAACATTGATCTCTACCAATAAATAAGGGAGCAGATAGGTATATTGGAGAGAGGAGAGAGTCCCATACCAATAGGCTTTGGAACTGGGGTTATGCTAGAAGAACACCCAGAAAATAACTAAAAATAATACATATAATCAGTGAGGTACAATGCACCATGGTACAGTGCAAAGGCAGGCTGTATTTGGAATCAGAAGATTTGAATTCAAATCATGACTCTGCTACTCTGTGACCTTATGCAAATCACTGTGCCTCTCTGAGATTTTTCTCGTCTGTCAAATGATAGGAGGTTAGACTGTGTAATCTTCTAGCTCTGGTTATGATCCTATGAGCTCACGTGTTAAAGGAATGTAGTCAAAGACCACAATGTATGGTATAGGCAATATGTAACCTGGGAAGGTAGAGAGTATTTGAATAGAAAGAGAGGAGTGGAGAGAATGTATTTGATTGGAGGAACAGCATGAATAAAAATTCAGAGGGTGAGAAAGCATAATGTATGGAAATGGTCCAGGTCTGGATGAAATTGCGATGCTGACAAAATTTGTGTTGGGGATTTTGAGCCTCCTGGTTCTGTTCCTTTCCTCCCCTCAATGGTGCTACTTTTCCCTCCTCAGATTCTGCTTGCAATCATGCTTAGTTTCTTCATCCTTATCAAACTTCAAATTTGGGGCTCTAATATTCTATGATTCTGCAAAAATTGATGAGGAGAGTGAGCTGAAAAATTTGGCTGGAATGGGCTAGTTTACACAGGGGTGTCTTGAGGCACATGGGTGAGATAGGATAGGGGAATAGGTTCTTGAGGGAAAGAGGAGGTCAATGGGTATGCTTTAAAGATAGTTGAAGAGCCTGGATATGATACAATGGACAATAGAAATTAAAAAAAAATACTTAGACACTTGACTTGACACGGTGAGCAAGACACTGGTATCTTGGATTAGCAGAAATTTTTTGATTCCAGAAAGCCTTTCTATCAAGCTTAGTGTCTTCTAATATTCTGCTCAGTCACAACCCCTTATTTTCACTGATGAGGAAACTAAGACCCTGGGAGGTTAGAATATTGGAAGGAGTACTGTGTTAAGAGTCAGAAGACATGAGTTTCAGTTCTATTTCTGCTCCTATGTGGCTTTCTCTGTGACCTTGCGTGAGTCTCAAGTGGTTGTTCTTGGCCCCAGAAAGCAAAAACGGGAGCATGGGTAAATGCTGTAGAATCAGGCTTAGGCTCAATATAAGAAAATAACATCTTAACAGCCATAACTATCAAAAATGGAATGAACAGCTTTAGAGTCAGTGGATTCCCTTCAGTGAAGGTCTTTAAGTGGAGGATGAATCATAGGATAACAGATTTAGAACTGGAAGGGACCTTGGAGATTATCTAGTCCAATATCCTCATTTTACAGATGAGGAAGCTGAAGTCCAGAGAGCCTAAATGATTTACCCAGGTTCAGATTGCTAGTAAAAGTCAGTAGCAGGATTTGAACTAGGGTCTTTTTGACCCTAAGTCAATACCCTATCCTCATTGCATGCCTTAGCTATAGGTTGAGATCCTTTCCTGTGAAGTCATTTTACTTCTTTGGGACTCAGTTTCCTCATCTATAAAATTAGAAGGTTGGGCTTCTAACATAGGTCATAGAACTATAGAATTCTATTTTGGAAGATACTTAAGAGGCCATCTAGCTCAATCCCTGGGCTCAATGGCTAAACACCTTTTCAAACAGATTTAGTGCAAAGGAAAGAGCATTAGATTCAGAATCAGAAGACTTGGATTCAAACCCCATATATATTATTTACTATTTTTGTTATCTCATGGCAAGCCATTTTTCTTCTCTGGACTTTGTTTTCCTCTTCTGTAAAATGAAGGGGCCGAGCTAGGTAATCTCTAAGTCCTGCTCCAAAGCTCGTGGGTAGATATGACTTGCTATCCCCAACCTGATATCATTCAGTCTTTTCTTGAACCTTGCCACTGAAGGAGAATTTACTGCTTTAAGGGGATTTACACGATGTCTAACTTCTACATTACATGGGCCCCTTCAGCAGTTTTGGTCCCTTGGGTAAGAAAGCTGGATTCAGAGGTGGGAATACCTAGGTCCAACTGCTGCCTCTGACATATTTATCTGTGTAATCCCGGGAAAGTCACATCCTCTTTCTGTTCCCCTATGTACTTGCAGAACAAGTGTGAGTCTGCATTGGTAGAGAGAATTCCTTCTACTGACGGACTCATGAAATTGTAAATCTAGATCCCCACCTCCCACCTGCAATTATTTTATTCCTTTCTTTCTCTTGATAAATTAGATTTTTCACAAAACAGACACAAACACAAGCACTCAAACAACCAGAAAATAGGGCATACTTCCTGGAAATGGTTAAGCAAATTGATGCGAGTGATTCTGACTCATATATAGAGCTATATATTTTCTAATTTACTGTTAAAAGAAAAGAAGGCTGAATGCTTTAACTTCAACAAGGTAGTGCCAACTTTGTCTATTATGTTTAATTTGAGTTTTTCTTGCTGTTTAATGTTGTCTTCATTTACATAGTTGTAGTCAGTCTGTATATTGTTCTTTGTTTCTGCTTTTTTTCCTACTCTACTTCTCCCTAAATTTCCCTGGATCCTTCATATTCATTGTTCTTTATGGCACAATAGTATTCCATTATATTCACGTACCACAATTTATTCAGTCATTCTCCAATTGTTGGACACATAGTCCATTTCCAACTTTTTTGCTCTTACAAATAGTGCTACTATAAATATTTTTGTATGGCTGGGTCTTTTCTTCACATCTATTACCTTCTAGGAGTGTGAACCTAGTATTGTGCTCCCTGGTTATACACCATTTTGTAACTTTTATTGTACTGCTTTCTAAGACAGTTGGTCCAATTCATAGCTCCCTAGCAGTGAATTAGTGTGCCTATTTTTGCCATGGCCCCTGCAACATTGCAATTTTTCATCTTTTGCCATCTTTACCACTTTCACAGGTGCAAGTAAATACTTCAGAATTGTTTTAATTTGAATTTTTCTGGTTACTAGGATTTCTGAGCACTTTTTTTTCAAACAGTTGTTGACAATTTGTGAGTCTTCTTTTAAAAATTGCCTTTGATCTCATCTCTTGGGAAATGGCTTTTAATCATAAAACCAACAATGTAAGGAGGACATTGACCTGAGGGTAGCTGTAGGAATGCAGGTATAAGGTAAGTGCTGCTCATGCAAGAAGGGCAAAGGGTATCAGCTCTGTTCTACATGTCCAGTGGGGCTAGAAACTCCAGGATAATTTGCATGACCTGGCGTTAGCTTTCTGGGGCATGATGGGAGTTGAGAGGAATTTACTTATCCCAACCCAAATATCAAGTGGACCTGAGGGAGTTCCCACTGAGAGGGAGTTAGGTTGTCAAAAAGATAGACATGACTTGAAGAGTGATTTGCTGTGGTTGGCTGTGGCCCTGACTCACAAAATAGCCAAAATAGCTTGAGGCATGCTGACTCCCAAAGTAGCTATGAGAACTACCTACAAGAAAGAAGCAGCCTAGCAGCACCAATTTAGTGGTGACACAGATGATGGCATTTCAGCAGAGGAACAATAGATAGCAGCAATTCAGTAGATAGCAGAGACTCAGATGACACCAGCTGCTCGTGGGGAAGAAGCAGTGAGGTGTTTTGTTGGAGATGTCACCCTAGCAGCAGGAGTTTTTACTCTCCCACTGGTGGTGTTAGAATCTGTGAGGGACTGTGACCTTGTCTATACGGAGAGTCTTTTCTTTATTATTTACCTTGCTCTGCTGTTTCATCAAATGCCACTAGTTTTGAATTAATCTGCAGTTAACTCTGGCAAAGGGGACCATTGGATGCCCACTTGTGAACTGGGCATTTGAATGGATGCTAACCCAAAGAACACTTTCAGGGGTCCTCATTGAGGTAGCTTGGGCTACAACCGAATAACAGAATCCCAACAGTGCAAAGGACTTGAGCAGCTAGTTGAGCCCACAGCTGAAACAGAAGCCTTTCTACACTCATCATTGACATGATCATCCAGACCTTGCTTGAAAATCTCCAGGGAGGGAGAACCCATCCATCACCTTCTGAGGTAGTCCATTTAGCTTCTGGATAGCTCTGATTGTTAAGAAGTTTTTCCTTACATCCTCTATATTTGCTCCTTTGCGAGTTCCACCCTTTGTCTTAGTTCTGCCTTCCAGCACCAAGCAGAGCAAATCTAATTGCTCTTCCACATGACAGCCCTTCAAATAGTTGAAGACAGCTATCACGTCCTCCTATAAGTTTTTTCTTCTCCAGGTTAGACGTCCCTAGTTCCTCTTACTGATCCTCAAAGGCATGATGTTGAGGTCTTCCATCATCCTCGTTAACCACTTCTGTACATTTTCTGGCTTGTAAATGTTCTCCTGAAGATGTGATCCCCAGAAGGAAACACAACACTCCAGGTGTTATCTGACAAGAATAGAATGAGGCAGAATGATCACCTGTCAATCCTGTTTGTGTCAATTCATATATATGTAGGGTGTCGCTAAGTTTTACTAGTCTTCAGCTTAGATGTTCTAATTCCTTTGACTACTTGGTCCTCTAAGGATTTCTAAGTTTCCTTCTTCTAATAGTCTATGATTATAATTCCACTAATATTCTATAATTTTAAGTTAAATGACTGGCTGAGGGCCATAATTCTAGCTAGTGGCAGAATCTAGTAAAGAACTCAGATCTTCCATTCATAATCTAACTCAGGGATTCTTTCATTTTTTGAGGGCAGTGGGGAGTCAAGGACTCTTTTGGCAGTCTGGTGAAACCTATGGACCTTTTCTTAGAATGATGTTGTATTTCCTACTTTCATAATAGAAGGACATGCTAAATTTCAGTTAGAGGTGAGGTGTAATAAGACCAGTGTTTTCCCGCCAATTTCTTTCTTCCCACTAACAACATGAGAGGCTTTCCCTAAAAGGAGACAAAGCTGCCCATAGGACCTGATTGGCCTGTGTGATTGTTCTGGATTCTCTGATGCAATCTCCTGGTCATCTAAGAGCGTGAAAAGTCCTAGCCCCCTGGAGTCTAGGCCTCTTGGACTTGGTGGATTTCTAAAACCAATATGAGTCACCTTACCCTGCTCTTCTGACCAGATAATTTCCATATGGAGACAAGGGGAGTGGGTGTCCATAGGCACTAATAACCTCTATATTCTATATTCTAGTTGCATATCTTTGCTGTGTTACGACAAAGTAAATCTTTTTGTATTAAATGTCTGATGACTTGCAAGTGCCTCATTTTATCCCAATGTTTAACCTGAAGTAAGCACTAGCATGAGAGCTGCACCAATGACAAAGATACTTTTTTTCCCCATTAAAGTGTACAGACTCCTTAAAATCTGCTCATGGACACCTTGGGGGTCTGTGGATTCCATGTCTTAGTATGACTCAGTTGCCTGGGGCCTCACAAAACAATGGAAAGTACAGGATTTTAAAGGAGTGAATGATGTTTTTATACCAAGAATAGACTCAAAGGTTTATTTTTTCTCTTCAAGGGAAGCACTTATTGAGATTGGCCGTGCTTAGGGGAGAGAGCATGGTCTCAGTCTGACTGGGTAGGGTTGAGGTCAGATTGTGAAATGTTGGGACTCAGAGAAATTGGACTGGAGAGAAATCTATTACTTTGAACTGGCTATCCTCTGCTCAGTTCTGCTTGTGGGGAACTAAGTGATGTGGATGGAAAAGTCACCCACTTTTTTGTTTGGGAAATGCGCTGAGGCAATTGGGGCATACAGCTGTGAATTTGTCTGGCTAGTGACAATTTGGGGAAAACACAAGTTAGCAAGAAGGCTTGCCACCAAGGGAAATATTTGAAGATTGGAGGGCCCCAAATTCCTTAGTTTTTCAGTTGGAATCAGCAGACTCTAGGAGGTTGGGATTAATTTGAAGAAATTTACTAGCAGAGTTTGTGGCAGATAAAACAGTTTGCTTATTTCACACTTGTATGGCCACCTGCTAGGAACTGTTTGTTCAGTTTCAGATTCTTTAATTAAAATCAACATAAAACAGATTGAAAACATCCCAAGAAGGGGATGCTTGATTTGCTGGAGGATATCACAGAAAGACGTGGCAAAGTGGTTAAAATGCTTCGTCACCCAAACGAGTGAGCAAGCTTAAATGTGAAGGGCTGTACAAACCTGTGTGTGTGTGTGTGTGTGTGCATGTGTGTGTGTGTGTGCATGTGTATGTGTGTGTGCAGTGGGTGCCATCTTATGCATAGAAGGGTTGGTAAATGGGATATCTTGTTGTGTGTCCAGGTCAGATGACAATAATATGGGAAAGGCACAAGCACATTCTATGGGGTCTTCTTTATACTTACAGACATTTCCCAAGGAGAGAGGGGGGATAACATTGGGGAAGGGGTGATGCCTTTTAATTCTAGAATTGTGTAACTCTATCACTTGGAAAAGCCCAAACCTGTAATTCTTCTGGGCCATGTGTTATCTGCCCCTGAGGCCAATGTCAGTGGGAAGCATTTTCTAAATGGTTGATCACCCTTTGGACTCATTGGAATGTTGACATTCTATAAGCTGGACCCCATGCCACTATTGGGATGAATCATTCATCCAGCCAAGGAGTCAAAAAAGAGGGTCTCAGGGTTCCTGGAGGACTCTTTCCTATCTCTACCTTTGCCAGGAAGGTGGTTCTCCTCCACCCTATTTTCCCCTTTCCCCTTTCCCATGTTCCTATTAACACGTAGGCACCAATAAAGATAAGAAGTGTAGATTGTCCCTTTTCCAGGCTTCATTTTTTTCTATCCAGAGGTTCATAGTTTACCATTACTACATTCCCATGTCTTCTGACTTTTAGTCCAGAGCTCTTTCCTTTACACTATGTTGCCTCCCTAACCTCTCTGAGTATTAATTTCCTCACACATAAAATGGGCTATTGTGTGTTGTGGGAGGAGTGGGATAGGGGATGCTTTTGAGGCTAAATGGGACACTAGAAGGTGCTGAGCTCAGTGAGAAGCCTTTCTGGAAACAGAAAGTCCTCGCTAAACTTTGAACCCCTTGTCACTGCTTTAGTTTCCTGCTCATTGAGAAACACAGACCAAAGCACATCGAGTGGGAAGGCTAATTAAAAAGGTTAAAGCCCAAAGTCTCTAAGATCAATGAATGAGTTCTGGCTCAGTTCAGCATCAGTTTTCAGAACCTGATTTTATTTTTTGATTGAGTACCAAGGCCACTCAGTAATTTATCTACCCTCTATACCTAGTAGCCTTAATCTCTTGCTATATTCACTGTGGTGGATTCCCCTCAAACCAGGTGAGTTAACCTATCATCTCCCACATGTGCTTTATTCATCTCCCTATCTCATATAATCCATCTACTTAGGTAATTCTCCTCTTTCTCTCTGTCAAATTGTGTCCTTCCTCTCCTTCAAAGGCCTCGAGACAGTTCTTCCATGAAGCCATCCAAGATGAGTCCAGTTCTGACTTTAGTCACTCTTTTAGCCAGTGAACTTATTCCCTTTCTATCCTTCATCTTCTTTCTCCCCTCCCTTACCCCTACAACTATTTTCTAAGTCTCTTTTTCAACTGTAGTTGGCTATGTTTTGTGATTATATATTTCAGTTACTTCTACCCATTTCTCTTTGAATGTCTACTTTTCCCTACTAGATAGGAATCTTTCTGAACAAGGACCCTCTTTTCCCTGCATCTCTTCTCCTTTCAGCACCAAGGACAGCACACAGCAGCAGGTACTCCGTCGCCTAGCATTTTTCTCTGACCAAAACAGAGGAATGGAGCCCCAAGAGGTGTTCAATTCATTCATTAATCCTTCCTGTCCACCCAACTCTGACTTACCCGTACCCTTATTTCCCAAGGTCTTAACCACCATCTTCCTAGTCTCAAAGGTGCTGAGAGGGTGGTGGTTGGTAGGGATGCTGACTGGGTACCAGATGACCTTTCGTGTTCTGTGCTCTCTCCTGGTCGTTCTTGTCCCCTCCCTGCCACACTCACCTGCTGCCTGGAACCCTGGCCTCCTCTGGGGCCCCGAGGTGCATACAAGATGCAGTGTATGGGGCTCCTTTTGTGGAGCTGATTAGAGGCCTCCTCCAAGAAACATCAAAGCCTCAATTAACATGGGCTGCTTGCAACCCTCTTGCAGAACTCTGATAAGAATAGAATTTTCTCTTGGAAAATGGATTTTTATTTAGTTGTGTGTACTGTTGGTTAAATGACCTACTCTGTACACTGGCGCCTAGATTCTGGGGACAATTAGGGGGCTCGTCAGGAACTGGTTATCTGGAGGAAACAGGCGCCGGGCTGTTTAGCTGTCTAATATCCTGACTGGTGGGAGGGGAAGCAAATTAAAAATTGCGTGTCTCCTCTCACAGACATTGGGATCTGAAGGAGCATTGGGTTAGTTGAGGCTTTTTTTTTGTCAAGGGAGAACAGAATAACCCCTAACTTTACCTTAAGTGCGTTTAGGTTTCTGCTGTTCGAGGGGGGTAGGTATTGTAAAAGAAGGCTGAGGGGCGGTGATGGACTAAAGTGGTGCCTAACACTGATCCTGACTTGTGATGGGAGGAAGGAGAAATCTGTGACATCAGCCTTGGCATGGAGGGCACTGTAGGAAAGAATGAAAGATGGGGCCAGAATGGGCAGGAGTCCTATTTCTCTCCTCCTCACTATTTCCATTCCATTTTTGGAGGGATTGCCTCTTTTTCTAAACCTAGTTCATAGGATCATTGGGGTTGGAATTCAAAAGGAACTTAGAGATCACCTAGCCTCCCTGCACCCTGCTCCATTTTGCATCCAAGGAAACTGAGGCCCAGAGAAGTAAAGCCATTTTACTAAGACCACATAGGTAGTAAGTGACATCTGGGAGAGAATTTCCTAGGATCACAAATATATAGACCTTAAAAGAACTTCAGGGGGCAACCAGCTCTACCCTCCTCTCTCTCTGAGCCTCAATTTCTTCATCTGTAAAATGGAGGAGTTGGATTAGAATCTAATCATTATTTGATATCTCCCTAAGGTCCCTTTCAGTTGTAGAGTCTATGGTTCTATGGTCTCTGTGAATCTCTATGGTCAGTCTTCTGAGCCACTCTGAACTTAGCTAGATTGGTTGATGAAGAACAATCATACAGTCCTTTGCCAAAACTTTACTTAAAGCATAGCAAGCTTGCCAGGACCCCTCAGAACTTGTAACCCCCAGACAAAACCTTTGAGAACTCATGATCACCTCCACACCACAAAGACGGGTTTTTGGTTTGAAGACATACATATAGAGGATTGCATACATATGACTAAATTCCCCCCTGTATCCAACTTATATCCTTCCAGTTGCAGTTTAAGTTTATTCCAATGAGTATCCCTAATAGGGGGCAGCTAGGTGGTGCAGTGGTGAGAGAACTGATCCTGGAGTCAGGAGGACTTGAGTTCAAATACAGCCTCAGACATTTCCTAGCTATGTGACCCTGGGCAAGTCACTTAACCTTGTTTGCCTCAGTTCCTCATCTGTAAAATGAGCTGGAAAGGAAATGACAAACCATTCCAGTATCTTTGCCAAGGAAATCCCCAAATGGGGCCATGGAGAGTCAGACACAACTGAAAATGACTCAACAAATACAACAAAATTTCTAATAGAGACAAGGTTGTACAATTCCAAAAGACTCATGAAGGAAAATGCTGTCTGCATCCAGAGAAAGAACTAATGGACTCTGAATGCAGATCAAAGTATATTATTTTCACTTTCTTTATTTGTGTGTGTGTGTGTGTGTGTGTGTGTGTGTTGTGTGTGTGTGTGTGTGTATGTTTGTCTGTTCTTCCTTTCACAACATGACTAATATGGAAATTTAAAAAAAAAAACCAAGGAGACAGGGTCATATTGTGGACAGCATGCTGAACCTATCATAAAGAAGACTTGCATTTGAATACTCCCTCTGATATCAGCTGTGTAGCATTGGGTAAGTCACTTAACTTCTCTGAGCCTCAGTTTACTCATCTGTAAAATGGGGATAAAAATACTGGTCATCCCTAACTTGCAGGCCTGTTGGGAAGTTCAAATGAAACAATGTGGGTGAAGTGCTTTGTAAACATTAAAGTGTTATATACATGCCAGCTAATACTATTAATAAAAAAAAAGTTTTAGTGAGAGGTGAGAGAGGGGGTCTTATTGGGTGGACAAAGGAGTGGGTTTTGGAGAAAAGCAACATTCACCATCAGGCTCTCTCCAGCTCTTCTTTTTTCAAGTCTGGGAGACCCAGAGTAGCATGACTGTATTGATTCAATTATTTCCTACAATGTAATACTCTGCATGTGTGTGATAGCAACAAACAGAGTTGAAAGACATACAAAAATAAATGATCTGAAAGTTAATATGGCTGAATGGGCATCTATGAATTAGAGGAGAGAGGTTTTGTTTTACATTGTAAAATCAATAGCTTACAGAACAATGTCCTAACTTCCCCAGGGGACCCTGAGCGAACCCGCCCGTATCGATCGCCATGCAAATTAATTGAATTCATGAAATCCACGTTGCTGGGTAATTGATGCTTCTTATAATTACCTTTGAGTTATGAGCTTTTAGGGGATTGCATTGATTCCTATGTAGAAAAGGGAATGGAAGGGCAGAGACTGGCTTCCTGGAAACATGGGCATAGGGATGCCCAGGTGTGTTGTCAGAAGGGGAAGACATAGAGGGCAATTGGATGCATGTAGAGAAGGTTGATCCTATTATTCACCTTACCAGTGGGGATGGGGCTAGAGGGAGAAAAGTACCAATGGTCTGGAGCCTATGAACATAATGTCAGCACAGTGACCTGTTCTTCTAGGCATAGACTCTGGAAAAATGACTGGCTCTTTGGCTTGGTGTTCTTGTTCCAGGAAGAAAGACAAGAATAATCACATTTGGATACCTTTCATGGGATCTGGGGAAAGGGAGTGGGATTAGGTGAGATTATTACCTCTGCATTAAAATCTCCTAATTTAGTAATGATGGGACTACTAGCCAATGGCCTAATCCAATTCAAGAAGAAATAGCAAGAACTGGGCAGTTTCATGCTCACTTTGGTTGCTAGGTGCACCATCCTGCCAGTTAGAAGTGTTGGGAGAGGGTCAGGTTTTCTAATGTTCTCAGAGAATGGTCACCTTTTGAACCCCCCCCCTCACCCCCCACTCCACTTCCATTATCTCATCAGTCAAAGGGATTATTAGGAAATGGTGGAAAGAATGATGGATTTGAAGTCAGAAGATCCAAGTCTGAATGCTGGCTCTACTTTGTTGTTGTTCGGTCATTTCAGTTGTGTCTGACTCTTCATGACCAGATTTGGGATTTTCTTGGCAAAGACATTGGAGTGATTTGCTATCTTCTTCTCCAGCTCATTTTACAGATGAGGAAACTGAGACAAACAGGGTTAAGTGACTTGCCCAGGATCACACAGCTAGTAGGTGTCTGAGGTTGGATTTGAATTTAGGAAAATGAGTCTTTCTGACTCCAGGCCTGGCACTCTTTCAATCGTGTCACTTAGCTGCCCCACTGGCTCCACTTCTTAGTATCATATGATCTTGGGCAATCATTTAGCCTTTAAAGCTATCACTTCACATAAGGAGGGAGGCACTGAAGAGAGAAAAGGGTGATAATACTCTAAGAAACTCAAATTCTCTCTGAGGACAGTAGTTTACAATTCAAGGGAAATGGTCTGAACAGTGATGGTTCTGGGGATTGATTACAATTGTATATTAACATACATATTGTGGTACCCTGGAAAGAGGACTAGGTCTGGAAGCAAAGGATTCTGACTTTGATGCTTACCATGTGTGTGATGTTAGACTTCATTTCCTCCCTCATCTGTAAAAGGAGACAGTTGTAGTAGGTGACCTCTTAGGTCCCTTCTAGATCTATGATCCTATATTGGTAACTCCAACTAAAATACTCTTCTGAGGTAGGGAGGGGGCCTTGGATCCTTGAAGTCTTTGTCAAAGTGGGCAACCTTTAGCAGATTCAAAAAAGTGGGCCAGTGATGGATGCACTATGCCCGTGTTGAAGAGCAAAGACCTGGCTAAGTTTGCAAAGGCTTTTACCAGGGGGTGTAGTTGGAGGGTTATGGATTTTTCATTTACAGAAACTTTTGACAGCCATCTACTAAGGCATGGAGTGGCAGATTTGTGTCCATAGAATAATGGTAACAATAATAGCTAACATTTATACAGCACTTTAAGTTTTGTAAAATCTCTACATTTGTTGTAGTTCAGTCATTTTTTCAGTCATGTCTGACTCTTTGTGACCACATTTGGGATTTTCTTGGCAGAGATACTGGAGTGGTTTAGCCATTTCTTCTCCAGGTTATTTTGCCCTGAGGCAAACAGGGTTAAGTCACACATCTGGTAAATATCTGAGGCCAGATTCGAACTCAGGAAGATGAGTTTTCCTAATTCTAAGCCCAGTTCTCTATCTGCTGTACCAGCAAGCTGTTCAAGGTCTCTACATATCTTATCTCATTTGAGCCTCACAGCATTCCTGTGAGATAAGTGCTATTATTAGCCCCATTTTTACAGATGAAGAAATGGAGAGAAGTTAAATGAATTGCCATGTGTTATATATTTAACAAGTGTCTGAATCTGGATGTGAACTCAAGTCTTCTTACTTGATGTTTGTCTGCTACTCTGAGCTGTCCACATTGATGAAATTTTAGGGTTTTTGGAGTGTTTAATAATCTATACATATATACTTCAGTGTTTTAAAAAGAACACCTGTGATTTAATGGGTTTAGATGTTCCTTCTACTGACATAGACTTTAATATCCAGCATAATCCAACCTTATATTAGAAAGTCTTCATGATGGCTATCCTTTGGTGGCCAACCTTTTGGTGATAAACTTCTGGAAGGTTTATCAAGCTGGTGGCACAATCACAGAATGCCATAAGTTGGAATGGACCTCAGAGACAATCTTGTCCAAACTATATCTGACCAAGAATCTCCTGTACAATGAAAATGTTCTAGCCTTTGCTTGAATATCTCCCTCAATGTTCCTTGAGGAGCAGGAATTGTTTCTTTTTTGCTTTTGTGCTTGGCACAGAGTTGCCCTTTGATAACTACTTGCTGATTGATTGATTCATTCATTGAAGGGAAACCTGCTACCTCCAGAGACATCCCCTTCTACTTTTGGATTGCTCTAATTGCTAAGATTTCCTTATAGCAAGTATGAATTTGCCTTCTTGCTACTTTTTTATTCACTGCTCCTAGTTCTGCCCTCTGGAGCTGCCAGACCCATCATCAATATTGATTTTAAAAGATGGGGTTTTGTTTTAGAGAGCAGTTTGGGATCTTTGAAAGTTTTGTTAAATTTCCCAATGAAACACAACAAATTGCCTTTTTTCTCATTCTGGGCCCAGCTTATTGCCCATCTGTAGTGTTTGTCTAAGATAAATGTACTGACAGACTAACTCAAAGTACTGCCCATCCAACTGCACATCATAATCTGGGCAGTATAGGTTTTTCATCCACTTGGTTTTGCCTATGTGGATTACTAGACTAATCTTTTTGAATGACTCCATAATCGCATCGAAAAGACTACAGTCTTCTGGGGCTTTGGATGACTCAAACTCTACAGTATAAATTGTAATATTCGACTTTCATAACAAACCAACGAGCTATGAGGCATGTTGGGTAGATGTTATCCTTATTTTACAGATGAGGAAATTCTGACTCAGAGGGATTAAATGCTTGCCCAGAGCTACATAGCCAGTTAGCGATAGAGGTGGAACTAGAACCCAAGTGTCTTAATTCCAAGTTTAGTGCTCTCTCTGTCTCTTTGTCTTTCCCTCCCTCTCTCTCTTTTCTAACTCTCTGTGTATAAGTATATATATATGTGTATATATATATGTATATATATATGTATGTATGTATGTATATATATGTATATATGTATATATATATGTTATACATGGTGTATACACATATGGTATGCTTCACATATGTAGTATGCTACATAATGTGTGTGTGTGGGTATATATATACATATACATACGTACATACATGGATATTTCTCTCTCTCTCTCTCTAAATATATCTATATATATATATCTATATATATATATATACACACACAAACATACATACATTTCTATCTCTATCTCTTATCTACATATCTATCTACACTGATACCATACACTAGGTCTCCACATCTCTTCCAGGCTGGAGTGATCCTTACGCTTGAGATTACAGGTTAGTTCTTAATGTTGTAACTTATGCCACTTGTCATATACAAGTTATCATTGGTGAAATGGGGCAGCCTCCTTATTCAAACCTATAGGAGGCTTGTCTGTCACTGACACTGAGGAGACCCTTGATGGGGAGCTAGAACCCCAATGCCCTTCCATTACTTCACTCAACTGACCTACTTCCTAATGATGCTGAGAGTTTCTGATTTTTTTTTCTTTAGTCCAAAATATAAGCATGTCACTTTCAGCAGCACCTACCTCCTAGGGTTGTCATGAGGATCAAATGAGATAATATTTGCTCAAAACTTTACACACTTTAAAGCAGTATAAAAATGCCAGCCATTGTTGGCATTGTTATTTTCTAATGAAGGTTTGGGTTTGGAAGGGCAGGTAACCTTCCCACACCTACCATATCCCCAGAAAGTCTGACCACTAGGCAGAAAAGCCTGGGCATTCCTATTCCCTCACCTCCTAGATAAGTTCCAATTATGTAGGGGATTTTTGGATGCTGCCTCATTGTCTTTTGAGGTATGAGCTAATACGTGACATTGGTCTTCTTTATTTTGAGTACAAATTCTGTTTAGCATTCCTTTTTGCCTCATCTTTGTTCATTCCACTGTGTTTGAGGCTCCCCTAAGCCCAAACACAATGCCAAACTTACACAATATTGAAGTTAGAAGGGGCCTTAGAAATCACCTGGCCCAACCCTACCTCCCTGATCTTTTTATTTGAACCTCAAAAAAATAATTCCCACCAGAAATTTTTTTTATTTAAAAAAGATACATTCAGTTTGTTACCTTTATTGGATGAAAGTTTAGCCATGCGTAAACATGTTATGTTTGGTGCTCATGAAGATTTCGAATAAAATTCATCCTTAGTTTATGGTTTAAGAATGGTTCAGAGTTCAATTACGCATAGCGAATATAAATATAAATATAATATGAAAAAGAGAGGATGTGCTTCTAAGGTGATTGAGCATTCAGTTGTCCAAAGGCACACTACAATGCCTGCTTGGTAGTGAATTTTAAATGTAATTCTGAAAAAGGCCCATAGGTTTTGCAAGGTCACGAGTAGCACAAAGGCCAGGACAAATTCTTAAGGTCTCACATTTTGAGTTAAATATGCAACATATAGTGTACAATACAGAGAAAACACGGCAGAGTTGCAGAGAACAGGCTTTGGACTTAGGAAGGCCCAGGTTCAACTCCTGACTATGAAACCCTCTAGCTGCTCATCTAGTCTTCCATTGCCCCCAGGAAATGCTCCAAGGCTATAAGTGACACAGTAATTGCCCTATCATCTAACATGTTTCCATATTGGGAGCCCCCTCTTCTCTTGCCTTGGCCAATGAAATAACAGATTGACACCAAGAACAAACAAAGAAGCAAATACAACATATAGAAATGAAAATCTATAAAAGCCAATCTGGAAAGTTAGTCCCTGAAAAATTTTATAGCACATTTCATAGACTAATGGAACACTTAGGGATCATACCTGATAAAACTGTAATTCCGCCGAAATAGTATTACCCAAGGCAGAATTTTTGAAGATGAAGAATAAAAAAAATTTACATTTTAAACACTCAAGTAGAAGCCACTTGAAAAAATTAAAAGGAAATTACATTGTATTAGTTAGTTGCAAATAATGCTGGTAATATTTTCCACTGGGGAAAAATGCACATTTTAAAATATTGCAAATGCATTTGCTGTAGGAATTAGCCTCAATGAGATGCTTAAACTTTCAGGAAGATTGCAGCTCAGAGTATTTTTTAATTCACAAATTAAGCTGATATACAAATTATTTCAATCCTGTGATATATTACAGAGAAAAGATATAAAAAAAGATCTTAAACATCCAAGTAAAAACAAGAAAGGAATTCCCCTCAAGCCTGCTGACATAGTCTCACTGGTACAGTGTGTCATAGGATCAAAGGTTCACAGACTTAGACCTGGAAGGGGCTTTGGAGGCCCAAACTCTCATTTGACATATTTTTTATTCACTTCATATTTACGTTGCATGTATTTTTATGTGTATTCATTGTCTCCCTCACCACAATGTAAGGCATAGATTGTTTCATTTCTTTGTACTTGTATCCCTCGTGTTTTAATGCAATGCTTGGCACACATACAGTAGGGGCCAAATAAATACTTATTGATTGATTGATATGAAAGTTGAGATATAAAGAGGCTAAGTAACTTGCCCAAGGTGGGGTTTGAAACCAAGTCCTTTAACTCTAAATCCACTGTTTATAGCTCTTCCAATGGGAAACACAGAGGCAGCTAGGTGGATAGAGTTATGGTGTACTTTTTTCAGTGTAATTTTTTTACAGTTGGCCAATTGTATTTTTTGAGGACTTGTTTTCTTCAGTGAATGTTTTTTCCAGTTGGCCAACTGTATTTTTTAGGGACTTGTTTTCTTCAGTGTACTTTTTTCCCCAGTTGGCCAATTGTATTTTTTAGGGACTTGTTTTCTTCAGTGTACTTTTTTTTCCAGTTGGCCAATTATATTTTTAAGGACTTGTTTTCTACAGTTAATTTTTGTCCTTCCTTTTCCAAACTATTGGCTCTCTCTTGCATACCTCTCATTTCTTTTCCCATTTTTTCTTCTACCTCTCTCATTTGACTTTTAAAATCCTTCTTGAGCTCTTCCAAGAAGGCTTTTTGGGCTTCAGACCAGTTCATATTCCCTTTTGAAGTTCCAGATGTGGGTTTGTTGACAATGTTGCCCTCTTCAGAATTTCTGCCTTGATTTTCACTGTTCCCATAATATGAATCTATTGTATGTTTCTTTTTGCTCATGGTGTTTGCTTATTTCCTGACCTTTAAAGAGACTGAGCTCTCCTGTTGGAGAGCAGACGGCAGTGACCCAAGCTTCTTGTAGTGGGAGCCTAGGGCCTAGTCACTGGCTTTGTGTGCCTCTGATGTTGGCAGTTGGACGCTGTAGGATTCTGGCAGCTTACCTGGTATTGGGCTGGAACCAGCAACACTGGAACTCTAGGGGTAGGATTGAGTAATGTGGCTCCTGGAGATTTCCTGCTCCCCAGGGCCTTTCTTTCCTTTCTCTTTCTTCTGCTCCTTTCAGATGGATGTTGTAGGGTGTTTATCCACCTGGGACCCCTTGGAGTGCTGCTTCCCTTAGTTTTTCTGAGGCACTGGGAGAGCCTGTTGCTGTAGAAGCCAAGGCAGCTGGTGGTTTTCCACGCTGGTTTCCACGGACTCCCCTGCCCTCATTGAGGCACTCAGAGGGGGAGGGAGGTCCAGGTGTTGGTGTTTGCCTGCTCCACCACCTGGGTTTCAGGGTCTCCTTCTGGTATGCTGAGGTGGGGTTTTCTGCTAGCTTGCTGGCACACCTCCTATTCTGTATTGCTTCCCTTCCCCCAGGGCAAGAGGGGCCTTTCCCATTAATCCCTCAAGCTACCTGGGCTACTGGACTGTTGCACCCTGAATTTCTTCTGGTTCAGCTGTTCCAGAGTTTTCCCTGGAGCGATATTTTCTGGATTTTCAGAGGTTAATATGGGAGGGTAAGAGTGACTTACTTCGTACTCTGCCATCTTCGCTCTTAGAAACGGAAATCTGGATAGAGGTATGGGCCTGGAGGCAGGAAAACTCATCTTCTTGAGTTCAAATCTAGCTTCAGACACTAGCTATGTGACCTTGGGCAAGTCACTTAACCCTGTTTGCCTCAGTTTGCTCATTTGTAAAATGATCTGGAGAAGGAAATGGCAAACCAGTGTAGTATCTTTGCCAAGAAAATCCCAAATGGGGTCATAAAGGGTTGGACACAACTGAACAACAACAAAGGTGTCTAATAATGCTTGTTTCCTTTCTTATTCTTACCCCCTTCCTTTTTTTTTTTTTTTAACAAATGAGGAAATTGAATCCCTAGAGAGGGGATATGACTTGCCCAGGGCTACAAAGGGAGTCAAGAAACAGTCAGGATTCAAACCCAGGTCTTCTGATTCCAAATCCCCTGTTCTTTTCTTGTGATCACTCTCACAGCCTTTATGGGATTAATTCTCAAACTGCATACACTGTCTTGTTGAGATTCCCAGGGGGAAGACGGTACAACTTCCTATTCCCCTACTCCCTTGTCATTAACTTACTCCCAAAGCACTAGTCCTTTCCTCTGTGATATTGACAATCATAAGGAGCAGCTCATCAGGGTGTGGTTGGTAACCTTTGCACTAAAAGGATGACTGTGGGTATGGTGTTTGCCCAGGGCTCCACTTTCCTTGGGAAGAGACGTCTGTGTTCTTTTGGGAGCCTTGTGATGGGAGGCAGAACTTCTGTAGAAGTAGCCCATGAACTCATCAGTAACATGAGAGTTATCAGTGGCCAGCTTTGTTTTTCTTCCCTCCTCCTCTCCTAGCAGTTGTCTTGGCACACATGGAGAGATCGGAACAAGTCTGAGGTGAGGGAGGCTGAGGGATGGGGGGAGGGTTCTGAGAGGGTAGGAGACAGAATGAGGGTCAGAGGGGGAATAACTGCCTAAGGTCACACAGGAAGAAGGAAAAGAGCAGAGTGGAGACTTGAACCCATGCCCTTGAACCCCAAAGCCAGTGATCTTCCATTCTGCCTTTGTGGTCTCTGAGGGAATCAGATTATGATGTAGTTAAGAATATGAACAAAAATGGGAATTGCTGAGCTGACTCCTAGAGCCATCCTCCTGGTTATCAGGAGTCTAATAGATGACAGGCAATGTGGTAATCACTAGGGATCCTGCAGGATAACAGATTTTAGGAGCTGTATTCGTGGCTGCTTCTAGTGATAATGTATTGGTCTTGGAGATGGGAAGACCTGTGTTCAAATGCTGCCTCTGGTATTTAATAGCTTTATGACCTTGGGCAAAACATGATTCCCTGAGCTTCATTTTCCTCATCTGTAAAATGAGGAGCTTGGATGAGATGACCTTTAAGGTCTCTTCTCATCTAAATGTGATACACATATTGTACTCTGAAGTATTTGCTGAGAATGGTCCTCCAGTTGCAATTAATTAATCAATCAACACATGTTGATTACTTATGTGCCAGCACTAGGTACTGGGGATGCAGATACAAAGAGCAAAACAACTCCCATCCTCAAGGATCAGGTTAAAGGGAGGACTAGTTTAACAAATTCAATTGAACATTAATTAAGCACCTACTGTATGCAAAGCATTGTCCTATGTGAGGCACCAAGGGAGATAACAAAGATTTTTAGATAAGACATAGTCCTTGGTCCCATGGAACTTACAGTCTAGTAGAGAGATATGACTATAATAATTAGCTGATTATAGTGCCAAATATTATACCATAAGTGAATAATAGTGTAAAACAAAGTACTATATGAGGTACAGGAGGGAAAAGTTGTTACTTTATGTTGGAATCAAGGAAGTCTTCCTGAAGGAGGTGGCATTTGAATTGGGCTTTAAAGTATGGGTAGGGATTCAAAAGATAAAGAGAAGAGAGAACATTTGGGCAGAGGGAATAGTTTGAGTAAAGACACTGGTGGGTTGTGGGAAATCATAGGGCATTTTCTGGAGATAGAGAAAAGTCTAGTTTGTCTAGAGTATAGGCTATTTGGTGGGTAGGCTGAGATAAAGTTGGAAAGGTAGGGTGACACCAGATTGTGTGGGCTTTGAATGCCAGGCAAAGGAACCTTAATTTTCTAGTAGAATGAAAGGTGGTGGGTTAAGTCATTTTTCAGTTGTTTCTGACTCTCCATGACCCCATTTGGAGTTTTCTTGGCAAAGATAACTGGTGTTGTTTGCCATTTCCATGGAAGGTAGAAAGGGTACAAAAGAAAGTCATTCATTCATCCAACAAACACTTATTAAGTGCCTACTATGTGCCAGGCACGGTATTAAATGCTAGGGATACAGAAAGAGGCAAAAAACAATTCTTGGTCCCCAAGGAGCTTATAAGGATGGAAATAGCAGCAGGGTCAGGCCAAGTACAGTTATCCCTTGCACATCTAGGGGGTTAGGAACATGGCACCCCTGAGATCTGGAAAATCCCTGTAAAAGTTTTTGGCTCTCCCTTTGTACCAGAGAAGTTTGATTTTTTTCTTTTTCTTTTATGGGGTGTTTACAGTATTAAAAGATAAAATATGCTGATATTGTACAATACTATACATACAGTTTATGCATTTCTGAGTTTCTAAACCTTTTCTGTGTTGTGTGCTGGCCTTCACATGTTGTCTTTGGCTTCTGCAAAACTCCCCCCCCCCCCAAATTCCTATTTAATTTCTTATGCTACCCCTCAATACATTGAAACTGTTTTGGGGAAAGTCACAATGTGAAAAGGATAACTGTATACATAGAAGAGGTCTGAGTAGGAACAGCATAATTTTAAGGCATAGGGTCATCAGTTCTCAAAAGAAATCTGAAAGAAGGGAGTTGCCAAACATTTGGAAAAACCACTGACCTTATCATGAGTGAAAAAAGGAGATTGGGAGAATACCAATAACCACCAACCCATCTCTGTAATGTCTCCTCCATCTCTGCCAGATCTTTATGGGAATAATCAAGACATCCTTGATGAAGGTACAAGCAGGAAAGAGGCAGGCTTTCTCCAGTGATTTCTGCGGCAGACCTCATCTTTATAGTAAGCACAATTGACTGAGAGGTGCAGAGAATACAAGATCCCACTGTGCTTGTTGTTTGTTGATTATAAAAAAGCATTCGATTCAGTCGAGCAAAATGTCGCCTTAATCATTCTCCTCCAACAAGGTTTCTCCCTTTCTCCCATGTGTATGTTAAAACCAGACAAGTTCCCTTGAAAGATGCACCAATAGAGATGACTTTGTTAGAGGACCTGATTATTAATATCAAATGAGGGGTAAAATGGGGAAATATATGCTCACTAAAAGTGCTTGCCACTTCTGTTGCAAAGGGAGTCCCTAAAGGTGGTGAAATCCTGTGGATGGCCCTATTTGATGCTGTGTTCATTGCATCAAGTCCTGGTATGTTGTAGTCAGGAGACTGACTACAATGAGAGCTATAAGCACTTAAAATAATTCGTTCTATCCAGATAGATAGACAGGTAAAGTATTTATTGCAGGCTTATGACATGCCAGGCCCTGTGCTGTGTGCTGGAGAAAGCACAAATAAGATGATCACTGCCCTCAAGGAGCTTACATTCCAATGAGAGAAGACAACACATTAAAAGGTTTTGGAAAGGGAGAAGTGAAGGGTCCTCAATGACATAGTGTGGAGATGTCCTGAAAGTGGAGCGGCAGCCTGGATCCAGATAAGACAAGGCCAAAGCTCACCTATCAGAACAGAGAATCCCAGACACAGAGTCCCAGGTTGAACTATGGATAATAGCAAAAACCAAGTGAGTGAGGACGCCTTCCATCCACACTATGAAATTCATGCAGTTGGATGGACAACCAATAAAATTGGTCCTCCTGGTTAGGCACCATGAATGACAATGAGCTTGGAGTAAAAATAAGTAGAAGAGTGAGTTGATAGCCTTAGTTCATTTGTCCTTTAGGAAAATCAGTTTGATAACTGTGTGAAGAATGGATTGGGAAATGTGAATTCTACTGTCCTCATTTTATAAATGTGAAGATGAAGGGTTAACAGAAGTTAACTGATTTGCCCAAATGGAACTAGATCATTATAGTCCTGGGAGTTTGGGTACCTCTGTTTTTCTCTTGGTTCTGTCACCAATGATCTGTGAATTCAGGGGCCAGTCATAGCCCCTCTCAGGGCTTCAGTTTCATCATCTCTAAAATGGGAAGTGTGGGGATTTATAACCTTATAGAAATTCAGTACCACATTTAGACAGTTCTAACTATTTCCTTGCATCAAAATTAACTCTATTTCTCTGTGGCTCCTACCCCCTGGTTCCTCATTCTGCACTCTGGGATCAAGCGGAATAAATCTAATCTTTTTTGCATATGATGTCCTTTCAAATTCTTGAAGACAGTTATCCTGTCTCTTCTCTTCTCCAACCTAACTTGCTGAATTCCTTTAGCTATTACTCATGTTACCCTGAAAGGCAACATAGTACAATGGAATACAGCACTTGTATTGGACTCAGATGACTCAGATTCTGCCTCTATCCCTTACTTGTGGGCAGGTAGGTGGTGCAGTGGATAGAGCACCTGGCCAGGAGTGAGGAAGACTCATCTTTGTGAGTTTAGAACTTCCCTCAGACACTTACTAGCTGAGTGACCCTGAGCAACTCACTTAACACTGTTTGACTCAATTTCTTCATCTGTAAAAATGAGCTAGAGCTGTAAAAATGAGCTGGAGAAGGAAATGGCAAACCACTCCAGTATCTCTGCCAAGAGAAGCCCAAATGGGGTCATGAAGAGTTGGACACTACTGAAAATGACTAACAACACAAATCATTTACTTGTGTGTCTTGGGAACCTCTCTGGCCCTAAATTTCCACATCTGTACTATGAGGGGGTTGGACTTGATGACCTCAAAGGTCCTTTCTGGATCTTCTGAGAACTGACCTGTGACATTGCTTTTAAGTGAACCATACTGGACCATGGTGGGTACTATGGGAGTGTGTGGTGGTAGGGAGGGGAGGGAGAGAGAGGGTGGCACAAGGAAGATGCAGTGTGTCTGTAGATCCCTAGTGGGTGGTTAGACAGAGGATAGCAAGCTGAAGCACTGGGAACAGGGAGAATGAGATTTTGGGCACTGACTAGCATCCCCATTAATCAATTCGAGGAGCTGGGTCCCACAATCTATCATCTCCAAGTTCCAACTCCTCCTCCTGCACATCCCTAGCTCTGAGATCTTTCCTGTCACATCAAGGCTTCCTCCCAGGCTCCTCCATCTCCTGCCTCCCCTCTGCCTTCTCCCTTCTCTCCCCATCTCATCTCCTTAACTCTAGGCTCTTGTTTTCTTAAATTGATTCTCTGGAAAATCTCTATTTATTTGGTCTCCTCGAGCCCCTTAGGCTCACTTCCCTGGGGTCTTTTGTTTCTTCTTCTCTCCCCCTAGAAGTCTCATGAAGGATGACATTGTCCTGTTCCCTGTGGTCCTATTGTTCGACCCAAGCAAGCCAACTGATGGACCATGGAGCTTGGACCTGTTGCCGGGCTTTGGGTCAGGCTCCCCTTCTCCCCTCCTCCTGCAAACACCATCTCCCTCCCTGCTCTCCCTGCTTCTCCCCCTAGGTTCCCTGGCTTTCCGTCGTCAAGGTTACTCGGTCGACTCTGCCTCCTCTCAGGCCCCTTCCAAGCTTCGCCTCCTAGTTCTTAGCTATTTGTTCAGGGTGATTATCTGTCTCTTTGTCTCTATTTCTCTCTCTCTCTCTCTCTCTCTCTCTCTCTCTCTCTCTCTCTCTCTCTCTCTCTCTCTCTCTCTCTCTCTCTCTCTCTCCCCTTCTGCTCTGTCTCTTTCTCCCCCCCCCCCCCTTATTTCTCTCCCTTCTCTGGGGAAGGAAAAGGAGTACAAAATTATCTCGGTTCTGGGTGAAGCAGCTGCTTTTACCATCACATCCTCTCTGAGATGAACCAGAGAATTCCCTAGCTGGAGAAGCTGGATGAAACCACAGACTCAGAATCACTGGTCCAGAGGACAAAGTGGTTTGGCAAGGGCTGACTGGGAAGGAGACCCTATAGACACATGTGCGAGCTGCAGGCAGTGCAAGTGCCCTTTCACTCCTTATGGCAGAGGTAAGGTTGCATTCAAGGTTGAAAAACACCCACTGAAGGATTTTGAGTATTGAGTGCACCATAAGGAACACCAACTATTGTTTTTGAGAAAATATGATCATTGTGCAGAGGCTGAGAAGTCACACCATGGATTGGGAGCTGAAGGATGTTTGTGTGGGTGTGAAAAGGTGGGGGGAGGTTGGGAAAACTTTGATGGTTTCTCTCCATTCCCCAATCTTCTGACTCCTTCCCAGCTATGTGGAAGGAGGGGTCAGGGAGTGATGGACTTCTGCCTTCCCTGGTCAACCTGGCCTGTTGTAGAGATGTGCAGGCTGGAAAGAAAAAGTCAGATAAAAACTAAACAAAACAACCTTTTCCCTATGGATGTGTTTTGCTTCTCTCAACCCCAAATTGGGGAAAAGAAGTCTTTGAGACTACTTCCTCCCCTACCCAGCAACTTTCCATTTTCCCCAGGCCTTCACATCTCTAAATACAGGAAACATGATAATTTTATGAGCAAACATACATAATGCATTTTCATGTTCCTAAGTGAACAAAGTGACTAGATCTGAAAAGGATGCTATAAAAATAAGTATTACAGATATTTCAATTTCCCTCAAATTTCCATCCTTTTATTTAATTCAGTATGTTAGGTATTGTCCAGGGCCCCATAGATACAGAGGTAGAAAAACAACATGGTGCCTGTTCTCAAGGACCCTGTATGTAGGCAGTCACATTGGGGTGGGGAGGGGAGGATAAGACAAGAATACAAATAGTATGATACAAGGGTCTGCCCAGAAAACAAATAAACCTGGAATACTTCCAACCTTCCCTTCTCCCTCTTCAATGACCTTAACATTCATGAATAGGTTACATCGTTAGCCCAGAAGCCAGGTTGAAATGATAGTTACTGTCCCTCCTTGGTATCTATTGCCTGGAGGAACAGAGGAAGGCTTAGCCCAACTCATCCTAGCTTGCTCAGGCTTCAGTTTTCATGAGAGTTTTACCCTGGAACTGGGGTGGGGATAGTCAAGGAGGAGGCTTCACTGAGTCATGTATTGTAGCTTCTGCCCTACCTAGAAGCTGAGCAGAGGACAAAGGGCAAGGGGTCAACTTCTTTTATTTCCCACATCAAGCAGTAGCCTCTTTTATCTTATAGAGATCTCGGATTTTGGAGTTGGAAGGAAAGTTTGAGATTACTTAGTTGAAGTCTCAGCAAAAGTCCAGGTGACTTTCTGAGAGTCACCCAATCAGTAAAGACAAGCCATGCCTTCTGGGCGGAGATAGGCGTTGGGCTTGGAGGATGGAGGCATGAGGGCTAAGAAATCTTGCTTGAGTCCTCAGCAAGTGTGCTCTCCAGATTTCTTATGTGGGTGGAGTGGAAGCTGGGAGTGAACAGCAGGGCATTGGGCTGCCTCCTTTGGGCACAAGAGATCTTGGTCTCCCTGCCTCAGGTCTCTGGCTACTCTTGTCCACGTTTCAGTTCTTCTAGAGTTACTTTCTTCAGACCCCATTGCCATCACATCCTTTTCCTACTTAAATGCTTGTTGACCATGCCTAAGGATTCAATTCACTTTAATTCGTAAAAATTAAGGGTCTACTATGTGCAACACACTGTTCTAGGTACTTAGACTAGAGAGGTGAAGAATAATATAATCCCTGACCTCAAGAAATGTATGCTTTAATGGAAGAAATGACATGCACAGATCTGTGACCCAGACCTGAAGCTCTGTTTAAACAGACTGGGTTGGACCTTGGGGGCTTCTCACTACATCTCTTTTTTTGTTTTGTTTTGTGCCCCCATCCAGGCTTTCTCCTGTGAACATCAGAATTTGGCTTATATATAGGTCCCCATGAAAAAAGGAAAATGGCCCTTAGCTCCTGTGACAGCATTCAGTCTAGCAAAACACATTTTATTTAGCCTGACAACAGTACAAAGAGATGGGCTCATAAACAGTTAAGAGAAGACTTCTCTCTCTGATAGGCTTTATTTCCACCAAGGACCCATAAAATCCCTCAGACATAATACTACTTGAGGTTGAGGGCCTTCAAATGGAAAACATTTGGGGTCACTAGTGAGTTGACTCCCTTCCTCAAACCTACAAAGTACATTTGACTCATACATATCACTAGTGAAAGGTAAAATTTGTGTTTTCTCTTTCTTTCTTGGTGAGCTGTTCCTCTTCTCTAGCACCTACTTGTTCTATGAATTTAGACATGGTTGAAGAATTCCTCCCCTGCATCCGGCGTATTTGGCCTAGGAACTCCTCCATTGGTCCTGGTGAGTCTTTCACAGGTCAAAGAGATTTGGTTCACAAATTCCTCCATGAAGCCAGAAATTCAGAGCCATCTGGATCCCCTGCTCCCCTTCACCTAGCACATTCTCCCCTGATGCACATGGTTTCCTGGAGAGTCTGGGTGATGGAGTCTTCCCTTAAGATAGTTTTGTCTATGTGTGTCTGAACAACTTTTCTGTCTGTCTGAGTCTCTGCTTGGATTCTTTTCTCTTTCTCAAGCTCTTCAGTCTGCTTTTAAAAGCTACACTCAAGGGTATCAGGTGTATGAACCAGTCTTTAATCAATCAACTAACATCAATGTATTATCAACAGGGCACCAAGTAAACAGGATAAGGGAAAGAATTCGCAGCTCATTGAAGAATTAACCTTGTCGAGAGAATTTCACAGCTTATTCAGTAGCCCATATCAATGCCAGCATCTCATCAGTGGGACAGTGCAGACACACATAGCACCTAACTATACTTCCAGTTGGAATGTTACAAGTCCCTAGGAGAGGCCAAACAGAGGTATTAGGGAGGGTGGCACGTGTTGAATTGCTTCTAGCTAAGCTATCAAGGGAAATATAGGGAGGTAGGGTAGAAGAAAACGAGATGGGGAATTACAAGATGGCCATCAGTCTGGTTTGGCTGAAACATATCATTGTGCAAAGGGTGATAGTACGTAAGGCTGGAATGGCAGTGTTGATGTCAGACTGCTGAGGGCCTGGAATGCCAGAATAAGAAGCCTGAGTTTTATTCTGTAGGCAGTAGGAAACCATGGAGGGTTTTGGGGCAGGGAAATGACTTGAATAAACCATATATACTTTCTCCATATATTAATTACATCTCAATACAGAAAACTCACACACCATGACATTCCAGTATTACCATCATTAGGAAGATTATTTGTACCTAATGGCATTGGTTTAAAAGATGAGAAGAGAGAGAATCAAGCCATATTGGAGGCTATTATAGTAGCCCAAGGGTGAGATGATGACAGCCTAGGGTAGGGGCAATGGAAATGGAAGAGAATGGATAGATATGAGAGATATCACAAAACTGCCCTTTTGGGGGTCCCTATTCTCTGTTACATATGGTAGCTCGGTAATGCAGTAGATAAAGCACTGGGGCCTGGAGTCAGAAAGAGCTGAGTTTAAGTCAGACACTAGCTGTGTGACCCTGGACAAGTCACTGAATCCTATCTGCCTCAGTTTCCTCATCTGTAAAATAAGCTAGAGAAGGAAATGACAAGAAGAAAATTGCCAAGAAAACCCCAAATGGGGCCATGGAGAGTTGGACCATGACTGAAAAATGACTGAAAGACAGACAACATTCTCTGTCACATAGAATCCAAACACATGTACCTGGTATTCAATGCCGTTCCCTCTCCCCACCTCATCCATTAATCTCTTCTCCTTTTCTTCCCCAGCTTACTGTCTGCCTCTCCCCTCATGGGACTTCTTCATTCCTGTGCCATGGACTGTGCTCTGGCCCTTCCACCTGCTTGGGTGGCTTCTCCTTCTCTCCAGTAATTCATGGTCATCCTCCCTTCCAAAAACAGGAGCTCTAAGCACCTTCCCTGAGGTTCCCTCACCTCTCTCTAATTTAGAATTTACTTTTGCTTCCCCTCAGCACTTGGGAAATACAAGTCAATTGACTAAGACTTCTATGCCAGACACTGTAGAGACCACTTTGTTGAGCTCTTCTATCATTCATTTCACATGAAACATGGTCTTAGAAGAAGTCTGGGTTTTGGAGTCAGTCCCAGGTTCAAATCCTGGATTTACCATTTACTGTCTGTGTGACTGGGCAAAACACTTCAACCTCAGTTTCCTTATCTGTAAAATGGACTTGTCAAGAGTTAATGTGATGATCAGAGTCTTCAAATATGTATGAGCTCACAGTCAATAGTCAATAATGGTCAATTAACACTTACTATAAATACCCACTCTGTACCAAGCACTGGGAATACAAATAAGAAAAAGAAAGACAGCCCAAAGACAGCTCAAAGAGCTTACAGCCTAGTGGAAGAGGATAACAGGGGACACTGAAAGGGGAGGAGGGGAAGTGGGGCTGGGGAGGGGACCACCAAGCAGAGCAGCTGATGGGATATGAAATTACTGGAAAAGTCTGAGGCCTCAGGAGAGTTTATTTCTGTGCCCTGTAGCCCACCAATCAGAGGGGAGAGGCGAGTGAGGATCCTGGGGAGGTGATGAGTACCAAAGCTGAGGAGTTGTGCTTTTGGCCTTTGTCTCTTAGAGCCAGAGGTCATAGGTTCAAATCCTGGCTTTGCTATTGCTGTCTGTTTGACCTTGGGTGATTTTACTTGACCTCAGTTTCCTTATCTGAAGGTCAGACCAGATGACGTTTAAGGTTTCTTCTTACTCTAGAAGTCCTGTGATCTTATGAATTAGTAGAGTGCTTTGCAAATGTTGTTGTTGTTTGTTCTTTGAAGAGGATCAATGACATGGCAGGTGATGTCTTGACTTACTCTTGAATTGCATTTAAGTGAGGCAGAGTTGCACAAAGTCGTCAGCCTCATTCTCTCCTGCAGAGTCACTGGAGTCCAGTGGCCGGACAAATTTCATAACAGTGATGTTATATATTGATATCCGAGCTACTTTTCCCATTTTACAGATGAGGAAACTGAGGCTCAGTGGCAGTAGTGGTCGTAGCCAATTTACCAGTGATCACACAGCTGATGAGCATCAGAGGCAAGATTTGAATCCTAGTGCCTTTCTAGCTTTCAAGTTCTGGGACTTTTTTTGCTCTATCATGTAGCCTCTCTAGATATAGGAACCCAGGACAAGAAATGAATTCCTGGCTGTGATTTGGGGATACAATGGAGGGTCCTCCACAGGTAAGTACCTTCTCTGTCTAGTGCCCTGGCATAACAGGTGTATGCTTGGCCTTCTCCCTAAGAGGTGATGAAATTCTACCCTGAGTTGAGAAGACTAAGAGCTCCTATTTCTATAAGCACTTTGAATAACAGATGAGGAAACTGAGGCTTAGCCAGGGTAAGTAACTTGGTCACCCAGCTGGTAGCTGTCTAGCCTAGCCTGAATCTAGGTCTCATGACCGAGGTCTGTGCTCTTTTCCCCGGGGCCACAAAGCCCTAGGCTCAGCTGGGTTGAGTGGTCTTTCATTAATCGACTGAGAGGTCTAGAACTGGAGTCTGGGGAGGGGGTGGTTATTATGGCCTTCAAGTGAATAGTAACCATGCCCTGTCACCCCATGGTAGGCTGGGCCTTTCTCCAATGGAGGCTACCACAATTCCCACCTCTGGGAGGAGGAGTGACTCTAATGCAGCAAGTGGTCAAAAGATGGCAGCACAGCACTGAGTCAGCCCGGCAGAGTGTGGCCTGACCTGGGAAAGGGAGGCCTATTGGTAGAAGGGGGATGAGGCCTTTCTAGGGGACTGTGGGGAGGTGGCAGAGTGGGAGATACTTCCTCTGTTTTCCATAGGTGACTGGTGTGGACAGCCCCTTGAGCTGAGGCCTTAGGGATGATGAAATTTTTCTGCTGGGATTTGGGATGGGGATCCTGGCCCTGGATGGCAGCAGCAGCTGGAGGAATGAAAGCAGCTTTCTCTTGGGGAGGAGACTATCACTGCACCCCTTTGCCCTTCTCTGAGGAAATAGCACTCCAGTCTGCCTCCTCTTTATTCTCTGAGCCCCAATCCCTCAGCTCTTTCTTGAAGGGAAGATGTACTGCTCTCCCTTAACGTCAGTAGGACTGACCCCCAAGACCAAGAACAGTGAATATGTCTTCCCTCTCCCTTCATGAACCACAGCCTCTGTCACTCAGTTCCCAGAGATGTCTACTCCTTTCTCCCCATTGACTTCTAAATCCTTCTCCTGGTGACCCCTCCCCTGCTCCTTCCTCTTAGTGAGCCTCCAGTTCCTGTCCCAACTCCATTGGCCTCTATGACCCCAACCCTTTCCACTCTTCCTCAGTTATACCAGTCTTTATTCTTCTCAGTGATTCCAACCCCTGTCCTTTGCCCCCCCCAACTCTAAGACTACTCTTTTCTCCACATTGACTTCCAAGCTCCTGCCCTTTTTTCTCCAGTGACCTTCCAGTCCTTCCCCTTCTCCCCTCAATGACCCCTCCTTCAGTTTTTATTCCTCTCCCCACAGTGAATCTTGAATTTCTGCCTTCCTTCATTCAGTTGCTCCCCACCCCAAGTTTTACCTTTCTCATTTCAGTAGTCTCCCTAGCTTCTGTCCTTCTCCCCTTAGTAGACACCCAGTGCCTTCTCTCCTTTCAGTGATTTCCACCACTTCCAGTCTTTTCCCCTTTCCCATTTGTGACCTTTCCCCTCAGTACCCTGTCTCCCCTTTCTACTTCTCATTTGGACTCTTCATTGATTCCTGCCTTTTCCCCTTCAGTGACCCCTTCTCCCCCAAGCTCTGCCTCTTTCTTCTCAATGACCTCACCAGTTTCTCCTCACCTACCGTTAGGTTGTCCTTCTAATGGAAGACTGCCTCTGCCATTTATGAGCTGTATGGCCTTGGGAAGTTCACTTCAGCTCACTTGTAGGACAAGGGGGTTTTCATTAGGACTCCTTCACTCCCTCTGTGCCTACCTTGACCCCCAACTGGAGGCCACACAGACCCCTGACTGTTGTCTATAACTCTCTCATCTGTTGGGGCTCTTGTCTTCATCAACTCTTTTTCCCTTATTGGCCACTATAGATATAGCTTGAGGGTCCTGGGCCAGGAAGGGCTGTGGTATCAGGCCGTCCTTGGATATATGTCTCTGCAGAGGGTGCAGGTGGGAGAGCAGAATAACAGGCTGGTGGCTCCCCCCTCCCCACACCCCCCCCTCCCAGCTCGATGGTGCTGACTTGTTAGACCAGGCGAGCTGACACCCTAACAGCTCCTGTCAGACTCCAATGAGTTGATGATGTGGAAACTGGTTATTAAGTGTAATAACAGTGGTTTGGTTTTTCCGCGGTTCTGCTTGTAAGTGCCTAAGTGACAGCTGACTTGTGCCATGCCACTGCATTTTAAGTGGCCTCTGGATGTGGTGTTGGGCAGGTGGGGGCAGGGAATCAGACAGCTTATGGGTTTTTCAGAAGATTTGGGGGGAAGCCTAGGAGATCAGTCATCACTCTGCACACAGAGATGTTTCCTTTCCCTACTTCTTCGTCTTTTAGGGCTGGGCTGACACACTTCCTCCTTCTCTTTTCCTTTGGAGTCCTCATCCCAGCAGTGGCATGGCTTAGTGGATAGTCAAGGAAAATTAGGTTCAGATCCTTGCTCTGCCACTTTCTAACTTCATGACCTTGAATAAATCTCTGAATCTCTCTGAGTCTTGGTTTCCCCATCTGCAAAATGGATAGCAACATCTGCAATACTATCTCACAGTTTTGTTGCAATCATCAATTGAGAATGCATAAAATGGTTTATAAATGTCAGTTGTTACTACTACAGTCTGAATGATAACCATGGTGGTGTCTTGAAAAGAGCTCTGGATCGTCCTGGAGTCAGAAGACTAGGCCTCAAGTCCCTTTTCTTCCACTTACTAGCCATGTTTCACATTGTATTGTGGCTGGCAGCAACCTCACTGATCTACATACAGTTGTTGTGTGGATCAACTAGGACGTCATACAAGATAATACCTTGTCAAGTACACCACACACACACACACACACACACACACACACACACACACACATTGATTTATATGAACTTTGACCTTGGGGCTGTGGCCTGGCTATAATCTTGGGGTATGATAAATAGGGCAGTGTTCATCATACTGGGGCATGATGAATAGGAGAGTGTTGTTCAGTTATTTCAGATGTGTCTGACTCTTCTGGACTCCATTTGGTGTTTTCTTGGCAAAGATGCTGGCGTGGTTTGCCATTTCCTTCTCTAGCTCATTTTACAGGTGAGAAAACTGAGACAAACAGGGTTAAGTAACATGCCCAGGGTCATACAACTAATAAGTGTCTGAGGCTAGATTTGAACTCAGGAAGTTGAGGTTTTCCTGATTCCAGGGCTGACTTTCTATCCACTGTACCATCTAGCTGCCCCCAAAAGAGGCGTGTAGAAGTTGTTACATCAGGATTTGATATACTGAATTCAATATAGGTACACAACTTACATCATGCTACAATATATATTATATTGTTATGTTATGTTATGTTATGTTATGTTATGTTATGTTATGTTATGTTATGTTATGTTATGTTACGTTACATTACCCACCAAACTATGATCTCTAGGACTATGGTAGAAAAAGCCCAGCTAGCAGTCAGGAGACCTGGCTTCTAGTCCTCACTCTGCCACTTATGAACTGGGTGGCCTTGGGAAGATCACTTCAGCTCTTTAGGGCCCCAGTGTCCTCACCTGTGGGATGAGAAGGTAGGACTAGGTGACTTCTAAGATCTCTTTCAGCTTTGAATATTCTGCAAACCTGGGTACCTTTCTGTGCTTTTGGAACTGATCTTAGCTTTGTCAGACCTGGGGATGTCTGCTCTTTGTCCTGGAGGGTGGATCATAAGCTATTTGAGGGTAGGGACTGTTTTGTTTTTGTCTTTGCATCATTAGTACTTTGCACAGTACCTAGTGTGTGGTAAATCAGACACTCACCAAACATTTAGCAAATACCTACTAGGTGCTAAGGATTAGAGTAACAAAAACAAAATATTGTATGAAACAATCCTTGCTTTTGAAGAGCCTTAACATTTTCCTGGGAGAGGCAACATTTACAAGAACAAAACTGTTACAAATGTTTATCCATTTGAATTGAGAAGATGGCAGGTACTGTACAAACCTGCACTGAAAGAACTGTCTAGGTTTACCTGAAGAGAAGACTCAGGGCCAATGAGACCTGTCTCCAAACAGCTGAAGGACTGTGATGCAAAAGAGAAATCCAATGTATTCCTATTAGTGCCAGGCAGAAGAACCAGGGGCAATGGGTAGTAGTTTCAGAAAGCCAGAGTTTGGCTTCGTGTAAGAAAATGCTTCCAAACAATTAGATTTATCGGAAAGCAGAAGGGGATCATGCGTTTCTTGTAACTAAAGGCCTTTGAGCAGAGTCTAGATGGCCAAAATATTGGGGATGCTGTAGAAGAGATGCTGCAGGAGGGATTGGGCCAGAGGACCTCTGACGACCATTCCGACTCTGTAATTCTGTGAATCTGTGAACATTTTCTCAATCCTTGTTATCTCTTAGCTGAACTTTCAATATGGTGGATATTCTTGCCATTCCTCGTACATGGCATCTCATTTCCCATTGCCATGCCTTTGTACTGGCTGTCCTCCATGCACTGCCTCTCTACTTTTGCCTGTTAGGATCCCTTATTTCTGTTCACGTATAACTTTCCACATGAAGTCTCTCCTGATGTCCTCAGTTGCCAGTTCTCCATTTACTTGGTAACATACTTATCCAAGAAAACCATAGTATAATGCAGTGGTGTCAAGCTCAAGCCACATATTGACTCAGAAAACCTCAGATTAACATTATCTGTATTGTGTTTTTATTTATTTTTGTTAAACACTTCACAATTGCATTTTAATCTGGTTCTTCACTTGGCAATAAGCTCCCTGTGTCTGGGGGCTATGAGTTTGATGCCTCTGGGTAGTAGATAGAAATGTGGCCTTAGAGCAAGAAAGACCTAATTTCTACCTCTAGTGCCACCATTGATCTGGCAGAGCTTATTCAAAGGTGGACTTCCATCACATCCCAATCACCCAGATTAGCAGAGAACAGCAAGGTTATGGGTAGCCACGATGGGCTCTTGGGACCCCTCCACCTCGTCTTTATAGACAAGTCACTTCTACAAATGGAATTATGAATGTCTTTCTTTCCCAGCTTGTTGGCTGACTGATCTGGGGCAAGTCATTTAAGGTCTCTGAATTTCAGTTTCTCATTCTTGACCTATAGGACAAAATAAGATTAAATCTAAAGATAACAATCTTAGATTTAATATGCACCTACCAGTTCCAGGCACATTACAATTATCTCATTTGATCCTCACAACAGCTCTGTGAGGTAGGTGCTATTATTATCCCCATTTTACAGATGATGAAATAGGGACAAACAGAAGTTGAAGGACTTGTCCAGGGTCACAGAGCTAGGAATCATCCCAGGCAGGATTTGAAATCAGGTCTTCCTGACTTTTAAGTCCAGAGTTTTGCCATCTAGCTGCCTCTGCCTTGTGAAGAAAAAACTGAGCAGCATGTGCTTGAAAGTGCCTTGGAAGTAAAGATTATATAGGACTTCAAGGAATGTTTTGTATATGTAATGTACCAAGATAGTATGTCAGGGTGGTTAGAGTGCACGGTCTAGAGTTAGGAGGACCTTGGTTCAGACTGGGGTTAAGTCACTTAAGCTATACATACTTCAGGCAACTCCCCAGGACCCACTAAGCCATGTATGAGCTGCCATCTGTCCCTCGGTGGAGGGTGTTTTTACAGCCAAGATGTTCCCACGTGTGCCAGATCATACAGATCTTCCAGATATTTATTAAACAAAATATACAATGACTATCATTATTTTTGTAACATAACAAAGAACCTTTGATTAAGGTCCCAGGCACTACTGTTCTCATTCCTCAAGGTTTTAGTCCTGTATCCAGCTTGACATTTAATGCCTTTGATCCGAGTATGCCCCTTATGCTTTCCCCACCTCTACCAATCTGAGTTCTTCCCTTCTTTTAGCACTCAGTTCTAAATTCCCTTTCTCCTGAAAGCCTTCCTAGCCATCCCATTGCAACCCACAGACCCTCACCTCTATGCCCAGATGTCATTGTATAATAGATTTATATGAGATCTATGACATCTGGCTTGTCTGCACTCCTCAAAGGCTGTATACCACTTTACTCATCTACCTCAGCCATCTTCCCTTTGCTCCTTACGGTTAGAGTCCTCCCTGGTGCACCCCTCTTTGTCCATTCCAGAGCTACCCCTCCCAGCAAGGCTGGGGTGAGGGAGGGGGAGTAGAATGGCAAGGCCAGTTCCAGCCATTAATTGCTAAGCATAATAAACCCAGTGGAATCTCAGCCTTATAATGGCCTCATTTAATTAATGTTAAACGACTGTGGGACCCGTATGGATTTATACATTAGATCCACATTAACACCAAAGTGTTTGATCATGAATAACCTTAAAATAATGAACATGGGAGAAACTAGATGAGAAAGGGACAACTCTGCTTCCTACCCAGGCTTAGAGATCTAAGCAATGTTTTCTAGGTCTTTATTTCTTTATCATCCCTTCCATTTTTCTTTCATTCTCTGTCTCTGTCTCTGTCCCTGTCTTTCTTTGTCTCCCTCTGTCTGTCTCTCTGTCTCTGTCTCTCTCTCTCTCTCCCCTTTCTTACTCCCAGCTAGGCTACCCACTGGACAGAGTACTAGAGTTGACAGAAAAACCTGAATTTAATCTGGACTCAGACACTTACTTAGCTGTGTCATTCAACCTTTGCCTCAGTTTCCTCAACTGTAAAATGAGAATAATAATAACACCTTTTTCCCAGGGCTATTATGAGGACCAAATGAGATAATAATTGTAAAGTACTTAGCATGGTTCCTGACCTATAGGTGCTTAATAAATGTTGATTCATTTCTCCTCTCCAGTTTTCTCTGTGAGCATTGATCTATTTCTCACTGTTTCTATCTCTCTATAGAATCATAACATGTCTAACCTAGAAAGAACCTCAGTGATCACTTAGGCCAGGGGTTGTTAACTTTTTAAGTGTCATGGACCCTTTTGGCAGTCTGAGGCAATCTGGTCATCCCTTCTCAGAACAGTGTTTTTAAAAATAAGATACATAAGATTACAAAGGAGAATAATTATGTTGAAATACAGTTATCAAAACATACATTTAAAAAAAAATCAAATTCTCAGTTCCCAGATTAAGAATCTTTGATCTAGTCTAACACCCTTGCTTTACAAATCAGGAACCTGAAGCTCAGAAAGGATCACACAGGTAGCTAGTTGTGGACCTGGGGCTGAATTGAGCGCTCCTGGTCCTCAGTCCAGGGCTCTTCCCACTGTATGGATGGTGCTGAGGGGCATTTGGAGCTGGGGGTGGGGGGCTAACCGGTGTAAGAGGGAAAGCAGGAGGCTGAGGCAAGGTGAGATATAGTCCTGCCATTTGTTCTGGAATAGCTAAGTGTGTCCTTGACCCAGAGAATCCAGAAAGGAGCTGCAGTGGATAGATGGAGGGCAAAGAGGGGCTGAGGAGAGCAAGCCAGGAAGGAGACACGCTTAGAATTCTAGAGAAGTCCTACCGTCTTCTGGGCGTTTTACTGAGGGAGCCCACAGGGAGGGGCTGAAGTTAATGTCTTCCAGGCAAGTGGTTAGAGTTGTTCTGGCTCTCAGACTTTACTTCCACATTCAACTTATGCTCTATATGTTATATCAGTTCTGAGCACGACCCAATGGATGTTTTTTTTTTTATTATTATTACTTAAGTTAGGCTAGTCTGACTTGACCTCTAAGAAGTTCTGAGAGTTGAAGGATTTGGGAGAGAGGAACACTACAGGTAGAAGCAAGGGCTGGGGTGGGCACTGTAACCTTTCACCATTGAATTGATCACACAAAGAATATTAGGAGCTAGCACAAATTTTTTTGTTGAATCACCAGCTTAGACACCTGGACTCAGAGGACACTGCCAAGATGCTCACGTAGCCCTAACTGGCCCTGGAGTGGCAATTTTCTGGGCACTGAGCCTGGGTATTGTCCTTGGGCAGTGCTTTCCTCCGGGTCAGGGGGCCCACTAGCCCCTGGTCAAATCCAGTTCTCTCCAGCAGATGTCACAGGAGCTTCAAATACTAATCATCCAGGCAGGCAGGCAGAAGTGGGAGGGGGCAGTGAGTGCAGGGAGGAGGAAAGGGACTCCAACTGATCGTGCTTAACCATCCAAGGCCCAAACAATTGGGGACAATATTTTGGATTCCTTTTCCCTTAGCAGAGGGATGAATCAGCTCACCCGAGGGGGGATTCAGAGCAATGTTTTGGGGTTGAGTCTGGTGAATCAGACCAGCCAAGAGGAAGGTGGGGGGTGGTGCTGGTGTGTGTGGGTGCATGCTGCTAGCTAATAGCTGCCCATCTCCACAGCCTTTCCCTCTGCAACCTTGCTGGGGAAGTTAGTATATGGCCACCACTGAGCTGCTGGCTCCAATTCAATTCAATTTAATTCAATTCGGCGAGGATTTATTGAGGCCTTCTCTGTGTCTCCTCCACTAAAGTCCTCCTCCAGGGCTTCAGTCTGGTACGGAGGAGATTCTGGGTTCATAAAGACTATTCACCAGAAATGCAGGCTCTAACAGGTTCTACAAACCCGGAAGGGGTTTGGAGCACAGGCCTAGGAACCGGCTGTACATCTCTAGTCCAGAGACCAGCCTGGCTAACTTCCCAGAGGCTTATCACTAAGAATTGTAGTCAGCTAGATGCTAGATTTTTTCCTGACCACAGAAACTCATTAAATCCTTTATCATGCAAAGGGCAGTTGTGATGTGTGAGTGAAGGGAATATGCGCATCAATGAAATCACAGAGCCTTTAAGGGTTAAAGTCTATTATGTTGCAGGTAGCTGGGAATACAGATACACACATAACATAGTCAACAATCTTTTATTAAGGAACAGGCACTGTGCTTTTACCATGGACCAGGCACTGTGCTAAGCCCAAGAGATACAAAATGGGGCAAACTCCAGGCCATGATCTCTTGTACTTGTCTTCAAGGCTTCTATTCAAATCCTGCCTCCAATATTTATTTGAGGGTCATCCCCTCCCAGACTGATTCTTTTGTGAAGGCAGACTAGGCCATCTTTTACCTCAATTTTAACTTAGCCTTTAATTACTGAATGGGGGTTGCCTCAGACAAACTGAGACTTGGGAAGGACCTTGAAAAGGCCAAGGTCTCCCATTGCATCCTGGACCACCTCCAATCATCCTGACCTGTGTCTTGCCACTGGACGCCGATGACCCCGGAAGAGATAGTGAGGCTGATGACTTTGAACAGCCCTGCCTCACTTAAATCCAGTTCACTTGCAAGTCAAGACGTCACCCTCTTGATGTCATTGGTCCTCTTCGAGAAGGAAGGATGAACAACAACAATGACAACGACAGTAGCAATGTAACCAGGGACTGGTCTTTGCCTTTTCTCGCAAGTCGCCCGGACTCAGCACAGTCTAGCACATACAATCAGGTCTTGTTTAATGCAAATAATGCATCCCCTTGAAGTGGTCACAGATATTCAAATAAAAACAACAACAATAATAGTAACAACTAACATTTCTATAGCTCTTACTATGTGCCAGGCACTGTGCTAAATGCTTTACAAATATGATCTCATTTGATTCACACTATTAAAAGTTACAATTATGTAAAATGTAGTATTGGTTCCAACCCAATGGAAATACTATGAATTCAAATAATGTGACTACTTTGGGGGATTCATTATTCACACTAACAGGCACCTACCTGTGATGAACACTTATTAAATGCTTGTTGACTGACTGACTGATCTCGGGCAAGTCATTAAAGCTCTTTGAGCTTCTGTTTCCTCATCTGTAAAATGAAAATGATAATAATAGCACCTGCTACACAGCATTGTCGAAGGCATCTAGTGAGAGTGTCTATGCAGCAGCAGACCTTAGAGGCTACAGGAGAGGAAGCTGTTGTTTTGGGGAGCAGTGAATGGAGGGCCAGCCTCAGGCACTTTCTCAGGACTTACAACAAGGAAGGGTGTTTCCAAAAAAGTGTCCTGAAAAATTGATAAAAACACAGCCCTGGATCCCCTCCCCATGCCCAAACTCCCTTAAACTTAGGGGGTGGTGGAACTATTAGGGAGATGCGTGAGGCAGAGAGTGTTAGGGCAAGGGAGAGATCAGGGTGGGCCAGAGCTGTCAGGGAGGACACCATGGAGGAGCAGGGGCTGCAGCTGGCCTTAAAAGGATGAGAGGGATTTGATTAGATAGAAGAAAGGGGTGAGAGCATACCAGTCTTGGAGAAGGTTTTAAACAAAGGCCTGGGGGTGGGAAGTGAATATAAGCTAGAGATTGGGTTGACTAGAGCAGATGGTATTGAGAAATACTGGGAAATAATATGGAATGTGGAGAGTCATGAAAATAAAGCAGAAGAGTTAGACATGATTCAGTAGGCAATGGGGAGCCATAGAAGTTTTGGAGGCAGGAGATAACATGATAAAAGTTGCATTTAAAGTATCTTAGCTTTGCCACTTTCTAGCTATGTGATTTTTTTTTAAATGTTAAGCAATTGAAATTAAGTGACTTGCCCAGAGGCACACAGCTAGTGAGTGTTATTTGTCCGAGGCCGGATTTGAACTCAGGTCCTTCTGACTCTATGGCCAGTGTGCTACCCACAATGCCACCTAGCTGCCCCTGTGATCTTTCTCAGGGCCTCAATTTCCTCACCATAAAGGAAGTTCTTATAGTTTGCTTTTGCAAACTTGTGAGGGGTGACTTGTCCAAGGTCATACAGTTTGTAAATATCCAAGGTGAGTTTTGAATCTAGATTTTCTGACCTCAGAACCAGTTTTCTATAGCTCTGAAAGAGTTCTCTTTCTACTGCACCACACTACCTCCTGGGGGCAGGATTTGAACCCAGGTCTTCCTGATCATCTCTATGATCCCTTCTAACTCTACCATTTTGTGTGTCTAAGATTAGTCTGGCAGTAAGACAAATGCAATCACAAAAAGTATCCAATTAGAAAAGTATGTAAGTTGGACTCATGCTATGGTGGGCTTTGAATGCCAAAATGAGTTTGTATTTGAGCCAATTTGCAGTAAGGAGCCATTACAAGTTATTGAGCTGGACAGTGACCACAGCTGTGCTTTTGGAATATTAATTTTGGCAGAATATGTAGGATGTTTGGAGAGCAGGAAAGGAAGAAGAAATTGAAGGCAGAGAAATCCATTAGAGCAGCAGGGGCAAAATGGAGACCCTGGGTTTTGGTTCTGATGCCGCTGCTAACCAGCTGTGTGACCTTAGGTGAGTAACTTTCACTCTCTGGGCTTTATAGAATACTAACTTTAGAGCTGGAAGGTATCTTAGAGATCACCTATTCCAAGTCCCTCATTTTACAGCTGAGGTTAAGTGATTTGCCTAAGGCCACACAGATAGTGAGTAGCAAAGGTGGGGTTTGAACCCAGTTCCATTGACTCCCAATTCATTGCTCTTAGAATCAAGGAGTTAGAGGAGAAGATCTTTAAAGTTTTTTCCTAGCTCTGACATTTTGTGGGTGTTTTGAAATTAATATTTCAGTGGGAGTGAAAAGGATGGGTTAAACCTAAGACTTGTGGGAAAAAAAGTTGACAGAACTAAGTGACTGATTTACTCAAGTGTACAAAGGAAAGAAAAAAGGGAAAATGGAAGTGGCTAGATGGAGAAATGGTTAGAGTTCTAGGCTTGGAGTTAGAAGGATTCATATTCCTGAGTTCAAATCCAGCTTCGGATACCTACTAGCTGTGTGACCCTGCACAAGTCACTTAAACCCAGTTGTCTCAAAAAATAAAATAAAAAAATAAGCAATATATCCTGCTGTTTTTCCTCTGTGGGCACATTTAAAATTACATCAATTCCTAAATCAGAATCTTCACTTTCATTCTCCTGTACGCTCATTTTTGTTCCCCAAACCTAGATCTCTTTGGGATTGCCCCCTTTCATTGCCCACTTTCTGTGTGAAAGGAGGATAGCATCTTTCCAAGTTAAATATCATTAGGGAGGAAAGTCAATATGCTGCTCAATATGATTCTATAATGCAGCCCTCCCTGAAATGGTTTTCTATTATTCACTTTTGTGGGGCCCACCTCCCTAACTCTCAGCTACTAGTTATTTTTGAGATGGACTGCAGTCACTGGGATCTAGTCAGGAGTTCTCTGTGTCCTCCCATCAAATGGGGCCAGATCAATGGAAGGTGACCTGGTCTGGAAAATCAGGGCTTCTCTGATTTACCCTGTCAGAATTTGTCTTACTGCTCTGCCCTATGACTGTAGGTAATGAATAAGGAGGTGACAAGATGGCGGTAAATCGCATCATTGTTTATTCATCCTGCTATTCTTTACTAAAGTCATCTCTTCTTGCCTCGTCGTGGCACGGAGGTGACTCTGGCACCTTCCAGACTGGGCCAACCAAACTAAATCAGCCAGCTTCTACCAAACTGGATAAGTGTGAACATGGGTTTTGCAGACCTGTGTGCCTGTCATCTGAGGACCTCAGCCATATGTGTCAAAGGAGTCTTATCAGCTTTAACTATAAATGAGTTGTATCATCAGTTGTATTATCCATGAAATTAACTAGATGGCCTTGAAGATGCCTTCTAGCCCTAAATCTAGAATCCCATGATCCCATGGCCTCCCTAGCTGGGGATGGAATAGGAGCTCATGCCCTCATTAGAGGGCAAGACACAGAGGTTGATTTAGAGGCAGCTCAGCTCAGACATCTCCTCATTTCTTACCTGGCTGTGCTAGTCTGGAATTTCTCTGATTTCTCCACCATGCCCTAGGGACCTCATTATTGGGAAAACTTTATCATCCTACAAACTCCCATGAGCCTTGGAAATTCACCCTCTGCCCTTCTGATTGGAGGGTGGGGCCATGAACTCCCAAACCTCCATTTAAGGAAGGAACTCAACCTAGACATCTTCTCATTTTTCACCAATCTGCACTACTCTGGTACTTCTCTGACTGGTCTAGCATATCCACACATTGGGTGTTTCCTCTTGCACCCCTGGTCCCCCTCAAGCTTTTGTGTGTTGACTTCTTTCATTAGGCTGTAAACTCCTTGAGGGCAGTGACTGTCTTTTTTCCGAATTTGTATCCCCAGTGCTTAGCACAGTGCCTGGCACATAGTAAGAGCTTAATAAATATTTATTGACTGATTTTTTAAAAACTGCAACAACCCGCAAAGATGGTTTACTTAGGCAGAGTGGGTTGCAATCCATCCCTATGAAATCTTGGTTCTTTGAAGTCTTGAAATAATTCATTTATCATCAAAATTCAGAGATATCTTTCAGCCCTTATTCCCTGCCTCCTGGCCCCCTCCTCACCCCCTTTTCTCTGTTCCCCAAACAGGCCTTGCTTGATTAGGCTATTCCTGGCCCCTGCCTCCATCTCAATCAGAATCAGGGCAGGCTGTGGAGAGATCCAACCATCCTGAGTAGAGAACTGCTCAAGCAGAATGGCAGGGCTGGGGACCTTGCTGGCAGCTGCTGAGCACAGCTTTGTAGCCTCCCTGGAGCTCCATCAGGCCCCCACTGGGGAAAGTCCATTTGACAGCTGATCAAAACCATCCCAGCTGGAGTCCTTGAAAATGGAGACAGACAGTAAGCCCCAGAACTGGAGGGGTTGGCAAGGAGGGCTCACTCCCTCTCTGGAGAGCACAGCAGCAGCTGTGGTCCTGCCTCCCCATAGGCATCACAGGTGTCTGGTTGGAGAGGCAAGCCTTTGGTCAGGGTCCTGTGGCAGCCAAATGAAAGGGGAGGGGACGGGAGAGCCTTCCTGATTGAAGAGGATGCAGGGAGGAGTTGGTACAATTGGGACGGATCTATGGCCCCTGAGAAAACTGTTGGGATGAGGGGGCTACAGTATCATTTAAGGAGAAGATGTGGTGTTAGAAAGAGCGCTGGATTTGGAGCCAGAAGAACTGAGTTTGAATCCTTGCCATGCCATTTACAACCTGTGTGACCTTGAACAAGCCTCATCCCTTCTTCAAGGGCCTCAGTTTGCTCACCTGTAGAATGGGGGGGTTGGACTAGATGATGTGGCGCCTTCCAGCTGCAAATCCAGGCTGTCATCTCTGTCCTCCTCAAACCGTTTAGAAAGGGGGCGATGCTGAGTGCCGTGCTTCATGCATGAGTCATACTTATACTAGCATTACTGAGTTAGAGTTGGAAAGAAATTACACTGCAGTCTAAGAGAAAACCAAGTAACTGAGGCAGAAGAAACTAAGAGCTCTGCTGGGGTTGTTTTTTAAATTTTTAAATTTTTTTTCTTTTTTGGGGGGGTTAGGCAATGGGGTTAAGTGACTTGCCCAGGGTCACATAGCTAGTAAGTGTTATGTGTCTGAGGTCAGATTTGAACTCAGGTCCTCCTGAATCCAGGGCCCGTACTCTATCCACTGAGCACCACCTAGCTGCCTCTGGGGTTGTTTTTTTAATGGATGTTTGTCAGATTATAGCAGGTTTCCTTTTGTGTATGGATTGGACTAGATGGCGGCTGAGGTCTCTTTCACTCTCAATTGAGTAGATTCTGTGATCCACTGTATCTGAAGGAGCATCTGCATATACTTATTATAGGCTAATAATAATATAATAATAAAAATAACAGCTAGCTGCAGGTAGCATTCTCTCATTTGATCCCCACAAGAAACCCTGTGAGGTAGGTGTTATTATCATTACCTCCGTTTTACAGATGATGAACCTGAGGCTGAGAGTCATTATGTTACTTGCCCACAGTCATTTAGCTAAGTGTTTAAAGCATGATTTGAACTTGGGTCTTCCTGCCTCTAGGTTCAGCGCTGTATCTACTGCATGACCTAGTTGCCAAATCCAGAGATATAGAGGGTAGGAGTATGATTAAGAGAGAGACTGATGAACTCTATGAAACTAATACATGTTTACAGACCTGGACAAATATTCCTGCAGGGCAATGAGGTTACCCTCCACCCAGCCCATCTTCCAACCCCATTTATTGTTGTTTAGCTGTGTCTGACTCTTTGTGACCTCATTTGAAGTTTTCTTGGCAAAGATACTGGAGTGGTTGGCCATTTCCTTCTCATTTTACAGATGAGGAAACTGAGGCAAACAGGATTAAGTGCCTCACCCAGGGTCACACAACTAGTAAGTGTCTGAGACGGGATTTGCACTCATGTCTTCCTGACTCCAGGCCTGGCGCTCTGTCCTCTGTGTTACCTACCTGTCCTCGAACTCCATATTCTTAGCCTTATCCCTCAGAGACAAAAGAGTCTGCCTCAACTAAGGTTTCTTTTTTAAGCGCACTACCAGACTACTAACTAGATGTGTAATTATTTCCCCTTTCTGGGCCTCAGTTTCCTTCTGTGTAAAATCCCAGGCTGAAATCAATGATCTTTAAGAGTCCTTCTGGCTGGACGCTTCCATGGCAGGGCAAGGACCCCAGTTGCCTCTCATTCCCCCACTCTTCTCCCACCTGCTCATGACTCGACTTTCCATCTTCTGAGCTTCAAATGGAACCCTCATTATACCTTTGGTGTGACACATGATTGAAAAGTACGATTGGAAGGCTCAGCTTCCCCACGCACTCTACCCGTTGTTTATTTGCTGGCTCCGAGTGGGTTGACTGCCAAGTCAAGTAATCAGAGGTAATAGCCTGGTATCGGATGAATCCCCAGAGCTGCCAGCCAAAGCTGGAAAACTCCATCCTTGTGCCGCCTGCAGTATTCTCAGTCGGGAAAATAATTGTGTAAAGCAGGATGCTCGGATCAAACCCGGCCTGACATGGTGCAGTGTAAGAATTGCCGACGCCCTGGTCTGATGTGGTTATTAGTATCTTGCTTGGGGGCAAGGCAGCCTGAGAGTGCCAGGCGGAAGCCTGTTGTGATTCATTTGCCCATGCAGATCAGATATTGTTCCCCAATCCGAGGGGGATATCTCTATCGCCGCCTTCCTTCCCTCACTTCCTCCTCCCTCTCATTTTTCTCCGACTTTCTCCCGTCGAGGTTTCCCAATCGCTCTCTTCTTCCCCGCTGACGTTGAAATCCTCGCAAAGTGCTGATTTTATTGAGTGCGACAAGTGGCAGTTCATTAAAAAGTAGAAGCAGATGGGGAACGGATTGTAGAAGAAGATTAATGATGCACACAGCCCACTAAATAGGGCCAGGGTTGGGAGTAAACAGAATCACTCCAGCTCCCTCCGAGTGGGTAATCCTCCTCTGTCAGATCCGTTCTCGTTAGCCGGTGTTGGAGGTGCTCGGGAGAGCTAACAAGGAGCCAGTCTCGGTGGACTGCTGCGGCCTCCGGAGTTAGTCGCAAATGTTGGCCACTGAGCAGAACAGCGCCTGCTGGGACTCCCAAGAGGACCCCTTCCTGCTAGATCACTGGTCACTTGCCCACTGGCCCCAGATAGGCAACTGGCTAGGTAGGGCATAAAATCAGCTAGATGGATTATTATTATTATTATTATTATTATTATTATTATTATTATTATTATTATTATTATTAATTACCTAGTCGGCATCAGAGAGAATAATTAGGAAGAGCCTCTTCAGTTCTTCGGCCAGGTGGGCATGAGGAGTTTGTATCTCACCCTTTCTCAGTTCAGAGTAGATATTTCAGTTTGCCATGGTGAATATCGAGCGCTAGACTTAGAACCAGGAAGACCTAGGTTCAGATTCTCCATAAGCTATCCAATTCCTTAAGCTGTTAATTTGCTCTGTCCACTAATGCCTTATATTTATTTTGTTTATAATTTACATGTACCTATATTTGTACATATTGTTCCCACTCTTCCCTCCATAGAAGGTAAGCTCCATGAAAGCAGGTACTGTTTCATTTTTTAAAATTTGATTCTTTAGTCCCTAGCATAGTGAATTAGTCAGTCCATGAACAGTTATTAAGTGCCTATTACGTGCCAGGCACCGTTGGGGATACACAGAATGGTAAAAGTCCCTGTTCTCAAGTAGTTCACAATCTAATAGAGCACATAGTAGGCATGTAATACTTATTGCTATGATTGCTGTGTGACCTGGAGAAACTAATTTAATCTCTCTGAGTTTCCTTTTCCTCACCTGTAAAATGATGACAGTAAGAGTTACTGCCTCGCAGGATTGGTGTGAAGGTCAATGTTCGTAAGGTACTTTGCAACCTTTATAGGACTATGTAAAGTTACTTAATAATGGTCATAGTTTTATCTTATTCTCACCATTTTAAATGGTGTTCAGGTAGAAATGGTCCTGCTATCCTGCTATTATTCTTTTATATTTAAAGGTCTTCAAATTATTTCACAGGTGGATTAAATAGCTGCTTTAAGATACTTTTATTAATATCTTTTATTTTTAGTCTCACCTACATACTCCTCCTGCATCCTCCATCCCCTCTTGAGAGCCATCCTGTGTAACAAAGAATATTTTTTCCTAAATTCAGCTTTATTTTATTTTCAGTTCCGAATTCTCTTGCCCACTGAGAAAACACAAAAAATAAATCTCATTACAAATGGGATATAAGAACACATTTTCTGCATTAACCATGTTTTTAAAAAAATAGAAAAAAAGAGAAGACAATATGATTCAACCTGCACTCTGAGTCCATCCATTTTCTTTTCTTTTAGTCCATCAGTTTTCTGTCTGGAGGTGGGTAGCATGCTTTATCATGAGTGCTTTGGAGTTGTGGTTGGGCATTGCGTTGATCAGGACCACTAAGTTGTTCAAAGCTGATTATCCATCTTTACAATATTGCTGTTACTGCATATGATGTTCTCCTGGTTTTTCTCACTTCACTTTACATCAATTCCTACAAGTCTTTCAAGGAACACAGAATATTTTTAAAGAAAAAGGAAAGAAAAACAGGAGATGTAGCCACTTTTTGAGGCTTTATTAGGATGTATCTCATTGCTGAAAGTGTCTGAAGGACAATTTAGCAGACTAGACGATACTGATGCTGTGGTTGTTATAAAGGGAATCATTATCCCAGGGCCTTCAGTTATGGAAATTGGTCAACCCTGCTCCTGTTATCCAAGCTTAGTAGTAAAGGGAGCAGTTTCTAGGATGTCTTTCAGTGAGTAAAAGGTATTGAAGTCAGTGGTGGTAGTAGCATTAATTCTACTTTCAACATTCCCCTATGGCAAGGACTGGGATTGAGAGGAAGGTAGGAGGGCAAATTAATTCATTAAATAACTGTTTACTAAAGTACCTAATATTTGCAAATCAAGAAGCAATATGGTATAACAGATAGAGGGTCAGCTATGGAATCAGGAAGACCTGAGTTCAAATCCTGCCATAGTATAAGTAGCTTTTTAAGACTGAAAGTTGTGGAAGAGTTGTCAATCAGCATTGGTGGAGGGAATTTCCATACCTGGAGCTTGCCATATTGATGAAAGCCAGATATAAGGAAAAAAACCCTAGGCACAAAACATGTATTTTACTGGGGAGAAGCAACAGCAACAGCAGCAGTAACAATAATGGCTACTATTTATATAGTGCTTATTATGTGCCAGGTACTATGCTAAGCTCTTTATTATTATTAATTCATTTGATCCTCACAACAACTTTGGGAGATAGGTACTCTTATTATTCCCATTTTACAGATGAGGAAACTGAGGCAAATATAGGTTAAGTGACTTGCCTAGGATCACATTGCTAGTAAATGTCTGAGTCTGGATTTGAATTCAAGCCTTCTTCACTTGAGACCCTTTGCCACAAAGGCATAGGAGTCAGTTAAGACAATTAAGATATTCTAAATAGCTTTATAATCCAGTAAAGGGGAGGGGGTGGGATAGAGTAGAGGGTGTGATATATTTAAGAATGCTGCAACTATAATTCAATACAAAGAAGGAAACAGTATTTACAACTGCCCATGGGCTTAAGGAAAGGCTTTGGACAACTGAAGAGTTGGGAGGGATGTTAAGATCATTTAGTCCAACCTTCTTGATTCCCATAGTGGTTAAGTGATTCCCAAGGCCATGCAGTTAATACACAACAGAGGCAAGATTCAAACCCAGGCTTTTAAAATCCAGATCTTGTGCTGTTTTCATTGTTTCTCATGGAGATGGGGCATGTGGATGGGCCTTGAAGGATGGGTAAGATACCAATGGGGAGTCTTCATGGGGCTAGAGGAGTGGGGTCCACCCTTTCATATGAGTGATTTGGGACCCTGCCATCACTTCCCTTTCTCTAAAGTCTTTTGCTAGGCAGGACACTTTAAGCTCTCCTCTGCTGGTGGTCTGATTTCCCCTATCACTCAGCCCCCCGCCTCTTTTTTGCCTCTCCTTTTTCTCTGACCAGTTCATGCTAGTCACATCCACACAGCTGTCCATTTGATCCCTCTCTAAACTACCTGGGATTTTTTTTTGTACATACATAAATATATACAAAAAGATATGTATGTCTACAGATATGTACACATGCATATTATATATATTACAGACATAGATATATAAATATATACACACATATAAATAAATATATACATATGTGTACATGTATATGCATGTACATCTCTCTGTATTCATCCATCCATCTCTCTCTCTCTCTCTCTCTCTCTCTCTCTCTCTCTCTCTCTCTCTTCTCTCTCTTTCTCTTCCCCTGATAGAATGAAAGCTTCTCCAGGGCAGGAAGTGTTCCATTTTGCCTTTCTATTTCCAGCACCTTGAACAGTGCTGGGCCATCTCCAGTCATCCTGATCTCCATCTGGCCCCTGGACCCAATGGCTCCAGAGGAGAAAGTGAGGCTGGTGACTTTGCACAGCCCTCCCTCACTTAAATCCAATCCCCTTGCAAGTCATAATATCATCTTCCTGATGTCATGGTCCTCTTTGAGAATGAAGAACAAACCACAACCTTGAACAGCGCCTGGCATATAGTAGGTGCTAAATAAATACTGTTGATTGATTGGATGTAGGGGTGTGGTGGAAACAGAATGGTGATCAAAGGCAGCCCTCCTAGTGATCTAGAAGAGTAGGTGCTTCTCTCTGGGAAAACAGATGTCAGTAGTGACAAAGCGGCAGCACTGGGTTGTTCATTGTTGTTGTCAGTTGCATCTGACTCTTTGTGACCCCATTTGGGGTTTTCTTGTCAAAGATGCTGGAGAGGCTTGTTATTTCATTCTTCAACTCATTTCACATATGAGGAAACTGAGGCAAACAGGGTTAAGTGACTTGCCCAGGGTCACAAACGGTAACAAGTGTCTGAGGCTGGATTTGAACTCAGGAAGATGAGTCTTCCTGACTCCAGGCCCAGCACTCTGACTACTGCCCCACCTAGCTGCCCAAGCTGTTTATTAGTTGGGTTAAACTTCAAATCTCTTTCCCCTGCAGTGATGGGTCCTTGACTTTCTAGCTGGGGCCCTCAGAGCAGGCTCTGAAGCAGCTACTTCTCCTTCCTGGCAGAACTGTGCAATCCTGGCAGCTTGCTTACCAGCCAGCACAAAAGCCAGGAGACTCCAGGACACACTCCCCAAGACTACAAGAGCCCTTTGTATTGGTTGGGGATGTGGGGGTGTGATGGAAGATGGGCCTGTCCTGCTTAGCAACCAACTACTACTGCTGTAACTTGGCATCTGCCGTTGGAAAAAATGGAAACAGGAGAAGGAGGGAGAGCCCGGCCTAGATGAGACCCATCTAGGACCCGGGGTTTTTAGGGATTGTGGAACCCCTTGGGCTATCAGCAATGAATTCTAAGCAAAGTCTCAATTAAAATAATAAATCATCCCTGGAATCCAACCTAATGTTGCCATAGAGGGGCTAACCTAAATGTGAATATGATGGGCTTTTAAATTGCAAAGCTGTTTCTCCAGACATGGTTCTTCAGAGTTCCTAGGGACTGAAGAATATACACATTCCCCAACAGCTTCTGTTGTTTATTTGTTTTGCTAAATAAATGTGTGCTACTAAAACAGAATGCGAAAATAGATACAGAGAGGCATAGAGGTTTTTCATGGGTCATACCGTGGCCAAAGAATTCATTTACCTGGGGCCCACTTGCTGGTGCTGGGCCTCTCTATATTGAGCTAAGTGGGTCCTTGGCCTTCTAGCAGGGGTCGTCTGTCATAGGGAGTATCCCCGAAGCTTTTCTAGCCTGCTAGAACTAGTTAAAGCTTGTTCCTTACCTACACAGCCTTTGAGAACCCAGGGGGACCTCTGCAGAAGACACCGGAGGAGGACTATTTCTTTGGGGTTTCTCAGTGGAAACCCTGGCAGGGAATGGCTTGGCTGAGGTCCAATTTGATTTGATTTGACAACAGACGTTAATTAATCACCTACACTGTGCTAGATGCTGGGAATAACAAAGACAAACATAAAGCAACTTTTGTCTTCAAACAGCTTACATTCTACTGGGGGAATTTCTAACCAGAGGCAATGATTTTGACTTAAAACTAAGATTCCAGTTATGAAAAAAATGTTCCTTTCTCCTCGGCCCTCCTTTCCACTTTCTTCTTCTGCAAAGACAGGCAAGGATGCAGTGGGTAATTAGACATTAGCCCAATGGCCTTTGGGGGAATCTTTGTAGACTCATGGAGGTGGAAGTAACCTTAGAGATCATCTCAAGCCTAATCCCCTTATTTTACAGATGAGGAAACTGATACCTGGAGAGTTTAAATGACTTGTTCAAGGTTACACAGTAGGCATCATTGGCAAGATTTGGACCCAAGCCCTTTCCAATCTACTACATTACACTTATTGGACTTAAGCCCCTGGTAAACCTCTCTAGCCCCCAGGCATCCCAAAGATGTGGTCAGCCTGCTTTGGGGTGATCTAGCAGTTTTGAGAGAGCATGTGATCTCCCACTCCCTCCAAGCTCCCCACTCTAATACACTAATCCATCTAATTGAATGAGTGCCTGAGCAGGGAAGGGATTTATCAACGGGAAGGAAAGGAAGCTAGTGCCATTTGGTTCTTCCCCTTTGTCCTTTCAAATCCTGGTATGTAATTTATTCCAGCGTTACTGGTAATACCAGGTTTTTGCATGGGAGAGGGAGGGGAATGGTAGAGGTAGCAGCAGCAACCAGTGGGAGTGGGGTAGTGGTGGAACAGAATTGTGGGCTTGGAGCTACAGAAAGTCTTGATGCCTTGATGGATACAAGAGCTCAGAGAATGATGAAAAAGAATACCCTGTTCCCCTTATCTACAATTTTCTTGAGGTTTCCCAGGGAGGATAGCAGAGAGTGATACCACACAGTTATAGCTATTCTGTTGCCTAAAGAATCTGGGTTCTTAGACAGCCCAGGAGGTAACCTTATTCACCTGTTAGACCTGGGGTTTAGCTTGTTAATTTACCATTAAATTAAACTCTTGGTGCCTCTCAAAACTCTGACCCAGGGTGAGGAATGTCAAAGGTAACACAGGGATGGTCAAGCCTGCCCCAGGATTATTCCATGCTAAAGCTAGCTGATCTCATTCGAGGGAGACTGGGATGGAAGTTTTGTCATGGTGGGGTATGGTGATGGTAGGGGTGTCTTCATGTACTATCTACATATTGTTTTCCTCTCCACCTACCTTCCCTCCAGGTTGGTCCAAGTGGTATCTGACTCAAGGGAAGGCGGGTTTGCAAAGCAAGACAGCTGCCCACACCCCAGCTGGAGTCCTTTGACCTGCCTACAGAAACCTGACTCCAACCTCAGATGCACTAAAAGAACTATATTTCTTTGTCCTTCCCTTCACAGGGTCAGAATGGTAGGAAATTATCTAAAACTCGAGGATGAGCTATTTTGTTGTTGTTCAGTCATGTCCAACTTTTCATGACCCTATATAGGGTTCTCTTGGCAAAGATACTGGAGTGGTTTGCCATTTCCTTTTCCAGCTCATTTTACAGATGAGGAAACTGAGGCAAACAGGATTAAATGACTTGCCCAGGGTGACACAGCTAGTTCTGGTATTATGTTGGATAGGGCCAGCCCCATGCAGAGGCAGAAAAGGTGATTACTATTTCTCTCTTATTTCTAATCTCACTACTCTTTGACATCAGCCTTCATTATCTTCTCCTTTGCTGTGGTTTTGATGAAGAAGTGGCCCTTTTCCTTGTCAAGCTACATTTACCCTTGATTCTACTTCCTCCCATTTTCTTTCTTTTCTTTTTCTTTTGAACTTAGAAAACATAATTTCCCTCCCCCCTCCAATTTAACATCTTCTGATTCAGAACAGAACAGAACAAGAGGATTGCACAAGCAATTGCAAATCTCTTCCTCATCTCTAAAGCGGGGATAATAATGGCACCTATGTCACAGGGGTGTTGTGAGGATCAAATAAGATGACATAGACAAAATGCTTTGTGAACCTAAAAGTGATATATAAATGCTATATATTGCTATTATTAATACATTATGTACAGCTTGCTCTTCCATTTAAGTATATAACCAATGAAACACCTAACTCCCTCCCATTTCTCCATATAGTAGCTCCCTATTACTCCCTCTCTATAAACTTCAGTGTGTCCTTTTCTACTAGTTTCTTCCCTACTGCCAGTAAATGTGGCCAGGGCTCCACCTTCCTTGAAAAAATCCTCACTAGATCTTATCATTCCCAACAATTGTTATCCTACATCTCTCCTTGCTTTCTCAGTTGAATTCCTTGAAAAAGTTTTCTGCATTCTTTCCTTCTACTTCTCTCCTCTCACTTTCTTCTAAATCCACTGCAATCAAGGCTGGGGCCTTGCCCCTCAGAGGATATGGCTCTCTCGAAAGTTTCTAATGATTTCTCTCTCTCTCTCTTTTTAAAAAAAGCATTTTCTTGATAATCTTTTATTTTTTTACATCACCTACATTCCCCAACATATTCTTTATCCTTTCTGGGAGAGGCATCCTTTATGAGAAAAAAACAAACAAGAGGAAAAAATATTAAGTAAAACTACTGATCATATAAAAGAAGTCTGACATTATATACAGCATGACATACCTCTAATCCCCCAACTCTGCACTGAAATATGTGTTTGTGGATGAAGAAGTGTGTACTCATATCTCTTCACCTGAGTCCCACTTGATCTTTACAATTTATAATTTATAATTTACTCTTGTGTGTGTTGTTCTTTCCATTTACATAGCGATAGTTACTGTGTATGTTGTTTTCCTGGTTCTGCTTATTTCACTTTACATCAGTTAATATAAATCTTTCCATTCATCTCTGTATTTATCACATCATACTTTTTTTTACCATTCAGTAATCTTTCATTACATTTCATCTACCATAACTTCTTCAGTCATTCTCCTATCAATGGACAGGTTCTTGGTTTATAAGTCTTTGTTACTACAAAAAGTGTTGACAAAAATATTTTGGTGTATATGAGGGCTTCTTTTTTTTTCACTCCTTAGGGTATATCTCTAGCAGTTGAATCTCTGGGTCAAAAGTTGTCATTGTAGTTCCTTTCTTCCCATAATTCTAAACTGTTTTCCAGAGTGGCTAGACCAATTCACAGATCCACTGTGTGTGCCTATCTTTGCACAAGACCTCCAACCCTGACTATTCCATCTTTTGTTATCTTTACCAGTTTTCTGAGTTTTGAAATTCTTTAATCTGATTGTAATCTTTTAACTTTCCATCTTTCTCTACGCCTCAGGACCTCTAACCTTGTTCCTCATACTTATTGTGACTTTCAACCCCTTGGTTCTTTCCAAGGCAACCCTCATACCCCCCTGAACTGGCTACAGTCTCTTTTCTTGGTGAACCAGTTCCTCAACTTTGGATTACTCCCATCATCTGTCTCTTGTTCCTATGCTACTGAATGGAGTGGGAACAAATCCCTGCTCTGTTACAAATTTATGCTATCTAATTTCAACAGGGCCCTTACTGCTGCAAGGCTGATTTCCTAATCAGTACATTAACCCACTCTCCACATTGGATGTTCCAAATCTTTTTGTGTCTCTTTAAACTTCCCTTGGATAATTCCACCTTCTCAGCTGAGAATACTTGACTGAAAAAATGGAAGACATGCATCACGTACTTTCTCCTCTCCTTTCCTCCTCCTCCTCCTCTCATCACTCAGACATTTTCTAGTATCTCTTCCTTCCTTCCAGTCTTAGATAGTTGACCTTCTTACCACAGCCAATCTATTTAATTTCATCTCCTTCCATCTTCTCCAGAAGATTGCCTGCTGTCTCTATCTCTCTGTCTCTGTCTCCTCTCCCTCCCTCTCACTGCCTTTTCTGAGTCCTTATCCCCTTTGACCTCTTTGCATCTGTTGACACTGTTGTTCATGCTTCCCTCCTGTATGCTCTCTCCTCTCTGGGCTTTTATGATTTTGCTTTCTCTTGGTCCTTCCATCTGTCTGCTCGCTCCTCAATCTCTTTGGATGGATTGTCATTCATATAATTTCTACTAACTGTGGCTGCCTTGCATGGTTCTGTCCTCTTCTCTACTTTTTCTACAATATCTCTCTTGGTGGCAAGAGGTAGCTCAGTGGTGCAGTGGATAGAACACTGGGTCTGAAGTCAGGAAGACCTAGGTTCAAATCTAGTCTCAGACTTTTACTAGACATGTGATCCTAGGCAAGTCACTCTATTTGTTCATTTCATCAACTGTGAAATGGGGATAATAACAATACTTACTTCATAGAGTTGTCAAGATCAAATGAGATAATATTTGTGGAGTACTTAGCACAGTGCCTGGCACATAGTAGGTGCTGTATAAATGCTTATTCCCTTCTCCCTGCTGACCTCATCAGCTCCCATTTCAATAATCATCCTTTCTTTCTTTCTTTCTTTCTTTCTTTCTTTCTTTCTTTCTTTCTTTCTTTCTTTCTTTCTTTCTTTCTTTCTTTCTTTTTTTTCTTTCTCTCTTTCTCTCTCTCTCTCTCTCTCTCTCTCTCTCTCTCTCTCTCTCTCTCTCTCTCTCTCTCTCTCTCTCCCTCCCCCCTCTATACATTCAGTCCTCATATATCTCTCTCAAGACCCAGGCTCACATTACCAAATTTGCTTCACCACTTCACATCACCACCCACATCACCATTTCAAATTGGATGTCCCAAAGGCACCTCACGCATGTCCAAAACAGGATTCTTTGTCTTTTCTGCATCTTTCTTCCAAATGTTACTATTTCCGTAAAGGGCACCACTAACCTTCCATTCATTCAGGTTCACAATATTGGAGTCGTCTGTAACTCCTAATTTTCTCTCTCTCCATATATCCAATCAGTTGTCAAATCTAGTTTTTACCTCTACATCTGTCACATATGTCCCTTTCTGTCTCTATACAAGCATCACCCTAATTCAGGTAACTCATTATTTCTCCTCTGGAATATTACAATAGCCTCCTAATTGGACTTCTTGCTTCACAAAGTCCCCTCTCCACTCCAATTTATCCTCTACAAAACCACCAAAACGATTTTTCCTAATAGCTAAGTCTGACCAGGTCATTCCCCTACTCAATGAACTCCAGTGGCTCCTTCTTACCTTTATAAACAAATATAATTTTATATTTTTTTGCATTTAGAACTATATATAACCTGATTCCATTCTACTTTTCTGACCTTTTTACATTGTACTTATCTCCATATGCTCTGTAGTCCAGTATGACATCGTGGCAGCTAGGTGGCACAGTGCATAGAGTGCCAGACCTGAAGTCAGGAAGACTCATCTTCCTGATTTCAAAATTGGCATAGGACATTTACTACGTGAGTGACCCTGGGCAAGTTACTTAACACTGTTTACCTCAGTTTCCTCATCTGTGAAATGAGCTGGAGTAGGAAATGGCAAACCACTCCAGTATCTTTGCCAAGAAAACCCCAAATGCAGTCATGAAGAGCCAGACATGACAGAAAAATTACTGAACAACAGCACCACATGACATTCCATTTTCCATGCTCTTTCACCAGCTGTCTCTCTCTTGCCTGGAATGCTCTCCCTCCACATATCTGCTTCTCAGAATCCCTGCTTGCACCTTCCCCTCCAAGGTTACATTTCATCTGCTTTGTTGGTGTTTTGTTTAAAATCTACATATAGGCACATTGTCTCCCTTATGAAATGTAGTAAATGCTTGTTCATTGACTGATCTATGGAGTACTTTGAAGGACTCTGAAAAGATCCATCTCAAGGAATCTCTGTAGCCAGGTTGCAATTAGAATCTAATCTAATCCTTTCATTAAAGAGATTTGTTCTGTGAAATTTGGATTCAGTCAAAGGGCCACACTTGAGGACCTAGAGGGCCACATGTGCCTTTAAGGCTGCAGGTTCCCCACCCCCAAATTAGACCATTTCTTCCCACTTGAAGGCCTTGAATGGGCTAAGGCATTATCTTTAGAATGTTCCTGTTAAAATTAGGTAGGAAGAAGTTAGGAAGGAGGAAACCCAGAACAGATAAGTTTTTATGGAGAGAGATGAGTGAAAAAGGTCTAAGGCACAGGGCACTGTCCAGACAGGTCAGGCTGGGCGGAGTGCCACAGTAGGGGAGCCTAGGAGTAGCTGCTTATCTAGGAATATCTGTAAAGGATAGTAGGGGCACTGAAGCTAAACAACTGCACAGATTAACCTAGGGCTAACACTTATGTTGACACTCTCTTGGGCTTTTCCCTTCGGGTCTGCCAACACACCCTATTTTCTGGGAATTCTGTAACTAGAAGGCAACCAACATGAGGACAGAGAAACACACCGACACATACCAGTGAAGAAACATTAAGATACAGAGAGACAAAAATGCCCACACATCATCATGAACAAGCATTTAGTGAGGACAGAGGGGCTGCAAACCCACTTTTGTATGAATGAGATATGAGACTCAAGAAAGCTGAGACCTATCCCAGCAGCTCTTGTTTCCCAGGCTCCTTGGTCTCTTCCCAGGTTCTGGATCCATGAACCAACAGCAGGTAAATTCTCTTGGGAAAAGTATTCTGTTCTCTGGGGAGACCTCAGTTCTGGCTCCATCCATATTTCCTCCCCTACAGTCAATGGCTGGATACTCTCCTTATTGAATGAGGGCCTGTAGGTGAGGTCAAGGGAATTAACCTTGTAGATCTTATTCTGTATGTTTGGTCGGGGTGAGGTGAGGGGGAGCAGGCTTAAGATCCCCCCTTTCCTGCTCCTCAAACCTCATGGTTTCCTTGAGCCTGCAAAGGGTCCTGCCAGGACTGACCAGTCTAGATGTCCCCTGGAGCAGACAGAATGAAGAGGAAAATCTGAACAATGGAAAAAACTGGACTCCTTCTGGCTTTACTACTAATTTGCTGAGTGACCTTGGGTAAGTCTTTTCACTGTTTTGGAGTTCAGATTCATTAAGGATTGGAACAGCTGTTCTCTTGTTGCCCTCTGGATAGGACTTAATTAGTGGTTCCCAACCTGTGGAACAAGGATACCTCTGGGAATCCATATTCATAAATAAGCAAACATACCTTCTGCTGACTCAATAAATAATGTATTACGGATGTATTGCTATTTTTTCAAATGTATGTAGATGATGTTATGATTAACAAAATACAATTAATTTTAAAGTGTTACTGAATTCATAGTAGCTTTTCGTCATTATGTATTTTCTTAATCAACAGATACTAATAATATGACTATTGTAATATCAGGCTCCATGAATTCTTTTGAGATTAAAAAAGGGCCTTAATATTCAAGAAGGCTGGAACCCACAGGATTAGATTATCTCTGAGGTCAGGGTGGATTATCAATGTGGGGTGTAAGGGAAAGAGTGCCTCATTTGGACTTGGAAGACCTCGGTTTGAAACTGGCCTCTGCTACTTTTTGTGTGACCTCAGGGAAATAATTTCCCCTCTCTTGGTCTCAATTCCTTCATATATTTTTATATGATATATATCATATGCACATAAATAAAACAACACACACATGTTTATATGTGTATATGCTCACACATGTTCATGTACATGCATCTATATGTGTATACACAGATACATATATGTAATACACAAAGAGCATCTAGACAGTGCAATGGATAGAGTGCTAGATCTGTAGTCAGGAAGACCTGAGTTCAAATCTAGTCTCAGACACTTACTAGCTGTGTGACCCATGGCAAGTCACTTAACCTTGTTTGCCTCAATTTCTCATCTATAAAATGAGCTGGAAGAGGAAATGGCAAACCACTCCAGTATCTTTGCCAAGAAAACCTCAAACGGGTTCACAAAGCATCAGATGTTACTGAAAATGACTCAAAAACAACAGCAACAACAACGTGTGTGTGTGTGTGTGTGTGTGTGTGTGTGTGTGTGTGTGTGTATAGGAAGAGTAGAAATTTGAGGGCAATTGTAGACCCTGCCCCTTCTAGGCCTGTTGTTTGCTGCTGGGAACACGATGGGAGTTGAATGGACGGACTCATACCAATCCCAATATCACTCAGGCTTGGAGGAATTGTTGCTGAGTGGAAACAAAGGAGGTCAAAAGTCTGATTTGACCTTAGAGACCCTTGCTGTGTTGTGGGTTCAGCTGTGGTTCTGAGTCACAGTAAGAATTGAAATAGCCCTGAGGCCATGGTCTATGCTAACACTAATCTGCTAATAATTAAATACACATGTTAGCGCTTATACAATGCTTTAATGTTTGCAAAGCACTTTACATATGCTATCTTATTTGATTCTCACCCCCCACATTATCATCATCATCATTATTATTATTCCCATGTTACAGATGAGGAAACTGAGGCTGAGAAAGATTAAGTGAGTTTCCCAGGGTCTGGCCTTGGCTCCAAGTCCATCGATCCATTGCACCACCTAGCTGCCTTATAATAAAGGAGAGGGAAGCCCATAACGGCTGCCATCCAGTGGAGAAACAGCAGAGGACAGAGCCATGTAGAAGTCCAGTAGATGATATCCACAGACCAGCTGAGGAAATCAGTCACTCTTGGGGTGGCTTTGGAGGCAGAGCCGTGGTCCCGGTGGTAGCAGTGGGAGAAGCTGGTGTGGTCAGAACTGGTTGTATTCCCTCTCTTACCGAGGGTGGAGGAATCTGTTGGTGAATATAGCCCGTGTGTGTATGGGGTGGATTTTCCTTATTTGCTCAGTTATTCTTATGAGTTTCATACACACACACCACACAACACACACACACACACACACACATATGTTTTGAGTTAATGTGTCCTCAGCTTTGGTCTGGTTAAGAAAAAAAGCATGGAGGTGGGGATGGGGATGGGGTGTTCATTCTGTGAGTGGTTATTTTGAATAGGTTCTGACTCATGCGTTCCTTTAAGGAGCTCTTGTTTGGAAAGGGCACCGATTCAGGAGTGCGCTAGAACCAACTGAGACAGTCTTGAAAGCTGATACATTTTTATCATGATATTTCCACCTTGAAAAATTGGAGAATACCACAAATTAGAAATTGATTGATTGTTCTGTGGATCATATAAACTTAAGAAAGTGATGGGGGAAAATGTTAACAATAAACTTAAAAGTTTATCTTACGTACTTTTTTTTTCTTTCAAAGAGCTATTTGTTCAACATTTACCAGTACACGCTTGCCTGGACTACATGTAAAATTAGAAGGCTGAGCTAGGTGGTCTCTATAAGGCTCCTTCTAGGACCAAATCCTTGATCCCAAATGTCCTGTAGGCTAGATTAGGTGATCTCAAAGTTCTAGAGCAGGCGTTCTTAACCTGGAGTCCATAACCTTGCAATTAAAAATACTTTGATAGCTATTTCAATTTAATTGGTTTTTCCTTTGCAATTCTATGTATTTTATTCCATGCCTTTACAAAAAAATGATTCTGAGGAAGGGTCTCTAGATTTCACCAAAGGAATCCATGGCACAAAACACATTTAGAACCCCTGGCCTAGGTGAACTATCGAGGAACAAGATGGGCTCTAGTTTGCTAGGTCATGTCTCTAGGGCACTTTCTTGCTCTGAGATGGTGATTCCACCATGAGAGGGATGATCAGAGAGAAGCTGGGACCCTTAGTAGGCATGACTTAGTGTACAACTCCAACTCCTGACCCCCACCCCACTCAATGATGAGGGTCATTAACATACAAAGCAGCAAGGGAGAGGGAGGGAGGGATGGTGGAGCTGCCTCAAGCCTCAGAGGTGTCAGTGCTGGCGGAAGTAATTTAATAAGGGCCCCTGCTTGGAAATTATATCACCCCCAATAATATAATAAACCCTAATTTACTCACATTTATCTCCTGGAGTTTTTTGGGAAAGCATAATCTTGCCTGCTCTACAGTGATGGATTAGTGCAATGGAAACTCCACTGGGAAAGAAAAAAAATACATCTTGTAGTTTTTGACGTGTTATTATTCAGCGTTATCTCCAACGCCTCATTCCAGGCTCATTACTCATGTTCACTTTTTTCCCCCTTCTTTTTTTCCCCTCCCCTTTAAAAAAAAAATCAAGACCAGAAGCAGAGAAGCTGCTTTTTCCCTTCCCCACCCCCTTTCCTACTTTAGCTGTCAGGCCCTGGGGATTCCCAGGCTCTTTTTCCAAGGGTATCAGAAGGGTCAGACACTTCTACTGGGGAATGGGGGCATTTGAGCCTAGAAGAGTCTATCTTCAGAAAGGGAGGAGAATCAATCAGTTAACTAATCAACAATCATTCCTTGCACATCTAATAATGTGATAAGCACTGGCATATAAGTATATGAATGGCAGCATCCCTTTTCTTAAGTCAATTACATACTGGCTAGGCAGGGACCAGGGGTGGTCCCTGTCTGACTCTCAGGGATGGCCTTGAAGAGTCAGGAAAACAAGGTTTAAAATGGATAGATTCCAATTTACTCTAGTATTTAGTGATCTAGTACTTGGGACAAGATTTAGGGATTTAATTTTTATAAGGTTGAGACAACCATTTAGACTCAGAGGAGCAGAGTTCATTAAGCCTTGGGAAGAGACAAATAAGGGAGTGACAATTTCAGTCGGCAGTCCTGTGAAGGGTTATTTAACAGTGTGGCCAGGTGTTCAACTCCCCTAAGGACCAAGAAACAGGTATTAGCTGAATAGCAGCATGAAGATTGCAGTTAGATGTCAGAAAGAACCTCCTAATGGTAATGATTGAGTGGTATTTAGAGCAAGCATCTGTTGAGAGTTTTGTGGATAATAATAACTCACATTTCCATATGCAACCCATGGCCCAACATCCCAAGCTCTGGATTGACCCAGATCACCCAAATCTCATCTCTTTGGCTTGTTTCACTCTGACTCGGGATTTCCTCTGGAAACCTTAGCATATAGCTGGTGTCTAGAAATCTAAGTAAAAGTGCCCCATTTTTCTTTTAAAAAATTTTTTTTTTCAGTGTGTATTTATTTCATTTCCCCCCCCCTCAAGACAGTGCACAATCTGACATAGGCTTTACATTTACATACCCATTAAACATATTTACACATTAGTGAAGTTGTAAGTAAAAATTAAAACCAATAGGAGGAACCATTAGAAAGAGGAAACAAAACTCAACAGAAGGTAAAAATAAGTGAGAGCAATTTGACTTCCATAGTTCTTTCTTTGGATGTGGACAGCATTTTCCATCCCAAGGCCTCTGGAGATGTCTTAGATCCTCATAATGCTGAGAAGGGTTCAGTTTAACATTCTTAGTCATTGCATAACGTGGCTGCTATTGTGTACAAAGTCCTCTTGGTTCTGCTCACTTCACTCAGCATCAGACCACACAAGTCTTCCGAGGTTTTTCTGAAGTCAGCCTGTTCATCATTTCTTATAGCACAACAGTATTCCATTACATTCATATACCACAACTTGCTCAGCCATTCCCCAATGGATGGGCATCCTCTCAATTTCCAATTCTTTGCCACCACAAAAAGAGCTGCTATGAATATTTTTGTACATGTGGGTCCTTTTCCCATTTGTATGATCTCTTTAGGATATAGCCCTAGAAGTGCTATTGCTGGATCAAAGGGTATGCTCATTTTTGTAGCCCTTTGGGCATAGTTCCAAATTGTTCTCCAAAATGGTTGGATCATTTCACAACTCCGCCAACAATGTATTAGCGTACCGATTTTCCCACATCCTCTCCAACATCTATCATTTTCCTGTTTTGTCATGTTGGCCAATCTGATAGGTGTGATGTGGTACCTCAGAACTGTTTTGATTTGCATTTCTCTAATCAATAATGATTTAGAGCATTTTTTCATATGACTATAGATGGCTTTAATTTCTTCATCTGAGAACTGTCTGTTCATATCATTTGACCATTTATCAATTGGGGAATGGCTTGTGTTCTTATAAATTTGTCTTAATTCTCTATATATTTTAGAAATGAGGCTAAAAGGGCCCCATTTTCTATAGAAACGCTCAATGTAATGATGCATATCAGTTTCAGGAAGTCCTTTATCTTATACCATAGAGAGTGCAGAACAGCATAAAAGACCAGCAGGGGGCCATAGCACAGCGGGCCACAGCAGAGCAGCTGGACAGCCACTTTTTGTTTGGGTTTTCTGCCATCTTGGCAGAAAATAACTCCATCTGATTTTTTGACCCTTTGACTCAGACCTCCATATTGACATACTACCGAAGATCATCTGATTCCAAGCCTAGTATTGTCTACTACAAGTTAATGAGGTTAACTTCAGTATAGTGATTTTTAGAGGAGCTTTCTGACCAGGGGGCAGGGGAACTGATTAGATGACCTCTAGGAGTAAAGATCAACTCTGGAAGGCTCTCACTTGACTCCCCTGCCCATTCTCCCCCTCCCCTTCCTCTAACCTCTCCAGGTGTGACAGAGTGTTGACTCATCTGGCCTTGAGTCTTTTAAAGAGGTGTCCCATCAGAACTAAGGCCAGCTCTTTAAGGGAAGGACTGTGGAACAAGGTCTGTCCAGGTATCCTAGCCTTTCAAGAACCTGCCTATCCATAGCTGCCGCCCATCAGCAGACAGAGATCAGGTTGGCAGCCCGGGTATCAGAGCATGTGAGTTGATTACCCCTTTCATGTTTAATGTGCTGAAAAACTATTAGACCCAGAAATGGACAAGTTCTCAGTGGGTAACTTTAATTGTTGTTAAAACTTGGTTGTGCTTGCTTATTAGCAATTATGCATGGCATTACCCAGGGTGCTCTGAGTCTGCCCTCACCCTTCCTGCTCCTGGGGAGGGAGCCCGGCATTTGTGGGCTGTTGGTATTAGGAGGTTGTTAAAGAAGACACAGAGGACAGCCACAATTCCTACTGCTTCCCAGTGTGCCCTCTGCTTGTTTGTGCCTGGCCTGCAGAGCAATCTTTGTTTCCCTCGTGGATAATAATAGCTTACATTTATATAGCACTTTGTGGTTACAAAGTACTTTACTTTCTCTGTGGGTTAGGTAGTGTGGGCCTTATCATTCCCATTTGACAAGTGGAGGAAACTGAGGCACCAGAGGATAAGTAAAACCACAACCCCCAGCCTTACCTCTCTCCCCCAGACTATTTCTGTGGCTTTCTAATTGGTCTCACTGCTTCCAGGCTTTCCCCCACAATCCATCTTCAACACAGCTGCCAAAATAATCTTCCTAAACCATCGGTCTGACTAGGTCATGCTTCTGCTCCAAAGCCTTCATGGGCTTCCTTTTCCTCTAGGATTAAATATAAAACCCTTAGCTTGGCATTTAAAGACTTCAACAGGCTGTCATCCTCCAACCTGCCTTTTCAGACTTATTTCATATTATTCCAGCCCTAGTGGCCTATTTGTTACTCCTTCGTTCCTCTCTGTCTCTTAGAATCCATACCTTCTTTCCAGGCTCAGCATAGATGTGAGCTCCTACAAGAAGCCTTCCCTGATCTCCCTCCTTTGCTAATATTCTCTACCTCTTTAAATTACCTTGTATTTGATTATCAGCAGAGATATCACCTACCCCCTCCCTCAGCCCCACCTCCTCCCAACAAATACAACATAAGCTCCTTGAGGAAGGATTATTTTGTCTTTAGCTTGCATCTAACATGTTTTGTACAAAGAAGGCTAAACTGAATGTTTCTTTACTTGTATCAAAGGATCATCATTGGAATCAAAGGATCTTGGTTCTTTACCATGTATATGACCTTGGGCATGTAACCTTTCAGGGCCTGGGTTTACTCTTCTGGGCAAATGGCCTCTGCATTTCCTCCAGAGGACTAAAAGACTTCTGAGTTCATGATTTGTTGATCCAATGATTTAGAACTCAAAGGGAACTTGGAGTTCATATTATTTTATTGATGAGGAAACTGAGACTCAGAAAGGTGAGCCTCTCTGCCCTAGTGGCCTTAAAAGCTGCATGGCTTTTAAGAAGGAGAGTCAGGCTTTGAACCCTGGCCTCTGGAAATTTGAACCCATCTCTCAGTTCCAAGTCAAATGACCTTTCCCTTAAACTATGCTGCCTACAGATGGGAGAAGAGGGAAAGAATTGACACTTATGAGTGGGCTTGTGGTAGGACAGTAGGAGGAATTTTCTGCTTGGAAGTGCTATGGAATCAATCAATCAACACATATTGTTTAAGCTCCTACTATATATCTAATATACTGATAGATGTGGTAAAGGAGAGAAACAATGACAGTATCTCACACAGTTTGTGCCCTTGAGGAGCTTACGGTCTAGCTGGTGAGTACAGACATATTAAAAAAGATAGTACAACTGTGAAAAGACCATTAACAGTGTTGGACAATCTGTTACAAGGGGACAAAGACCAGAGAAGCGAGGGCCCACAGTGCTTTGGGATGGTAGGGAAGGCTTCATGGTAGAGGGGAGACATTCTGGGCCTTGAAGAATGACTGCAGTTTGGAGAGCTGGGGACAAGGGGACAATTCCAGGTGGGAGGAGTGGTGTGAAATGCTAAAGCTTTCAACTGAGTGAGGTTATGGCTTTTCTATCTTAGTGAGAACTTTTTATTTTACTACTGTAATAATAACCAGTTATTAAATTGGAATTCAGGCTTTTCTCCTCAATTTCCTCAAGGCCCAGCTCTTGTTAAAGTCAATTTCTGAAGGACGAGGTAGATTGAAGAGATTGCTCTTAGCTCTCAAGGAATGAGATCTTCAATCTTGGGTGAGACCCCACACAACTAGGAGACCTAACCTCTGTTTAGAGTATAAACAAAATCCAGTCTAGGCAAGTTTTTACCCCAGAGAAAGAAGCCCCTGTTCCTTGGACCCCTCCATTAGAATTTAAGGTGACTCAACTCATGAATGAGAAAACCAACCAGAGTGGTGTGGAGGGAGATGGATTCCCCTGTCCAGATTGCTGGAGGCATCTGAGTCTCATGATCCAGCCATATTCTCAGCAGGAGGAGCTGAAGACTTTTAGCCCACATCCTCATTTAACCCACCAATCAGGGTTGATTTTCAGTTGTTAAGGGAATTCCTTTTCAAGGGTTATTTAAAGCTTTCAGGCTCTCCATGGGTCATATTTAGTTAGATAGGAACCACTAATCATCAATTTATTGATTATTAGCTAACCTAAATAATAAATTGATTATTAATTACCCAGAAACTCTGTCTCTCAGGGTTTTTTGTCGATAACAGCTGGAGACATTTTAGATAAGGAAACATACAGATAGTTATGGGAGATGGACTAGTTGATCTCTTGAGATACCCTTTCAAACAGAAATATATGCTGCAGAGAAACAATATAGTATTGTGGCAAGAGTTTTAGACCTGCACTTAGGAACACCTGAGTTCAAATCCTACCTCAAATGTGTATTACTTGTGTGACCTTGGGAAAATTCATTTAAGCATGGCTTCTAAAGTTTCTTCCAGCTCTGATCTACTTTGGGGTTTGGATGGAGGGGATACCAGCGGTGGTGGTAGGATTCAGAGCTGCTTAGATACTTGGGTTCCCTGGAGCCCATGAGCCCCTGAAGTCCCCCAGTCTGGTGTTTTCTAGTCCTGTTCTCTTGCCTCAGTGAGCCGTGAACCTTGAGTGGGGCCCTTGCTGTGGGCATTGCCTACCAATCCACTTGTGACGAGCAAGCCCCAGATCAGAACTTGAGAGCCTGGGACCATTCCCAGAAGCAGCTTCACAAAGCCATTTGATCAGAGATTGCCCTCTGGGAGAGATCTAAGTGTCTTTTTGCTGGCACAATCATTAGGAGGTGGCATTTTGCATTAAAATTGTTCCCATCAGCCAGTGACATTTCCTTGTTCCTTCTGGTCAGTGGACCTTTCAGTGCTGCCGCTGATTCAAATAGTCTCAGAATTAGAATTATTTCTCCATTGAGGGAGGGTGGAGGCAGAGAACCACAACAGAAAGTCACTCCAGGTTGTGGGTGAGTGTTGTGTCAGCTCCGAAGGGGCAGGTGTACAAGTACAGATCTGCAAAAGAACTGATTGTACATTTGTGACTGAAGGAGATGTGGGGGAGGATGTGACTGAGCAAGTACATGTATGCATGTATGTGGAAATGTTCCAGAGCTCAGAACAAGCCTGTGAATACATGCAGGCATGTGTGAGGGCGAGTAGTTGAATGAATGAATCAGGAAGGTGAAAGGATTCAGGAAGACTGGAGTTCAAATCCAGCCTCAGATACATACCTGCGTGACTCTGGGCAAACCACTTGATATGTTTGCCTCAGTTTTCACCTGTAAAATAGGCATAATAGCAGCACATACCTTGCAGGGTTTTTGGAAGGATCAAATGAGATTATGTTTGTAAAAAGCACTTAGTACTATATAAATGTATATTCACTTCCCTTCCCCAGTGAGGCATGGCATGCTCATATTTCTCAGTGGCATTGTGGGAGGAACACGGCTCCATAAACTTGAAAGGATTGTGTTAAGGTGAGTCATTCTCTTTCTCCTTCTCCTTTGTTTTTGTCATTGCTTTGGTTTTGGTCTTAATATTATTACTACTACCCAAATTAAAAGAAAGAGCTTCTTTGGGAGCCCTTCTGGACTTGAAAAAGCATCCTGAAGGCTGTGTCTGACTGGAACAAATGAGGGGGGTCAGGCCTGTGGCAGGACAGCTTTAGTGGGATGCCAAGGTCCATGAACTAGAGTAGTGAGTGGAATATCAGCGGAGGATTTTTGGGAGGCCAAAGACAAGAACTGGCTGGATGGAAGGGTGCTAAAACCACTCAGGCTGATGAGTGAAATTGAAGGAGTGAGAACTCTTGGGTTCTAGAGCTGGCTCTTCAGGTTCTGAACTGTTGTACTTTGGGTCGCTAGGTGGCACAGTGGGTAGAATGCTGGACTACAGTCAGGATAGACCTGAGTTCAAATCCAGACTGAGATAACTTACTAGATGTATGACCCTAGGGGGCAGATAGGTGGTGCAGTGGATACAGCATCAGCCCTGGAGTCAGGAGGACCTGAGTTCAAATCCGGCCTCAGACACATAACACTTACTAGCTGTGAGACCCTGGGCAAGTCACTTAACCGCATTGCCTAGCCAAAAAAAAAAAGATGTATGACCCTGGGCAAGTCATTTAACTTCTGCCTCAGTTTCCTAAACTGCAAAATTGAAATAACAGCACCTATGTCCCAGGGTTATTGTGAGGATCAAATGAGATAATATTTGTGAAATGCTTAGCACAGTGTCTGCCACACAGCAGGTACTTAAATACTGCTTCTTTTCCCCTCACTTTTCCTTTCTGGGCTTCAGTTTCCTCATGTATAAAATGAGGAGTTTGGATGAATTGATCTTCAGAATCCCTTCCAGCTTTAATGTCCTGTGATCTGGGTATAGGCAGGCTCTTAAGACAGTCTCACCCCTCATGGCTTAGTTGGGAGATAAGATAACAGCTAAGTATAAATCAAATTAGAATATAAGTCCTTATGACAAGAATAAAGCATAGAGTCATGAAAGTGCAATCAGAGTTGGAGGGTCTCCCCACCAAAGCAGGATTGTGCTCTCCATCCCCAGCAAGTGGCCATCCAAGCATCCACCTAAGGATCTCCACTAAGTGTCTACCTACTGGCATTCAAGGTAACCCATTTCACTTCTAGACAGCTCTTAACTGTTGGGAAGTTATTCCTTACACTGAGCTCAAGGCTCACTATAGCATCTACCTAAAGGTCTTGGGCTTGAAGGAGATAATGGATATAAAAGACTTTACAAACATTAAGGTGATTATATAAATGTTATTGTATTGTTTTATTGTAGTTGTTGCTGTCATCAGACAATAAAACCTTTATTAAGTGCCTACTATGTGCTAGGTTCTATGGTAAGCTCTGTGAATACAGAAAAAGGCAAAAACATGGTCCCTGCTTTCAAGGGGCATATATTCTCATGAGGAAGACAACTTGCAAACAAAAAAAAATGTACATACAAGATAAACCCAATGAAAATGAAAGATAACCTCAGGAGGAAGGCATCATGGTAGTGGTGGTGTCGGGAGCATGGGGAAAGACTCCTGTAGCAGGTGAGATTTAAGCTGAGTCTGGGCTCTTGTCAGCTCTCTCTTCTGGGTCCAAGCCATAACAAATTGAATCCCAAAGTACTATAGGATCAGATAAGATCTAGGGTGGCCAAGGGAGGTTTCATAGAGGAGCTGGTGTTATTTGAGCAGCAAATGTTGAATAAACAAATGAATGTGGAAAGTACCATCTTGCCCTGAAGAAAGGCACATCCTCTTTGAGATGCCAGGTCACTGTGTAGAGAGTTTCAGACTCATTCCACCATTGTTTCCCAAGTCCTGGAAAAATATAAAGACTGTCAGATGCACCCATAGGCTCACTCCCCCCACCCCCACTTGCTGGCCAGCTCTCCTAGGGAAGGCCTGGGCCTGGCTCCTTTCTTGTACCTGGCTTCACTGCCTCTAAACTTTACATTGGGCTCTGTCATTAGCTCAGCAACAAGCTCTGTGTTTGACTAGCCCTATCCAAATTTGCTCGGTGCGATCAGGAGCCTGCGGTAAGTAAACGGTTTTCTGTTGATATTTGAGTGCTAATGAAGAGGCAGCGAATGGGGCCCATTAATAACTGAGGAGATGATTGTGTTTGCAGAAGGCCTGTATACAGCACGTCAGGCTGCTCACTTCTGCCTTCCTCCTTATTGATTCCCCAATCATCTGCTATGTTGCTCCTGGGCTGAGAGGCATCCTTGCCCAGGGAGAAGCGAGCTGGACTTGGGTGTAGGTGACTGGGGCCCAGCTCTGGTGCCGACAACAGTCCACTCCTGTGACCTTAGGCAAGTCATCTCTCTAAGTCTCAGCCAACAGGCATTTATTAAACACTTCCCACGTGCCAGGTGCTGTGTTAAGCACTGGGGATGCAAAGAAAGGCAAAAACACAATCTTTGCCTTCAAGAAGGTCATATTCTAATGGGGGTGACCACGTGCAAATAACTATCTATGGATAAGATATATGCAATGTAAACTGGAGACAACCTCAGAGAGAAGGCATTTGCAGTGGGAGGGACCAGGAAAGGCCTTTTTCAGAAGGTAGGATTTGAGCTGAATCCTACAAGGGAGCTAGGGGAGCCTCAGTTTCCTCACTTGCAAAACGAATGAAAGAGTTAGATGATTTTTAAAGTCCTTTCTGTCCTCAATTTCCCATACTTCCACATGACTTCTGAGAAGCTATTTCTTATTTGATGCTTGAACTTTTCCTCCTGGTCCCTGGGAACCTCCAAAGTAGATGGCTGCTCCTTTTCCCTTCCCCCTCTGCTTCTACCCATTTCCTAGCCCTTGGAATGTTTGTTTGTTAGAAGTCCTGTTCCTTTAATCTTGTCTGCAGACATGGTGGTCTTCTCCCTTCTCCCTCTTGGCTTCAGCACTTTGATATTTGGCTCCTTTCCAGGACTAGCTTCTTAGCTACCCTCAAGTCATAAAAGGGAGAAGGAGAAGGAGCTGTGCTTATGGTAGTCAATTTCCAAGTGGCCATGAGGAAGACCCAGAGCTGGAATTAGGAATTTTATTTTTCACATGGGGCAAACATAGTACATTATGGGTTGTGCACATGTACACATTATGTGAGTACATGGAGGAGAATATGTTGGGGGAAGGTCAGAGGATGCTAAAGAGGGGGCAGTCTGAAGAGGGGGTGTGGGTGGCACAGAGAGCATGGATGGGGTTGTTGCCCATCACCTCGTCCCATTCTCCTTGAGACCAGTGATTCTTGATCCCTAAATCTCTCCTGAGGCCTGCCTTTCCCCTTAATCAATCAATTAATCAATGAATATTTATTAAGTATCTACCTTGCATTCCCCTATGTTTCCGTTTATCAATGCTGTAACTTTCCAAACCAAAATAACCCTCCCTGGCCACCATTCCCCTATATATTTTGTCTCTCATATTACAATTTAAGCTTCTTAAGGGCAGGGGACATATTTAATTTTATTTTAAAAAAATATCCCCAGCCCTTAGTACGACGTTCCGGTATATACTATAGCGTGTGCTGTAAGCACATTTTCATTCATTCATTCATTCATCATCACAATGATAATAACTGATTTTTGTATAATGGTTTAATGTTTATAAAATGCTTTATACATATAATTTCATTTGTTTCTCACTACAGCCATGAGAGTTATCCCCATTTCATAGATGTTCCAGGTACTGTTGGTAGAAGACCCTCCAAGGGTTGTCTGATGGAAGACAATGAAGTATGATGTGGTGGTCTCTAGATTGCCAAGGGAGGAAATGTGTAACTCCAGGGAAGGTGCACATCCACCTTAATGAATCCCTAAGATAAAGCGCTGATCACCCTGACTTATTGTTCTGGGAATGGGTGGACCCCAGAAGTCGGGGAGAGAGAGAGGTCATAGGATTATATAGGCTTTAGAACCAGGAAAGACCTCAGAGTTCATCTAGTCTTATAAGAATAATCAAGGAAAGGGCAAGGGAAAGGAAAAAAAGGGAATATATATTTATATGGTGCCTACTCCGTGCCAAGTGCTTTTTACAAATATTGTCTATTTTGATCCTAACAAAACCTTTGAAGGTAGTGATATTATAATCCCTATTTTATGGTTAAGGAAACTACGGCAGACAGAGCTTAAGTGATTTGTCCCGGATCACACATTAAGTGTCTGAGGTTGGATTTGAACTCATGTCAATGCTCTGTTCATTGCACCACCTGTTACTATTAGGAGATATATGTTTGGGGGAGTGGTTGGTGGAAGATTTAAGTCTGTAGTCTGGAGGGAAAGAGATCTTTGGGAGCCAGAAAGTGTCTCTCAGGATGGAGGACCTGCCAAAATTACTCTCTTGGATTCTGTCACTGGGGATAGATCATTCTCTCTCTGTTCCTCTTCTCTTCCATCTCCGTTCAAGGAAGAGAGGTTTAAGGCTTCTAGGCTCTGGAAGAGAAACCAACTAAGACCATACTATGCTTTCTCTATGGAGTTTGCAAGACCTGTTTGAGGATAGTGTCTATTATGGGGTAGTGAAAGCAATAACACCACTTTGCATTTATTTGTATTTATTTTCTTTATGTTTATTCCATATTTATGGATGAATAAAACATTTCTCAAGCATTTACTATATGCAAAGCACTGGGGATACAAAAAGAAAACTAAGACAGCCTCTACTGCCAAGGATCTCACATTCTAATGGGAGAGGCAATGCATTTGGAAAGTATCAGCTGCAAGTCAGATGAAAGGTCTCAAGGTCATTATGGTACACAGGCAAAGCAGATGGTAATGCCTCTTCTTTAATATTGTTCCCATTGATAAAATCATATCAGTTGACCAAATGTTTGGTAGTGCTGAAGACTGTGGTGATGAGAGCTGCCCCTCCTTTGTCTTTAATAGATGTGACTATAGGACCTGTAGGAAAAGTTACCAGGCTGGATCTCCACAGGCTGAATATTCCCAGCCACTCTCATGGCTCTTGGGTTCAGGGTCCAGGGCTATCTCTCTCAGGATTGGAGGGGAGATGGTGGTCAAGGTGGTAAAATCTTCCTGGTTCATGCTGCCTCCTGTCTCTCCTTTAGGGGGCCTTGATACGTCAGCTAGACTGGCGTGCCTGCTCTTGGGTGGCAGTTGGATGGTGATTGTTGGGGAAGGCTGGCTCCTTCTCCACAGGAGCCACCTGTCCCCAGTAATGGCTGAAGGGGCTGGGCTAGAAGTAGAAATGGGGGTCTGGGGACAAGGTGCTAGCTCTTCCAGAGCTTTTGTACGCATTTGCCTTTTGGTGTTAGCAGTTATGGTTATGACTGGTAGGAACCCTCTCCAACCCTCTCCCCTCAGTGATGGCTTTGGGGCCAAGGTTGGAAGCAGGTTTGATGGTTTGGGAGACATAGGTATCATGCCATCTCTCTCAGGGTTTGAGGGAAGAGAGTGGTTAAGATGGTGATAGTAGTTTGACTTACCTGGCACACGATGCCTCCTGTTTCTCCCTCAGGGTGCTTCAGTGAGGCTGGCTTGCCTGCCCTGTGAATGGCAGTTAGTATACACATATGTGTGTATATATACATAGACATGGTGGTGCAGTGGATAAAGTGCTAACCCTGGAATCAGAAAAACCTGAGTTCCAATCCAGCCTCAGACTCTTACTAGTTGTGTGACTTTGAGCAAGTCACTTAACCCTATTTACCTTAGTTTCCTCATCTGTAAAATGAGCTGGAGAAGGAAATGGCAAACCACTCCAGCATCTTTGCCAAGGAAACCCCAAATGGGGTCACAAAGAGTTGGACACGACTGAAAAATGACTGAACAGCAACGACATATGTAGATATGCACACACATATACTTGTTACCTTCCTTAGAATGCAAGCTCTTTGTGAGTATGAGTTGTTTCATCCATTGTTTTCGTACCTACAGCCCTAGCACAGAGTTTGGAACATAAAAGGTACTTAATTAATACTTACGGATTGATTATGGAGATAATAACACTTGCTCTACCTACCTCACATCGTTGAGGGAAACATAAATCTGAAAGTGCTATACAATATGAGTAGAAAGGAGGGGCTTGGACCAGGAGCTCTCCAAGGTCCCTTCCAGCTCTGACATTCTGTTTTGATGATTCCACATTGCTCTCTTCAAGTCCCTGTTAGGGGAGAAGGCCCCTGGGAAAACATTTTCATTTTAGTTGCTACAGATTTCCCTCCAATCCTTAGCAGCATTCCTGGGAAGAGATGAGACAAGGGTACAGATGGAAAACAGGCAAAGTGAGGGTACTGAGGAAGCCCCAGGCTGGGGAATCAGGCTGTTTGAATGCTAGTCCCCTGCTGTCACTAACTAGTTGTGTCACCTTGAACGAGCCTTGGAGAAAGCCCACCCAGTGCCACTGAAGCCTGCCCAAAGCCTCAGCTTCTCTGGATGCGAGACCATAGGGGCAAACTACCCCAGAGAGTTGTTTTTTCTCAACTTGATTGGCACCTTCACTAATCCCTTAAACCCAAAGCAGGCTGAAGCTCAATATTCTACAGCACCCTGGAGCTCCCTTTGTTCCCCCAGATCTCCCCTGACACCATCAGATGCTTTATAGCTCTGAGCAACTACCATTTTTTCTCTTTCCAGATTTCCTTTCACTCACTAATACCAATGTGCATTTTGGATGGGTATATATTTACAAGGGAAGAACTTAAATGCTGACATAGTTCAAAGCAGTATAAACAGGCAAAATTTTTTAACAATCCCCCCTCCCAGCTTACTCTGGACTCTGCTGATCTAATCTAAATCATTCCCAGGATCATATAGATTTAGAGCTGAAAGGGAACTTTGAGGTCCTCTAATCCAACCGCCTCACTTTCTAGATAAGGAAAGGCCCAGGGAAGCCATGGAGTGTAACTTTAGAGCCAGACGAGACCTTCAAGGGTTAAGTGGCTTACTCAAGTTCACATAAGTGGTAAGTAGCTGAACTGGGATTTGAACTAGGTCCTTGGGTTCAAAATCCTACTCAAGCCCATCTGGAGTCATGATAGGCATAATTTTCCTGATGCAACTTCTTTTCTCATACTCACAATAGGAAAGTCTTTACATAAAAGAAGACATACCTCCCCTGGGACTTGATTGACCTTGGACTCTCTGACACAGCTTCCTGGTCAACTAGGGCCATAGAAAGTCTCAGTCAGATGGGTTGCCACACCCTCATTACCTGCTAACCAAACTCATTGCTATATGGAGATGAAGAGTCTAGAGAATTCAATTATCACTCTATCCTTGTTGCCTGTCTTTGCTTTATTAAGGCACTGTACATTTCTTTTTGTAAATGTTCAAAGATTTACAAGTGCCTCATTTTGTCCCCAAATTAAAGCTGAACTTTATAAAGGTTCTATTCTTAGAGTAAAATAATATGGGGATCTTATTGGCAGAAAGAACTATCTTCTCCTGTGCTTTCCTTTTCCTAACCACTCAGCAAAATGGTCAACTTGATTTAACTGTCTTTCATTTTCCTCATCTCTAAAATGGAATCAATAGGTCCTGCCTACTAGTTTTATTGCAAGGAACAAATAGGATAAGCAATGTGAAAATAATATCAAGGGCAGGATTATTGCATGTCACATATACACATGTAAGGTAGATTTGCTCAGGGTGGGGGTGGGGGTGGGGGGGAGGTCACTTGTACAAAATAGAGGTAGAAATTTAGCTAAGCAGGAGGAAGATGATGACTTTGCACCTGGCCTTAGTGTTAGTTCCTCAGCCATCCCCCTTCCCACTCATTTGTATGGTGACAAAAGGCTTTGGGGAATTGAAAGATGGGAGACCCCCAACTCTTGAGAAAACTTGGCATTCTTTTTTGGAGGGCAGTTTCTAAAATGGATGCTGACTGAGTGAAGTTTAGTAAATGCGAATTAAACAGGGAGCCATATGGACTTTTTAACCTTAAATCAGAGTGAAAACTGAGAGAAACCCCTGCCCTCAAGTTCAGGAAATACAGGTGGAAAGACAGATTTTTTTTCCTTTTTTTAATTAATTTGTTTTGAATTATCAGCAATCACTTCCATAATCTTTTGAGTTTTACATTTTTCTCTCCCTCCCTCCGCACCTCGCTCCCCAAGACAGTGAGCAATCTGCTATAGGCTATACATATATATTCCTATTAAACATATTTTCACCTTGGTGATGTTGTAAGTAAGAATTAGAGCTAATAGGAGGAACCACCAGAAAGAGGAAACAAAACACAACAGAAGAAAAAAAATAGCAAATAATATGCTTCAATCTACATTCAAACTCCATAGTTCTTTCTTCTTTGTGGATAACATTTTCCATCATGAGGCTTTTGGAGATGTCTTGGATCCTTGTATTGCTGAGAAGGGTTAAGTCTATCGATATTAGTCATCACACAACATGTTTGTTACTGCGTGCAACGTTCTCCTGGTTCTGCTCACTTCACTCAGCATCAGACCATACAAGTCTTGGAAAGACAGATTTAAGTATGAGGGGACTAGTTAGCTGGAGAGGTTCTAGTTCCGCCATTTCCAAAGAGTTTGGCTTGGGGCAAGCAATCTTTCTTGGAGAAGAAATATCCATTTCTGATCAAGACTTGAAGACCAGACACATCTTCTTATGGGAGAAAACTACTGAAGTTATTTCCCTCGTCTTTTGACTGAGTATGTTAGGGTTTTTACCTTTCTATAATAGCTGTAGCATAAAGGCCTTTGGACTTTTAGCTAAAAGAGGAATGGCAGAACCCATTTATTTTCCTCTGAGAAAGAGTAGATCTCTAACGAAGGCTCCAGCTGAAGCTAGAAGTTAGATGCAAAGCTTTAGTGCCTGGTGGAGGTGTGATGACTAAGGAACTAAAGGAATAATTCTTAGAAGCAGGCACATGATACCAAAAGGGAGCAGGCCCAACAGGAATATCATGAAACGTTATCATATGGCACCTCCAGTCCTGTTGCATTGGAGGCATGATGTCCCGCCATGTGTGCAGCCTGGACTCCTAGGTTCCTTATGTATGCACCCTTCCATGCGTGTCCAGTCTTTCCACTGATGGCGTTCATTTTTGTGGGGGAATATACCTTAGGCTTATGGAGAAATAGTTCATTTCTCCTTTTCTTACTGCATTATTTTGTTAAATGCTTTTGTTTTGAACTAATTATTTCCTCTGACTGACCAATAATGGCAAACACATCAATGGGGGCTTGTGCATTTTGGTTTTAAGTAGATGTGGACCTAAAGCATACCTTGAACCTGAGATAGTCTTATTTAGGGGATATAAATTGAGGTGCCTTTAAGTGCTATGAATATATATGAAATTACTAATCTATCAGGAGCTGGAGAGGATGTTAGAGATCATATCCAATCCTTTTGTATAGAAAAATATTGCTGTGTGACCTTGGACAAGTCACTTACCCCAATTGCCTTGCCAAAAAAAAATATTGATGCCTTTTGCTTTTAACACCACAGTAATTTCTTGATATACCATTTCCCCTATTTAGACTTCTTCCTTATAACAGAGGAAAATAGTTAAACAAAGCCAGTTAACCTAGTGACGATGCCTGCTTGTCCATGCAGCATTCTGAATCCATAGTTTTTTACCTCTCAACCAAGAGAAATGAAATGTATTTATTTGATCATTTGTTCTCCAAGACATATATTTCAACCCCTAATTTTGTAGATGAGAAAATGAAGTCCTGTGAGGTTAAATGATTCCAAACTCAGTGCTCTTTCCATTACCTTCTAGCACTGTTACGATGACCAAACAAGAGAGTGCATGTGAAGTAAAACATAAAGGACTATCTCGATTTGAGCTATTGTCATCCTCATCCTCTGCTTTTTAAAGAAAATTTATTAATTAATTTTGATTTATCAACAATCACTTCCATATGCTTTAAATAAAAAAAAGATTAAAATTTTTCTCCCCCTTCCTCCCTACCACCTTCCCCAAGATGGCGCACAATCTCATATAGGCTATACATTTACATTCTTATTAAACATATTTTCACTTTAGTGAAGTTGTAAGTAAAAATTAAAACCAATAGGAAGAACCATTAGAAAGAGGAAACAAAACTCAACAGAAGGTAAAAATAAGTGAGAGCAATTTGACTTCCATAGTTCTTTCTTTGGATGTGGACAGCATTTTCCATCCCAAGGCCTCTGGAGATGTCTTAGATCCTCATAATGCTGAGAAGGGTTCAGTTTAACATTCTTAGTCATTGCATAACGTGGCTGCTATTGTGTACAAAGTCCTCTTGGTTCTGCTCACTTCACTCAGCATCAGACCACACAAGTCTTCCGAGGTTTTTCTGAAGTCAGCCTGTTCATCATTTCTTATAGCACAACAGTATTCCATTACATTCATATACCACAACTTGCTCAGCCATTCCCCAATGGATGGGCATCCTCTCAATTTCCAATTCTTTGCCACCACAAAAAGAGCTGCTATGAATATTTTTGTACATGTGGGTCCTTTTCCCATTTGTATGATCTCTTTAGGATATAGCCCTAGAAGTGCTATTGCTGGATCAAAGGGTATGCTCATTTTTGTAGCCCTTTGGGCATAGTTCCAAATTGTTCTCCAAAATGGTTGGATCATTTCACAACTCCGCCAACAATGTATTAGCGTACCGATTTTCCCACATCCTCTCCAACATCTATCATTTTCCTGTTTTGTCATGTTGGCCAATCTGATAGGTATGATGTGGTACCTCAGAACTGTTTTGATTTGCATTTCTCTAATCAATAATGATTTAGAGCATTTTTTCATATGATTATAGATGGCTTTAATTTCTTCATCTGAGAACTGTCTGTTCATATCATTTGACCATTTATCAATTGGGGAATGGCTTGTGTTCTTATAAATTTGTCTTAATTCTCTATATATTTTAGAAATGAGGCCCTTATCAGAGAGATTGGTTGTAAAAATTCTTTCTCAGTTTTCTACCTTCCTTCTAATCTTAGCTGCATTGGTTTTGTGCAAAAACTTTTCAATTTAATGTAATCAAAATTATCCATTTTGCTTTTCATAATGTTCTCTATCTCCTGTTTGGTCATGAATTCTTTTGTTCTCCATAGATCTGATACATCCTCTGCTTTTAAAATGCTTTATGCAAAAGGAGGCAGGAAAGCAGGGATAGTGGCAAGGGTACTCATCATGGGAACAGTTACAGTTCTTTATAGAGGAAGGTACTGGGAAGAGATTATGGACAGCTAGGTGGCATAGTGGATAGAACACTGGGCCTGGAGTCAGGATGACCCACGTCCAAATTTGCCTTCAGATACTTACTAGCTGTGTGACCCTGGGCAGGTGACTTAACTCTGTCTGCCTCAGTTTTCCTCATCTGTAAAATGAGCTGGAGAAGGAAATGGCAAACCACTTCAGTATATCTGCCAAGAAAACCCTAAACAGGGTCACAAAGAGTCAGACATGACTAAAAAAGCAACAACATAAGGAATGAGGGTCATTCATACAGGGTACCGCAGGGTGGATTCCTCAGAGGATGTTTATGTTGGATTCATGGAAGTCCATAATCCTAATGTTGTAGTTCCTGAACCCCTACTAGTGTGCTTATCTTTCAGTAGCAGCCAAGACACAATTAGCTCAAGGCAAATTTATTGGAATAGAATGGCAAGATTACAACAGAACATTCCTCCCCATAAGTTTGGGGTATATCCCCCCACAAACATACATGCCACAAATGAGGAGAATGAGCAAACACAGAGATCATACATGAGGGGTTCCCACATGAGCAGGACAGAAGAATGGACAGATCATGCCTTTGACACTGTAAGGCCCTGATAACTCTTGTCATGTCCCTGACATGCTTCCTCCTCTGTGTTTTTCTGGGTTGAAGCTGGTAGCTAATGGTAGACCATTCTCAAAGGGTCTCTTAGTCAAAGATGTCCTAGTCTTACAGTCTTGAGTCAGGGAGCTTCTTAATCTTTTTCTGTGTCATAAATATTTCTGACAGTCTGACCAAGACTATATATCCTATGTCAGAAGAATGTTTTAATGGCATGAAACATAACACTTAGGATTACAAAGGAAACCAATCATGCTTGAAATGTGTTGAGTTGTTTTTTCAGTCACTTCTGACTCTTTGTGAGTCCATTTGAAGTTTTCTCAGCAAAGATACTAGAGTGGTTTGTGATATCCTTCTCCAGCTCATTTGACATATGAGGAAACTGAGGCAAACAGAGTTAAAGGACTTGCCCAGGGTCTCACAGCTAGTAAATGTCTGAGGCTGGATTTGAACTCATGAAGATGAGTCTTTTGGACTCTAGGCCCAGTGTCCTATCTACTGTGCCACCTAGTGGTATATTGAAATACAGTTACCAAAATGTTTTTTAAAAAGTTCATGGACCCCAGGGTAAGAACTCCTGCTCTAGAGACTCCTTGGGTTTCCTAAGGTAATTGCCTGGAAAGCTAAATAGGAATAGGAGCAAATTGCTAACAGGAACTAGGCAGCTGAGGTTCTTGACCAAACATCAACATGTATCACCGATAGGTGAAGTCCATGGCATCATTCCTGGTGACATTATAAGTGTGTACTACAAATGACACATGCTGACTTCAATAAGCCTTCTGCTTGGGCTTCAGGGTTCCCAATGTGCTTAACAGCTTTAGATTGAAGCACTCTGGCTGTGACTCTCCTTGGGGATAGCATGGCAGAGTTCCAGACTTCTTAATTCCTGCCAGGTCAAGCACCAACTTGAGTAACTTGCTCTCATTCATCCTCCATCATGACTGGAATAAATCTGGGCAAGAAAGCCATATTCTGAGAAAGACCTCTTCTATAGCATTTTGGTCACTGTGGAAATCTTCTGATTCCTGACTGGGTAAAATGATCTATTATCACAGGGATGCTGCTCAAAGCCTTCCAATTCTTTTCCAAAGATGAGAAATCTAGGTCCACCAGCTCCATATTATGGCCACTGCTTATATTCTCCAGGTGAGCAGTTTGAATTAGCAATACTTTTCTTCCTGATAGAAGCCTTGTGTATCTCATCTGCATCAGCTGCCATCTGGGGCCACAACGAGTCCAGAATTTTCTTTTAGCCCAGATGTCTAAAATCGTTGTGGAGGGCTTCCCTAGCCATGCATCAATAGGCTTTGGGTAGTGCTAATTGCCTTCTTACACTTCACGTGGGATCCCTCTAATACAGTGTTCTGTTACTGAGTTCCAAATTCTGCTCCTCCTATAATAATAGCTTGGCTTCAGGTGAGCTAGGCCTAAATCTTTTGTGATCATGTTACTTCTTCTTGGCCAGCTTCAAAGCTCTTATGCCCTCATCTTGCATCTGGGCCCACAGCCAGTCATCCCAGTTCAACCTGGATATAGAGGGTTGGCTCAGGGTTCCATAATTTACTTCCACTGATGGCATACTCTCTGCCACATTCTTGGGTCAGCACTCCAGCTGGCTGGAGCATAGATTACATTCATGCCTGCTGTGGGAATCTCTATGGTCTCCAGTCCCTGACTCTGACAGGATAGGGCCTCTCCATCCATGATGCTTCTGTCTAGTTCAAATTGAACTTGTTGTTAGACAAGGTAGTACTAATCAGTGGCTGGTGGCATCCAACTTGGCACTTACCAGAATTTACATCAGGAAAGAAGAAAGAAAGAAAACAAGCATTTATTAAGTTTCTGCCATGTGCCAGGCACTGTCTTAAGTGCTTTACAAATATTATCTCGCTTGATCCTTTAAAAAACCCTGGGATGTAAAGTGCTATTATCATCATCCATTTTGCAGATGAGGAATCTGAGGCAGACAATGTCTGCCCAGTGTCACACAGCTGGTAAATGTCTGAGGTAGGATTTGAACTCAGGTCTTCCTGACTTCAGTGTGCCACCTAGGTGCTTCAGTGCTTATGGTCTGTCCTTGGTAACTGAGCAGATTGTCTTTGAGCAGCTTTTCAGGGACAGCTTACTTCAAGGCTAAGGGCGCATTGTCAGTGAGTTACCAATTGGACGATGTGATAAGGATCTGATACCCATTGTTGTCCTGGTAATAGACTGTTCCAAAACTACCCAGGCTGGCACCAGTGTGTGGCATGAATGAACTGGCAAATGAACTGGCAAATACCAGCCCTAGTGCATGTGTGAGACAGTTGGTTAGGTCCTCAAAGGCCTCATCAGATTTTTGATACATAATAGGAACTCAGAACTCCCTACAATCCAACTTCAGATTTGGACAGCTAGTACAAGTCCACCAGTCTCTTTATATGTCTAGCCTGACCATCTCAACTCTTGGACATCACCAGAGGCTTATAATAGGGAAAAAGGTGATATATGCAAGGGGTTGTTACTTAAAAGTACAGGATTTCACCAAAATTTCACAAAGGTTTCCAAGAGGTCCAAGTCAAGGTCAAATCCAGGCTTTTTCTTCTGGATGGCATGCTATTTTTGAACTTCCCTTCAGAGGAGTATGAGATCATTGATTTAAATCTGTACAGAGTTGTAGAGGTATTCAGTCCAACCTACTCATTTTACAGGTAAGGAAACTGAGGCCAACAGAGGTTTAGCGACTTGCACAAGTTTATAGCTAGTGTCCATAGTGAGATTCAAACCCAGGTCTTCCTAACTCCAAAGTCCAACACTCTCCACACACCATATTCTCTTGGGCTCCTAACACAAGTGAGAACATTGGGAAGAGTAAAAAAAAATCTCTGATAAGTACCACCAAACTCCAGAAGTGACCCCAACTCAAGATGGTTCTCCAGACATGGTGAGGTAATGACTTCTTATATCAACTCATTGTCAATACTTGCTCCCTATACATTTCCTGACAATTGACAGCTCTAGGCCAAGAGGCTTCACTTGATCCAGTGTCTTCAGCATTTCCCCATGGTTGCCCTCAAATGTCTCTCCTAATACAACAAGACCACCCAGAGAGACTAACACCTCTGAGTAGTTCATATCACTCACCACTTTCTCAATAAGCTGCTAAAATGAACTTAAATTCCACATGCATTTATTAAGCATCTACTGTATACAAGCCAGGTGCTGAGGATAAAAAGAAAAAGAAAAAAATCCTTTCATCCTAAAGAAGTTTACATTCTACCTGAGAATACAATGCATACACTTCTAAGTAAATACAAAAGAGTATGAGGAAAGAGATTTGTTAATGACTAGCCATTTCAGGGAAGGTTTCTTATAGGAGATGGCACATGAGCAGAGCCTTAAAGCATTGTAGAGATTCTAAGATACAAAGGTGAGGAAGAACACATTCTAGACATGGGGGACCACAGCGTGTGGGTGGGGATATGGAGTGTCAAGTTCAAGGAAGAGTAAGTACTCAAATACATTTGGATACAAAAAAATCATCTTCATGATTACAGGATGGGGGAGGCAAGGTTAGGTAGCAGTTGTTCTTAAAAGGATCTGGAGAATCTTAGTGGACCAGAAACTTAATATATGAGTAGTCCATGTGATGAGGCTAACAAAAAAGTTAATGCAGTCTGGCTGCATTTAGAAAAGAATAGCTTCTTCTTTCATCAGACCTCATCTGAATTATTATGTTCAGTTATAGAAGGATATTAATAAGCCAGAGAGTGTCCAGAGGAGGGCAAAGAGAATGGTGAAGGGCCTTGAGTCCATGCCCTAATAGAACAGGTTGAAGGAGATGAGTAAGTTTACCATACAGAAGAAAACACTTGGGGCAGGGGGATAGGCAGGTGGGAAAGAGGCATAATAGTTATCTCCAAGTATTTAGAAGGCTGTCATGTATTTGTTCAGTTGTTTCAAAGGTGTCTGACTCTGTGACTTCATTGCCATGTCCTTCTGCAGCTCAATTTTCAGATGAGGAAACTGAGGCAAACAGGGTTAAGTGACTTGCCTACAATCACACAGCTAGTAAGTGTCTGAGGCCAAATCTAAACTCAGGAAGATTCATCTTCCTGACTCTGGGCTGGGCAGTCTATCCACTGTGCCACCTAGCTTACCATAATTCATATAATTAAGATCTTTTTTTCTCCCAGTAAAATTCTGTACTTTTAAGTAACAACCCCTTGCATATCTCACCTTTTCCCCTGTTATAAGCCTCTGGTGATGTCTAAGATTTGGGATGGTCAGGCTAGACATATAAAGAGATGGGTGGACTTGTGCTAGCTGCCCAAATCTGAAAGTTGGATCATATGGAATTCTGAGTTCTTATTATGTATTCATTAGCCTGAAGATCACAGTGAAGGGATTTGCAGGTCATTTGGAAGAAGGGAGTTAGCTGACAGTGGAAAGGGTATAATTTTAAAGGCTCAGAGTTTGGAAACTGAGTTGATGTCAATGGAGAAACCTGAAGCAGCAGGTACAAGATAGCTTCTCATTCACACTTCTCGGCCTAGCCTTCAAAGTCCCTCCTTCAACTTTATATATTTTCCCTGGTGAAACTGAGACTTCATTTTGAGGCTAAGGGCAACACTTTTTAAAAGCTGCATGCTCTGGCTCGTGGCCACCACAATGCTTAATATCATGGCCAACTGTAAAGAGTCTGTGTGTCCCCTGGGGGACTCTTCCTCATTTGGTTCTGGCTGCTGTGAAAAATAAATATCGAAGCCCAGATCAAAGCCCAGTTACTGACCCCAGTTTCAGTGATCATGAGAAAGTGTTAGAACTAGGGCATAAAGAGAGGGGGCCTTCCAGTGATCTTCCATGAACTTAAGGAATGATTAGTTTTAAAGGAAATGTCCCAGAATTGGACTTTTCTGCAATTGAGGCAAGGTGAATTGAAAAGTTTTCCTGACCACCGAGACTGATCAGACTTTCCAACAATGGAGGCTGGGTGGAGCCAGATACAGAGTGAACTTTGTCTGTTCTGCAAGGTAATAGAGGATGTAGCATGCTATAATGATCTATTTGGCAATATTGGCATTATTATTCCCATTTTATAGATGAAGAAACTGAGATGCAGAAGGGTTCATATCTACTCATTTAAAAAAAGTACTTCTTTGTCTGGGACAGTGATTTAATAACCAGTCTCTAGATACTGTCCTGCCTAGGTATCTTTCAAGGGACTTGAGAAAGTCCACAGCTTCGGAAAGCTCACTGGGTGGCAGCTACACTGTCCTCACCTGGCACACTTCACCTAGTACTCTGAACCTACTAAGAAAATCCACAGCAATCTGAAAACCTTTTCAATGGTAGACTTACCACTATGCACAGATCTCTCCCAAATTCATAGTTCTTTGAGAGGGTCTATGCTCATCCCTGTGCATCAGCCTTTTAATAGCTTGGCCATCACTGTTGTTGCTTAGCGTCCCTATTGTAAGAAGATGCTTTACAATAATATCTCTTAGGCCTTTTCTTACCTTAATGTTCGCAAGGGGTGCTGCCCTCACTTAGCTATTGTGAACATAGGAAGCCTATGCTTCAAAGTCCAGCTAGGATGATAGTAACTCTTGTATCAAAGCCCCCTGATATGAAGACCCTAGGTACATTTTGGAGGACTCCTTACTTCTCTGGTTCACTGCTACTACTGAAATAATCTGGGAACTTGAGTATCTGACACACTTTCTCTCTAGGAACATAGCTACCAACTGTCTCATACCAACCCGTGTGAACCAACATATAGGTTTGTAAGGCTCAAGACATGAACAGGTGTATTTACATCAGAGGAAACAGATAGAATTCATATGAGAAAATAACATAGAAAATAACATTACCCTTCAGCAAGCAGCTGATTCCCAGAGGCCTGTGAAGCCCAGGTTGCTTACTGCACTTTCCTGGCCGAGGAAAACCAAGGAATACCTCAGTAGGAATACCTACAGGTTGCTCCACCGCTCAGTACTTCCATATGGGTAACATTGCCTTCCCTCCAATTTTTGCTTCCAGACGCTCTCAGCAGATGGAAGGAATGTTATTGTGTATTGTTTGGCTCACACCTCACACTTCCTGCAATTTTCCTAACTCCAGTAGTTGGCAGTCTTTCCCTTTCCTAGGGGACCAGCCTTCTCCCAGAACATTGTCCAGCCTAAAGTTTGTACTATGGTTCCCATGGCCTTTATCTTCACACACACACGCACACACACACACACACACACACACACACACACATGCACACACACACATACACATGCACACCCCACATACCATACCTATACCTAGAGAAACCACAAATTTTTGTATCATATAAGCAGATCTCTCCCCCAGTTTTGCTTTGGCTCATGGCATCTTTTCACAGTTTAATTCTTTTTCTCTCCCAGCAATGGGGTAGTGTGTTTACTGTCTTTGTCTAGGGGCTCAGGGTCACACCCACAAGTATCCCAAATGATCACTATCTTCTGTGATTCCTCCTAAATAAGCATGGCACAGTTATTTAAACCACCTGGAGATGTTTCACAAAATATTTAATGGAAGTAGAGAGTGACATATATTTCCCTGGCACTACTGCACACCAGGAGAGTGAAAGATTTGTAGTCACTGCTATATCTCTGCTATGGACTATGAGGATATTAAAAAAGACTTGATGCCTGCTTCCACAAACTTATAGTCTAGTAGAGGAAAAATAAGTAAAAAAACCAAGTACAATATAGTGTGATTAGTATCATAAAAGAAATACCAAGAAATTTTGAGTTGGGAGGAAGGAGAGATAACTGGCTAGCATGATCATGGAAAGTTTCAAAGAGGAGATGTCATTTGAGTTGGGCCTTGAAGGATGGATAGACTGGATTTTAACAGGAAGAGATGGGTTAAATGAAAGGAGGACATTTCTAGAATCACAGAATCTTAGAGTTGGAAAGAACCTTAGTTCCTTTAGTTTAACTCTAATCTGAATAAGAATCCTTCTGTAAGGCAATTGACAAGTTGTCATCCAGATTTTGCATGAAGATCTCCAATGATGGAGAGCCCACTACCTCCTGAGACTGCCCATTCTGCTTTGAGATAGCTCTAACTTTTAAAATTTTTTTATAAAAGCCATTTATTATTTTACTCCCAATATATTCTTCTTTTTTATTTTTTAAAATTAATTAATTTATTTTTAGTTTTCAACATTCACTTCCATAAGATTTTGAGTTTTAAATTTTCTCTCTCTCCTACTTCTCCTCTCCCCTAACAAGGCATACAATCTAATATAGGCTCTACTTATACATTCATATTAAGCATATTTTCCCATTAGTCATGATGTAAAGAACAATTAGAACCAATGGGAGGAAGCATGAGAATGAAACAATAAAACAAGACAACAAAGGAAAAGGAGAGCAAATAGTATGCTCCCATCTGCATTCAGACTCCATAGTTCTTTCTCTGGATGTGGATAGCAATTTCCATCATGAATCTTTTGGAGTTGTCTTAGATTCTTGCATTGTTGTGAAGAGCCAAGTCTATCAAAGTCAGTCATCACATAATGCGGCTGCTACTGTGTACAGTGTTCTCCTGGTTCTGCTCATTTCACTCTGCATCAGTTCATGTAAGTCTTTCCAAGTTTTTTTGAAGTCTGCCTGCTCATCATTTCTTGTAGTACAATAGTATTCCATTACATTCAAATGCCATAACTTGTTCAGCCATTCCCCAACTGATGGGCATCCTTTCAATTTCCAATTCTTTGCCACCACAAAAAGAGCTGCTATAAATATTTTTGTACATGTGGGTCCTTTTCCCATTTTTATGATCTCTTTGGCATATAGACCTAGAAGTGGTATTGCTAGATCAAAGAGTATGCACAATTTTATAGCCTTTTGGACATAGCTCCAAATCACTCTCCAAAATGGTTGGATCATTTCACAACTCCACCGACAATGTATTAGTGTTCCAATTTTCCCACATTGTCTCCAGCATTTATCATTATCCTGTTTTGTCATGTTAGCCAATCTGATAGGTGGATAGCTCTTCTTTTTATAAGTTTTTCTTACATTAAACTTACTGTGAACATAGAAAGCCTGTGCTTGAAGAATCCATCTAGGATGAGCCCCTATAACTCTCGTTTCAAACTCTCTTGATGCAAAGGCTCTAGGTACATTTGGGGGACTTCTTACCTCCCCAGTTCATTGCTACTACTGAAATAATCTGAGAACTTCAAAATTTGGTTTGAGTATCTGTAACTTCTACCCACTGCTCTTAGTTCTGCCCTGGGGGCAAAGAAAAATAAATCTATCCTACTTCTACACAATAGTCCTTCAAATAGTTGGATAGCTATCACATCCTTGCTAAGTCATCTTTTAGCTAAACATAGCACTTTCTACAACAAATCCTTTTATGACATGATCTGGAAGCCCTTTGACACCTTGGTTGCCTTCCTCTGCCTGCTTTAGTTTATCAATGTGTGCGTGTGTGGAGGGGCAGGATGGAGGAAGGCATGTTATGAAGGGCTTTGAAAGTCAAACAGAGCATTTTATATTTGATCTTGAAGGCTGTAGGGAGCTGATGGAGTTTATTGAATAGGAAAGTGACATGGTCAGTCCTGTAGGTTCACTTTGATCACGTTGGCAGCTGATTGGAGGGTGGAATGAAGTGGGGAGAGACTTGTGGCAGGCAAACCCACTAGAAGGCTACTGTGAAAGTCCAGGCATGTGAAGATGAGGGTCAGTTTGCTATGACTTTGCTCCTTCCTCTCCACTTCCAAACCCCATTTCTCTCAGACACCCTCCCCTCCCCCATAGCTAGCTCTCATGCACTTCCAAAAACAAGATTACCAAATGCACATGCTCCTCTTTGGCCAGTTAGTCTCTCATTTTATATAACATCCTAGATAGTTAAGCTGTCAAGACATTTTTTGAATTCTGAGTTTTTCATTTTCTCTGCCTTGTAATGTAAATCTTACCTTCCAACTTAACTCACCAAATCATAGATGTAGATCTAGAAGGGATTTTAAAAGTCACCAATCTCCACATTACCAATGAGGAAATTGAGGCCCAGAGAGGAAAAGTGACTTGTCCAAGGCTGTTATGTAGCAGAGCTGAGATTTGCGTACCAGCTTTCTGACTCCAAGTCTAGAACTTTTCCCATTGCACCAAAATTGTAAGTTTTTGAGAGCAAGGATCTGATTTTAATAATCTTTTATCTCATATCCACTAGCACATAATAGGGACTCAATAAGTTTTTCTTTAATTGAAAATATTTTTCCCTTCTCATATTTTCCTAGAGCTCTTAGTTTGAATAACTCCTTTGCTCCTATCACACAATACCCTGGAGTTTTCTGAAGTGTGGGGCATGCTATCGTCACAGAGTTTGAGATCCTAAAGGGAAATGGGGTGGTGGATGGGAGGGAAGCAGTATATGCCAATGCTTTGGTCACCAATGGCCAAAATTACTGGATATTTTTGAGTATAACCTCTGAACAAATGTATCCAATTAAAAAACATGAAAACAAAGTTGAAATCAAAGCTAATAAAAGCAAGACCAACAAAATTAATCTGTTCCAACTGACAGTGAAGACTGCATAGTGATAACTTAATGCAGAATGCTCAAATGAGGTCAAATCTGAGCCCAAGCCTGTGTTAAATAGTGATATACATGTAATCTGCTCACTGTCACCATCAGTCCCTATGGACTTGTGATACAGATGAGTTGTATAGTTATGTTGATCACTGCTTTTGAATGTGAAGTGTATAAACTCAAAGTTAAACAATCTTTGTGGAAGCTATAAAGAAGTACCATAATATCCATTATATTTTTCAATGTCCTTGACTTTGGTTAAGTGCAATGTAATAGACTATTTTCTAATTCCTCCCACCTACTCAACTTAAAAGTGTAAATAGCTCAAGAATAGTTATAATTATTAAACATTTTCAACACAAGTTTAAATTTAATTGTCTTAAATTATTTCCCCTAATTTTTAAAAAGTGAAATGATATCTGTTCATGATGGATAAACATATAACCTGTTTGAAGAAAAACATCCACAAAGGCAGCTGAAATTGGTACAAATATAGGCTAAAGAAAGAGTTGAAGTTTAAGGTTTAAGAAAGAGTTTAAATTTAAGAATTTAAGCGTCAGAAATACAGAAATACAAAGTCAAATGGCCAAATCCTGAAAATGTGATCTACCGTATTTATCACTGGTATTCGTAAGTACAATTAGTAGAAAGGAAGAACTACTACATTTGCTTTATAGGAATGCTCTAGCTGCAGATAGCATGAAACCTAATGAAGTGAAATATCTAGAAAACGAACATGTAGAATGTGATAACAAGAGATTTTTTCATAAAGAAATGCTTTTAAGTGAAGCAAAACCAAATTCTTAAAGAATTACTAAGTTTAGAGGCAGCTAGGTGGTGCAGATGATAGAGTACCAGCTCTGGAGTCGGAGTACCTGATTTCAAATCTGGCCTCAGACCAAACACTTGACACTTACCTAGCTGTGTGACCTTGGGAAAATCACTTAACCCCAATTGCCTAAAAAAAAAAGAATTACTAAGTTTAAAAAGCCTCATTTGATAAGAGAGACATTGGTGCTGATATTTAGGTATTGAGATAGTCAAAATAATGCTTGCTGAATTATATGTAAAGCAGGTTAAAATGGTTCCATTCATAGATAAGATGGTGGGAAGGAGAATTACCCATATGTCTGATGATCTACAAAATAAATTAATTAGAAAAGTAAAATTTTCCTATTTTTGATGCAAGTGAATGGAAGTAACAGATGTAGCTAAAGATACACATTTGATTACACATGTATTGTTAGAACTGATGTTATGAAAGATTTGTTACTTGGCAAGCCTCTTGATGACAATGCCATATCATTAGAATTGTTCAATATAATTAATAAATTTTAAAAATTAAAATTATATAGTGTGAGAGAAATATATTGGATGGAATTCAACTGAAGATAGGAGGAAGCATAGTTCCAAAATACTATTTAAAATTATGTCTTGTGCAATTTGGACACATTGCTTGTTTCACAGATAATCACTTGTGTTGAGAAATTTGAGTGAGTAGCTAAATAATTTTCTAAGTGCTTACAAAAGCAATCAATTTGATTACAAAATAGTTTGTTAAAAAAGTTTTTGTAAAATAATGAAAAATGTTTAAAAAATAATGCAAAAGACTTCCAAAAAGGACAAGATATCCTATTGCCATATGCCTTCTCACAGTCCCTATGATTCTAAAGAACAAAATTCCTTGCTCTGGCCACCAATCTGACATATATGTGGTGTCTCTCTCTCTCTATTAGAATGTAAACTCCTTGAGAGATTGGACCATCTTACTTTTGTGTTCACATACACACTGAATAGTAAAGTACCTATAACATAGTAGATAATTATTTCATTCATTCATTCATTCATTCATTCATTCATTTATTCATTCACACATCTGACATTTATTATGAAAATACAATGACAACTAAAAAACATTCATGTCCTCAGGGAGCTTCCAGTCTACTGGAAAAATAATACCTTACATTCATACTGTAGTTTACATGCTTTATGTAAGTCTCCCAACAATTCTGGGAGGTAGGTACTATAGATATTATTATTGGATGGATGAGGAAACTGAAGTTCAGAGTGGTTAAGTAGTTTGCCCATGGTCACTCTCAAATGATTTGTATGATCCTTCTTGTGATGTAAATTGTAACTCATTCATGATTTTTTATCCTCTTGTCCTTATCCTCCCATAAGTTTGCTATGAGAAGTCCATGCACCCAACATGTTGGAAGCCTTTCTTATCTTCTATGACATTGCACAGACAACAGTGGACCACTCAGCTGTCCATCTATCATCTTTTACCCTTTCCAGGTGACCAGCTCATCTTCTTTTCCTATAATCCATTCCCCGAATACATCCTTTTCTTCAAATCTCCTTCTATGTCGCAGTCTGCTCACACTATCTGTGGGTCTCTCCATTGTCCTACACAATATTTACTTTTAGTTCTTCAGAAGCTATTGTGTTTAATGTCTCATAGCCATCTATAAAAACCAGTAGAATATTAGTTTTAAAAAGATGGGTTTTTATTATCAGAAGTTTGGGACTATTAGAGGAGCTTTGAAAGTTGCTAAAGACAGCTCAGCTCTTCTCCTCCTCCTCTTGATGCATTTTGGGGTCCAATTTGTTCCTTTGGCTATCCCTATTGATGGACAGTCTCCACAGGTTGTCCATCTAACTGTATATCTCTGTTAGGGCTTATTCTAATCCCCCATCTTGTGGATGTAAAACCTTCCAATATTTCAAGTACTGAACAACAGGTCCTAAGTGAATGTCAACCACTTCAATGTATTTTTCTCATGCTTTATTGTCCAAAAACTGGCACAGGAAAATTAAGAGTTAAATGAGAGATCTAGCCATGAATGAAACTTACTATTTTTGTTCTTTTAATATAGTAAGGGAGGTGAGAAGTCCAAAAGTCAGAAGACTTCCAGACTCAGAAGTTCAGCCAAGGCCATGAAAAGCAGATTCCTGTCTTTATGAAAATAGAAAATATGAAAAGAAATAAGAAAATGGATCAGGCAGATTCTCTCCTTTCTTTTTCTCCTTCCTTTGTTCTCCAACTCAATCACAATGTTGAAAATTTCTAAAACGTAGAGTTGGATGTGGAACACCCTGGAGATCCTGAAAAATGCAGAAGCATACCTAACACATGCTAGACACGAACATTTCCCTGTACAAAAGAGAAAATCTGAGATATCTTTAGAGCTGTCCCATTATCATCTCAATATGCAAACAGACTTGGATGCCTCATTTGGCTCTCATTTCTAGTGTTCTTGAGGTTTTGGTCAGCTCTATAGAATATCCTTGAATAAATCTTATATTTGGACATATAAGTCTTATGTCTTATTTTCTTCTTTTTCTATCCCTAGTATGGACATTGAATTACTAGTTAACCACTGATTTGGAAAAAACCTTTGATGCCAAATTTGGAGTTGAAATCCATAGGATAAATTAGTGAAGTTTTCTTATTTTAAAACTCCTAGAACTTACACAAAGATCCACCATTCAAATAGCTGTAGTGGTTGACCCTAATTCAGTGTCATAATATGGGTAATCTACTTGGTTCATCCACTTGATTTGTCCTATGTGGATGTTTAGGTCAGATACTTCCAAGATACTTCTGTAATGTTCCAGGGTTTGATGCAATCATAGAATGCCTTCTACAAATAAGAGCACTTGAATGAACTCACCACCCATAGACTATTACTCTTCAGCATAGGCTAGCTCTTCTCTTTCAATGTGAGGAAAACCTTTGGTGAGCATATGCCTCCCTGTTTTATGTCCTGCTTGATGATCAATGAGTTGTAGAACAGTTATCTCAGTTTAATATCTTTCAAAGGAATTTTGAATGATTTTGATGTGTGAATAGGAATCACCTGCTAGAAGAAAACCTTCAAAGTGAGATTTGCTCTACCAAATCAAAGGCTTCTGAGAAAAAATTGAACAATATGCACAGTGGGATCATGTACTCTCTACATTTTTCAGACAGTTGAAAGATGGAGAAGATGTAGTCCACTGTAGTATACCACATGTAAAAGCTTATCTGTTCCTTACTAATACTATCATTGCAGATACCCTTGATATAGGTATAGATTATTATCATAAAATTTAATATAGATTAGAAAGTAGGCATTTAGTGACAATAATTGCTAACATTCTCTCAGTCACTGTTTTTGGGTATTAATAAGGTTGAACTTTTCTTTGCCTTTGATATCTTCCCCCCACTGGATGCCTGGTGAATTGATGCCTCAATGGCCTCATAATTTGTTGCCCTCCGTCATGGATATATACATTTTGTTTAATCTATAGATTCTATATATAGATCTGTAAGATTTATATTCTATACTAGAGGAAGCTAGTAGCACAGTAGATAGAGAGCTGGGATTGGAGTCAGGAAGACCTGAGTTCAATTTCAGCCCCACACACATACTATCTGTGTAACTCTTGGCAAATCACTTAACTTCTGTTTGCCTCAATCTCCTCAACTGTAGAAATGAGGATCATAATAGCACCTACTTTGCAGGGTTGTTGTGAAGATCGAACAAGATAATGTTTGTAAAAAGTGGACAGCCCAATGTTTGGCACATAGTAGCTGCTACATAAATGCTTATTTCCTTCCTCTTCAATCTGTGGTTCCTGTCTTTATTTTCCTTAGTACTCTTTCATTTGGTCTTTAATGTTAGTATCCAAATGTGATGACTCAACAGTCCTTGATGCTGAAAACAATTTGTTCTAAAAACCTTTGCAGATCTTTTCTATTTTCCTTCTATTTGTTTTCCCTTTTTCATCTTCACCCTTATATGCCTTCAAGATGACTTTGTTTAGATGAATCTCTCAACAGGTTTTTTAAAAATTGCTTTTCTCTGTTTTATGAAGTGATTCTATTCATGATCTTCCATAATCCTTCATAGGATTTTACAAATTAGTTTATATTTTACACTTGCATTGTCACTGGTTATCATCTCTCTCTGCTTGGCAAGTATAAGTCAAGTGTTTGCTAAGTAAAGTCCTTTTTAGAACCTTTTGGGTCTCCTTGTCATGGCAATTAACTTATTAAGTTAAACAGGTATAAAATGATTATAATTAGATAGATATCATTGCTACTAAGTAAGTCAGGACTGAGTTGTGTCAATCTCCTGCCATTTTTCTTATTTGTTCTAGGCTTATACTATTTCCTGGTGCTAACAAATCAGTGGTCTGACTGAACACAATCAAGCAATATGCTTTTATTAAGTAATTACTATGTGCCAGTACACAGATGGTTACTTCAGGGACTATTTCAATAGGATTAATAAGTCTTTCTTCTGTCTGTTAAAATCTAATGAATTTCATTTGTTACATTATTCAATGCTTGCCAGATTTAGTGCCTATCTATTCTTTTCTTGAAGGGAATATTTGTCATGTAAAGGTGTGAAGTTTTGATGCAGTCTGTATGTCTTTGATTTCTCTCATTCCTTATTACTGAACCCTGCTTTCTTATATTACTTATCATCCTCACGTTTTTCCACTGAAATCACTGAACATCAAATTTATGTTGAGTTAATTTGCTAGAATTTCTCCACCTCATTATACTTTGCAACTGGTATTTGTGCATAAGCTACACTATTTTAATATTTTTTGGAAAATACTTATCATGAATGCAAGAATGTGAGATGACCATATGTTTTATGAAATAATGATTTTTGTTGCCTTTGGGCATATAATAAAACCAAATCTTCCAACTCCTTTCTGTGCCTCTTCAAGGACAGCCTGTAAATCATCCTTCCAATTTTCTTCTGAGTTTCATTTATAGCAAGAAAGTCAAGATTGCTCTGATTCCTCCAGTAGTATGTCCACTACTGGATCTTTGGACAAAGATCTTATATGCCAACAGCTAGGTTAAAATTCATAGATGATGTAAAACCAGTGTGATTCTTGGCCTTTGACCCTCTGTCCCCTTTTCTACCAATTGGTCACAATTGCTGCAGAATCAGAAGGGGCTACAAGGAATGAAGGGATGGTTTGTTTCATGAGTTGCCATTCTCAAAGAACCCATTACCAAGAACACCATCACCTGTTGGTGAAAAACTTCAGTCAGTCAGTCAACAAGCGATTTTTAAACAACTGCTAGGTACTAAGCACTGTGCTAATAGCTGAGGCTAGGAAGAAAGCCCTTGCCCTCTAAAAGCTTACATATCTAATTGGACAGATCACATATAAATAACCAGGTATACAGAAGATATATATGTATATATACTCTAGATGAAAATAACTTGAAAGAGGAAGGCGTTAGCTGCTGGAGAGACCAGGAAAAGCCTCCTATGGAAGGTCCAAGTTGAGTCTTGAAGGAAAGGAAGTTGATGGTGCCCTCAATAAAAATAGAGAAGTTTGAAAGGGGAGAAGGTTTTTTGGGGAAGGACAATGAGTTCTGATGTGGCCATGTTGAGTTTTAGTTCCCTATAGACAGGCATTTCAAAATTTTCAAGAAGCAGTTGTAGATAGGAGATGGTGGCTCAGGAGGCTAAGGCTGGATATATAGTTCTGGAAATGATCTATATAGAGATGATAATTGAACCCCATGAGAGCTTAAGTGACCACCAAGAGAGCTAATATGGAGCAAAAAGAGTAGGGGACCAAGGATAGAGTTTTGGGAACCCCCTCAATTATAGGAAGTGATATGAATGAAGAACCAGCAAAGATACTGAGGAGTGGTCAGAGAGATAGGAAGAGAACTATGAGAGAGCAGTGTCCTGATAATTTAGAGAAGTGGGTAGTATCCAGAAGAAGAAGGTGATTTGGCAACATTAGATGTTTGAGAACTGAATCAGGATAAGGACTGAGAGAAGGCCATTAGATTTAGCAATTAAGAGATCACTGAGCATATTGGAGAGGGCAGTTTCAGGTGAATGATGAGATTGGAAGCCATGTTGAATATGGTTTAGAAGTAAGAGGAGAGGAAGTAGAGGTACTGATTATAGATGACTTTCATAAAAAGGGGAGGAGAGATATAAGAAAATAGTTATTAGCAGTGGTTGGATCAAGTTAGAGTTTTCAAAGTTGGAGAAACATGGACTATTTGCAGACAGCAAGGAAAGACATTGAAGATAAGTAAAGAGCGGATGATAGTAGGGGCAATTTTCTGGAGAAGTCAGGAAAGGATTGGATCCAGGACACCTATAGACAGGTTTGCCTTGACAAGGAGAACAGTCAAGATCCGACATTAGAGAGAAAGAGAAGATAATGGAGTAAAATGTTGAATGATGTGAGATGAGAAGGAGGGGAGAAGATAGAGTTCTTGACAAATTATCTTACTTTTTTCTTTTTTTTGGCAATTGGGGTTAAGTGACTTGCCCAGGGTCACACTGCTAGTAAGTGTTAAGTGTTTGGTCTGAGGCCGGATTTGAACTCAGATCTTCATGACTTCAGGGCCAGTGCTCTATTCACTGCATCACCTAGCTGCCCCTCTTACTTTTTTCAGTACAATATGAGGTGAGGTACTCAGCTAAGAGGGCTGGGGGAGATGTGGTGCTGTGGAAGTTTTGAGGAGAGATGAGAAGATTTGGCACAGCTGCTGTGGAGAATCTGATAGTGAATCAATTAGGGAGGAATAGAATGTTTGCCTTGCTATAGTGAGGGCCCAGTTGGGATTAGATAAATTTGTAGCGAGCTCAGTTTTGTGATTTTCTCCAGCTCTGTTCAGCAGCACATGAATTGGAATGAAGGAGACAGATGGTGGAAGTAATCAAGAGTTGAGGCTTGCTAAGGCATGATTGTTGATATGACAAGGGGGCAAGGGAGTTGCTCTCCATACTTAGTGAGGTTGGTACTTGGAAAACTGATTTGGTCCATTTCCAGGGCCATATTCACTCAACTCATAAATGTCGAAAGCTGGATTTAAACTAAAGCTTTTTTGACTCCAGTTCTAGTACTCTAGTCACTACATTATAGTGCCTCTGTTTGGTCTGCTGAAAATGGACTTAATCCTCTTGCATCTGCCCTCTTCTCTCATTTTATATACCCGAATTTCCTCTTCAGAGTCTCCTAATTGGATACTCAGATTACAGGTTCTACCCTCTACAGTCCAACCTCCTCAGAGGTATCAAAATTTATATTCATCAAGTGCAGGTCTAATCACATCATTCTCTTTTGCTAGAATCTTCTATAGCTCCCTCTCACCCCCAGGATAAAATGCAAACTGCTCATTTGGCATTTAAAGTTCTTTACAATCTGGTTTTGATTTATTTTCCCAGGCTTATTTCACTTTGCTCCCATTCTCTTACTCTACATTCCTGCTAGACTGGCCTATTGGTGTCCTTTTGACCGAGCTCTTCATCTCCAGTCTCTGCTTTTGCACAGGCTGTCTTCCCATGTCTGTAATGTGCACTACCTCTTCACCTCCGCCTCTTAGAATCCATAGTTTCTTTCAAAGCTTATCTCATGTGCCACTTATGAGAAGTCTTTCCTAATCCTAGGACTATTGGCAGACTCTTCCTCTTCCAATGATCATGTATATGCTTAGTCATATGTTTGTAAACTTTCGCCTTTGGCTCAGCAGACTATAAACTCATAGAGGGCGGGAAACTGCTTTTCATTTTTCCTTTGTTTTTCTAGTGCTCCGCACATAGTAGGTACTTTAAAAATGCTTTTTGGATTGCATTTAGTTGGATTTTTTTTATCACCTTCCTCCTTGAGAAGTTCTAAGCCTTCTCTTAGGCAGCTTGGTGGTTCAGTGGATAGAATGCTGGGCCAAGACTCAGAAAGACCTGAGTTCAAATCTGGCCTCAGATATTTACTAACTGTATGACCCTGGGCAAGTTACTTAGCCTCTATTTGCCTTAATGCACTGGAGAAGAAAATGACCTCTATTTGCCTTAATGCACTGGAGAAGAAAATGGCAAACCACTCATAGTATCTTTTCTAAGAAAGCCCCATGGACCGTATTGGCACAATATAGCTCACAGGGTCACGAAAAGTCAGACACAACTGAATGATGGAAGAACAAACAACAAAGCCTTATCCTTCTCTGACCTTTTCCTATTATGGTGGGCAGAGGACAAGGAAATAACTTCTCCCATCAAAGACCAGAAAATTTAAGTAGCTTAATTGGTGTCATGGAGCAAGTTGCCATCAGGTTGAGGCCAGAACCCAAACTACCTGGTTCTCAAACATCCAAACACACTGCCCTATTTTCCAAAGCCATCTCCCTTGGCCAGCACCATCTAGGAGCTTTCTTAGCAACAGTGGCAATTACTGCCCCCAGACTAAAGAGAGCTTGTCACCTTAACTCAGTTTGGGCTCAATAGGGTGTTCAGAGCTTATTATTCTCCATATTTTCTCTAAGGTCCCTTCCAGGTTTAAAATTCTATCACTCACAGAAATCAAGTGTAACAGGTGGACCTCAGTGTATGGCTTTACCCAACCGCAGTTTCATAGATCTGAATAATACAGGGGCTGTGCAGAGGATGTGGTTTTTGCCACAGACTAGATCCCCTGGGGTGGATGGCAGGGAAGGAGATGAGAGTTGCTGATTTAGATGACTGGGGCTCTTGGGTTAGGATAAGAATGGGAGGGATGGGCCGATCGAGAATGCAAGCCTTTCTGCAGGCTCCAATACACCTCCTTCCTCTTGGATGGACTCAGGGCTTCCCCACACCCCCCACCTCTCTCATCACATACCTGCACACAGCTCTCAAGGTTAGCGCCATGGGGGTCAGCCCTGTTTAAATGTTGATTACAGAGACGACGGGAGCTGCTCAGATTTCTAATTAAGATTAAAGAATGTACCCGGCTTATAAATGGTTCTTAGGAATGTATAATTTGATTAGCCTGTTTTCTCCAGGCGCTTTAATTTCTGGATTAGTTAACATAGCCTCTGACTGTAGGCGGGGCCACTTACTCACCACACACAAAGTTTGGGAGCTTGCAGGGCAGCATCTCAGGGGGTACGGGGAGGAAGAAAATCCTGAGGGACTGTGTGATATCTGAATGGGTTTCTTACCCTGTTCTGGCCCTCTCCACATCTTTCTGCTTCCAGAAAGAGAAGAGAAGTAGTTCAGGGACTAAGAGTATCAAAGCTATTGACAAAAAGTTATGTATGCACATATCTACATACGTACGCACAGATATGCAGACTTGTAACTTCATGTGGTAAGCCAAGCTTTGATGAAGGGTACCATCATGGGGTAGAGCACTTGCTCACAGTGTAGGTGGCAGGAGAGGTATATGCTTTCTCACTGTGGCATCCACCATCTGGCTGGTCTGGAGGTTCAAGGCACACCTGTTCCCTGGGCACTGAGAGGTTAAATGATCTGTTCATTGTATAGGAAGTCAAGAAGGACTTGAACTCAGGTTGTCCTGACCCAAATCTGGAACTCTATGTCACCTGAGTTCAAATCCAGCCTCAGACACTCACCAACTGTGAACAAATCACTTGACTTCTGTCTGCCCTAGTTTTATCAATTGTAAATGGAGATGATAACAGCACCTATCTCAAAGGGTTGTTGTGAGGATCAAAGAGGATATTTGTATAGTGCTTAGCATAGGGGCTGACACATAGTAGGCACTTAATAAATGCTTGTTCCCTCCCCCATTTCCCAATTTTCTTTTTTGATTTGCATGCACATATAGAACAATGGGATCATAGTACTGAAAACCACCTTAGGTATCTTTCAGTCCAACCCTTTCATTTTACAGAGGTCTACTGAAGCCTAAAGAGAGGGAGTGAGATGCTCATAGTATTAGGTAGTAGAGATAGGACTCAAATCTAGCACTCTTTCTATGACTCTGTACTGCTAATTTATATATTGGTCTGCATCTCATTCATAACTGATTTATCTCCTGGGAGAACAGAAAGTCTTCTAATTCCTGCTTCTTTCTTTTTCCATTCCCAGCCTCCCTCCCTCCCCTTTCTTGACCCTGGGCTGTTTCTGGTCCTGCTTGGGAATCTTCCTGGTTGAGGGCTGCCTGAGTGGTCAGGGTTCTTTTCTTCTATTTGCAGAAAGCTCAGTGGTCCTCTAGGGAGGATGTGCCTTATTCCCTGGAATATGACTCAGAGAACACTATTGCACTGGGGGTGCTCAAATGATCAGTCAGGACAAAAGACTTGGTCAATTGTACGATGAAAGTTCATAATGTCCATTTCCCTAACCCATGGGCATTTATAGCAAAGGATAGGCTATAGTTAGAAAGAAACCCCATGAGCCATGGGGAACAAATCAAGCTGTTCACTATACTCTCCCTTTGGAAAGGAGAGCCCTTTATCTCCTACCTCCATTCCTTCATGTTTGTTGAATGGACCTCAATTCAATCAATAGTCATGGATCCTAGCATCATATGCTAGTGTAGGCAATATAGAAGGATGTGGGTAAGCTCCTAGCTATGTTCACCAAGTGTCCACTGAGAAGGAGGCTTCTAGTTCCATGCCAAAGTACTCTGTTCTTGGCCCAATCTTGTTTGATATTTTTATCAATGAAAGCATATTTCAAAAGATCTCAATGTACTGAAAGATGGACTGAGACGAACACATTTTAATTTATTTACTTAAAATACATTTTGTTGATGACTTTTGTTTTTACATTATAGTCATTTCAAGGCCTCAAGTGAGGCCTGCTCATTCTCCACCCCCTAAGCCTTGAACTTTCCTTTGTAACAAAAAACAAATGAAACAACAACAACAACAACAAAACTAAGCAGAAACATTGGATAGAGGGATTGTTTCTGCCAGTGGATGCAACCTCTTCACCCAACTTTCTAACAAGGGGGGGCCCCCCAGTCTATTTCACTATCTGACCAAGACTGGTCATTATTTACTCAGAATTCAATTTCCTTTTAGGTTGTTTTTTTGCTTGTGTTATTGTCATCAGTGTTTACATTATTCTCCTGGTTCTATTTTGTTCTTTATCAGTTAATATAAGTTTTCCTAAGTTTCTCTAAATTCCTGTTTTCATTATTTCTGACATAGGAACAATATTCCATTATATCCATAAATTGTATCTGGCTATTTCCTAATTAATTGATGGGCACTCAATTTTGGTTACGACTCTTTGCTTCCACAAGTGCTGCTATGGATATTTTGGTGGAGATAGTTCTTTTCTTTCTGTCTTTTATTTCCTTGGTGTAGATGTGGGGATGGTTGGATCAAAGGGCATGCACAGGTTAGCCACTTTTATCACATAATCCTAAATTATCAAAATGGCTGGACCAACTTGTAGTGTTACCAACAGTGTATTAGTGTGCCTGCCTTCCTACAGCAATTTTCACATTTACTCTTTCTATCTTTCATAATTGTTGCCAATTTGATGGGTATGAGGTAAACTTTCAGAGTTGCTTTAACTTGCATTTTCCTTCTTATTAGAGATTTGTTGCATTTTTCATATGGCTTTTGACAGTTTGCATTTCTTCTTTTGAAAACTATTCATATCCTTTGACCACTTATCTTTTGGATGAATGGCTCTTGGTCTTAAGTAATTGTTTCAAATTGCCATTTATCTTGGATATCAGAATTTTATCAGAGATAAATGATGACAAATTAGACTTTTAACACTAATGATAAACATAAATTGCTGCTCTCATATTAAACATCTTGCTGAATGAATATGGTGGGGGAGGCCTATCCTAAGAGTAGCTCAGATGAAGAAGATCTTGAAATTTTAGAGAACTGTAAGATCACTTGGTATTGACAATGTGAAGGGATGTCCCCAACCCTGCCTCCAAAGGCTAATGCAGTCTTGGGTTGCATTAATGGAAGTCTGGTGTCTGTCTTAAGGGAGGTGATGATTCTGCTGTCTAGTGAGAACAAATTTGGAGAATTATGTCTAGTTCTGAGTTTCACATTTTAAGAAGGGAATTAACAAACTGGGATCTGTTCAGGGGAGGATGACAAAGATGGAAGAATAGCTTCCATGTCTAAAGGGGGCCAGCAGGAAAGCCTCGTAGCTATTTCCTACGAAAGGAATGGAAAAGATAGGTGTTAGATGAGTTGGAATATGATCACTTCAAGTAGCTGAAGAGGAAGATTGGCATTGCAGAGCTAGGATCAATGGGTAGAAGGTATAGGGAGTCAGGTTTTTTTCAATATAAGGATGATCTTTCTACAGACTACTTTGTAAGACAGTGAATAACCACAGCACTAAACTGTTCAGTTGGAGGACTTCTTGGAGGGGTTGTAGTGGAAATGTAGGTGTGACATTGAATTGTTGTTGTTCAGTCATGTTTGACTCTTTGTGGCTCCACAGACTATACTACTGTCCATGGGGTTTTCCTTGGCAAAAATACCAGACTGGTTTGCCATTTCCTTCTCCAGTGGATTAAGGCAAACAGAGGTTAAGTGACTTGCCCAAGGTGACACAGCTAGTGTCTAAGGCCGGATTTGAACTCAGATCTTCCTGACTCCAGGCCCAGAACTCTATCTATGGAGCCACTTAGCTACCATGACATTTAATTAGTTGGCTTTTAAAGTCCCCTCCATCTTGAAGAATCTGTCTTCTTAGCCCTCAAACTAGTACTACATCCCCATTAGACCTACAGATCATCCTTTTGTGTGATGGTCTGTTTGTTCATTTAATCACTCTATGGGAACAGAAATATGGGAACTGAATAAGTAGATGATCTATTTATGTTCCTTTTAGTAGACTGACAGCTTTGCAGGGGAAGTGAGGCAGGAAGGAGGTGAGGGAGGATTTCCTGCCCTCAAGAACCAAAGGTAGTTAGGGTCCTGATGAATAGCATCAGCTCCTGGTCCCATCCCACATGTTGGAAGGATAACATATGATGGATAAGCATTGCATGATGAAGGTGTACCTGTAATGTTGGTTCCAGGTAGGAGGACAGTAGTGATATTTGTATCCTCACTTTAAAGTCCCAGATAGCCCTAGAAGTCATAGATAGGGAAGTCCGGGTGGGACAACTTCCCCAGGACAGATGGGAATCTGGTAATCTTGGAAGAGAACCTGGTCTGTGAGTCCAGAAGCTCAGGTTATTGCTGCTCCCTTTTTCTGTCTCTATAAACACAAAATTTGGGTTGTTGTATAGACCACTAACCAAATGCTTGATGATTGATTGAAAAATACCCAGCTGACCATTGAATCAAAGCCAAGATTGAGAGGCAAGAGCAGTAGGCAGTTGACTAGGACATTACACTATGAGGAGGGGAGGGTGAACAAAGGATACATTTTATAAATGCACATATTTTTAGTACCACAGAGTTTTGATCTTCATGGCACACAGGCATGCATTTTACGGAAGGAGTGCTGGATTTGCAGTCAGAGGACTTGGGTTTGACTTTCACTTATTAGGTGTGTAAACTTGGGCAAATCGCTTCTCCCTGGGCCTTAGTTTACTCATCTGTAAAAAGAGGGGATTGGATGAGATGACCTCCAAAGTCCCTTTCTTCTCTAAATCCCATGATCTAGTAAAGCTGAATTCATTACAGTGAAGCCTCAAAGTTTCCCCCAAGGACAGTAATAGAGCTCAGAAAGGCCTTGTCCTGGCTGTCTTTGAATGTTTTTCTTTTAAGCATGTCTAAGATTCTCTCTTTCTGAGTTGAAGGTTAATTTTGACAGCCTTGCTCCATCCTCCTGCCCCTACCCCCAAGGCTTTCTGGGAGGCAGGAACTGGGCAGCCTAGGCTAGTATCCAGTGAGTACTGTGAGAATAAGAAGGAGGTTATTTCTTAGGATATGCTAGACAGGTTTTGAGTATATTAGGAAAACAGACCAAGTATCCTATCTGGGGTGGTCATTGTGAAGGATATGTGTGTATCCTGGGGATCCTAGGCAAGACATTGCTGGATATTTCCAGAGCAATAGACTTCAAGTTGGCTTGGGTTTAGAATCAGGAACATCTGAGTTCCAGTCTTGACTTTGATATTTACTAAATGTATGATCTTGTCTCTTTACTTGCTATCTATTTGACCTTGGGCAAGTCACTTGATCTCTCTGGGTCTCAATTTCTTCACATGTAAAATGGGGAGATTGGACTAGATGATTACTGCGGCCTTTTAGAGGTCTAGTTTATGATCTTAGGCAGGTCACTTTCCCTTTCTAAGCCTCAGTTTTATCTGTCAAATGAGGGTAATATAATTTTTTAAAAAACCGTCTACCTAATTGGGTTGTTGTCAGGAAAGCACTTTGTAAACCGTGGCCTGATTTAATGGTGGGTGAGTGGGAGGGGACAGAAGTATGGGGGGTTGAATGATGAGACACTCCAGGAGACACTACCCCAGGCCAGCCCAGGCACCCTGGCATCCACTAAACTAGGCCTGGTACATAGTGGGCACTTCATCAATGCCTGTTGATTGACTGGCTGATTTAGAGCACTCTAGAAATATGAACAATTATAGCTATTATTCTGTCAGGCCATTAAGAGGGGTTTTCAAGGATTCAAGTCTGCTGCTCTTTCCTTGCTTGGGAAAAATTGCAGTACAAATGGCAAATGACCCATTTCTTTGGAGAAGGGAGCAGCGTTGGAAAGTGGGCTCACTAATGGGGACAGGGACAGAACGCTTGCCTGAACCTCAGAATCTACGTGGAGAATTCTGAGTCAATGGATGGTGGTGGAGATGGTGTTGACTAAGGAGAAACAAGAAAACAGTCGGAGGGGAGTGGGTTAGACAGCAAAGAAAGACAAGGGCCAGAGGGGGCAAGAATCACAGCGACCAGTCAGGATCAGTGGTCCAGTCCCAAGTGTCCAGTCAGGATCAAAGGTATGACCTTGGCTATTATACGCGAGTCTGTGTCTGGCCAGGCCGTGCCCTCCCCTGCCGGTGCCCGCACCTGGTTCCTAGCCAGCTGCCTAGCTCTGCCCCAGAAGTGGCTGCGCTCCAGAGGCAGGTGAGGGGGCCTCCTGAGCTCCCCTAGCAATTTGGAAAGCTCTGTGGGACGAGGGTAATAATCATTAACACTTACAGCGAATTTCAACTTCACAGTGCTTTACAAACATTAACTAATTAGTCCGTGGGGATGAGAGGAGCCATATAAACGCACGGTTTATTATTTATTATTCATTTCTTTACCATCATTAACGCTCCTAGGCTCGGGCAGTTTCTATGGCGAACTACAGTATTCGCAGGCATAAAACCGGATTGAGGAAAATACCAGGGCTGGGCGGTGGCCGGGACACTCAGAAGCGGCTTAGAATTCGCCTTGGCGTGGAGTAGGGTGGGGTGCAGTGTGGGAGGGGAGACTCTAGCCCCCAATCTTCCGTGTCTGGGAGGGTCCAGATGTGAGAGAACACGAATCTTTAAATTCGTCCCTCTCACCCCTTCCCCACCACCCTCTACCCCTAATAGCCGGGGACAAAGGAACCCGGGAGTGGCTTTTGCCTTTGTTCTCCACCCCAACTCCCATTCCTTTTTCCTCTTCTCTCATCCGTGTTTCCTTCCTCGGCCTCTTTTCCCTCTGTCTCTGGCTTTCTCCTCTGGCCTTCCTCCTCTCCTGTCTTCCTCCTCTCCTCCCTCTCCTCTTTTCTTTCCTTTTTTCCCCTCCATCTCTCCTGCGTTTTCTCTCGTCTCTCCTTTCTTCGCCTTTCGGTGTCTCCATTCCTCCGACTCTCCTTTCTCTTGTCTCCTGCCTTCTCCTCTCCTCTCTTCGTCCTCTCCTCGGTGTCTCCAGGTCCCCGCCTCTCTATCCCCTGCTCCCGAGCTCTCTCCACTACGAGTGTAAAAGCCCCTTTAGCAAGCCTGTCTCGTTTGCCACATCCGGACATCGGTACGGAACGCAAGCTGTTCCAGGCAATCAGCGAGCCCGGCTCCTGGAGACCAAATTGAAACTGTTGCGAACTAAAAGCTCCCCACTACACCTGAACAGGGGACAGATGTGCATCAATATTTATTCGGAACTCCCAGGAAACCTGGATGAAGTGTAATTATCTCAGCTCAATCAGCTCGGATTAGCATAACATCAAGTCACCCATCAGACGGAAGGTTTGATTTCGGGGATCAAAGCTCCGCGCTGTAGCCGCTGATTAATGGAGTATAAGAGACTGGCGAGAAGAAAGCCTCGCTGCTCTCCGTTAGCAGCAGCTGCACGGCTTTGATGCGCCAATTGTTGCCAAGTTAACTTCTCTCAAACTTCCTGCCCTTCTCCTTTCCCCTTACCTTTCTACCCACCCCGCCGCACCCATCTCCAGCTCACCAGGCAAGGTAGCCTCAGACTCAATCGGTAGATGCGCTGCAGAGAAAATCAGGACTCTGGCGCGGGATATATCAGGTGTGAAGGTTAGTCCCTCTTCTTTGTGACCTTGGGCAGGAGGACACTTAGCCTGCCTGAGCCTCGGTTTCAACAATTGACACATTAACAAGCAGTTATTATATTTCCCAGCTATAAAAGAGTAGCCTTTCATTTCAGTCCATTTCAGTGCTTCACTGTATTGTGGGGATGACTTGGGGCTCCCAAAGTCTTCGTATGACATTGGTAGGAGTAGCTGGGGTCTGTCTGTCATCTGAGCAGTAGCCTTGCTATGTTCCTAGAGGTTCATCACTAGAAGGGTGGGTACCAGGGAATGAATTATGCCTTTGGCCATAGTGACTCTGGGTTGGCCACGCTAGAACATAGAAGGGTTGGCAGCCTCACTGACAGCAGAAATTCTCATGCTGGTGAAATCACATCTTGTAAATAAGTAAAAGACTGTATCTTAGTCCTTTGTTACCTCATCCTGTCATGGGGTGACTTTGGTATCTTGAAGGCCTGCCAGTAGAGTGCAATCTCTGGCAGACGCTTTGGTCCTGAGCTGGCCTCTAAGTCTATTGTCTGAAGACAGGCCTAGAACCTCCACAAGTGGGGAAGAAGGGTGGCCATTAGGTGATGGATTGGTTTTGGCCACAGCAACTCATCCTGGAGGGGGTACCATCTGCCGTGGTAGGGTGGAGGTGGAGGAAGGGGAGTGAGGGAGTGTCAGAGTGGATGAAATCATTTATCTTTTAAAGTGTTGAAGAAGTGAAACAGTGGGGTGGGGGTGAGCTTCTTGAGAGCTTTTTCTTTCCTCCGCAGATTGTGGTATAGTGGAAAGTGTGCTGGATTTGAATCCAAGAGACCTGGGGTCAAGTCCTATCCTAGTAAGTGGTAGATCTTGGTAGATTTCTGGCAATTCTCTCCAGCCCTCAGTTTCCTCATCAGCTAAACTGGGATTATAATACTGGTAATAACAACTGACATTTATATAAGAAGGAAGGTAATAAGCATTTATTAAATGCCTACTATATGTCAAATACTGCGTTAGTAACTTTACAATTATTATTTTGTTTGATCCTCACAGCAACGCTGAAAGGATAGTGCTATTATAATTATCCCCATTTTACCACTGGGCAAACTGAGGCAGGCAGTGGTTAAGTGTACCCAGGGTCACACAAGCTAGTAAGTGTCTGAATCAGGATTTGAACTCAGGTCTTCCTGACTTCAGGTGATTTCACTGTGCAACCTCGCTTTAATGCTTATCAGTCCTTTGCAGACATCTTTTTTGAGCCTTACTGCACTGTTAGCTAGGTGACATGATCTGTATTTTACACGTGACAAAACTGAAGTCAGAAAGGTTAAATGACTTGCTTATTGATCACATAGTAAGTGTTTAATTCAGGATTTGAACACAGTTCTTTCTGCTTTTAGAGCCAACATGCTGACCATTAGGCAGGCTGCTACCTACACGTTGTAAGGATTTAAGCTGTTGCCCTTTGAAAACTATAGCATGCTATACAAATAAAAGGGATGGTAATCATATGCAAGATAAACTACACAATAACATGTTGAATCCCTTGCAAAAGCACTCAAAATGCAAGCTGTGTTTTAAATATGTCTGCTCTCTGTTGTTGGTGGGGGCCATGACCATCTGTCTAGATGCTGTAGGAGAGATTCCCGTTCAGGTACGGGTTGGACTAGATAGCCTGAGATCCTTTCTAGTCCTGAGATTCTGATTTTGTTATTCTGTGACTTGAAGTCCACCCGCTTCCCCCAACAGCCTTGTTTGAAAGGACATTGGCAGAGATGGTGATTTTTCTCCTGTTTCCATTCTGAGTGGGGTGATATGGGCAGATTAATGGCATGTGTAGCTTGGCACATTTTTCTGCTTGTCTCAAGATACAACGATTCTTCTCAGGAGGCACTGGACACAAGTATTTATTGAGTACCTGCCATGTGCCTAACACAGTGTGTGTGGGGGATGGAAAAGAGGTAAAAAATGGGAACTCTGTTCTCTGGAAGCTTACATGCTTTTGGGCCAGGGGATGGAAAAGAGACATGCAAGAAACAGCTGTCACTAACCTGCTATGTACAAACAGTGGAAAGATAGAAGACCTGGGTCCATATCTTGGCCCTGCCTCTCATTGGTCACTTATTATTTGTGTGACTTTGAGTAAGTTAATTTTTCCCTCTCTGGACTTCAGTTTCATCATCTGTAAAACGAGAAGGGTGAACTATGTGATTTCTGAGGGCCTCTCCAGTGCTAGCATGCTATAACTCAGTGAATCAAAGGCAAAAATGTACAGTAAGCGCTATGGTTGTTAGAAGGGGAAAAGAGTCACCATGGGCCCTGGTTATTGCAATACAAAAGGCTTTGCCAACCATCTGTCATTTTATCCTTACAGTAGTCTGGTGTGATATATAGTACAGGTTATTTACTAATTTCTGTTTTACAGATAAAGAAACTCAAGTTGAAGCAACTTATCCAAAGTCATACAACTAGTGGGTGGCAAAGCTGGGATTTGCCCAGTTTTTCTGACTCCAAATCACAGGATCATTGATTTACAGCTAGAAAGGACTGTGGAGATCAGCCACCATCATTTTATAGATAGAAGAACTGGAACTCAAAGAAAGGTTAAGTGTTTAACTGAAGGTCACACAGGATGGAGAGAGGATATACCCAGATTATCTGTGAGTTTACTGCTGTCATTGCACTACACAATAAAAATATCAACAACAATGCTTATGTTACCACTACTACTACTATTACACTATTATTATTACTACTAATAGCTAGCACTACTATTACTAGTACTATTACACTATTATTACTGCTGTGACTATTATTACTACTACTTTATTACTACTATTACATTATTATTATTATTATTATTACTACTACTACTACTACTTGTATTGCTAGCACTGCTATTACTACTACTATTATACTATTATTACTACTTGTAATACTAGTAGGATTACTGGCACTATTATTACTATACTATTACACTGTTATTATTACTACTACTACTAGTATCACTAGTACTATTATCACTATTATTGTTACTACTAGTATTACTAGCACTACTATTATCACTATTGTTACTACTACTACTACTACTACTACTACTATTACTGTTAGTAATGGCAGTAATAATAAACTATGAGTGTTACTACTACTGCTACTGCTACTGATGTTGATGCTACCACTACTACCACTACTACTACCACTACTACTACTGATAACTCATTTATATAATACCTTCCTCAAAATAACCCTGTGAGTTATTGCAGAGTTTGTTCTGTGTCTGTTGTTCATATGGGGAGCACCGAAAGGCTATACGAATGCAGATGCTCCCAACTGTTCTGCAACGGCTGCCTTCTGATCTCCTCCTTCAACTGAAACTGACCTCTAATGTTACCAGTGATCTCTTAATTGTCAAATCCAATGGCTTCTTCTCAATCTTTGTTTTCCTTGACCTCTCTGAAGAATCTAATACTGTCAAACAACTTCCTTCTAGAATCTCGTTCCTCTTTAGGTTGTCAGGTCGTTGATTTCTGCTAGCTCTCTTCCTATCTAGCTGGCCACTCCTCAGTCTCCCTTGCTGGTTCTTCATCCATGTCATCTCTTCTAAGTCTGTTCTGGGTCCCTTTCTCTTTTTGTCCCTTGGTGATCTCATAAGCTGTCATGGGGTTCAGTTATTACTCTATGCAGATGATTACCAATTCTACACATTCAGCCTTAGTTGCTCTCCTGAGCTACCATCTTGAATCTCCAGTTGTCTCTTGGAAATCTTGAGCTGGAGGTCCTGTAGGCATTTCAACTCAGCATATCCACATCACACGTATCTTCCTTGTAAACCCTCCCTTCTTCCAAACTTCTCTATAACTTTTGAGGGCACCACTGTGCTCCCAGGCAGCGTCATCCTTGACTCCTCAATCTCACTCACCCCACTGATCCAGTCTATGCCTGAGCCTGTTGTTTTCTACCTTCACAACATCCTGTGCATATTGTCCCCTTCTTTCAACTCTTAACCACAGCCCTAGCTCAGCCTCACATCATTTCTCACCTGGATTATTATAATAGTTTTCTATTGCAATAGCTGGTTTCCCTGTCTCAAGGTTTTCTCCACTCTAATTCACCTTCCACTTAGTTGTCAAGGTGATCGTGTCCTCCTTCATCATTACGTCACTGAGCTCCAGTTGCTTCCTATAATTTTCAAGATCAAATATAAAGTCTTTTGTCTTATATTAAAACTCATCACAGCCTGAACCCTTCCTCTCTCCCCTCCACATACTCTACAATCCAGCTATATTGACTCACTAGTATTCCTAGAACATGGGGATGCACGGGCTGTCTCTCCCTCCTCATCTCTGCCTCCTGGCTTCCCTGGCTTCCCTCAAGACTCAGCTCCAATCCCACCTTGTGCCAGAGGCCTTTCCTGGTTCTCCCCCCTCCTCCCAGCTGCTAATACTTTCTCTTTCAATCAACTCTCTCTATATCTGATATATACCTAGTACCATTATTTACACTATAGAGTTTGTCGTCCCTATGAGAATGTGTGCTCCTTGAGTGCAACGGACCTTTCCCTCCCCTTTCTTTGTATCCTCAGCTCTCAGTACAGTATCTGGCATATAGTAAAGGCTTAATGAATGCTTGTTCACCAACTGACTGAACTGATAGCCTTAGGGAGTTACTTGGGACTTGAAGAGGTTAAGTGACTTACCCAGAAGTTATAAAGTCAGTATGTATTTAGTGATGGATTGTCTTCCTGATTCCAAGGCCTGTTCTCTATTTACTGTGTCTTGCTGCTTCTCATAATGCAAGTTTATTATTCCCATTTCTCAGATAAGGCAACAGAGGCCCTGAGGTATCTTAAAAGTATCAGTGGCAAAATGTGTTTTACATGACTGAGCGTGTATACCCTGTATCAAATGGCTTGCCTTCTCAATGAAGGGGAGGGAAGGAGGATTTGGAACTCAAAATTTTTTAAAATGAATGTTTAAAATAGTTTTTACATTTAATTGGAAAAATAAAATATCTTTTAAAAAAAGCGTCAATGGCAAGATTCCATCCCTGGTACCTTGACTCGAGGTCTAACACTCTTTTCACTATTCCATGTGGTCTCAATAGCAGTTTGGCAGGGATAGTTTTGTGTAGGAGTGGAACCTTTAAGTAGCAATTTTTGTGCCCGGGGCCAGCAGTATAAAACCCATCCTATGGTGTTAAATATGCTCTTAAATCAACTTTTTATCAACTGACTTTTCTCTTACCACTGGACTTCAATGACTCTGGAGGAGAGACCGAGGCTGATGACTTTTCACAGCCCTGCCTTACTTAAATCCAATTCATGAGCAAGTCAAGCTATCACCCTTGTGATGTCATTGGTTCTCTTTTCAAACAAAGAACAAGCAGCAACAGACAAATATAGTCTGGAAAGGAGGTCTTCTACCTGGGGAACATTGACCAAGAGAGTCTGGGTCAGGGAGTAGCTTACCTTTGGCACAGATGCTGGGAGGCAGAAAAGAAGATTTCTGGTAACATCTTATTTTTAGCTACCACGGACACTAAGTTCTGTCATTCACACATTGATTACACATGCCAGTAGCTCCTTCAAAATTTGGGAGCCCTTAGGAAAAGTCCCTATTATCCCATCCTAATTGTGCCTCTGTGGGGGATTTGGATCATTTTTTATGTAACAGGTATGATTTGAACAGGCAGAAAGGAAGGGGGAGGGCCTTAAACGCAGGGGAAGCAGCAGGAGCAAAGGATGTAGAGATAAGAATGGATTTGCACTGAAGACAATATTTCATAGTTCACTTTTCCTTTCAAGAGCCTAAAGTATGTTTATGTTTACAATTTTGCTGGCTCTTACCCAAGTTGTGTGAAGTTGGGGATTATTCTTCCAGTTTTACAGAGGGGGAAACTGAGATCTAAAGAGGTCAGGGTATTTGCTCCAAGGTCACAGACCAAATTAGTTACAGAACCAGGTTTAGCTTCCAGGGTGCTTGACTTCCAGTTCTGGATTCTTCTTATCTGATGCTTAAAGAAGCATGTAGCTCCACCAGATTTGAGGATGCATAAGGGCATCTCAAATGAGTGGACCAGGAAGGCAGAGGAGAAACTTCCTGATATCCAGGCATTTCCACAACCCAAGCCCTCTTTTCTGAAGAATTGAGGGCTTAGTTTATGTTCCTGGGCAGGGAGCTAAATCCTGGGAGTACTGGGCTGGCTGCCCAGAAGGTAAGAGGTCAGGGTATGGTCAGAGAAATGTCTTCCCAACCTAACCTCTCCAACCCTCCTTCATTAGTTAATCTCCTTATGAAATCTCTCCCTATGCAAGATGGAGTAGATTTTTTCCCTCTCCCCTTTAATTAAGAACTAAATATAGATCTTAATTAAGGCACTGATGAATTTAATTTAGAGTGGCATTAGGGCCTTAACTTGCAGAGCTCAACACTGTGTTTGTATAATGTAGGATATAAGCTAAATGAGTGCTTACTTGTTACTACCATAAATAATTCTCTTGCAAATCCCTTCCAAAGCACCACCAACACTAATCTTCTTCCCTTCTTCCTCCTCACCTTCAGAATAGTCATGGACACCCAGTGCCCAGCCCCATTTAGAGATTGCATCCTCAATGTCCACCTCCTGGACATCCTCCACCTTTACAGAGAACCAGGTGTTGAGAAACAGTCTGTCAGAGGTGGGTACCAATATCCTAGTGACTCGATCAGCAGGTCTCAGGAAGCTGATGTTACCCAAATAGCTCATCATCCACAGAGCCAATTGGCGTGTGTTCAGTCATTCTGCTGGAACACGAATCTTGTTCTGAAATTGTGGGAAAGGCGTGACTTTCAGTGACGGAGGAGCAGTGAAGGAAAACAAGGGACAAATAAACGAAGTCAGATAATGTGGCAAAGTGAAGGAAGCAATGGATCTTTGAATCTGGCTCAGTCGCTTGGAATCTGGCCTGTGTCACTTACTAGATGGATGACCTTAGGATGGATAGCTTTCTCCTGAGTTTTCCATGACCCCCCAGTTGAAAGTCAGTTAAACGATCAGTCAGGAAGGACATACTAAGCTCCTCCTATACTGTACCAGGGACTGTGCAACATATGAAGTATGCAAAGATGGAAACACAGTAGTCGTAGCTTACATTTTAAAGTAAGGCCTCCCCTCTCAAATTTCCTAATGGCATTTTGTATAAATCTCTCCTTCCTATTACCGAATTCTCCCAGGCGGTGCAGAGGATAGAGAGCTGGGCTTGTAGTCAGGAAGACCTGAACTCTAATCTGACCTCAGACTCTTACCAGCTGTGTGACCACTTAACTGCTGTCTGCTTCAGTTTCCTCAACTGTAAAATGGGAATAATAATAGCACCTACTTTTCAGGGTTGTTGTGAGGATCAAATGAGATATTTGTAAAGCACTTAATGTAATGCCTTGCAAGTAGTAAGTGCTATATAAATGTTAGCTATATTTTATTATTGGGGCAGCTGTGCAGCACAGTGGATAGAGTGCCAGACCAAGAGTCGAGAGGACATGAGTTCAAATCTGGCCTCAGATACTAACTAGTCAAGTGACTATAGGCAAGTCACTTAACCCTGTTTGCCTCAGTTTCCTCATCTGTAAAATGAGTTGGAGAAGGAAATGGCAAACCACTTCAGTATTATCTCCAAGAAAACCCCAAATGGGGTCATGGAGAGTTAGACATGACTAATCAACTAAATAACAATAAAATGATGATGATGGTGATGATGATGATGATGGTGATGATGATGATGATGGTGATGGTGATGATGGTGATGGTGATGATGGTGATGATGGTGATGGTGATGATGGTGATGGTGATGATGGTGATGATGGTGATGATGGTGATGATGATGATGATGATGATGATGATGGTGATGATGATGATGATGATGATGATGATGGTGATGGTGATGATGATGATGATGATGATGGTGATGGTGATGATGATGATGATGATGATGGTGATGGTGATGATGATGATGATGATGATGATGATGATGATGATGATGGTGATGATGATGATGATGATGATGGTGATGATGGTGAGAGCTTGGGCCCCGGATGCAAACTCTGAAGGAGAAGAGCAAACACAGAGAGAGAAGGACATACTGTTAAGTCACCAGGATACTTGTGCCTCTTTTTCTCTGGTCATTTAAATGGGCTAAGAGAACTTGGCTGGACATATCAAGGGTAAAGGCAGCTTTTTGTACAAATTTAAATAATGCACTTATTTGTGTAGAGAACAGTGAGTGGCAGATCAGAGGTATTGATAATGAACAGGTACCCAGAGCATCTAGAATTCCTAGAACAGAGCTAGAGCAGAAAAAAGGTACAATGGCATGGAGAGTCAGTGAAGACCAAGACCACCCAGATATTAGGGACCCTGTGAATCACTAATGCTGCTAATCAGAGAGCACATGTTTCCTCCTCTCATTCTGCTCAGAGATGGACTCCTTGCAATATAGGGAGAGGGAAATTTGAGTCTATGCACTGAGCCAGTAGATTGGTTTTGGTCTTCTTGGGTTTGGGAAGAGCCGTAGGTACCTAGTTCACATGATAGTGTTTTTTAAAAACCATATTTGCTTTTACTACTTTTGCTTCACTTGTCATAAGTAAAGAGCTATATATAGTTAAATCGTGCTTGGGTAATGGACTCTGTCATGCCCTGCACTTGTGATTGGAGTCCAATGAAGCACAATGGGGAAGGCAGAATCTCTTAGTGGGTAAGGGCTGAGCCAAGAGACTAACAACATAAATCCATATGGACCAAACTTAGTGCTTTCCTGGAGCTCCATGGCACACATAATTACCAAAGTGATTGTGAGAGTATGCTGCCAGGGCCTTGCTGTTGAATAGGATCAAGAAAGTGGCCAGCATTTCCCCCTGGTGTTAAAAATGACATATTGCATCCTATCAAGTTTCCTGAAGGGAGAAGCTTTGCTGTTTTCCATTTTGGCAACTAAAATAGTTTTTTTGCACGTAGTCGGTGCTTAATAAATGTTTGAATTGAACTGGATTCCACGATTATACTTTCTTTCACATCTGTGTCTGAGGGAGAAAGTGCTGGAAGCTGAGTTGACGAATTTGATATTTCTCTCTGTTCCCTATTCCCAAATCCTTTCTGAGAGGGAACATCCATTTCTTTCCTGGTATTCTCTTACTGGTTTCAGTTATTCCCCGTCTCCTAGTGATGGGCTCTATTTTGCTCTCACAGCATTTGGGTAATTTCTCTCAGGCCTGCTCAGGTCCTTGCCATGAATGGATTAGAGCTTCCTCATGGGTGGCAGGCAGCATACACCACTAGGAAAGTCCGAGGCTCTGGCCAGTCTTCAGTCCTGTCCCAGAAGGTCACTTCTCCATCTCTCCCTTCCCCCAACCTAGCTTCTTACGTTTCCCCACATATATCACCAGGATATGTGTTTCTCCACATATATCATTGACAGGAATATAACGCTGCGTGTATGTATAATGGTTATTTTACTCTGAGGTACCAGTCAGGCCTCATTGTTTCCAGTATCACCAAGCAGTTTCTAAGCTAAGGGAGTATTGAATGATAGCTGTTAAGATGGATGATTGGCCAAAGACGATGCTTTTATGGCGGCAGGAAGCACTTGGGAAGGGGTGAACTCAGCCTGTGGTGACATACAGGGTTATCTCTAAACTGATTGAGCCAATGTCCAGGAGAGACAGTGGGGATAGTTGTTGCTCGGTCCATCAGGGTATGTTGGGTCTCAAATGCGTTGGTGACTACCTCAATGTATACTTATGACTGGTGGGTACTTTCTTTTCACTGGCCTCTGGGTTAACAAGATGGAGACTCAGCTAATTTATCTACGTATTTAATGACTATCCTGTATATCTGTCTGAAACATAAACTCATAAAGCATGAGAGCTGGAGGAGACCTCAGAGATCCCCTGGTAAAATCTCCTTTTTGTAGAGGAGAATGTCTTGGTAGTTTGTGCTTGATTCAGTGTTTTTAATTTCATCCAAAGGCCCCTGCAAGGTTGGCACTAAGAGCCTGGGACAACTAGGGTCATGTTGATGGGGAACATGGGGCCTCGAGGCCACGCATGGCCCTCTAGGTCCTCACGTGCAGCTCTTTGACTGGATACAAACTTCCCAGAACAAATCCCCTTAATAAAAGGATTTGTTCTGTAAAACTTGGACTAGGTCACAGGGCTGTTGTACCCAAGGACCTAGAAGACCACATGTGGCCTTGAGGCCACAGGTTTCCTACCCCTAAAGGGGAATAGGAGGCAGCGGGTGGTGGTGGTGGTGGAGGTACTGAGTTATTGTGTAGTCATAAAAGGTTAGAGATAGATGAGTGACAGCATGGTGTAGTGGAGGACAGGAGGACATTTATTAAGCACCTTTAGTGTGCTAGGAACTCAAAGACAGGCAAAAATGTGGTCCCTGCCCTCAAGGAGCTCACATTCTAGCAGGGAAGACAACACATAGATAACCATACACATACAAGATAGACACAGCATATAAATGGACCATAATCTCATCAAGGAAAGGCACTTAGATGGGGAAGAGGTAGAAAGTGGGATTTGGATTGAAACCTTGTTACCAGAAAGATATAGGTTCAAATCCTGCCCTAAAGACTTCCTACTTGCTGGCTGTATGGCCCTGGACAAATAACAAATGCTCTGTGAGTCTTAATTCCCTCATCTGTGTAATAGAGATGATGATAATGGCATCTGCTTTGGGGTGGCAATGACTTAAGGAGATGAGGTATGTGAAGTGACTTATAAATGTCAGCTTTTATTATCTACTCTACCTCCTTCATTTCCCAGATAAGAAAACTGAGGCCCAGAGAGGGGAAATTGTACAGGTTCAAATCAGAAGTTAATAGCATGGTTGAACCTAGAACCCTGCTATCCAGATTGCTGGTCTAGCACTCTTTCTCCTAAAACCATGAGGCTGGGCCTCATTTTCCTCAACAGTAGAATAAAGGGGCTTGGCTAAATGAATTTAACAGCTCTCCAAGAACTAAGATTGAATGATGATCCCTGTACTTTTGACTCATTTTGGAAACTTCCAAAACCCTCTGTCTCCTCTTCTCTTGTGCAGCAGAAGGGTCATGTGTTTGGGCTAGATGAAGATGTCCTGCCTGGAGGGAGAGGGTTGGATGAGATGAACTTTGGATATAACTAAGTGTCTATAGAATTCTTGTTTAAATGCTTCCTAGTTTCCAAATGCTGTCTGGAGTGTAGGAGTATGGAGAGTGGGGTATATAGGTAATATGACTCTGGGATGGTAAGCAGAGGGCAGGCAGATTTGTAGTCACTTTTATAAGGACCAGCTCTAACAAACCTAGCCCAGAGCACAGGTCCAGGGGTAACATTTTCCCAGTCCTGACCCCCTTCTTCCAAACCCAGCTGCTCAGCCTCCCTTCTCTCTGGCTTGGGAACCTGCTGCCTGGGCTCCCTAGTGCCGGGGGCTTTGCCTGTGGTGGTCTCCTGGCTCACAGGCTCGCCTTCTAAGCTCTGCTTTCATTCCTAAACAGACAGGAAAATAAGCAATTGATTTTTGGATACAACATAAGCCAGGAGAGTGAACCTTTAATAGGAAGGGGTGATGAGCTGAGGGAGGGAGTGTTAAGGTATTAAAAACAACACAACTACAGGGAAAAAAACTGCCCTAAACCTAGACACTGAACCAAAACAACCTCAGAGCTGCTGGGTTTAGAAGCTTACTGAGAAGCTAGCTTGGGCCAGCTAGGGAGGAGGGCTTAGTTGGTTCAGGGCCTTGTGACATGATACAGAGGAGGAGGCTGGACCTTCTTTCCTTAGTGCTTGTACCTATCTTGTCCCTCCCCTATGCCCACCTTCCTTCCAGCCTTGTAGACCTCCATGTGTTAAAATGTAAGAAGCATTACATTTCATAAACTCTCAATGCTGGAAGGGATCTTAGAGGTCACCTAGCCCCACCTTCTAATCTGTTCAGGAATCCTGTCTGAAGCATCTCTGACAAGTCATAGTAATCAGGAGGCTTGAGACTGAATCTTGTCTCCACTATCTTACTCCCTCCTACTCCCCCCCAACCCATGGGCAATCCTTAACCCACTTTGGGTTCATTTCCCCCATCTATGAAAATAGAGGTCCCTTTAAGCTCTAAATCAGGAGTTTTCAATTTTGTATGTGTCATGGACCCCTTTGGCAATCTGGCAAAGCTTATGGTCACCTCCTCAAAATAATGTTTTCAAATGTATAAATTAAATTCATAACATTACAAAGAAAAGCAATGCTATTGAATGAAGATTTAATTTTTTTTCCTTCCAAGTTCATTGACTGCCTGGGAGAGAATATCTGCTGCAAATCTATGGTCCTATGTCTTCCAGGGCTTAGGGGTGGGACAGGGCCTGAAGGATCCTCTGGGACTCTGCCGGAAAGTTGAAGGAGGCCTTGAGAAGGAGGTTATTACTTTAAATGATGTGTTTTAGTGATTGGGCCATAGAAGCAGGAAAAGGAACGGATTAAGAGGGCTCCCTCTTCTGTCATACCAGGCCCCTGTTGGAAGAAGCCTCCCTACCTCCCCAAATTGCCTTATATTTATTTTGTTTCTATTTTTTTGTTTCTATTTTTAATTTGCTTATCTGTGTGCATGTTAAATCTCCCCAGTAGAATATGAGCTTCTTGAGGACAGGAACTGTCTCACTTTTATCTCTGGCTCCCAATACAGCCATGCAGCTATGTGGTGCCCTGGACCTGGAGTCAGGAGGGCCTGAGTTTAAAGCTGGCCTCAGACACTTAGCTGTATGACCCTAGGCAAGTCACTTACTCTGTCTCCTTTGGTTTCCTCAGTCATAAAATGGGGATAGCACCTACCTTCCAGGGTAGTTGTGAAGATCAAATGAGATAATATTTGCAAAGTGAATAATAGCACAATGCCTGGAACATAGTAGGTGACTAATAAATGCTTCTTCCCTTTTCTTTCCTCTCCCTTAATAAATGCTTATTGAATGAATAATAGAAAGAAGTGTATCTACTGTTAGTCTTATCTATACCAGGCTCAGCAAACCCTTCTTCCCTCCCCTCTGCTTTGTTAGTTTAAGGACTGGGAGGGTGGAGTGGGGTGGTAGAGAAATAGAAGGGAAGGAGAGAGGGAGGGGGGAACAGGAATGAGAGAAAGAGAGGGAGGGAGAGAGAGAGAAAGAGAGAGACAGAGAGAGATAGAGGCAGACAGAGACAGAGACAGAGAGAGACAGAGACAGAGAGAGAGAGAGAGCATGTCAGGGCAAGGCATTGGTATACCCTTGGCAAGGTTTGGATGTTATACTAACTCGGTGTTATTGTCCACTGTAGGCTTTGAGCCTTCACTGGAGAACATTTGATGATGTATCACAAAACAAATATTTCTAGTCAGCCTATGAAGAGTAGAATTTACTATTATTAAAAAAATGTGCATTTATTAAAATAAATAGTAAAGTATCTGTCTCTGTACCTTCCCTGGGAAACTTCCTGCTGAAATGATGCCTTGTCCTGTAGGCTCTACACAGCCTGTTGGAGGCTGTTGATAGAAGGGAGTCTTCTGGTTTTTCCTTTTCCTTGGTCAGTGTGCGGAGAACCTGCCAATAAGGGGCTACATATACTCTCCTCACATTCCCTGCACAGGTGGGTTTGTTCATTCTTGAGTCTGATGCTGAAAATGATCTTTTTGCGCCTTCCCATTTAAACCCAAACTTTATTCAATTTTTTAAAAATTGGAAATATATGTGAAGTTATATGAGGAGTTAATTCCTATAGGAAATACTACTCCCATTTCTTTCTGCTTTCCCTACCAAATAAAACTTCAAAATAATCTTTTAATCATTTTCAAAAACTTTAACAAATTTTAAACAATATAAAAATCTAGGCAAAATGGAGAGGAGTGGTTAGAGCTCTGAACCTGGAGTCAGGGAGATGAGTTCAAATCCTGCTTCACACACTTGTCATCTGTCTAATACTGTTAAGATCCTTTAACCTCTCTGGGTCTCGCTTTCCTCATCTGTTAAAATGAGAAGATTAGACCTGATGGCTTCTAAAGCTCCTTCTAGCTCTAAACTGATCAACTCCATAATTTGAATTCTTTTTTTTTTCTTCAGGAGAACGAAAAAAAAGTGGGTGATTCAATTCTACAAGCATCTATGAGGATTACGTGTGAGGCATGGTGCTGAACGCCAGAGTTACAAAGACAAAAACAGAGTGGTCCCTGCCCTCAAGGAACTTAGGGTTCTAGAAGGGTCCTATTGGACCAGTATAGTATAAGTAAAATTTAGACAGGAGAAAGCACGAACCAATGGACAGGTAGGTGGTGCAGCGTATAGAACTCTGGCCCTGGAGTCAGGAGGACCTGAGTTCATATCCAGCCTCAGACACTTACTAGCTGTGTGACCTTGGGCAAGTCACTTAACTCTATTTGCCTCAGTTTCCTCATATGTAAAATGAAGTGGAGAAGGAAATGGCAAACCACTCCAGCATCTCTGCTAAGAAAACCCCAAATGGGGTCAAGGACAGTCCAACATGACTGAAACGACTCCACAACAAGCTAAAGGAAGTCTCCACAGAAGGAAGTGTCATGGTGTGAATGAATGAACACATAAAAGCAGGAGATAGAGGGTATTGAGTTTGAGGAATCATTGCCTGGAAAGTAGAGCTCATGAAGGGTATGGAATAAGACTAATGAGGTCAGTGGGAGCCTGCATGCAGAGAGCCTTCTATAAATGTAGAAAATACAGGAGCTGTGTTCAGGCCCTAAGAGGAAGACAACAGCTATACAAACAGAGGTGAGAAATAAAGTGTTATGGGAGTTGAGAGGAAGGAGTAAGCGCAACCTGCTGGGGAGATCAAGGAGAAATTCACGAAGAAGATGAGAGTTCAGTGGAGCAGGATTTTGAGAGATAGGGATGGTGAAGGGATGAGGGAAGAAGGGAGGGAGATGTTCCAGGAAGAGGGAGGGAGTTTCAGGAACAAAAGCCCAGCACCAGGAAAGCACAAGTTAGTCATTTTCAGTGAACAGTAAGGAATCCATTAGTGTCAGAGCATCTGGTACATACATATGGGGAGCAGTGCGAGAGGGGGATGGGGGGGGTTAGAGTCAGGTTATGAAGGACCTGATTATCAAACTAAGGAGCCTGGACAACAATTCAACAAACATGAAGAGCCTACTATGTGTAGGATGCGGTGCTATATTCTGGGGACACAGATGGAAAAAGTGATAACCCCTGATCTCAAGACATTTTTAATCTAGTATAAGGGAAGAAAATATATAGGATGCTAAATTTGACCTCAGTTCTTGGCAGACTTTTAGAATATATTATTAAAAGAATGGTCTATCCTTTTAGAAAGGGAAGCAGCATGGGTTCCTCAAGAATAAGCAGTGCCAGCTTAAACTGCTCCCCCTTTTTGAGGAGGTTCCTAGGCTGTTAGATTAGGGGAATGTCATAGGTATAATATACTTTGATTTCAACCAGGCATTTGTCAACATCTCTTACAATATCCTTCTTTGTGGACAGGATAGAGAGCTGTGGCTATAATGTTAGCTAGATTTGGAATGTGCAGGACCAACTGATGACAGTTAGGTAGAAATCTGGGGGAGTGTCCTGGGAATCTGCTCTTGGCAATGTTCTGTTCCGGTTTTTTATAAATGAGTTAGAGGAAGGCACAGGATGGCATACATGCCTATTAAATTTGAAGATGATCCAAAGCTGGGAGAGAGAACCAAAACGTCGGACAATAGAATCAGGGACCAAGAAGATCTCCATGATCGAGATTGATGGACCAAACCTAATAAGATGAAATTTAATCAGCAATCAACTTCAGAACTACAAGGTAGTAGTGGTTAGGGTTAGACAATAAATCATGGCAGTTTTAGTGGATTACAAACTCAGCGCAAGTCTATTTCAGACCATGCTTGTGGTGATAAAACTTGACTCTGCAGAACAGGGTTGACAACCTAGGAAAGGGCACCAGGACCTTCAAAAGGGTGAAAGGGTTGCGAGCCCTCCACCCACCCTCCTCTCAGCCACTGCAAAAGGAAAATCGTAAGGGAGTAACATGCAGCTTGAAAAGAATGTATGAAATAGGGGAGGGGAAGGCCCACCTAATTTATCTTTCATGAGAGTGATGCATTTGTCTTCAATGAGAAAATGCATTTGCCACCAATTTGCTTCCAAGAGATAATGTATGTAAAATCTTTGCAAATCTTAAAAGCCTATGTGTTTATTTATTCTTATTATTCATTATTTTGAGGAGGCAGGGAAGGTCACTGGACTATTAGGGCAGCCAGGTGGCATAGTGGATAGAGCATCAGGCCTGGAGTCAGGAAGACTCATCTTCTGAGTTCAAATCTGGCCTTAGACACTTACTAGCTGTGTGACCCTGGCAAGTCACTTAACCTTGTTTGCCTCAGTTTCCCCATCTGTAAAATGAGCTGGGGAAGGAAATGGCAAACCATTCTAATATCTCTGGCAAGAAAACCCTAAATGGGGTCACAGAGAGTTGAACAAACACTGGGCAACAGAATTTAAAGCTAAAGGGACCTTAGAGGTCATCTAGTTCAAATCTCTTTTTTTAATGTATAAAGAAACTGAGGCTCAGGAAGAGGGAATGAAACTGATAAAAAAAAATAGGTTATATATCAGATTGTTTGCTGCCTTGGGGAGCAGGGAGGGGAGGCAGGAGGACAGATAAAAATTTGAAACACAAAATCTTTAAAAAAAAATGAATGCTGAAAATTGTCTTTACATGTAATTGGAAAAAATAAAATACTATTCAATTAAAAAACAAAGCAAAACAAAGGTTAGATGCAAATAACAGAGTCAGAATTTGAACCCAGAGCCTCTGTCTCCAAATTCAGGTCTCTTTCCCGATAGAGTCTGTCATCATGTCCTGACTGTGTTAGGAGATAAAGACATTAGGCCTTTTTTTTAAGTACTAGCTGGGGAACACAAATAAGCCTGGTCCCCAAGAAAACATCTGTAGGCATTTTCCTTTATTTTGTGGCCTCTTGGGCTTATACTTGTGTGTCGCACACTTAGATTGAACTCTTCTTTCAACAGCTTGTACTTTTTGCACTTTGGGTAGCGGAAGTGGGCGGGGGTCTGTGTGGGGGATTTGTTGGCCATTCTGCACAGCACCCTGTTGGCAGCCCCAGCCTCATTAAATGTTCCTTTGACGCCTGATGTTCAGCTGGTTCCCAGCAGGAGGCTTGCTGGAGGCGTGGATAAAGGCTCAAATTGGCATCTCTAGGCATTGGCCTGGATCCTGCATTGCTGGGCACTGGAACAGAACAAATGTAAAGTTCCCCTCTTGGGGACCCCCACCCAGTCCCTATTCCTGCAGCCCTTCTGTTCCCTGTCAGCTGTGCCCCAGAGACAGAGAAATATTCCTGTTAACATGGCGTAGGCCAGGGAAGGGGCACCTGGCAACTGCTCTGCTGACTTCTTCTTGGCCTTTATTGTACAGTGCCAGGCTGGAGCTGGGGCAGCTGCAGATGTGCTCCAGAGAGTCCTGCTTCTGGCCTCCTTTTACCCCCATTGATTGAAGTGAGGACAAATTGGAGGTGGCTGGCAGATGGTTCAAGGTTTGGGTAGGCAGAAGCCCAGGCCAAGTCTCCAGGGATGTGTATGTGTGGGGTGGGGCAAATTGTAAAAACACAGAATCTCAGATTCAGAAGGAAGGTCAGAAGTTCTCTAGTCCACAATATACTTGAGCAAGGATCCCCTTTGCAATACATCCTAGATGTGGTCATTCATTCTTTGTCTGAAGAGTTCCAGTGAGGAGCAACTCGGTGGTATGCAATGGAAAAAACACCAAGTTTGCAGTAAGAGGACCTAGGTTTAAATCCTATCACATACCTGTGTGATCTTGGGCAAGTCACCTGGTCTTTCTGGGTCTCAGTCTCTTAATGTATAAGATGAAGGGTTTGGATTAGATCTTACTTAAGGGCCCATCTGCATCCTATATGAACTTCTGACTTCCAGAGAGGGCCTCTTCTACTAGAAGAGTGGAATTACTTGAAAATTTGTACTACTATCAAATTAAAAATTTGCCCTTTTGCCTTCTTCTACATGGTGTCCTTCAAATATTTGAAGGCAAGTCTTCTCCATCACCATTTCTTTCAGTCTATCTTCATACGGCATGATCTCAAGGCTTTTCACAAATGTAAGCCTCTAGAAGACAGGACTGTTTCATTTTTGTCATTATATGTCTCTCTGTTCACCCTCCCCACCCCCATACTTGTTTATGTGACCCTGAACAAATCATTTAGCCTTTCATTCCTCTAGGTGGCCCTCTAACAGTATATGTTACAGAGACGGTGCCAATTTGCATTGGTAGAGGGAGTTCCCTATATCAGTGAAATTACAGGTCTAGTCCCTATCCCTAACCCTATTCCTATCCCTAGGATGGGGTTCCCTATCCCTAATTCTCTGCTGCCACCCTGCCTTCCTTTCTGCCCTCCCCACCCCAGCCCTCACATAGCACTTGGACAACACTTGGCTAATATACCATGTGTCCATACCTATTGCAGCCCTGGGGTCATGCCAATCATTCATTTAGCAGAAATTTATTTCCTTCTAGCCTGTTCAGGTTCAGTTCCTTGCCTTGTCCTCCCACCCAGCCACACCACCATCTTCACCTCTGCTTTCCAATGGCTGGGTCTCTGCCCCTCACCCTGAACCTAAGGCATTTTCCACTTGTGGGGTCATCCTGAGTAAGCCCCAGGGCTCCCCAGAGAGAGTATGGAGGGTGATAGTGTGAAGATGCTATGATTATTCATTTTACCGATGGACTTTTTACCCAGGACTTTTTACCTTTTCCCTGAAACCATGTTGTTAATCCAGCCTGGAGTCATGGAATGTCACGTTTTACACAAAAATATGGCCTCTGTCTAGCGCTTTATATTCTTCAAAGTACCTTCATATCTATTATCTCATTTGAGCCCTACAACTACCCTGGGGAGTGGACTCAGTACCTGCAAGGATCCCCTCAATAATGCAAATCTTAGGCTCTTTGTTGAACCTTAGTAATTGCTGGCATCATAGATGAGTATAGCACTTGGCTGGGTATGCAGGTCAGCCCATGGTGGGCTAACATTCCTATTGACTTTTTTCCTTAGGGAGAGGGCCAATAGGATTATTTCCTGAGGGTGGGCTGGCCCATGTTCCTGTGAGCTTTTCTATGACTCTCACTATTACCACTAGTATCTGAGATTTAAGTTTTCCCAGAATCTTTCGTAGGATCACAGGTTTCCAGCTAGGAGGGACCTTAGAGGCCATCTGATTCAACTCCTTCATTTTTTAAATGAATGCCTTTTGTTTTTACATCACATTCATTTCTGAATACATATCACTCCCCCTCTCCTTCCTCATCCAGTAAACCTTCTCTTGTGACAGAGATATAAATTAAAAAAAAAAATAACAACCCATGTTGACTGTGACAGCATATGTAATGTTCCATACCCATACCCCCTACTTCTGCTATAAAGGAAGGGGAGATACATTATCTCATTTCTTTTCTAGGGCCGTGCTTGGTCATTATATATTAGACACTAATTGATTTCTTTCTATTTACTTTATTGTAGTCATCATATCTACTGTTTTCTTGGTTTTGCTTACTTTACTAGTTCATATAAGCCTTCCTTTGCTTCTCTGAATTCTTTCTGGGCACCTAAGTGTCACAATGGATAGAGTCAGGAAGATTCCAGTTCAAATCCAGCCTTAGATATTTACTGGCTGTGTGATCCTGGATAAGTCATGTAGCTTCTCTCTGCCTTGGTTTCTTTATTTATAAAGTGTGAATTATAATACCACCTACCTCCCAGGGTGGTTGTGAGGATTGAATGAGTTTAACATAGGTAAAGTTCTTTGCAAACCTTAAAGTGCCATATAAATTCTAGCTATTATTATTATTTCTTATGGTGTCATATTATTCCATTATATCCATTGTTCAGCCATCCCCCAATCAATGGATACCTCCTTTGTTTTCAGTTCTCTATGACTACAAAAAGTATTTCAATATATATTTTGGTATATATGAGGCCTTTCCTTCTTTTCTCTGCCTTTCTTGGGCCAACTGCCTCATTTTACAAATGAGGAAACTTGGGGTCCAACAGAGGCTCGCCTAGGGTAAAACAGCTGGTAGTTGTCAGTGTCTGGACCTGAATCAAAACTCAGTTTCTCTGACTCCCAATCCAATGTCCTCTCCATTGTTTTTCTCACAACACCCTCATGACATAAGTAGCACAAAAATTATTTCTGTTTTGCAGGTGAGAAAATTGAGGTTTCTGGAGAAGTGAATTGACATTTCCCATGCTCACACACTGAATAAATGGGAAAATCAGGATTGTCTTCAGTTATGTTAGGACCAAAACCATTGATCAATTAGTGACCAATTTCCTGGTTATTAGCTCCTTTGAATTAAGGAGGCTAGTCCTAGGATGACAGATACAGTTTGTTGCTGGCTTTGAACCTGACGTTTTCCCATTGTGATAGAATCTTCTAGAGCTCTTGCTCCACTGCCGTTGCTTTCAAAATCTGAAGGTCACCTCTGTGCTGTAATGAGACATCAGAGGAGTGCTTTAGCACATATGACCCCCTTTTTTATATATAAGGAAACTGAGGCCCAGAGGGGTTAAGGTTCCCTTTCCCTGAGCCTAAGAGCCAATGGGAATGCTACCTCACTAAGCAACTTAATGGCAGAATCCGATTTAGGCAGTCCTAGATCTACTGGCTCCTGGTCTCCTGCTCTCTCTCACTATACCAGAGAGACTTCCTTGTCTTCTCTAGTCCATCATCTTCTTCATAACATTACTAGGGTGGAATTACCAGGGCTTTCCCCCAGGAAACATTGGCATCCTGGGAAACTACTAGATGTTATTTATTCTCCCTGGTCAGAGCCCCCAGCCTCATCCTACTCTGTTTCCTTCCCTGATAGTGGCCTTCCCAACAATAATATGGCAGAATATCTGGGTGTTTCTTCACTCACAGGGCCTTGCGCCTTATGTATTGAGGTACAAAGTCTGTCTTAGAAATCTCCCACAACCTTTACCCCATGATTAACTCAATTTGTCTTAAAAAGTTGATTAAGAGTACCTTCTGGGGGCAAGTAGGTGGTGCAGTGGATAGAGCGCTGGCCCTGGAGTCAGTAAGACCTGAGTTCAAATCCAGCTTCAGACACTTGACACCAGCTGTGTGACCCTAGGCAAGTCACTTAACCCCAATTGCCTCACAAAAAAAGAAGTTTAGAGAGAGTACCTTTTGCCTGTTCCCTTGGGGTGGTTTGTAGTTATCCCTGAAGCACCAGATTAGGGTCTTACTCTTCCAGGGTCCTCTAGTTTCCACTGGGCTTGTAAATTGAGCTGATGCATTCTGGAAAAATTCAAGGTAGGAGTCTAACGGTTTCCTGCAATAGTCAGGATGAAGGATTGATCTGGGCATAGCTCCCAAGGGCAGGAGTGATAGCTGAGAGGTTAATGGCCCAGGATCTGGGTCCCCAGTCTGCAAAGTGTGACTCATGAGCTTGACCTCCTGAAAGGCTATAGCTCCTTGAGTTAGGAAAGAGACATCTCCACCCCCAAACCTGGCAGGGCAGAAAGCCATTCCAGAGCTTGGCCTGGATAGTGGCATTTCTTCATTCTCCGTGAATCCTTAGAGATGAACGAGCAAATAAACAGCTAACATTCTGGCCTCTGGGCCTCTGAACTGATGAAATGGCTGAATAATGGATGAAGCTGGACAGATTGCTTCAGAGAATGGGCACTGGGGAGGAGGATGGAGTAGGTGGAGGAGGAGAGCCAAGGGAAAGAGAATGGTGCTGGCAAGTGGAAATGCCATCGGGAGCACAGGCACGAGGGTTTTCCACTGAGAGCCTAGAAGTCCCCCAGGCCAGCAGCCCCATTATGGAAAGTGTCGGAGCTATTTGACTCAGAGACAAAAGAAAATTTGCATGTTACAAGGGAAGTACTTTGCACAGCAGGCATTTAGCATCAAAATGCTGGCCCCTGTTGTGCCCCCATCTCTGACCAAGCTAATGGGCAGGCATCCAGCCTTAATCAGTCTGCGTGCAATGACTGTGGTTAGATACCTGGGAGAGCTTCCTGACTGTGAGAGTTGTGGAATAGGCTAAGAGGGGACTGAGGCTACTTTTCCTGGGAGAGCTCACTACTTCCAGGAGTTAGTCTCCTCCATTTTATGGACAGCTCCAGTGGCAACGGCAGTCAGCCACTCAGTGGAGTAACTCATACTCCCTTCCCCTGCCCCACCTTGGGCAGTATGTTAGGAAGGGACAGGAGCATCTGGAAACTCAGCCTGGTGGCCTGGCACCATAGGAATGTGCCCGGCCTGCCTTGGGGAAGGCATCCTAGGGAGGTATGTAGGCGGGAGAACGGATAGACTGCTAGAGTATACATCAAGAAGATCTGGGATCATATCCTGCCTCTGGCACTTAGATTTTGTGTGACCTTAGGCAAGTCACTTTACCTCTGTCTGCCTCAGTTTCTTCAACTGTAAAAGAGGGATCATAATAGAATCTCCTAAGATTGTTGTGAGGATCATGTGAAACACTGTAAATAATACAGTTTACAAAGCTTGCAGTGCTGATTTTTATTATTATCTTAAGGATAAACTTCAGAGGAGCAAGAAAGCAGTGTAAACCAGTGGAGGTCCTCCCAGACTGTACCCACTCCACCTCACCGCAGCTCCCAGAAACCTCTGCCTGTGCTCCACTGTCCTAGCTAAAGCCCCCTGTTGACTTCTCTTCTTCTCTAAGGCTCCTTCACCTTTTTGCTCATTTGGTATATGCACAGCCTGATTGGGATGAAGGAAAAGTCCTATGCATGCCATCTCTTATTTCCTAATTGGTCCCTCAGCCCTTTTACTGCCAGTCTTCCTTGGCATGACCACAGTGGCACCTTCTGCAGCTCAGTCACTCTGCCAATATGGTATTCAATGCCAGAGCAAAAGGGAGACCCCTTCCTGAGCCCTTTAGATTAGAGCTGCTGGCCAGAGCCACTCAGCGTTCTCCTCCCGTGGGCAGGACACCAACTGTAGTTCAACTCCATATTCTGATTGGTCAAGGACTTCACCCTTTAACCTACTCAGCCACATCATATGCATCTTCTTCTTTAGACTAGCCTTCATTTCATATACCGAATGTCAGACTGGATTACTGCCTAGGCAAAGCCCTTTTGCCAAGAGGATGGGCTAGGGGGAGGAGGAGAGCGGGCATCATGCCTCCCGCAGCCTCTAGGCACCCACATAATTGGATTGAGCTGCTAGAATCAGGTTCTCTGGAGCTGACGCTGCCATGTTGCTCATCCTCTGGCCCTGGAAAAGATGCTTTGGCTCAGCCTCTTGTTGGGTTTGCTGTGCAACCAGCTTTTCCCATTAATAGATAAGGAATATCTTGAGTAGCACTTCTGTATAGACCCAACTTTTTAAGCATAAGAAGTGTTCAGAGGAGGCAGAAACCTCTCACTCACCTCTGACCTCTGTCATGCTTAGTTCAATTCTATTCTATTATGCTCAATGATCACTTAAAAGTTCCTACTATGTTTCAGGCATTGTGCTGAATATTGGGGATTCAAAAAGAAAAATGTAACAGTTCCTGCCCTCAAGAGGCTTACATTATACTAGTGATTTGAGGCCAGTGTGGCCAAGGACCGTGTGCCCAGGTCCATTTCTCAGGCCACAGAACTGCCCAGTTCAATGTCATCCAATTCCAACGTCATCTATATTGTCAATCTTGTCAAGATCACACTACTCCGTCCCCCTTGGCCCTCCTCTGTGCCACCTGTAGGATAATGTAAAGGCATGGCCAGGACCACTGACCAAGTGACCATAGCATTGCCATCTCAATACTTTCTAGGTTGCATTCAGTCCTGAAAACTTGTGTCATCTCGTCTCACCACGAGTTTCACTGTTGTTCATGTTTTATTAGTATAAGTGCCTTAAAAGCAGATCAGAGTCAACTAATTTGCTCATTAGTAAAAGGAAATTAGCCATTTGAGATCTGTTCTAATAAAATTAGCTTGGTGACAAATGCTTTGTTGCCATGTTTATTAATTACTATACTCTCTGCATTTTAAAATCGAGATCAGCCATCAACAACTCTTCAGGGATATTCCCACTGTTCCTCTTTTAAAAAATGTTTATTGATATGCTTTTCTTCTAAAATAAATCATTGTCATTTCCCAATGATATCCTCCTACAGAACTCTTATATTTAACGAGTAAATATAGTTAAAACAAAAAATGTATGCCTTTTCCTCACTTACTACCCACAATCTCTTTGCTGATAGGCATGTTTCACTGTAGAGTCTCCTCGACATCATTGGTCACTGCATCGATCAGAGATGTTTTTCAGTATTTTTTCATGAATGTTGTAAATCATTCTCCTTCCTTTTGTTCTGCATCAAATTCATACAAGTCTTCCTAAGTTTCTTGGAATTCTTCATATCTGTCATGTCTTATGGCGCAATTCCATTAAAACATCGCAATTTGTTCAGCCTTTTCCAATTGATGCACATCTGTTTTCCTTCTGATTTTTGCTATTGTAAAAAATGCTGATACAAATATCTCTCTGTATATTGATCCTTGATCTTTGGCCTTCTTGGGGATATATACCTGATAATTGTATTGCTGAGCATACATAAAGTTTAGGGATGTTTTTAGTATAATTTCATGATTGCCTAAACTTAGACCAAATCATAGCTCCAGTAACAATACATTAATGCACTTATCTTCTCCCTGTCCCTTTAATATTGATCATTTTTATCTTTTATCATCTTTGGTAATTTGATGAGCCTGAAGAGTGAAGCCTTGGGGTTACTGTAATTTAAAAGCCCTTCATAACCTAAGTCTCCTACCCTCACACCTTTCCAGTCTTCTTACATTTTGCTCCCCATCACATACTCTTTAGTCCAGTAACACTGGCTTCCCAGTTGTTCCTCAGACAAGGCACTCCATATCTTGGTTCCAGGCATTTCCTATGGCTGCCCCCACCTCCTCTCCACCACCATCCCCAGAATGTTCTTCTTCCTCTTTTCCACTTACTGTCTTCCCTGGCTTCCTTTAAGTCCCAACTAAAATCCCATCTTCTACAGGAAACTTTCTCTTAATTATAGGGCCTTCTCTACTTTAATAATTTCCTATTTATCCTGTATATAGCTTGTTTGTACGTAGTTGTTTGCTTGTTGTCTTCTCCATTAGGCTACGAGCTCTTTGAGGGCAGGGACTGTCTTTTGTCTCTCTGTATTCCAAGAGCTTAGCCCAGTGTCTGGAGCATAGCAGGTGCTTAATAAATGTTTATCCACTAAGTGAAGAGTGAAGCCTTAATTTGCTTTATCATATTATTGATTTTGTATGTTTTTTTCTTCTTATGGTTGTTGTTAGCTTGCATTTCCCCTTTTGAAAAACTGTCTATTCATAACCTTTGACCACATATTCACTGGGGAATAGCTCTTATTTTTATTATCTCTATCATGGCTATCTTATCTTTATCAGAGATATTTGCTTTAAAGATATTTCCCAACTGATTGCTTTTCTAGGTACATTTATTTTATTCATGAAGAAATTTTTCAATTTTCTGTCATAGGAATTATTCATTTTATCTTCTTTGATCACCTGATATTTCTTGCTTGGTTAAAAATTCTTCCATTCTCTTTTTTTAATGATGCGATCTTTTATACTTAGCTCACCTGTCCATCTGGAGTTGATTATGGTAGAAGGTGTAAGTGCTTTATAATATAATTTGAGAGTAGGTAATGAATCCCAGGCCCTCTTCATTCTTGCATTTTAACATTTTTTTTTTTACTTTGGAGATTTTTGACCTTTTGTTCCTCTAGATGAAGTTTGTTATAATTTTATCTAGTTCTATTAAGTAACTCCTAGGTAGTTTGATTGGAATGGCACTAAACCTCTGTATTAATTTAGATAGCATCTTCATTTATATTATATTGGTAAAACCCAACAATGGAGATAGAATATTTCTCCAATATTTGTTTCCTTTTTTTTTTTTCCCTTTATGGAGTGCTCTGGAGTCATATTCATAGAGGTCCCAAGTATATCTTGGTAGGTTGATTCTCAGATATTTTATGTGTCATCCCCTGGGAGGGTCTGGATTTGAATCATGAGTAACAGGAAAATCAGAACCACAACATGGTAATAAAAATAACTTTTATTAGTGATGATGGATAAAAACTACATTTTAGAATATTTAGCCTTTCCCCCAATTATCTTTAGAAATAGACCAGCTAGTGGTATTTCTTGGTCAAAGGGTATAGGCTATAAATTTTAAAAAAAGGAAAATACACAGGGAAATTCATGCTTTTAGGTACTGAACTAGTCCTTGGCTTCAAGGAATTTGTATTCTATTCAGAGGGGCATCTTGGTATGTTCGCCTATATGGCAAATAGAGATGAGGACTAGATACAAAGGAACTCTTAAATGAAGAAGTTTCTTCTACCATTGCAGGTTGGTGTCTTCCTTGCACCTTATAGTCTTACAGACTAAACTAGAACACTGGGGAGGTAAGTGATTTGCCTGATGTCACTCAGCTTCTATGTGTCAGAAGTAGAAATTGAATCAATCGGCTCTGAGGCCATGCCTCTACGCATGCATGTACCCCTCTCCTTTTTCTTATATACAAAATCAATACAAGATACTTTCTTTGTTAGGAACAGAAAGAAGGCTCATCTTCTTGGAATGGTTTGGACCAGGCCTGACTCAGGCCCACCTGTTGGTTTGGGATTTGGGTTTTGGGATTGGAATAAAATGAGGGACTCATAGGCCATCTAAGAGCAAACAAAAAGAGGTTCACTTAATAATAACATGAAAAAGATATTCAGTGAGGATATAGTATAGATTAAGTGGGGTGTAGATTCTCAGTCTCCCCATGGGCTCAGGCTGGCCGAAAGCATGTGCCAAGCTGGAGAATCCCATGACTTCTTATGCACTGACCTCCAAATCTGCTCCAACAGTCTGAGCCTTAGTCTTTTAGATCAATTAAATCTCAAGGACGAATCTCAATACCTTTTAAGGAAAAAAAAAAACTAGTCTGGCCTGCATAGGGTAGTTATTACTTCTATGTCAGGTAGTAATAATGTATTTGGAGGTTAGAAAGGTAGGTTGGGGCCGGGTTATAAAGGGCTTTAAAAGCCCAAAAGAGGAGTTTTCACCTGATCCTAAATCCAATAAGTCATCATTGGAATTCAACTCTTGGGGTCTTGCTTTTCATTTTTTCTCTGCACCTTCTTTCAAAATATAGCAGAGGGAGAAGGAGGTTTTTCTTTTTCTGCCCCCTCTCCTGTAGGAACAGCAATAATGACTTTAAAAGAAATACATGGGAGGAAGGAAATAAACATTTGTTACTATAGGTTAGGCTCTGTGCTAAGTCCTTTACAAAATTTATCTCATTTAATCTCCACAATACCCCTGGGAAGCAGGTGCTGTTATCATTCCCATTTTATAGTAAAGGAAACTGAAGCAAACAGAGGTTAAATGACTTGCCCAGGGTCATATCACTAAGAAGTGTCTGAGGCCAAATTTGAACTCAGGTCTTACTGACTCTAGGCCAAGTTCTCTAACCACTCCATACTTATGGCAGCAGGAGACGTGTACTTAGGCACAAGCTATCATTGCTACTGAGTAGGGAGGAGACATGAATTCCACCCCCACCACCACACTCCCATATCCCTACCTACACTTTGGAAGAAGGTGGTGAATTGTGAGTCCTCAAGAGCCAAGAGTTCCAAAGAGAATGAAAATCTTATTTAATAGGCTATGAGGAGTGACTGATTCTGTAGTAAGACAATCAACACGCTTGATTAGAAGATACAATTGATAAAACTGTATACTAACATATTATACTATATACTAAGTATGCTAACTGTGTGCTAACATATTCTGTATACTAACTGTATACTAACATATTCCCCCCTTTTTTTAAAAACACTTCAATGAAACCAACCAGCACATCAATAGTGTCTAACAGTATATGCAATATTCCATACCCATAATCTGTCAAGAAGAAACAGAGGAGCATTTTCTCAGTTCTTTTTCTGGGGCCAAGCCATTATATTTAGATAGCATTTTTTGTTGTTGTTCATTCTTGGTCTTGTGAGTTAGAGAGGCACCTATGTGAATGGAGGTGGGAGTGGGACAAGAGCGCTTCTGAACCTGGTGTGAGAGAAGAAGCATTGAGTATTGAGCTTTGAGCAAGATATAGTCAAAGAAGATTAAATCTAGAGTTAGAGTTAGAGGATCCAGACTTGAATCCCCTTTTTCCTACTTCCATCCTGTGTGACCCCAGGAAAAGTAGTTTAATCTCTTTTGGCCTTGTTTTCTCACCTGTAAAATCAGCACGTTGGGCTCAATCATACCCAAGGTTCTTTCTAGCTCCAAAGCCTATGGTCTTAAGGTAATTTCCAGCTTTGTGATCCCTGAGGCTTCTTTTGGAGGGAGCCCCTTTTCTAAGAACTCAAGAACATAGAGAAGGTACAAGAAGAAAAGGATTAGAATGAAGAAGCCTCTTAATAATAGAATGCAGGTCAGAGGATCATTGATCTAGTGATGAAAGGTACTTTAGAGATCACCTATTCTAGTCTGGACTTTTTATTTTTCAATTAAGAAAACAGGTGTAGGCAGATTAATGACGTGACTTACCCAAGGTCTTATTGGTAGGAAACATCAGAAGCAGGATTTGAACCAAGGGCATATTGGAAGAGAAGGGCAGGCGAGGGTGGAAGATGGAGAGGTGCAGGGCAGAGATGGTCGAAGCTGGGAGAGGAGGGAATAGTTTGAGGGGATGAGAGTCTTCCCCTCAGTAGACAGTGATTTAATCACAAGCATAGATAGGGAGAGGAGGAGATAGGAGTTTGTTAGCTATCAGATGGGGACAAATACCAATTGCCAGAATTTGTGCCCAAGAGACACCCACATATCTGGGCTGGATGGACCAGCCCCTCCTAAAGGCCAGGTGAAGCAGGAGATGACCTCCAAAAGTCACCAAGATGATATGATTATGAAGCAGCAAGCCATGGGTAGCTCCTGAATCAGAGGCCTGTCCCAGGGATCCAGAGCTATGTAGCAAAGCCTTCGCCTAGCCTCCCACCCAGCAGCCTCAGCCCCTTCCTTTCCCTCTCTCCTCCATCCCTTCTGTCCTGGTACAAATTATCTGTTCAGACAACAGCGACGTGTTTATCCCACAGGATGTGACTCTGAATATTAGAATGTCAGAAGCGGCTGCGTTTGCAATAAGTTTCTGTCAGATAGGAAATAAAAGAGGAGTTGCAGTTATTTAATTTGGAACTCACAGGCAAGTCGGTGGGCTGGGAGAATCACTGCCACTTCCCTAGCAGCTGATGCAGGGGTTGGTGGTTTTCAGTACCACCAGACACACATCTTGGACTGACAAGAGGGAAAGTTTGATGTGGGGGGAGAATTAACCAGACCCCCTTCCTGGACCCTCCTGACCATGATTTTTACTTCTAGAAGATAATTAGGGAGCATAGCTCTTCTTGCTAGAAATGTAAGCCGATATTTGAAACAGGTCTTAAAAGGAAGGAAACAAGCATTTATTAAGTGCCTACTATGTTCTAGCCCTCTAAGAACTTTAATAAGGACTTTGTAACTGTTATCTCATTTGATCTTCACAACAGCCCTGAGAGGTAAGTGCTATTATGGTCCCCGTTTTACAGCTGAGGAAACTGAGGCAGAGTTAAGTAACTTTTCCAGGGTAGTTTGTAAGTGTCTGAGGCTGAATTCGAACTCAAATCCACCGTATCATCTAGTTGCCTCCGACTGTTACTAGCTGTGTCTTAGAGACCATCTAGTTCAATCCTGTCATTTTGCAGCTGGGGAAATGGAGACCTGAGAATCCCATGAGGTTGAGTATTGCACAAGGTCATACACAGCACTCATAGGATTTGAACTCATGTTTTCTGACTCCAAATCCCATGCCCTTTCCATTACGCCATTGTGCTTGTCTTGAACTTCAGTTTCCTCCAACACTCTGCTCCCCTGATCTAGCTTGACTATATGTGCATATGTGTGCATGGTAATTTCGACTTCTGTGCTTTTTGCTTATGCCCAAAATTCCTATCCCTTTCTTCCTTCATCCCATCCAAACCCTGTCTATCCTTTAAGACCCAGCCTAAGATTGGGCCTCTTTTACCCCAAAACTGCTAGCCTAGGTTTCCTTAGTAGAAGTCATGAGCATAGAGGACTGAAAGACCCCCAAAGTATACCCAGGCCCATAGTGCCATGGAAGTCTCTGAAAACAATAGCTTTGGGCAGCTAGGTGGCGCAGTGGATAGAGCACTGAGTCTGGAATCTGGAGGACCTGAGTTCAAATCTGGCCTCAGACACTTACTAGCTGTGTGACCGTGGGCAAGTCACTTAACCCTGTTTGCCTCAGTTTCCTCATCTATAAAATGAGCTGGAGAAGGAAACGGCCAACCACTCCAGTTTCTTTGCCAAGAAAACCCCAAATGGGGTCACGAAGAGTTGGACATGACTGGAAAATGACTAGACAATAACCACAAATAGTTCCTGGCTTGGATTTCCCTCATGGGGTTTCAAAGGTCAATGTAGTTGCCTATGTGGCTGAATGTGCTGGATGATGATGGAATGGCAAAGTAGGAGCAAGACAATGAAGCATCGATTTTTGTTGTAACTAGAAGGAACTTAGAGATTCTTTATTCTCATTTTGAATGGAAGTTCAAAGAGGTGGTCATTTCCCTAAGGTTATAAAGCAGATTGGAAGAGGTGGAACTTGAACCCAGGTGTCTCAGGTCCCAATCTACATACTTTTTCTTGCACACCATTGCTTCATAGGGAAATCTGCTATTTTTTTTTTAACCTGTGATAGCAAGCAATGAAGAGTTAACCTGAGATCTGCCAGACAGAGAAAGACTGGAGATTTGGGATCCTGGCTGGATCTGCCTGGGTTTTAAGGGACAGCTCAGAACTAGGACACTCTTAGAATGGCTGATAGCATTACCCGGTATCATTTCCCCCTTCCCCCCCATCTCCCTGTTTCAAATGTAGGCTCAAATTATAGAGAGGAGCCAGGGAAGGAGATAACCCATGGGAGCTGAGCCTCATGAAATTGTATGCCACCTTGACTCTTAGGATTTGGCTTTATAATTTATAGGCCAATCATATTAGAACTCAGGCCCATGTGGCAATATTCAATTAGATTAATAATTTATCATCTCTGCTGATCGTTAGCTTATATATTATTCATGGCCAATAGCATGAGGAAGCCCTGAAATCCCTAAATTTACTGAGCCCCAGAATTGCTTCATTTTCGATGTCCATCAGCTATGGACTCTACCAGCCAGGGGGTGTGCACTGTGGCAGCCAGTTCCTCTCTACCTGACTGCTACCCTTTTAGCTCATGGACCCTGGAGTCCCTGATGCCTCTGTGGGAATGGCCTTGCCAAGTTGGGGGGGAGCCTGTGCATGCCTATGTATGTGCATAGGGGTATGTGTGTATGTGTGTGTGTGTGTATGTATATGAGTGTGTGCATATGTGAATATGTGTGTTCACGTAAGTGCGTAGGGTGTGTTATATGAGTGTATGCATATGTGAATGTGTGTGTTCATGTATGTGTATGTATATGAGTGTGTGCATATGTGAATGTGTGCTCATGTATGCAGGCTTGTGCCTACTGGGGCTTGTGAATGGGTAGGTAAAAATTCATCAAAGGTGAGGGCTTAGCCTGTTATTTTATTATTTCTTTTTTTAATAACCAAATTACAGATGCCAGTAAGTATTAAAGATTAATCCTGTAAATTCCTCTCTGAGCTGCTGCGATCCACTTCAACAGGGCCCCTTCCTTACAGGAATATATTACGGGTGGCTCTTTAATGAATTCTTCCTTTGTTAGAATAGTACCTAATGTAAGCACTTTCAAGCAACCAGTCCTCCCCCTCCTCTGGCTTCTCTTCCCTTTCTCTCTGCATGGCTCTCCCGACCCACTCCCCCTCCGCCCAATCCCCATCAGTTGAGAAAACAGTTTGTGGGGGTTATTCAATGGGTCTGGATGCCCTGTTCCCCATTCCGCTCCTCTATGCCAATTAGCCCCGCACTTGGGAGAAACTAGGAGGTCATTAACACTGCGGCCCAGACAACTGCAAGGAGACGGGAGAAAAGACAAAGTCAAGTGCTTCACTGTATCTTGGAGAGCCCCAGTGAGAGGAATCCAGGGATTAGAACACTGGGAGGGTCTCTAAGTGCTCAGCTAGTCTAGTGAGCTGCTTCTTGCCTGAATAAAAACCCTGACTGTCCCCAGGCAAAGCAACCCTTCCTCTGGGTTGATCCTGAGGCTTAGCAAGTCTTTTGTTTTCCAGAGAGAGAGAGAGAGAGAGAGAGAGAGAGAGAGAGAGAGAGAGAGAGAGAGAGAGAGAGAGAGAGAGAGAGAGGACACAGAAAAACCACTCCTCCTATTCGCACCTCGGTTTCCTCATCTATAAAGTGAAAGGGTTGGACCCAATGATCTTGTTCTCTCTCTTTTTTTTTTTTAAAGAATAAATTTTGTTGATTCCTTTTGTTTTTACATCATGTAACTTTCGTCTTTATCCCTTCCTGTCTCCCACCCAGAAAGCAATCCTGTATAATGAATATTTTTTAAAGAATAAATAAAAATTGTAGAGAAAATTCTAAGCAAAAGCGATGAATACATAAAAAAACTGACAATATATGCAAAGATCCACACCCACAGGCCCCTCCCTCTTCCCCTTGAAGAGAAGCATGGGGAGGGGACCTCTTCTCATATTTCTTCTATGGGGCCAAGCTTGTAATTTCACAAATTAATTTTCCATTGTTTGTGGTTGTTCTTTTCATTTACATTATTGCAACCACTCTATGTATTATTTTCTTGCCTTTCCTTACTTCACTTTGCATCGGTTCGTGTAAGTCTTTCTGCATTTCTTTGTATTCATCAAATTCATTGTTTCATCACATTCCATTCCGTTCACGTACTTTGTTTGGTCTGGCCTCAATCAACGGGCATCAATTTTGTTTCTAAATCTTTGCTACCACAGAAAATGTTACGCCAAATATTTTGGTTATTAATGACCTTCTTGGAGTATGCATGCAGCAGTGAAATTCCTGGGTCAAAGGCATGGGCATTTTTGCTACTGTCTTTGCATTAGCTAACTCCAGATTGCTTTTTAGAGTGGACTTGATTTCTCAGGTCCCTTTGAACTCTAAATTCTATAATTCTAAGGTCCTATGAATAACAGGGGCGATGATGACTATATTGCAATTTATGATGAATAACAGAAATAATTACTGAGTAGATAGCTGCTCTCCTGCCATTTCACAGGTAGGTTCCAGACAGAGGGAAGCAGTGGACTCCTCCTTCCTAGAGTCCAGCACTGCACCTTTTCACCTGGGGTCAGGGAGAGGTTGAGGTCGATGACTTCTGGACAGAGAGCATAGAATCATGAAATCTCTGAATGTCAGAGCTGGAAGGGTCTTCAGAAATTGTCTGGTCCAATCGTTTGATTTTGCAGAAAGGAAAACAGAAGTCTGGAAAGGTTATTACTCTCCCTAGGTAGTTGATCTGGGCTTTGTTTCTATCAATTACTGAATAACAATAATAACAATAACTAATAATGGCTAGAAATTTTCTGGCACTTTAAATATTATTTTACTTGTATTTTATTATTTCAATCTCATTTTTGCCTCATAACCCTGGGAAATACAGTGTTATTGTGATTCCCATTTTACAGATGAGGAAACTGAGGCTGAGAGATAAAGTGACTTGGCTCTACACTTAATGAAGAGACCAGTCAATATGTTCATTTAAGCTTCTTACATATTCAGTCAAACAAACGAGCAAACATTTTGATATTCATTGTAGAACTAAGGACAGTGCTGACTGATCCAGGCTGAGGAGCGAGTCTGGGCTCAGTGTATGTAGTTTGGGGAGGTGGGGGCAGGGGGACCAACTGACTCATCTAAAGTCTATTCTAGCTTTGGGAAAGAAAGGTGACTGCTCCCTCTCTCCACCTTTTCCCTGACTCTTCATTCAATTACCTCCCCATCCCTGACCGTGCCTGGGGCAGCCTTCCTGCCTCTCTAGCCCTAGCTATGCCTCTGGGTACTCTCACCAGGCAGATTCCCTTTTCCCTTGTTAAATACCAAATACTCCATGCGTAGGAGCAAGCCAGTTATCAATAAACCTCCCATAGCCATGTACTCTTCTAATCGATACCCAACTGGAGAGGAAAACAATTAGCAGCTTTTTATCCTCTGACAAGAGGATGTTTTTTGTTTAGAGTAGGAGTGTTGGGGGGAGGAAGGGCTAGAGACTGGGAATTAGCTCATGAATCAAATCCTAATGATTTTTTGGCCCTACAGAATTGCCAAGGTGGTTGTGGGAAGCATTGATGGAGGTTTTAGGCTTACACTCTAGTTTTCTGGTATGCATATGCTGGGTAGGTGGGTGGGTGGGAGTGGAGGAGAACATGGGATGGAGGCCATCAGAGGTCTCTGTTCTGTGTAAAGTGAAATATGCTTTTTGGGGCCCTTTTCAGCACCGAGTCAATTATATTGAAATACAGCTGCTGTCTGTCTCTCAATAATATATGATAATATATGCTAATGTATATACGGATATGCACACAAGGACAGCTAGGTGGTACACTGCATAGAACTCCAGGCCTGCAGTCAGAAACACCTGAGTTCAAATGCAGCCTCAGACAGTAACTGTGTGATCCTGGGCAAGTCACTTAACACTGTGTGCCTCAGTTACCTCATCTGTAAAATGAGCTGGAGAAGGAAATGGCAAACCACTCCAGCGTCTCTGCCAAGAAAACCCCAAATGGGGGTCATGAAGAGTCAGACATGACTGAAATGACTGAACAACAACAAATATACATCAAAACACATATTTACATAAATATATACACACATATATTATTTTACATATATTCATGTATTATTTTTGTCCTTATTTTACAGAAGAGCTTATATATATGTATATTGGTATCGTACACAGGTATAGATGTACATGTGTGTATTGTGCATATACATTGATACACACACACAAATTTCCAAGTTAAGAACCTTTGCCCTAGACACCGGTCTTTTGGTATGAGCACACTAGGCCACAGTCTTGTCATGGCCCAAGCTCCAGATGTACTGAGAGTTGGAAGTGACCTTGGATAACATTTACTCATATTTCCTTTTACAAAAGAGGAACAGTGATGGACCCAAGCTTAGCAGTAGTAAGTAAAAGAGTTGAACTTTACCCCCTGGTTCCCTGATTGGAAATTCAGTGGTCTTCCCTATGCATCTGGGAAAAGGCCTATCTCAATGGCCTCCATCCCATGTTCTCCTCCCCTCCCACCCACCCACCCACCTACCCAACACATACATACCAGGAACCCTTTGTAACACTTTTTTTGTTGTTGAGTCGTTGTTTCTATCATATCCTACTCTTTGTGACTCGATTTGGGATTTTCTTGACAAAGACCCTAGAATGGTTTGTCATTTCACTCTCCAGCTCATTTTACAGATGAGGAAATTGAGGCAAATGGGGTTAAGTGACTTGCTCAGGGTCCCACAGCTAGTAAGTGTCTGAGGCCGGATTTGAACTCAGGAAGAGGAGTCTTCCTGACTCTATCCATTGTGCCACCTAGCTGCCCCTAGTTTATAACACAAGCTAACATTTTGTAACTCTAGTTAAGGGATTTCCTCCCCTGCTCCATCGTTGCCAAGCTACGTTTCAGTCATTACAGCAGTATCCCCCTCTGTCAAAAACAGAGAGCTGTAGGCATTCTCCTCTATTCCCTCTAGATATTGGCCAGAGATAAAGAGTCATATGCTCTTATGATCCTGGACCCCAGTACCCCAACATCTGTTGAGATTTCCCTCGCAGGACCTTCAGTCAGGAAGTGGGATGGGGAGATAGTTATTGGTCAATATGTTGGAGTACCTTACTGAGAGCCCCATTCCCACCCCCATCCCCTCCTTCAGAATTTTAGACCTGGGATAGACCTTAGAAGGAAACCCCTCATTTTGTAGATGAGAAAGGTGAGGCTCAGAGAGAGGAATGTATCAGAGCCAAGACGTGAACCCAGGTCCTCTGACACCAAATCTAGCACCCTTTCCACCATGGCACAGACTTGACTCATAGGGATTATCTGGAGTAGTCCCACAGCGACAGATATCTCTCAGTAGGTCTCTGATGGCGGTTCTGCAAATCTACGGCAACAGCTGTCTCCCGACGACAGGAGCACTTGTCTTCTTCAAACAAGGCCAAGAGGACAGAGAAACCTGGGAAGGCAGCCTCCTGGATCTGGAGAGGGAGGAGAAAGAGGGAGAGATGGGGGGGAGAATCAAGAGATATGACTGCTCTTCCTGGCTCTCCTACTAACTTGCCACATGGCCTCGGGCAAGTTACACCACCTCTCTAGGCCTGTTTTTTCATCTATAAAACGACAGCAGCATTTAGATAATAAGAGCTCATATTTCTATCTCTAGGGTCATTCCTCTCTCTCTCATTCCATGATTTTCTGAAACTCCAGGGTACGGAGTGGGAGAATCAAACTGTTGAAAACCGTAGTTGGCATTGGAATGAGAATGTATGCATCAGCCTGACTTTCAGATGCAAGTAACTGCCTTGACTTGTTCATCTTCTGGTTTTTGAATACAAGGTCATAAGCTATAACAAGATCTAGATCTATATTTATATCTATATGCATAGATTATAGATAGACAGATAGATATACACACATACATGTATATTTTTTGTTGTTCAGGCGTTTCAGATGTGTCTGACTCTCTGTGACCCCATTTGGGATTTTCTTGGCAGATATACTGGAGTGGTTTGCCATTTCCTTCTCCAGCTCATTTTAGAGATGAGGAAACTTGAGGCAAATAGAGCTAACTGACTAAGCTAGTAAGTGTCTGAGGTCAGATTTGCACTAAGATCTTGAGTGGGAGGAGGTAGTACCTAAGCTGTGCCCTTAAGAATTCCATATGATGGAGGTGGAGCGAGCATATTCTAAACATGGCGAGTGGGGAGTTCATGTGCAAAAGCAGAGGAAATGGAACCAGAAGGGACCTTAGGGGGTCATCTAGTCCAATGTTTAGTGAAGTCAAATTGCTCTAGACCAGACCGTTGGCTACACGAATTAAGATGAGGCACCATCTCTACGTTGGCCTAAAGCATTCTCTTCCCAGCTTTCTGCTCCAGGCTCAATGCTTTATCCACTGCACCACCTAGCTGCCTCTCTCTCTCTCTCTCTCTCTCTCTCTCTCTCTCTCTCTCTCTCTCTCTCTCTCTCTCTCTCTCTCTCTCTCTTCTCTCTCTCTCTCTCTCTCCCTCTTCTCTCTGTCTCTCTGTATGTACGTATATGTATATATGTATGTGCATACATACGCATACACACATATATACACACATGATTGTATATCTGGAGCTGGAAGGGACATCGGAGGTTATTTAACCCAATCTCCTCATTTTATAGATGAGAATATTGAGGCCTAGGATAGCTTTCTCAAATAGCAAGCCATGCATATCTAGGTTCAAGGTCTTATAGGTAGTAAACACAAGAGGTGGAATTTGAACCTGGGTCCTCTGGTTCCTTGTCAATGTTCTTTCCTAGGTTCAGAGGTGTCAAGCTGACTTTAGAGGTCATCTACACCTACTCCTTATTTTACAGAAGAGGTAACATACCCAAGAAGGATAAATGGCTTGCCCATATAGGTAGCAACTGGTGGTGCTGGGTTTGAACCAAATACCTCTGCATCCAAAACCAGTGTTCTTTTCACTGAATCTGGAATTCCAAATACCTGAGCTGTGCCAAATTCCTTCACCTTGGACCTGATAGACAAGTCACTGAACCTCAAACTTCTCTGCAATAGGAGAGAGGTTGCCAAGAATAAATGTTAAAAAAAATAAATACCGATAGCTGGACCTTCATTTTAGTGATGCCTCTGGGGCCCATTCCAGGCAGGATCCAGCAAAGTAGCACTGCCAGACTCCGATGGGCCCAGGCTCAAAGCCCCAAATGGTCATCTCAGTCTATGCTTAATGTTTTATTTTGACAACATTAAAACCCCAATCCCTAATTGCTATTGTCTGCCTAAAGTGGCACCAGGGCATTTGGGATGATGCATGAGTCTTGGAGTCAGGATAATTGATGGGATCCATCCTTCTTCCTTCTGCTCAATTGAACTTAATTTGGATGATTTTCATTAGCCCGTCTGGCTGGCCTTGCTTGCCACAGGGGTGGGAGGCTAATGGAGCTGCCCAGGGCCCTGGGTGTTCTATGGCCCTGGCATGCACTGTGGTGCACTGTGGTTATTGGGTGGTGCCCAAGTCAAGGAATCAGGTTGTCAGAGAGATGTGGATTGATAATTTGAAAGTTCCCCACCTGCAGAAGAAAGGCAGTGAATACCATAGATGTTCTCTATCTTCTGTTCTGTTATGGACAGTGGGGTGTGTGTGTGTGTGTGTGTGTGTGTGTGTGTGTGTGTGTGTATGTGTGTCAAACTGGTTATGTCCTCACTCTTTCCTGGCCTACCTAGGAGCAGAAAGTTGGGAAGGGATGACCCCTAAGGTCCCTTCTGATTCCATTTCCTCTGCTTTTGCACATGAGTTTCCCATTCATCATGTTTGGAATATGCTCACTCCACTTCCATCATGTGGAATTCTTAACTTCCTTCACGGCACAGCTTAGGTACCACTTCCTCCCACACAAGGCTCTTTCTGATACCTCCAGTTAACAGTAGTACTCTCTCTCAAAATTTCTTTCTATATGCTTTGTTTTTATTTACTTGTGTATTTGTTTTATTTCACCATCCTCCCCAAGCCCCAGCTTCTCTTCCTTCCAATAGAATTTACCCTACTTCAGGGCATGGAAAAGTTTCATTTTTTAATTTTTATCTATGGTGCCTGGCATAGTTCACTAGCCAGAGTAGTGTTTAAAATGTTTATTGAATTGAATGTACAATTCTATGATTCTATTAAGTACAATAGACTTTCATCCCCTACTGTACAGACTTTCAGTTCAGTTCAGTTCAGTTCAGTTCAGTTCAGTTCAGTTCAGTTCAGTTCAGTTCAGTTCAATGCAATCCTGAATTAGAGCTCAGGGTTGTCAGCTCCCAGCCCTTGTGATCATGGTCGAGGTGGCCAGTAGCACCAGGGACAGGGCTAGACATCGTTATTTCTCTCACCATTCTCGTGCTTTCCTTCCTCTTTCCAGAGATGATGAGTGGGGCCTGGAGCGCATCACCAAACAATCTCGCATGACTTGACTTTTAGTGACAACTCTGCTGTTGCTGTTGTTCATCCTTCCTTCTCCACAACCTTAAATTCAGTGACACTGGTGTGATCCCTAGATTCTGGAAGCTTATAGTCTGAGCCAATCTCCAGCTAGCTGAGTCAGAACACTGAGGGAAAGTGTAAATATGTGCTAAAATCTCATATTCATGTTCATGGCAAGTGTATATCTGGGTTGAAGAAAGAAGGAGGAAATGGACAAAGTATGGATGAGCCAGGATGGGCCTGGATCAAGTCATTCTCCTGCTTTTTCCAATAAACCTCAGAAAGATAATAAACGTGATAGATTGGATGTTTCCAACCTTGGGTGCTTGTACCTTGGAGGTATGAAAAGATCCATTTAAGAAAGGGAACAGATTGATATCTCCTTAGACATCTCCTTTCCCACCTGGATGCATTCATTTTGGATTTACTCCTCCACAATGCCTCCAATAAACTCATCATTGGGAAATTACATTATCTAGCAAGATCCAATCAGCCTTGTTACTCAAACCTCAAGAGTACCCTCTGTCCTTCTGTTTGGGGTGGAGCCATAATTTACTCCATTTAAGGAGAGGGCACAGGATGGACATCTTAGTCACCTCCTTATTTTCCACCTGGCTGTGTTCATCATGGACTTTTTGGGCTTCTACATTATGCCCCAAGATGCTAGGTCCCTTCTCCCTTCTTCCCTGCCCCTCTTTCAACTTTCTTTTGTGGGTTGTTCTCTCTTATTAGATTGTAACTTCCTTGAGTGTGGGTACTATCTTTGTTTTTTATATTTGTATCCCCAGAAGCTTAGCACAGTGCCTAGCACATAATAGGCACTTAATAAATTTTTATTGATTTTCATCCTATTGAAATTAATCTATTTTATTTTTTATGTGTGGGGAAGCTAGGTGACACAGTGGATAGAGCACTGAGCTTGGAACCAGAAAGACTCATCTTCATGAGTCCAACTCCAGCCTCATACACTTACTAGCCTGGGCAAGTCACTTAACCCTGTTGATCTCAGTTTCCCCATCTGTAAAAGGAGTCAGAGAAGGAAATGGAAAATCACTCTAGTATAAGGTCATGCAGAGTTGGACACAACTGAAAAATGACTTAACACAATTTCTGATGTGTATCTGTATGGTAAGCTCTGGAATGTAATTCCTTTCAGGTTGGGAAGGGGATAAAAGAAGATATTCAGAAAGCCAAGGGGTAAGGTATAGAAAAAGGTTGGGAACTCCTGCAATAGTTGATACTCAGTTTAATTCAATAAATATTTACTAATATTTATTTAGTGTTACTATTTACTACTTTTAATATTACTATTATTTAAATATTTACTAATATTTACATGCAAGGTATTGCACTAAGAGCTGGGGAAACAAAGATGAATCCTTGCCCTCAAGGAGCTTATAATCTATTAAGGGAAATGAGAGATCCATCACTACTAGTAATATAAATTGGAATGAGATGAATGTAGAAGAGGAGTATGAGAGATTTGGGTAGGGAGGGATTCTTTCTAATTTGAGGGTAAGGAAGAGAGTTAGTTAGGGAAGGCTTTGCTTGAGCACAGCCTTGAAGAAAGAAAAGGATTTCACAGAGATATGGAAAGAATCATTCTTGATATTGGAAAGAATCATTCCAAATCCATGCAGTGCTGAGTGGGCAGGCTGAGACTAGCTAACAGGTCCAGGTCCAGTTGGCTTAGGCATAGAGCATGGGAAGTGGGACAAAGTCAAATAAAGAAAATAGGATGAAGACAGACAGAAAAGGATCTTGAATGTCAGAGTAAGGAGTTTGTGTCTTACTTTTTTAGGCAATGAGAAGCTACTGGAAGATTTTTTTTCCCCCACTGGGGAGTGATATGATCAGATCTGTTTATTAGGAAGCCAAATTTGGCAGCTGTCCAAAGGATGGATTGGAGAGAGGGAGAGATTGGAGGCAGGAGTACTAGTAAGGAGGCTATTAAACTCATCCAAGACAGAAGTAATGATTGTCTAAATGAGGATGGCCTCAGCAACTGGAGTAGAGGAGAGAGGGGATACAAGAGGATAGGGGTAAGAGATGTTACAGAGCTATAAAATACACCTGCAGGACTTGGGAAATGACTGACTATGATGGTAAGGGAGAGGGAAGAGTGAAATAATAACTGAAGTTTTTAGTTTGGGCAATTGGGAGAATAGTAGATATTCAATGACTTAGTTTAAAGACACAATGAATGTTAGAGCAGGGTTAGCTGTCATCTGATACAACCCCATCATTTTACTGATGATTAAACTTGAGACCCACTGAGAAGTAACTTGCCCAATGTCTCAGAGTGGTAGTTCTGGGATCATATCACCATCAAAGAAAGGTGTGTGTCCTTGGCATTGTGTTCTGTATCCTCTTCCAACTCTTCCTGTTGGGATACCACAGACCCCACCTCATTTTTATTTCTGTAGACAGTGGATCTCCAGGGCGGGAAATGCTTGTAATGCTGGAGTGTTTGAAGACAGTGGCAAGGTGGGTTCAATTTGAGGGCAGATGGGTGGGCTAGGAGGAGGTGGGGGGCTCACGCTGGGTCCAGATGACTGTCTCTCTCCTTGGAATTGGCACTGGTCCGTTGTTGGGGCCAACTCCAAATCTGAGAGCTGGGGCTTCCTTGGACAAAGAAGCCAGGGAGGGGAATGAGCCTCCCTTGCACAAATGGGGCCTGGGGCTGGGAGTGTTTGTTGAGAGGGCTGCTGCTGCCTGCTGTTGGCCGCTCCAGAGCTGCTGGCTCTGTCCCCAGCTCCAGTGACACTGAAGGTAAACAGCTCTTGTCAGAGTCGATTTCACGTTGATATTTTTATCACATATCAGGGCCTGGCACCATGGCAAGGAATGTCAGAAGCAGAATGTTAAATAATTTCTCTAAATAATGTACGCTTTCCGGGCTGACTGGAGGGAGGAGGAGCAGAGGGAGAGAGATGTTATTTTTGGCTTTGTTTTCAGTGTATGTGTATGTGCAAGATGCATTTGGCTTCTGAATTCCCCGGAGTTTTCCTACTGACAGTTGCACACAGGCTTTCTCCTGTAGATGAGTGGTGCTGACCATAGGAGAGGGAAGAGGAGGAGAAGCCCTGCTGGGAGACCCAGAGAGGGAGAGATGAAGGCAGGGAGGACAGCTGGAGGCAGAGGGAGGGATGGAGGGTGGGAGAGAGAGAGAGAGAGAGAGAGAGAGAGAGAGAGAGAGAGAGAGAGAGAGAGAGAGAGAGAGAGAGAGAGAGAGAGAGAGAGAGAGAGAGAGAGAGAGAGAGAGAGAGACAGAGACAGAGAGAGAGACAGAGAGACAGAGACAGAGAGACAGAGACAGAGAGAAGAGAGAGATGAGAGAGAGAGAGACAGAGAGACAGAGACAGAGAGACAGAGACAGAGAGAAGAGAGAGATGAGAGAGAGATAGAGAGAGAGAGAGAGAGAGAGAGAGAGAGAGAGAGAGAGAGAGAGAGACAGAGACAGACAGAAACAGCCAGAGCCAGAGACAAAGACAGAGTTCAGGAAGGGTGGGAAGAGACAGGGAGGGCAGAAAGAGATACAGATAGGTGAAGGGCAAGGAGAGAGGCAGAGGGAGAACAAAGAGAGACACACAGAAAGACACACAGAGAGACAGAGAGGAGAGACAGAGACAGAGAGACAGACACAGAGAGAGAGAGGAGAGAGAGATAGAAACACAGACAGAGAAAGAGAGAGAGAGAAGAGAGAGACCACGGGGGGGGAGAGAGAAGAGAGAGAGAGGAGAGAGAGAGAAAGAAAGAGACAGAGAGAGAGAGAAAGAGACCACGGGGGGGGGAGAGAGAAGAGAGAGAGAGGAGAGAGAAAGAGACAGAGACAGAGAGAAAGAGAAAGAGAGAGAGAGAGAGAGAGAGAGAGAGAGAGAGAGAGAGAGAGAGAGAGAGCGCGAGCAGGGAGAAACAGACAAAAAAAGTGTGCTAATGGTAAAGGGGTGGGCATCAAGTGGAGAGAAAGGAATATATAGAGATGAAAGGAGTGTAGAAAGATATACAAAGAGGTGAGGGATAAGGAGAGAGGCAGAGGGAGAGAAGGGAGAGACAGAGAAAGTGTTTATGAGGTGGAGCAGAGGAAACTGAAGAGTTGGGGAGAGATAGAGGGAAAGGGAGAAAGAGACAGAGACAAAAAAGGAGAGAACAGATTTGGGGGAGGGGGATGCTGTTGCTGGAAGAGACAGAGATGGAATGTGTGTATGGAGAGGTGAGGAAACGAGATGATGGTGGAGCCAGAAAAAGAGAGAGATGAAAGAGAAAGAGAGAGAAAAGGAGAGAGGGACTCTATGCATGGAGTGGGGTGGGGAGAATGTAACAGGGAAGTCAAGGAGGGAAGGAGAGAGGGCGAGGAGAGAGACTGAGGAAGAGATAGAGCAAGAGTGAGTATCGGGGGAAGGAGCAGTGGAGCCAGGGAGAGACAGGGGGCACAGAGAAAGAGACATAGAGGGAAGGCAGGGAGAGAGAAGGAGGCATGGAATTAGAAAGAGGACAAAGAGACAGAAACAGAGAGAGGCCTGGGAAAGAAAGAGAAAGAGAAAGGGAGAAAGCAGATGGGGGCAGAGAAAAGAGAGAAGGCAAAGAAGGGGTATGGGTGGAACAAGAAAAGGTAAAGGTTGTAAAGGGCAGAAAGAGGCACAGATAGTAGAAGATAGAATATAGGCAGAACTTGAGGAGAGGGCTTGTTTTTTGTTTTTCCTTAAATGAGTCTAACCTGTATGTTGGGTTAACTTATTCTGATATTTTAGATCATGGCAACATTGTGCCCCTCACATTGCTTTATTTCCCTTTGCCTGGGAGAGGAAGATGTCTAGTCAGCTAATATATCACAAGTGATATGAGGGGAGGAGCCAGAACCCGCAATCTCACCCGTGATTGTAGATGGTCTAACAAGTTCTGTCCTGAAGCCCAGGATTCTAGAATCCTGGAAGGGGTGCTGGTGAAGAGTGGGGAGAGATTACTTATTCCCTTTGGGATCCGAGTTACAGATTAATTCAGACAGTGTAGGTGCCATTTGGTCTGGGATTGGGTCAATTTTTAAAATCTGCACTTTGAATGACCTTGCCCTAGTGTATTAGCCATGGGTTTGTATAGTCTTTTTATCTGTTTAAAAAAAGACCCAAACCTAAAGAATGCACTCTGGTCTGGAAATATGGTGATAGGGGTAGAAGGAAATAACAAAAATGAGTAGCGAAAACAGGTGCTAGGATATTTGGCAATGCCAGAAGATGGGAGATCGTTAACTAGGGACCCAGTCAAGTGAGGCTGACCTTTGAAGCCAAGTAGGGACCCAGAAAGTCAAAGGGAATAATATCTTGATATGGAAGTTAAGTGATTAGAGAAACTTTAGAAAATGGTTAAAGGTGGAAGCCCTGGGGGAAAAGACAACAGTTTTTCAGTTGGATTATAAGAGGTGACAAGAAAGAAGTACAGAAGAGAGCTAATGCCATCAGTATCCAATAAATACGTATTGAACTGAATTGAGAGCAGGCAGAGATGGAGAAGGAAGAAGGGAATGAGAGAATGAAAAAGACACAACCAGAATCAGAGTAGCGCAGAAAGTGATGGAAGGAATGGGAAGAAGAGGGAGGCACAGATGGAGAGAAACAAGGAGAAAGAGAGGCAGAGGATGAGAGAAAGATTGGGAGAAAGAACACAGATCAGGAGAGGTGGGGATAAATTTAAAGGAGGAGGAATTGGAGAGAATGAGAGATGGAGAAGCCAGATGAGTAATAAAAATAAAGAGGCCAAAAAAGAAAGAGGAGGAGAAGGAGAAAGGGAGAGGCAGGCTTTAGGGAAGGGGATTCAGTAGCAGAGGGAAAGAGAGGAGAAGAAGAAGAGTGTACAGTGACGGAATTCTTGTACTCAAATGAGTGAAAATCATGCCTTTTGTTGGATTTTCTCGCTGCTGTTCAGCGACTTCCTGAAGAAGTTGTTCAGAGCCTTGGGCTTAGAATGAGAAAACCTGAGCGTGAGACTACATTTACTGGTGGCGTAACCGTGGATGAGTCACTTAACTTCCTCAGGCTTTGGCATCTTTATCTGAAGAATGGGCATACCTACCTTACTAGTCTGTTGTAAGGATCACATGAAATGCTTTGTAGATGCGAGTGCCATATACATGTAAGGTATTGGACAAAAAAAATAAACCTTTTAATTTTTGTATTTTGTTTTTTACATGATAGGATTATAGATTTAGAGATACATGGGACCTTAGAGGTCATGGAGTTCAGGCCTCTTATTTTACATCTGAATGTCAGAGAAGGGATATGACTTACTCATAACACAGGGTATTAAATGGAAGAGCTGAGATTTGAACCCAGATCCTTGGACTCCAAATCCTTTACTCTTTCTACTATCCTACTTTGCTTGCCCGCATTCTCCATATACCAGGATACCATATTCTCTCTATACCAGGGGGCATTCCTTGTAACAAAGAATTAAAAAAAAAAGAAAGAGGAAAAAGGCAGCTAGGTAAAATGAACATTATCAACTGAGTCTTCCAGCCTAGATCGTGAGGACTGATTTTTCAGGGTTTGAGATCGTCTAGTGATATGGCTCCCAGCTCTGGAGCTGGAAGGGACCTCTGAGGCCATCTGGGTCAACTTTCTCACTTTATAGGTGCAGAACTAGAGGCTGGGGGAAGTTGGTGCCTGTGTAAGTTGGCACAAGTAGGAAGAGTCAAAGGCATGTGTTGAATACAGACCATCTGACTTGAGAGCCAGCAATTTCCCCCTTAGACTAAGTAGAGGAGGGTGTCTGGTGGAAATCCTTTGATGAACAAAACTAGGATTTTCCTGCTTTTACTAGCTAGTTGATACTTAAAGAACCTACTTCATCTCCCCTCTTTCTGTCCTTTCTTCTTTTTCCTAGGCGCCCCAGGAAAAGAAGTCTGAGATCTGAGAGCATCGGGAGTACCAATTCATTATCTCCATTATCTCGCTAGATCCTCTTAAGAACCCAGTGAGATGAGAGTAGGTATTATCATCCTTGTTTTACAAATGAAAAAATTGAGATCTTACAGAGGCTAAGTGAATTCTCTGAAGGTCACACAACAAGGCAGGAACAGGGGTGGGACTAAGGCCCCCTGCTTGGTTCTTGGATGGTACTACCACCGTCTTGGAGAAGAGCCCCTCAGCATTGCTCTGCACTGGAGGAGCAGCTATCAGGCACCAGAAACAGAAACCCTAATCAACTAATCAATCAGTCAAACCCACAAGCATTTATTAAGCATATGCTGTTAACTCCATTGCAACACGCCTAACAAGTGGTCATCCAGATGTTACGTGAAGACTTCTGGTGAGAGAGAACCCTTGCTGGAGCCCATCTAAGATTTTTCCAGGCTAGTGCAGTCTGACCTGACTCACATGGACCTGTACGTGTCCAGAAAAAGCACCATGGGCCAGAGGGAATCTTTGTGCTTAGGAAGCAGCTGAAGAAAGAGCATTGGCTCTTCAGAGGACCTGAGTTCAAATCCCACTTTTGACATTTGCTACCTGTATGGTCATGGCCAAGTCACTTTATCTCCCATAGTCTCAGTTTCCTCATCTGTCAAACGAGGGGTGTGTGGACTTGTTGGCCTTTGAAGTCTCAGCTCTGGATCTGTGAGTGACCTTTTAGGTCTCTTCCAGTTCTAAGGTTCTAGGCAAACCACATGTATATGGGCACATGTTCTTTTGAGACTAAAGAGTTGAGTCTGACCAGAGACAGAGAAAGGGCCAGATTACCTGTGGTGAGTAAGGTTTTAGAGGACTCCAAGCTCAATACAAGTCAACAGTGTGACATGATAGACTGAAAAAACCAATGTGAACATTTATTGTTCAGTTGCATCTGGCTCTTCAAGATTCAGTTTGGGGTTTTCTTGGCAAAGATGGTGGAGTGGTTTGCCATTTCCTTCTCCAGCTCATTTTACAGATGAGGAAATTGAGACAAACAAGATTAAGTGACTTGACCAGGGTAATGCAGCTAGTAAGTTTCTGAGGCTGGATTTGAACTCATGAAGATGAGTTTTTCTGACTCCAGGCCAGGTACTCTATCTATTGTGCCACCTCGTTGCCCAATGTAAACACATTTTGCGTTACTTCAGACTTAGTGTCCAGAGGGAGGGAAGTGATTTCCTGTGGTCAGACCACATGTGGAATATTGTGTTCAGTTCTGTACCCCACATTTTAAGAAGGAGGCTAGTGAGCTGGACAGTGTCAAGGGGAGGTCAGCAAGGATTAAGAGGACTTGAAACCACGGCATAGGAGTTTTGGCTGAAGGAATTTGGGATTTTTAGCTGCAAGAAGAAAGACTGGGAGATGGGGGTGGGGTGGGACGTGCTTGACTGGAATCTCTAACTTGTTTTGCTTCACTCCAAGAGGCAGAACTAAGTAAAAGGAATGGGTGGAAGAGGGAGGGAGGGAGGGAGAGAGAGACAGAGAGAGACAGAGATAGGGAGAGAGAGACACACATACACAGAGACAGAAAGAGACAGAGAGATAGAGAGAGACAGACAGAGACAGAGAGAGAGACTGAGAGACACAGAGAGAGATAGAGATAGAGACAGAGAGTGAGACAGAAAAAGAGACAGAGAGAGATAGATAGAGATCCTAATAATTTGAGTTTCCCAGATGTAGACTGCACTGGTCTGGGGGGAAGCAGTGGTTTTAAGTAAGAACTGGATGTAAAGTAGAGGAAATTTCTTTGTAGGTAGAGTATGGACTATATAACCTTTGAGGTCCTTCTGCATCTGAGTTTCTATAATTCTGTGCAAAGAGTGGCTCATAGTCAATGTATTGATTGGTCAGATCAGAGGCTGGTGTGTGTGTGTGTGTGTGTGTGTGTGTGTGTGTGTGTGTGTGATGGTGCTCAGGCATGGAGCTGTAGATGGGCAGGGAGTACTACTTTCTACCTTGGGGAGAGGGGTTCTGAGATCAGCTCCTGTGACAGGGTGTGAATGACAGGAGATGGGCCCCCTGCCTGGAAAATCATTTCCTGGGAGACCCTATTGGGAGGACTTTGCCTAGAGGCAGTTTGCTGCCAGACTGTACCACCCTGGTATCATCCCCACTTTCTGCATCCTTGTCCCTCACCCTCCAAGCTCAGCAGCTGGAGGGAGGAAAGGCCCTTGCTGGGCCCCCTGGTACTTTAAATGTTTAGGTTTCTGTCACCTTGACTGCTTCATGCCCCCTGGGCACCTGTGCCTATTATCCAGCTCTGTTCACTCTTTGGGGCTTGTACCTGGCTTGTCAATGAGACTGTGCCCAGGGCCTAAATGAAATCCAGCAGTCTGACTAAAGACAAGTCAGTCAGTCAGGGACAAACTAATTCAATCTTAAGTTTGTATATTGTTTTGCAGTTGGTAAAAACCTTTCAGTAACTTTCTTTTGGACCTTTCAATAGCTTGGTGAGATAGCTAAAACATGTATTATTTCCTTTTTTTTTTTTTTTGCAGATTAGGAAACTGAGACTCAGAGAGATTTAGCGACCTTCTCAATATTATACAAGTAGTACAGGGTAGCTGCATCTAAGTCTTTTGAGGCCAGGTTCCCAGGGAAAAGACTTAAAGTAGCAATACTCAAGATAGTTCCTGAAGTGCCCCAGGAGGATGCCCTGGAACCTTTGAGCTTTTCGGTAAAGTGCTGGTGGGTGATTATCCTTGCCAGGGGAATGGAAGGAAGAGGAAGGAATAAGCATTTATGGAGTGCCCACTCTGTGCCAGGCACTGTGCTAAGCACTTTACACATATCCCATTTGATCCCCACAACAACCCTGTGGGGTAGGTGCTGTTATCCCCATTTTACAGTAAGGGAAACTGAGGGAAACAGAAGTTAAATGTCTTGCCCAGGGTCACACAGCTAGTCAATGTCTGCAGTCACATTTGAACTCAGGTTTCTCTGACTCTAAACCCAGCTTCTATCTATTGGGCTACCAGGGTTCTCTCTTAACTGCTGCCTTCCAGGACCTAGGACTACATCCAGCTTTTAAATTGGCTGCTTAGAGTTAGGAGTTTAAGGCAAATTGCTCATGGCACCAAATGCTCTTGGATACAGAGGCAGTTTTGTCAGGCAGGGGGGCACTTCTGTCAATCTGTCAACCTGAGTGAATAAGAGGAAGAGGGAGGGGTCTCTGAGCAAGAGATAGAAGAGTCTGTGCATTTTGGGTTGGGAGAAAATCTGTTCAGTCATTCAATCTATCAGTCAGTTGGTTATCCACCTAATCATTTGTCCATCCATCCATCCATCCATCCATCCATCCATCCATCCATCCATCCATCTATCCATCCACCCATCCATCCATCAAGAGAATCAGCCACTAACATGGCTATTATAAAGGATCCAGACCTGGACCTTAGTTCTTAATGCAACTTCATAACTTGCCTTTGGTCCTACCTAGGTCTTTTCCCTTCATTACTTTATAGTCAAGTCAAGTCAACAAACAATTATTAAGCAACCACTATGTACCAGGCACTGGGGGTACAAGAAAGCCAAAAGGCAGTTTCTGCTTTCAAGGAGTTCACAGTTTAATCAGGGAGACAACCTGTGGATAACTATGTACAAAAAAAATATATACAGGATTAATTGCAGATGATCACAGAGGGAAAGCATTGGCATAAGGGGATTGGGAAGGGCTTTTTGTAGAAGATGAGATTTTAGCTGGGACTTAAAGGAAGCCAGGGAAGCCAAGATTTGGAGGTGAGGAGGAGAGAATTCCAGGCACAGGGGAAAGCCAGTTAAAATGTTCAGAATCACAAATTAGATGAGGGAGAATTAGAAACAATGAAACTCAGTAACCTAGAGTTTGATAAACCAGAAAACATAAATTACTTAGAAAAGACCTCTCTTTTGGTAAAAACTAAAAAGTAGTCTGAGAGAAATTAGGCTCAGCCCACCACATTACTCCATATTTCACAATACATTCTAAATAGATATGTGACTTTAATATTAAAGATTATACTATAAAAATTTAGAGCAGAAGCAGATTATATGCCTTTTGCAGCTATGGGCAGAATATATACGCTTAACCAAAGAAAGTGTAGAGGTAATTACAGAATGTAAAACAGATAACTTTGATAATATGAAACTACAAAGCTTCTGCAGAAACAAACTGAATGCACCATAGATAAGAAGAAAAGTGATAGAATGGGAAAAAAAAGTCTTTGTAACAGATTTCTCTGATTAGCGTTTGGTATCTAAGATATATAAACAATTAACACATACATAAGACCAAAATCTGTTCCCTAAGGTAAACATGAACAAACAGTTCTCAAAAGAAGAATTGCAAACTATTAACAACCATAGGAAAGAATGCTCCAGATCACTAATAATAAGAGAAACACAAATTAAAACAATGTTAAGGTTTCCTCTCACACCTAGCAAACAGACAAAGATGACCAAAGTTGGGGGACAGTCAGTACTGGTGAGGTAGTAGAATGACAGGAACACTACTACATGTTGGTTGAGTTATAAATCAATACAACCATTTAGTAAAGGAACTTAGAATTAAATGGGCTAAACTGAACTAAACTGTCTATGCCCTTTGGTCCAGAGATTCTATTATTAGGCTAATATCCCCAGTAGACCATTGATAAGAAGTTTTCATATACAACAAATATTTATAGCAGCACTTTTTGTGATAGTAAAGACCTGGAAACAAACTAAATAGATTAGGGAATATCTAATCAAATTGTGGCAGATGAATGTAATGGGATGTTTCTATACTATAATAAATGATGACTGTGATGAATATAGAGAAGCATGGAAAGATCGACATAGGGGCAGCTAGGTGGCACAGTGGATAGAGCACTAGCCCTGGAGTTGGGAGGACTTCAAATCTGGCCTCAGACACTTGACACTTACTAGCTGTGTGACCCTGGGCAAGTCACTTAATCCCATTGCCTAGCGGAAAAAAAAAAGGAAAGATCGATATGAACTGATATAGATTGTAGTAAGCAGAGCCAAGAAAACAATATACCCCATGACTACAATAATGTAAATGGAAAGAACAATCACACATACACACAAATAAAAAATGAATATTGCAAAATTATAAAGAATAAGCATGACTTGAAAGTAGAGGTATGACAAAACACCCCTACCCCTTTGCAGAGGTGGGGACTTCACAATGTGGTGCATTGCACATATTCTCAGACTTTTTCAATGTACTGATCAGTTATGCTGATTTTTTCCTCTTCTTTTTCTTTAAAATATAATTTGTTATATTGAGTGGCTCTCTGGGGGTAGAGAGAGGGATACTGGTGATATACAAAGTCATCAATAAAACCTTTTTTTCTTTTTTAAATAAAATGGAAACATATGGAGTCAGGAGATGAAGTGTTGTTTTAGGAATAGCAAGAAGTCTAGTGTTCCTGGATCACAAAATATGTGGAGATTGTTGTTGTTGTTCAGTTGTTTTCAGTCATTTCTGACTCTTCGTGACCCCATTCGGGGTTTTCTTGGCAAAGATACTGGAGTGGTTTGCCAATTCCTTCTCCAGCTCATTTTACAGATGAGGAAACTGAGGCAAACAGGGTTAAGTGACTTGTTTAGGGTCATATATCTAGTAAGTGTCTGAGGCTGGAGTTGAACTCATGAAAATGAGTCTTCCTGACTCTAGGTACTGCACTCTGTGCACTGTGCTAACTAATTGGCACATATGCGGAGATAGTAAGGCGTAAAAAGATTGGAAAGGTAGGAAGGTGCCAAGTTATAAAGGGCTTTAAAAGCCAAATAGGGTTTTATATTTGATCATGGAGGTAATAGGGAGCTACATTTATCAAATATGGGGGTGACATGGTCAGACCTGAACTTTAGGAAGATCAGTTTGATACCTGAGGAGAGGTCAGACTGCAGTGGGAGGAAACTTGAAGGAGGGAGACCAATCAGCAAGCGTTTGCAATGCTCCAGGTGTGAAATGAAGAAGGCTTGCACCGAGGTGGTGTCAATGTCAGAGGAGAAGGGCATATATATGAGAAATGTTACAAAAGTATAATTATTAGGATTTGACAACTGATTGGAGATGGGCAATGGGAAAGAATGAGTCGAGGATGACACTTAGATTGTGAGGCGTAGTGACTGGGAGGTTAGTGGTGCCCACAAAAGTAAAAAAAAAAATGAGGAAGAGGGGAACTTTGAAGAGGGAAGACAATAAGTTGAGTTTTAGACATGTTGACTTTAAGATGTTTACATGATATCCGGATCAAGCTATCCGATAGGCAATTGTAGATGTAAGACTGGAAGTCAAGAGAGAGGTTAGATCTGAGTAGATCTGAGAATCATCATAGAAATGATCATATAATTCATAGTAACTGATGAGATCAGCAAGTGAGGTAGTATGTAGACAGAAGAGAAGTAAGCTCAGGACAGCTACACCCAGCTACACCCAGCAAAGGAGGCTGAGAAGGAACATTTGAACACGTAGGAGGAGAACCAGGAGAGAAAGCCATCTCAGAAATTTAGAGAAAACAGTATCAAGGAGAAGAGGGTGACTGAAAGGGTCAAAGACTGCAGAGAAGTCAAGAAAAGGAAGGACTGGAAATGGTCCTTAGGCAGGTCACATGGCCAACAAAAGCTGGGCTAGACATTTTCTCTGATCCTTGCCACCCCTCAAACCTCTCCAAAACAGAAATTATACACCAAAGACAAAGCAACTATAGCTGTCTTCATGGTCTGGAACCCAGAATCCAAAAGAAGTTTAAAAAAAAAAAGGTGAACAGAAGTCAACTCTGAACTCACTCAGGACCCTGCCCTTCCTTCACCATGCTACTGGCAGTAAGGTTGAACTAGCCAACCCAAGGACTCAACAAATAGGCTTGCAATAACCCTACACTCTGGTCCTTCCTCCCTCTTTTCAGTGCCATGGAAATCTGGGTTCCAGGCTTCAGAAGTCTGATTAAGCCATGAAAGACAGCCAGTGCTGTAATCCTGTGGAACTTGAGAACATGAAACTACAACATACTGTTTCTGAGTAGTTTAAAAGAGAAATAAGAGTTGTGAGAGCAGAAAAAACATCCAAGGCGGCAAATTCCAAGACACGTAGTTGTTAGATTTAACACAAAACTTTTCTACACTTACCAGGAAATGCAGGAGGGTATGGAACAAAGTGTTTTGAAGAGCAAGGGAGCTCAGGATGTAGCCCTGCAGATTTGAGCTTAACCATAAGTGAAAAAGATAAACTTCAATAATAAAAAGCATTTGAAACATTCTAGAAAGAAAATCAGACTTGAAGAGATTATTGCTTTTCAAGACCTGGACAAGAGAAATGTAGATGGGGTGAATGAATAGCAGCCAAGGAGTGCCATAGCAACAGAGGGACGGCAGAGAGACCAGTGAGAGACTTCTTTTTAAATGTACACAAAGGAACCAGGGTAGAGTCGGGCCAGGGAGGCAGAAGTTAGGTGGAGGTAATAGTGAAGAGGCAGGCCTGAGGCATTATGGGTAGAACCTGGTGACACCTTGACTACAGGAAAATCAATGTTTTGTTTGTTTGTTTCTATAAAGTGAGTTCATGTTTACCAGGAAGTGACTGAATTATACTATATAAATTTAATTATTTTTTATAATTTTAATTATATAATATAATTTTAATGACTATTTTGCCACAAGAAATAATAAAAATGAGCTCTTCTAAGAAACTTGGGAAGTTGTTTGAAATGGTACACAGTGAAGAAATAATATTTTTTGGTAGCTCTACATTACAAAATGGGAGATGAAAGATGACTAGAGGGATAGAGGAAAGTATGTGATGTTCCCAGGTCAAATTGAAGGCAATGATGAGGGTATCCTCTATGGCCTCAGAAACAGAAGCACTATAACGGAGTAGGTGAGGAAAAGGGAGGAAGGACTGAAAATGGAGGGGGAAAGGAGAGAGGCCTTGCTTTGGTGGTGGGAGGGTTTTCCTCCTATGAGAGAAGAAGGATTTTCTGTGAAGGGAAATCCCCTTTTGCAGGTTGTGCTCAGGGGAATTTGGTGCTTGGAGAGACCACTCATACTATCTTGGGTGGGGGGAAATTGGAACTCCTGGGGGCAGCTGGTATCTGGAGGAGTGGGAGAAGCATGAACCCAGGGAGAAGATTTTGAGGCAAATGGGGAAAAAAAGGTAAACAGGAGGAGGATATACATCAGTAGTGAGCTGCATAATTAGGGACACATTGGGGTGCTGTGTCTTACCATGGAATAGTATCTTTTTTGTCATTTGGGATTGTCATTGTTTTGGAACTGAAGCACAATAGAAAGGCAATCTAAGGAGCAAACTCTGTAAGGCAGCCAGAATCTATACCTTGAAAGTTTTGCTTCCATGAGGAATACAAAGAATAGAGGGATGCTAGATAATTAGAGGGGGCATGAACCAGAGGATAAGGGTCTAGAGCAGACAGAAAGGATGGATAATGAAGGCAGTGAGAGAAACCTCAAAACTTTTAAACAAAGTCCTGTTAGACTACAGAAATTTATCCAAGAAAGCCTTCATTATGGCCAAGTGGGACTTATGCCAGGGGTGCAAGGATTGTTCAACATTAGGAAAACAATCAACATAATCAATCGTGTTAAAAACTGAAACATCCAGAACCACATGACCATCTCAACAGCTGCAGAAAAGCCACAGACAAAGTACAACACTCATAAGCCTACAAATTATAGGCATAGCGAGACCTTTTATAATATCCTAAAAAATCTATCCAAAACCAAAAACCAAATGTCATATGCAATGATGACATACTAGAACTTTTTCTAATAAATATAAGAGGGAAGCAAGGATGCCCTTTCTCCCTACTATTATTTGATATAATTCTGGAAATGCTAATAACAATAATAATACAATATTAAGAAATTAAAGACATAAAGATAGGTAGAGAGGAGATAAAACTATTTCTATTTGCTGATGATATGATGGTGTACTTGGAAAATCTTAGAGGATAATCAAAGATACTAATTGAGACAATTAACAGCTTTTGCAAAGTTGCAGACCCCGAAATAAACCTTCAAAAATCAATAGCATTTCTATATGATAATAACAAAATCCAAAAACAAAAATAGAAAGGCTAATCCCATTACAAATTGCTACAAAATGCGTAAAATATCTGGGGATTTAACAACCAAAGCATACAAAAGCATACATGCTCCTTAAAGAAATAAAAGAACAACATAAATAGATGGAGAACTATTCAGTGCTCATGGCTAGGCCATGTCACCATAATAAAAGTGATAATACTACCAAAGTTAGTGTATACTTTGAATCTATAACAATTAAACTACCAAGGAGAGGCTTTATAGAACTTCATAAAATTATAACAAAATTTGTTTGGAAAAGCGAAAGACCTAGATTATCAAGGGAACTGACGAAATAGAGATGAAGGGAGAACAATATTTCTAAACTTCAAGTTATATCATATAACAGCAGTCATATAAACTATTTGGCATTGGTTTTAAAAATAGATTGATAGATGAATGGAACTGACTAGATAAGGGAGAATAAGAAACAGTGAAACTGAATAACCTAACGTTTGATAAAATGGATAACATAAATTATCTAGAAAAAAACTGCTTATTTGATGAATGCTGCTTAAAAAACTGGAAAGCACCCTGGCAGAAATTAGGCTCAGATGAGCGCTTTGTGCCATATTCCGTAATATATTCCAAATAAATTCATGACCTTAATAGTAAGGATCGTGCTACAAAATTATAGGAAACTCAGATCATATGTCTTTCACAGAATGGGAACAAATATACTCTTAACCAAAGAAAGGATGAAGGTAATTACAGAATATGAAGTAGACAATTTTGATTACAAGAAACTGAAAAGCTTTTGCGCAGACAAAATTAATGTAACTAAGATAAAAGGGAAGTAGTAAAATAGCAAAAAAAATCTTTGTATCAGACTTCTCTGATAAGGGTTTGCTAGCCAAGACATATACATATATATGTATACACACACACATACACACACACACACACATATATATATATACATATATATATTATACACATATGTATCTATTAATAAATAGATACATAGAATGAATAAATACATATCAGACTAATAGCATTCTCTAATAGCTAAGTGGTCAAAGGATAGGAACAGTTCTCAAAATAAGAATTGCAAACTATTCACAACCACATGAAGGAATGCTTCAAATTATTAGTAATATAAAAAATGCAAATCAAAACAACTCTAAAGTTTCACCCTATACCCTGCAAATTGGCTAAGACAACAAAAAATGACAACATTAAATGTTGAAAGGGTTGTGCAGTGAGAGCACATTAATAAATTGTTGGTAGAACTGTGGCATGTTACAATCATTTTGGAAAGCATTTTGGAATTATGTGAATAAAGTTATTAATTGTTCACACCCACTCCATTACTGGGCATATACCTCAAGGAAGTCATTGATAAGAACAAAGTCTCCATATACACAAAAATATTTATAGCAGCACTTTTTGTGATAGCAAAGAATTGGAAATGAAGTAGATGCCTCTCATTTGGGGAATGGTTAAACAAATTGTGGTACATGAATATAATAGAATATTACTGTGTTATAAGAAAAGATGAATGTGATGAATAGAAAGAGGCATGGAAAGATCTACATGCACTGATGCAGAGTAAAGTATGCAGAGCCAAGCAAACAATATGCACAATAACTACAGCAACGTAAAAAGAAAGAATAACCATACACCAAAAGATCAATAGTGAATATAATGAAATCATAGGGATCAAATATGATTTGAATGAAGATATATGAGAGGATGCCTCCAACTCATCTCTTCATAGAGGTAAGAGGTCCATAGGTATTATAAATTACACATATTTTCAGAGTTTTTCTATGTATTAATCCATTGTGCCACTTTTTTCCTATTTAAAAATTTGTTATATGGGATTGTTCTTTAGGAGAGGAGGGGGGAAGATACTGGAGATAACTATGATGATGTTAGAAACAGAAGACTTGAATAAAAACTTATTTGGAAAAATAAATCAAGAAATAATTGCGTATAGGTTAGATAGTATGCATATATTTATATTGCTCCATATTACAGTCTTATTTGGCACCAGAAAAAGAAATGACCATTAGGTTCAGCAATTAAGAGTGCATTAATTTTGGTGAGAACAAACTCAGTTGCATATTGAGGTTGGAAGATAGACTACAGAGGGTTAAGAAGAGGGTGAAAAGAACGGAAGTTATGCCATTGATTTTTGATGGCCTTCTCAAGAAGTTTGGCCATTAGAAAGATGAGAGAAAAAGGATGATAGCAAACAGGGATGGATGGATCAAGTGTGGGTTTTCTGAGGTTGGAGGATACATAAGCATGTTTGCGGGCAGCAGGGAAAGAGCTGGTAGATAAGATAATATTGAATATAAGAGAAAATGGGCATGGTAATGGGGGAAAAGTTCTACAGAAAGATGCACAGGAAAGGGACCAAGAGGAATTGGGCTTGGTAAGAAGAAGAGCTATCTCTTCGTGTTAGATAGAAATGAAGGAGATAGTGGCCGAAAACATCTGAGATGTGATATGAGGAAGTTATAAGATAGAGCTCAGTGGTGTAGTGGATAGAACACTAAGCTTGGAGTCAGGAAGACTCATCTTCCTGAGTTCAAATCTGGCCTCAGACACTTACTAGCTGTGTGACCCTAAACAAGTCACTTAACCCTGTTTGCCTCAGTTTCTTCATTTGTAAAATAAGCTGGACAAGAAAATGGCAAACCACTCCAACATCTTTGCCAAGAAAACCCCAAATGAGGTCATTAAGGGTCAGACTCAACTGAAAAACTAATGAATGACAGTAACAACTCAATGAATGGACTTATTTTTTTCACTGAAATAAGAGTCAAGGTTCTCAACTGAGAGGGAGGGAAAGGGAGAGGCATGTGAGGTTTGAAGAGGAATCAAGAAGGAAAAACTCACTGTAGTGATTGGCATAGTAAGTCTATTAGGGAGGTCTAAAAGAATTGCCTTGCTCTAATGAGGGCCCAGTTGAGATTATGTAACATAAATTTATAGTGTATCCAGTTATCAGTTTTGTGATTTTCTCCAGCTTCATGCCACATATTAGCAGCAATGAAGACAACTCCTACTCCAAGACTGAGGTAGCAGTTATCTCTTTGATGACCCAATCCACCATTGTGAGTACGAGTTTGAGGAAGTATCCAAGAAAGGGTGTTACAGTTTTCCAGTATTGTACCATTCATTTGTATATCTGTTGTAGTCCTTTTCTTAGATTTTAAGGTCCAAGAAAGTAGGAACTATGTCATAATTATTGTTGTATCTCTTTCAATGTATATAGCATAGTACTTTGTGTGTAGTGGGCACTTAATAAATGGGGGATGAATAAACTCATGTACATTTTAACTGGTTTAAAATTATGTGTTACTTGGAAGGGGTGACATATTGGCTAATACTAATTTGAATGAGTCTGTCTGCTTAACAAATCTATGAATACCCATGGTCTTCATTCCTCTTCTGGCTTTGCTTCTGACATTCCAGGCATCAACACTATGCCTCTGCTGCAGTTTCTCCCTGGAACTTCCCTCAGCTCCTGGCACCTCCTCACCATGAAACATCCATATGCCATGCCAAGCCCCTTCTCTGATTGGTGAGTTCTTCTTGGAGCCTCCATTTTGGAGAGGGGCTCAGGATGGCCAACCTGCATTCCTCTCCTGGCTCTACTTCTGACTTTCTGAACTTTGACCCCATGCTTCTGCATGGATACTCTTCTCTCCTCTATTTCCCTCCCCTCCTCCATGCCCTTTCAGCTCTCCTTTGTGGGTTATTTTCCTTTATTAGAATGTAAGCTCCTTGAGGGCAAGGACTGTAATTTTATTTATATTTATATTCCCAGCATTTGGTTCAGTTCCTTGTATACAGGAAGTGCTTAATAAATGCTTGTTGCTTTGCCTTGCCTTTGCTTTCTCCAATGCCTCATGGTGACTAGAAGTAACTCTTGCTCTTCCAAGCCTGTATCAATGGATCACAAGCTCTGGCAGATCCTGCCTGCCAAGCTGGCTAGGCTGGCAATGTGCTGCATGTCTGCCATCTGCCATCTAGTTAGGTTCAGATAAGCTCAACACCAAACTGACCTTGAAGGGGATGAATTTTTGGGTCACAACTCACTATGACCATTGGTTAAGGTGTGGAGGAACTGTGATCAATAGCAAAAAAAAAAATCCTCAAGATGAAACCGCTGATCACTCAATCAATCATCAAGCATTTATTAAGCACTTGTTATTTTCCAGGCACGGGCTGTGGTGTGTGACAGAGTGATATATGAGAAGTCCCTTGGTCACTTCATAGAGGGCAGGTCTCTGAAGGAAGAGAGTAGAGTCAGGCTGAGGAAGATGGGAGAGAGAGGTCTGGATTGAAGGAAAGATCTGCCAGGGGGGCACTCAGTGGGAGCAGTATAGGGGCAGTAGGTACACTAAAAGGGGACAAGGAACTTCCAGAGTTGAAAGAAGGCATAATGTTTGCCTGAGAATGTCAATATACTGCTGTTTTGATATGGTCTTTGTGTGTACTAATGGCTTGGATTCCTTCATTTCTGTCTGCCAGTTATAGACACAGGATAGAGGTGGCTAAAGACAGGAAGTAGGGTGTATGTATGTATGTATGTATGTATGTATGCATGTGGGAGAGAAAAAAGAGGGGAAGGGAGAAGGAAAGAGAGAATGAAAGGAAGGGGAGAGGAGAAAGAAAAAGAGAGAGGGTGGGAAAGAGGAGTGAGAGGAAGAGGAAGAGAGAGGGAGAGAGAATGGTAGAGGGAGAGACAGTGAGAGAGAGGGAAGAAGAGAGAGAGAGAGGGAAAAAGAGGGAAAGAGAGAAAGAAAAAGAGAGGGGAAAAAGAAAGAGAGAGGGAGAGAGGTAAGGAGAGAAAGAAGGAGAGAGAAGGAGAGAGACAAGGAAAGAGAGAAGGAAAGAGAAGGGGAAGGAGAGGGAGAGAGAGAAAGAGGGAGGGAGAGAGAGAGGAGAGGAACAGAGGAAAGGAGAAAGAGAGAGGGAAGGAGAGAGAGAGAAAGAAAGAAAGAAAGAAAGAAAGAAAGAAAGAGGGAGAGAGAAAGAGGGAAAGAGAGGGAGAAAAAGAGGAAGGGAAAGAAAGAGGGTTAGAGAGAGAGAAGAGAGAGGAGATAGAGGAGAGAGAGAAGGAGAAAGAGGAGAGATAGATGGAAGGGAGAAAGAGAGGAACAGAAAAGGAGAGAGAGGGGGAAGAGGGAGAAGAAAAGAGGGAGGGAGAGGGGGAGAACGAGGGAGAGATAGAAAAAGGGAGGGGGAGAGAGAGAAGGAGAATGGGGGGCAGGGCAAGGGAAAGAGAGAGGAAGAGAGAAATAGAATCTAGATGCCTCGTTAGTTTGGGCAAATGACTGGTTGGATGGTGCTGGGGAGTGATGGAATGATCTCCCAAACTATGCCTTTATGTTCATATTGGCAGGTTCATTTGTGTACAATGAACTGCAATAAGTTGGGAAGTATTGCTCCTTATTGCTCTTTAAGACCTAGACTCCCTGATTAAATCTGGGGAAGAGGAGCAGGTGGAGAGAGGGCAGGGAGGGCCATTCTCTCGAGACTGAGCAATGTGGGGGACAGTGTTTTCCTTCCTTTCCCTTCATCAGCATCATCTCCCTCCCTGACACCCAAATCTAGCACAAGGTAATAGTTTTCCACGCCTTTCATTGAAATATAATAAAATATCTGCATGGAGTTATTAGATAAATAAGAGTTGACTGGAGGCAATGCTTATTTGGAAATGTGATATGAAAATTCATTTAAAATGAAAGAACGTGGAAGCTTAAGTTTATGGTAATGGATTGATTGCAGATAGTATCTAATAACTCCAAACAAATATATTTCAATCACAATATCCATCAGGCTGGTCTTCTGCTGCAGGAGGCGAGCAGGGTGATTGTGTGGCTGACCTCTCTCAAAGGCCAGATTAGAATTCATTAATTGCTGATACTGTGGCATTACTTTTGTAATTAACAAACCCATAATTTCCGGGGGCAGGTATTTGCTATTGTCTGAGATGAAGCCTGGAGAAGGAGGAGCGGAGTAAACCGTGGAGGTGGGGAGGAAGAGAACTTTCCTTTGTCTGTTGGATTGTCCATCTGAGCTGAACTACAAGAGAAACTGGGGAAAGTGAAGGTCTTTGGGGCCAGAGAAATGACCTGGGTCCCTGAGGAACTGGAGAAGCTGATTCAGTCCAGGGGCCTAACTCCTTTCTCAGAGACTCACTGTCTCTAGGAGGCCAAGAAGCGGGTCAGAAGTGATTACAGCACTCAGCTTGGGGGAGGGAGAAGAGAGAGGGTCAAAGGGGCTTCATGGTTGATGAGTCACTGATGCGCCCCTTCCCTCCCTTGATAAACTGCGAAATCCATTTGTCCTTGGTCCCGATGAATTCAAAGAGCCAATTGCTGTCATTTCCAGGGTGACAGTCGAGGTGTTGCCGAGAGAAGACTGCAGCCTGTCTGAGGCCCTGGGATGTTGACCTCAGTGGATGGATGACCCCTGGATGGGTGGGTTCGCTTGTTTTGTATCTTGCTTTATCTGTCTCTTTCCTTCTTAGGGAGAAAAATGGAAATAATTTATTTTGAAATGTGACATTTCCTAATCCACTGTCCCAGACTGGCTGACAGCAGGATTAGTGTGTGCCGAGATGCCGGCTGCTAGGTGCTATCTGGCCATATGGAGTCCCCTCCCATCAGGCTGTTGGAGCCAGCACCAGAGTAGTCCCCTCCACTCCCCTCCCCACCCTGTCCACCTCGCCTAACGGGCTCAGACAGACTCCATCAACAGCTGCCTCAGTTTGCACCCTAGCCTTAGCCTTAGCGAATAGATACCTTGCTTCTATGATGGTTTTTAAAGCTATTTCTTCCGTGTTCCTCCTATAGGTAAAAAAACCTCTGGACTTGGAGTGAGAAGACCCAGGTTCTAATCCTACTTCTGATACTGTGTGGTCTTGAGCACAGTCCTTTAAAGTCTCTGATATTCATTTTCTTTATCAAGTGACGAATTGGACTGGATGACTTCTAAGGACCCTTCCGGCTTTGCCATTTTATGACCGTATGACATCATAATTCATTTTCCTCATTTGTAAAAAGAGGTGTTTAGATCTGATCTCTAAAGTCTCTTCAGCTTTGATATTCTATAACACTATGATTCTAAGCGAGTTGGATAATTGTCCCTCCTCTTTGCCTGGGGAGGGGAAATTGGAGTCCTTAAGAGACATCTCCATCCTGATTAACGATCCCTGGCTTTAGTATTTAGCCAAGGGTGGCCGTCCTTCCATCTAGTCAAGGCCCTCCATTCAGGGTTGAATGTCAGGCTCTTTTCCTTATTCCCCGGAGCTCCCAACCTCTACATTAGCATTCACAACCTTGGGCAGCAGCCACTTAGGCTTAGAGAGACAGCTCCTTGGAAACACAAGTGAAATATTTTTATAAATGACCAGTGGAGTTTGAGTGACATGCCCTTCTTAAGCTAAATAAAATTAAACCTAAACCTTCTAAAAAATACATGAGCCAAACATCCTCTCTACATTTCATTATGCAAATGCAGCTGTCCATTGCTGTACAAATTAGCCCTCCTTTTGAAATTTTTCTTCCCTTCTCTTTTCTTTCTTCAGATTTTGCTGGAAACTGCTTTTGTGTTGTTAGGCAGACAGCTGGAGTCTGGGGTGGGGAGAGGACCAACTCCTCTTGTTATTTTCTGTTCTCATCCCCCTTCTCCCTCTAATGCCCCAGCTCTCTATAAGAAGAACGAAAAGGCGAAAGAAAATCAATGCGGACGACTCTCATTCTTCTGTTCTCCTGCCAAACTGCCGCTGCTGGCTCTGGCCAGGAGAGGTCAGCCTGGGGTTGGGAATGTTGGAATGGGGACTTCTGAGACTTAGGGTCTCAGGAACCCCAGGGTTGAGGGCAGGAACTAGAAAAGATAGGAAACTGAATGAGCACCATGAAGATGGGGTGAAGCCCAAGACTTCTTGTCCAAGGCCCTCGGGGATCACTGGGTGAGTTTACCTGAGGACCGAACTGAAGAATGAAAATTAAATTCAGTGAGTCATCTAGATGTTTTGTCTAGCAGACTGAACATTCCAATGCTATTTTTTTGTATGTGTTTTTTTTCCCCCTTTTCATCTGGATGTTGGCACAGAGATGGTGATGTATTTAAGAGGTAGTGGTTATGGTACGTGAAGGGAAGGAAACTTTATCCCTAAGCATACAGTCCACATTCAATAAACTTTTATGAAGCACCTACTGTATGCTTCAAATGACTGTGCTAGGTGCTGGGAGAGGTACAAAGTTAAGATAAGACACAGTCCATGCCCTTATGGAGTTAAAATCTTATGAGGTTAGTAATCAGGACACAAACACAATAACTATAATGCATCCTATTGCATGATACATATATCAGAGAGGTGCAAAGCAAAGGACAATGTGAAATCTCAGAGAGAAAGTTGTTACTGAGAGGGTTAGAGAAGCCTTCATGGAGGAGGTGGTATTTGGATTGGGCTATAAAGGATGGATATACACCTAAAAGACTGAAGAGCCATCAGTTCTAGCAATAACTAATTGTGGGGTACACAATTAACTTTTGTGGTGCACTCATGTACAAAATGGAGTGGGTGGATGAGTTATCTCTAAGATCCCTTCTAGCTCTGCAAATTCTTTGATTCTATTAGTCTGCCTTGGTCTAATGAGATTAAGAGCTCTTCAAGAAGCAAGCACCTCTGGGTATCCTTGTTCCATGTTAGCTACTAACCAGGTAATAACCAGTTTTTCCCTGTGAAGATTCTCAGTGAAAGTGAACTGAGTTGAATTGACTTGAAATGCATTAATATTTGTAGAGTCTCTGGTTTCCCTTCCTTTACTGCTGCCTGTAGCTAATGTTGTAGAGAGGAGGTGATAAAGAAAAGAATAAGGTTTCCGGGACACTTTGAGAGCTCAACTCTTCATGTGCATCCTATGAAAGGAAGGGGATTGACCTTTGAAAACTTTGAGAAGAAGCTTCTTGATGTTGGAGATTGCTTAGCTGTCGATTCTTTGAAATCTCTCAGTGAGGGAGAGGAGGGATGATGTAGTGACTACATGAGGAGGTGCATCACTGATTAAAACCCAACAGCGAGTTAAATCCCAGGGAATTCAAAGCTGGGAAGAACTGAGAGCCAAGGTAAGAATTCTGGCATAGGGACACCATTGTGAGGTGAGGACAATGAGCCAAGGTTAGTATGTCACCTGAGTCATACTTAAGTCACGACAACAGAGTCTTTGAGATTGGCACACCCACACCCAAGTGCTAGGTCAAGTCTGGGTGGTGAAAGGAGCTAATACATTTAGAAATGAGGAAGTTTAATGCTAGCTGGTGGTATTATTGGCCAGGTACCCTTTTAATACTATGATTTCTTTTCTTTTCTTTCTTTTTTCTCTCTCTCTCTCTCTCTCTCTCTCTCTCTCTCTCTCTCTCTCTCTCTCCTTCCTTCCTTCCTTCCTTCCTTCCTTCCTTCCTTCCTTCCTTCCTTCCTTCCTTCCTTCCTTTCTTTCGAGGCAGTTGGGGTTAAGTGAGTTGCCCAGAGTCACCCAGCTAGTGAGTGTTATATGTCTGAGGCCAGATTTGAACTCAGGTCCTCCTGACTCCAGGGCCAGTGCTCTATCCATTGTACCACCTTGCTGCCCCTGTACTTTGATTTCTTGTAGCTTCTGTGTGAATATAGAAATACAGAGGAAGGCTACAGGATATACATACACACAATGAGGCAATGTGGTGTAGTAGGGAATTAGCCTCAAAGTCAGGAAAATATGAGTTCAAATCCTGCCTCTGACATGACTGTCTGTGTGACCATAGACAAGTTACTTGATCACTCAATGCCTCTAGGCAACTTTAAGGTACAAAGATGTCATTCTGCATTGGTAGCAAAAGTTCCATACCAGGAGTCCCCCAGACTAATGAAATCACAGATTTAGTTAATACGTGTGCACACCCACACATACCCCCCCCCCATGGTACAAAGTGACTTGTTCAAGGTTCCACAACTGGTTAGTGGTAGAGTTAGTCAGATAAATGAGTTCGATCAGTAAGTTAACAAGAATTTATTGAGTGCTTAATATTTTCTAGGCACTCTGCTAAACACTGGGAATATACAAGGGGCAAAACCAGTACCTGACCTCAAGGAGCTCACATTCTAGTAGGAGAGAGAACATGGAAATAACTAGGTACCTACAAGACATAGAGTAGACAGATAATATGGGAGGGGAAGGTGGTAGTAGTGTAAGGACCAGGAAAGCATCCTGCAGAGGGTGGGATTTGAAGGAAACCAGGAAAATTAAGACACTAAGGTGAGGAGTCAGAGTATTTCAGGTGTGGGGAAAAGCCAATGCAAAGGCATGGAACTGGGAGATGTTGTTTTGTGTTTGAGGAAATGTATGTGGGCCAGTATGTTGGATAGTAGAGTGCTTGGAGGGGAATAGAATATAAAAACAGAAAGTACCTCTCAGAACTGCTGCAAACCTCTCTGTCGGTCCCTCTAAGCTGACCTGGGCTAGAAAAATTCCTCACTGTGGTTTTTTTCTTTGATTTCCTGGTCAGGACTTAGTCTGGAACATTTTCTAGATCTTTATGGAGGAGGTGTGTTGGAGGAGCTGGGCTATATTTCATCTTGCTACTTTGCCATCTTGACACCACCCATGAAGACTTTTCTTGAAGAGTTTCTAAAAAGTATTTATTTGTTTTTAGTTTTCAACATTCACTTCTATAAGGTTTTGAATTCTAAATTTTCTCACCCTCCCTCCACTCCCCCCTTCCAAAAACAGCATGCAATCTGATATAGGCTATACATGTACAATCATATTAAACATACTTCCACATTAGTCATATTGTAAAGAAGAATTAGAACCAAAGGGAAAACCACAAGAAAGAAGAAACAAAAAAAAAAGAGAGAGAGAGAAAATGGTATGCTTTGATCTGCATTCATACTCCATCGTTCCTTCTCTGGATGTGGATAGCATTTTCCAACATCAGTCTTTTGGAATTGAAGGCTCTTTAAAAAAAAAAGGTTTTTTTTGATAGTTTCTGTTTTTTATAATGGCTGAATTCTTTCCCATTTGCCTCCATTCCTCTTGAGGAAGATCAAAAAAAAAAAGGAAAAGAAGAGGAAAAAAGTGATCAAAATCAATCTGTACATCAATACATCTGAGAGTATATCAATATTTCTCATCCATGGCACAATGGATAGAGCATTAGACTTGGAATCAGGAAGGCTCATCTTCATGAGTTCAAGTCTGGCCTCAGACACTTACTATCTGTGTGACCCTGGGCAAATCACTTAACCTTGTCTGCCTCAGTTCCTCATGTGTAAAATGAGCTGGAGAATGAAATGGCAAACTGCTCCAGTATCTTTGCCAAGAAAACTGCCAAATGAGGTCATGAAGAGTCTAAAATGACTGAATCATAAACAACATAAATCCTCATCTGTGGGCCATCCATCCCCCTACGTTTGCAAAAAAAAGGGGGGGGGAGGTATCTTCTATTATATCTTCTTTGAGGCCAAGTTTGTTCTTTATCATTTTGCAGTATTCATTTTCAATTGTTTTGTGGTCGTTGTTTTTTCTGCTTGCATTATTATAATTATTGTACATACAGTTTTTCTAGTTCTTTGTACTTCATTTTGCATCTGTTCAGGTAAGTCTTTCCATGCTTCTCTGTATATATCATGTTCATCATTGCTTACAGCACAGCAATATTTTGTTATGTTTATGTACCACAATTTGGCTATTCCCTAGTCCATGGACATTGACTCTTTTAGTGTATATGAAGTCTTTTTTGGGGGGATGGGTGGTCAGTGACCTCCTTGGGATATATGCCTAGCAATAAAATCTCTGAGTAACAGAGTATTGACATTTTAGTCACTTAATTCGCAAAATTCCAAGTTGCTTTCTAGAATAGCTATACCAATCCACAGCTCCACCAACAATGTGTCATTATACCCATCTTTTCACAGCCCCTCTAACATTGACCATTCTCATTTTTGTTGTCTTTGTTGGCTGTGACATGGAACCTCAGGTTTGTTTTGATTTTCATTTTTCTTATAAGTGATCTGGAGAATTCTTTCACATGGTTTTTAATAGTTTGAATTCTTTTGAAAACCATTCATATCCTTTGACTGCTTGTCTAGTGGGGAATGGCTTTTGGTCACATGTATTTCTGTTAGTTGTCTGCATATCTTGGATTCCAAACTCTTATCAAGGATATTTGATACAAAGATTTTTCTCCCAGTTGATTTCTCCTCTTCTTATCCTAGATACGCTTTAATTTTGTTTGTGTAAGCTTGGAGAGAGAGTACATTTGTATATAAGTATGTGTATACACATACACGGACTCACATTATATATACATATACACATTATATATACATATACATATTAATATGCACACATACACAAGTAAAACACCATAAACTCTCAAATGCTATGTCAATGTCAGTTATTGTTCAGAAATAACCAAAAATGACATTGATATGGCATTTTATGGTTTACAAAGCATTTTTCATATATGATTTCATTTAAACCTTACAGTCATTCTATGAAAGTAGATATTACTAATGTTATTATCCCCATTTTACAGATGTGGAAACTTAGACTTGACAGATTGAGGCAGGTCAGAGAGACTGTCAGGGGCAGGATTTGAATTGAGTCTCTCCTGACTACAAGTCTAGCGTTTGTATTCATTGTTGTTGTTTGTCCTTTGTTTTCAAAGAGGACCAATGTCATCACTGGGTGATGTCTTAACTCAAGTGTGAGTTGGATTTAAGTGAGGTAGAGTTGCTCAAAGTCGTCAGCCTCACTCTCTCTTGCAGAGTCATTGAAGTCTAGAGGCAAGACAAAAGTCAGGATGACTGGCGATGGCCTGGAATGAGTAGATTACCTTGGTGTCTTTGATGTCTGACCAAGCTCTAAGCACTCCACAGCTCCTGCTTCTTCATCCACCTTCATGTCTGTTGGAACAAATTGTTTTCATTCACCTGGGAATCTTTACATATTTAAGGTAGATACCCCCCTAACTCATGGCCTCAAACCACGGTTGCCCTCAACTTGGTTTAGCCCACGTGCTAAGGTAATTTTACTGGGGTGTGGCTGCTGTGCATGCTACACTTCTTGGAGCCACAGGTGAGAGCTGAGTGCCAGGTGGACACCAAAGGAACTCAGGTCTTCTTGACTCCAGGTCAAGCACTCTATCCACCGTGCCACTTCATTGCTCCCGTTCTTTGTATTGGAGATGGACAGACAAAACCAAAACCAATGGTTAAGACCTACACTGTACCCCCCAGCCTCCAGGGAGAAATAGAGTTATTACAGGTATTACAGGTCTAACTAGATATGTGCATAACTGTTCTTGTTCCTACCTACTCTCTCTGGGACTTTAGAAATCATCTTGTCCTAACAACTTATTTTATAACTGAAAATGCTGAACCCCAGAGATAAAGTAACTTGCCAGAGGTCATACGTGTTCTTGGCAGAGTCCTGACTCCTACTCCAGTATCCTTTCCATCACAACTGAATCCCCTTCCACTCCGATTTAAGCTGACCCCAGCTCATGTTTTATTTTCCTGCCAGTTATATTCCTGCCTTCTTTCCCAGGGAGAGGCAACATAGTGTAACTTTGGAACCAAGAAGCCTGAGTTCAAGTCTCACCCTTGACATATATTGGCTGTGTGACCCTGGATAAGTCACTTAACATCTCAATGCCTGGCACATAGTAGGTGCTAAATAAATGCTTGTTGACTGACTCCATGCTCTGGGTAACCTTCCAAAGACCATAAGTTGCAGAGAGTTGCTAAACTTCATTGGTGGAGGGTGTTTCTTCACCTGGCACTTCCCTTCACCAATGAAATCACAGGTCTATACTTTCTCTTCCTTGACCTTCTCAGGACCAGTAGAATGAGAGGCAAGGGGAGAGTGGGTTGTGTTCCTCCTTTGTTCAGGGGCTGGTGGGTGGCAGAGTATCTGGTTTGGGAGCATCTGTACCCAGGAAACAGCCAAAGCTGGTTCTCACTCATGTGGTTGCCAGGAGCGGGTTGTTATGCCATTCAGCTGTGTGGATTTGCAGCCCAATGCCCAGGTGAGAGCTGGGGAGCCCTGTTCATTCACCCTCCCTTCATGGGACTGTCATTGGAAATCATGCCAACTGGGGAGCCAGGGTGGAAGGCTGAGCAGGGAAGGGGCATGTCCCCTTCTGTTCCTGTTCTGCTGAGCTGCCTAGCTGGTCTAGGGCCAGGGGAGGGGAGGAGGGAGCCAGGGAGTGGCCCCCTCTCTTATTTTGCATATGCTGTCTGCATTTGAATTTCATGCCATTGTCATGCTAAAATGCAAAGAAATTTTTAGACCTCGTTTGTTTTCTTACAAATATGTTCAAGTACTAGGGTAGAAAAAGGCGAGTTAAGATGACTTATTGGAACTCCTTTCATTTTACATATGAACAAATGGAGGCCAGGAAAGGTGAGATGATTTTCCCAAGGTCACAGTTAGTGAGTGACAAAGCCAGGACCTGGATCTCCTTCATTACAGGGAAATGCTCTCTCCATTAATCAGGGGTTTTAAACCTTTTTTTATATCGTGGACCCCTTTGGCAGTCTAGTGGAGCCTATGTGCAGATGTCAGCTCAAAATAATGTTTTTAAAAGTATAATGTAGAACACGTAGAATTACAAAAAAAAACCCAACTAAAATTATAATAGAATTATCAAAATATTAAAACAACAACTCCACAGACCACAGGTTAAGTACTCTGAACTATATTATTTGCCTCTCAAGTCCCTATTACTTTGCATCAGCTTCAGCTGGGTCAAGTTGGGTCAGGTCACATTAGGGAAAAAACAAACAAACCTGCCTGTTCTCTGCCCTGAGATACCAGACCTTGGGTGAAATGGAGCTTAGCTGTTTTTCTGCATTTGGTCCCTTCTAACCTTGGGCTATAGAACTTTCAGTGCTCAGGGGTGAGTGGGAGGGAAAAGCCCTTTTCTAAATCTCTATGGAGTCTGGAGCAGCTGTTTGCTGTAGACAAACTGTCTTTGTCTGAGTATTTTATTTGAGGGTAGCACTAGTAGCTGTAATTGGCCACGTGGCCTCTAGTCCATTAGAGCTGAGCAATAATAGGTGAATGAGAACCAGAGCAAGACACCTGAGTCCAGGTGTGAGGGTGAGAAGAGGAAGGGAAAGGGGAATTCAATCCAGTACTTATTCATTAGGTAATGCCTAAAAGGCCCTGGGCTAGTCACTGGGAATACGAAGACCAAAAAAAGAAAAGAAAAAAAGAAAAGAAATAGCTTCTGCCCTCCAGGAGTTTATCGTAAGATACAACATGCACATCGGAAAAAAAAAATACAAGGTAAATTGGTGAGGAAGCTCTCCCCACTATTAACTGAAGTGAACAGGGAAGGCTTCCTAGAGGAGGTGACATCTGAACTGAGCCTTGAAAGAAGATAAAAATTTTAAGAGGCAGAATCGAGGAGGGAGCAGATTCTAGGCATGAGGGATAGTTGCTGAGAATGCACAGGCAGGAGATGGAGTGTTGAGTCCTGGAGATATCTTGTAGGCCAGCTTGGATGGATTATAAAGCACAAGGAGAATAATGTGAAATGATGCTGGAGAGGTAAGTTAGAGGCAGATTGTGGATGGACTTAAATGCCAAGCTGAAGAGTTTTTATTTTATCCTAGCAGCAACAGTCAGTCCACTGAACATTTGTGAGAAAGAGACTGACATGATCAGACCTGTGCCCTAGGAAGATTATTCTGGCAGCTCTGAAGAGGATGGATTGGAGGGGAGAGACTAGAAGGAAAGACCCATTAGGGAGCTATTACTTGGCACCACTGGTAAAAATGGCTATGGGAAAGGTTACAGCTGAGCCCAGCTGCCCTAAGAAACTCCCCAGCAAAGATGAAAAGGGGTGCTAGGTGAGGTGATGATCCGTAAAACAAAAGGAAAACACCAGTGAGCTCTTCCATCTTGTCCAGGACTGTATGAGAAGATTGCCAGAAAGCCTGAGGACATTCTGGTTGGGAGAAAACCAGAGGGACCTGCTGCCAGTGCAATCTTAGGCCAGAGAGACAGCAAATGGACAAAGTTTGTTCTGCACACATCACTGTCCAAGGAGACAGGCAGAAGGGCCTGGACAATGAGGGCATACCCAGGGGCCATCCAAGGGGCTGAAACCAGCCCTATCTCTTCTACCACAGCAGAGGACAAAGCCAGATCCTGGAAGATCATTATGGTAGGTCATTGTGTAAGCAGACAGAGGGGTTGACATATCCAGGCAGTTCACATGGAATTGAGGGTAGCCCTCCAGGTGGGCTGAAACCATTTTGATCTCTCATCTCTGGGCAGGCCCTGTCAGGACCACATTGGGCACTAAGCCAGATGCTGATTGGTGATCTCACAGAGAGAAGGAGAAACTATTACATATAGAAAAGAGGCAATGAGGGCTTGAACAAGAATGGTGGTTGTGTGAATGGAGAGGAGACTGCTAAGAGAGGGAGTGTGGAAGGAGAGTGTGTAGAGATCGGCTATTAATCAAATATAGAAATGGAGTGGAGAAAAGAGGGAAGACTTACAGCTGACTCTAAGGTTACATACGCTAGTGAGTAGGAAGATGTTAGTGCATCCAATAGCACTGGTGAAATTTGGAATGTCAGGTTTTTTGGGAGGAGGCAGATAAGTTCAGTTTTGGCCATGTTGAGTTTGAGATGATGATGGGACATCCTGGTGGAGATATCATGCGTCTGCTGATATGGGACACAGCTCCAAAGATTCCATCTTCTACATAGCTGTCCAAATAACTTTCCTAAAGGACACACTTGACCCTTTCATTTCCTGGTTCAAGAATTTTTAGGGGCTCCTCTAGGATAAAACAAAAACTGTGTTTGATATTTGAAGCCCTTCACAATTGACTTCCAACTTACCTTCACATAATCATTTCACATTAGGATGCTTTACATAGTCTGCCTCATAGCCAAGCTGTCTACTTGCTGTTCACTGAATTTAACATTCAATTTCTTGTGTCTTTGTCTTTGCATTGGCTGTTTCCCATGCCTGGAGTAAACTCTCCCTTCCTTGGTACTTCTTAGCATCCTTTGCTTCAAGGCTCATCTCAGTTGCTAACTCCTATAGAAAGTCTTCCTTGATTTGCCTTTGTTTTTATCTTTCCTTTTTTAAAAATTAAATTACTTTTTCAATCAACAAAAATCCATCTTCTCTACTGCCCTGCTTTCCCTTTCCACCCCTGTCCCCCAATGACAACTAAAGAAAAACAAAACCCTTATTAAAAACATATGTTCTTAAGCAAAACAGATTTCCACATTGGCCATGTCCAAAACAACACATACACATTATGTATATGCGTGTGCGTATGTATGTATGTATATACATATATATATATACATTCTCACACACATTATATATACATGTATGTATATGTGTACATCTATACACACACACACACGTATATATGTATATATAGCATGTTTTTTTCATTAGTTCTTTGGAATCATGGTTGATCATTATTCTGGTCAGAGTTCCTCAGTCTTTCCAAGTTTTCTGTCTTTATATTGTTGTTATTGAATAAATTGTTCTCCTAGTATTGTTCACTCTGCATCAGTTCATACAAGTCTTCCCAAGTCTCTCTGAAACTATCTCCTTCATAATTTTTTAAAAGTTCCAACTAAAATCCTTTCTTTTCCTGGAAGCCTTCCCCATCCCTTCTTAATTCTGGTGCCTCCCCTCTGTTAATTATTTCCTATTTTTTTTTTAAATTTTTAAGCAATTGGGGTTAATTGACTTGCCCAGGGTCACACAGTTAGTGTAAAGTGTTTGGTCTGAGGCTGGATTTAAACTCAGATCCTCCTGACTTCAGGGCCAGTGCTCAATCCACTGCGCCACCTAGCTGCCCCAATTATTTCCTATTTATCTAGTATATAACTTATTTTGTATCTATTTCTTTGCATGGTGTCTCTCCCATTAGACTGTAAGCTCCTTGAGTGCAGAGACTGTCTTTTGCCTCTTTTTGTATCCCCAGAGTTTAGCACAGTTCCTGGCTTGATGAGTGTTTATTGATTCATCATTTTTTACAGCACAATAGCATTCTATCACATTATATGCCATAACTCATTCAGTCATTCCTCAATTGATGGACATTCCTTCAGATTTCCATTTTTTTTTGCCACTGCAAGAAGAGCTGTAAACATTTTTGTGCATGCTTAGCTAGTTTGTTTTACCTACGACTAATCCCTCCCTTAATCTACCCTCCCTCTAATTTCCCCCTTTCCTCTCTCCTTTCGATCCTATTTCCCTGTTGAATGAAATGAATTTCTGAACCTAACTGTCCATGCATGTGTTCTTCCCTTCTTTAACCAGTTCAGATGAAAGGGAGATTCAAATGTTAGCTGTTCCCCCCCATCCTTTCCTCTGTGACTTAACAGATTTAAGTGAAAGAAGGAGTTTGTAAGGAGAAAAGTGAGAAATAAGCAAGCTGAGATAAGGAACCAGTCTGATGGTGAAATAATAAGCTTAATTTTCAACATGGTGCATTTGAAGAGACATGAGCACTTTCAAACGGCCATGTCCTCCAGACGGTTAGAAATATGGGACCGGAACATGAGTGAGAGGATTAGGGTGAATATATAGATTTAAAAGTCATCAGTCTAGAAGTTATATTTGATGCTGTGAGATAGTATTAATTCACTAGCATTACTTAAAATTGTCTCAATAAATAATTTGGCTTGATTGATGGTATAAACACATACAGCAGATCTAATTTTCTCACAATAAATAGTTTGCACTCTCTCTGGCTGTTTGGTTTGCTGAAGAGCACACTATTACATTTCTGGGGATATTGAAGAGCAAACTTGCATTGATAAGATTTGGAGCAAAGGGGAAAATATCTCAAAAAATTCAGAAAATTTTCTGGACGAGGACCTCAAGCTGTGCAATTCAGGTTATTTCTGCTGTCCCTATTCTTTGATCCAGGGACAGCTGCTAGTCTTTTTTTTTTTTTCCCCTTTTCTTTTCTTTAAATCAGGGAACCACTTTGGAGACTGAAGAGATCAGCAAACAGGGCGTGTGCCCTGTACTGGGATGGACAGGGAAAGAGATTTTTTCCCACTCAGACTTCAGCTCTGACATGGGCATCAGCCAATATAGATTTCAGAAATCAAATCAGTAAGAGGCAGCTCAGTGACACAGATGAGAAAACACTTGACTTGAAGTCAGGTGCCAATACTTACTAGCTGTGTGACCTTGGGCAAGTCACTTAACATCTGTTTGCCTCAGTTTCCTTGTCTACAAAATGGAGATAATAATAGCACCTACCTCCCAGGGTTGTTGTGAGGATTAAATGAGGTAATACATCCAAAGTGCTTTGCAAATTTTGAAATGCTATGTATTTTCTAGCTATTATTATTAGTTATTATTAGCAAGCATCTCCAAATGATGATTATTTTCCTCTTGGGTTATGCAGCTCTTGTCTAATGTGGACCTTGGGGATACTTTGTGAGCAGAACAGGGAATACTAAGCTCCCTTAGTGAGGAAACTGGGGCACAGAGAGAACTACAGAATCACAGAAACTCAGATCTAGAAGATCCAGTGTGTAGCTAAGCAGGAGTCCTCCCTAGAACATCCCTGACAAGTGGTCATTTGGCCTCCCCTTGAAAACCCTCACTGATGGGGAGCTCACTACTAATCCAGCAGCAAATTCCACTTTTGGAAAGCTCCAATTTTTAGGAAGGTTTTCCTTGTACTGAGCTGAAAATAGCTTTTCTACAGCTTCTGTCCATTGCTTCTAGTGTCTGTCTCAGATCAAATAATCCAAGTCTTAAGCCTACTCCTCTCTAGGTCAAACATCTCTAGTTCCTTTAGCTGATTCTCATGTGGCAAAGAGGGCCCTTTGCCACATGGGTCTGGCACGGCACGGTGCATGGGAACTGTGCTATCCTTCCTTTGCATGTAAATCTATGACAGGCAGTGCAGCAGAGGTAAGAGAGTGGTGGACTCAGAGTCAGGAGAGACCTGATGATATTACTTATTTGTTTAGAATTTTACAGTTTTCAGAGTGACTTCAAATTCATGACCTCATTTGATTTCCACAATGATCCCTTTGCTCCATAAAGACCGTAGCATCAAAACTGGAAGATTGCAAGAATGGCTGATGTAGTTTTAGACATTCTATGGGTTAGGTCCCTGCTTCTCCATCATGTCCTTCTCTTCTCCACTTCAGCTTGTGGGGGTGCATTGGACAAGACAAATTCCCTCAGAGTCCACTGAAGTATTTGTACGATGGCCTGTAGAGTTATCTGCACTCCGGGGATACTTTTTCTAAGGAAGAAAAGAAAGAAACAAGCATTTATTAAATACCTACTATATAGCAGACACTGTGCTAAGCACTTTATACATATTATCTCAACTTATTCTCAAAACAACCCTGAAAGGCAGGTGCTATTATCATCATATATATGTGTGTGTGTGTGTGTGTGTGTGTGTGTGTGTATATATATATATATATTTATTTATATATATATTATATATATATATATACATACACACATACATATATACACATATATACATTATATATATTTACAGACACACACATATATATATACATACATATAAACACACATATATAAATATATGTATACATACATAAAATTTTTCCCCCAATTACATGTTAAAACAAGTTTTTAACTTTTGGGTTTTCTTTAAGTTTTGAGTTCCAAATTCTATCCCTCTCTCCCTCCCCTCCCCACTCCCTGAGATGGTAAGCAATCAGATATAGATTATACATGTGCAATCATGTAAGAGATTTCCATCTTAGTCATTTTGTACAAGAAGACTTGAATAAAATAAAAAGAATGAAAGAAAGTGAAAAATAACGTGCTTTATGCTGTATTCAAACCAATATCAGTTCTTTCTCTGGAAGTGGAAGATTTATCATTAGTCCTTTGGAATTGTCTTGGATCATTGTATTGCTAAGAATAGCTAAGTCATTCACAATTCTTCATCATATAGTATTGCTGTTATTATGTGTAACATTCTCCTGGTTCTGCTCACTTCACTTTGCATCTGTTCGTGTAGGTCTTTCCAGGTTTTTCTAAAGTAATCCTGCTCATCATTTCTTATAGCATAACAGTATTCTATTGCATTGAACACAACTTGTTCAGCTGTTCCTCAATTGATAGGCATCCCCTCAATTTCCTATTCTTAGCCACCACAGAAAGAGGTGCTATAAATATTTTTGTACAAATAGGTCCTTCTCTCTCTCTCTCTCTCTCTCTCTCTCTCTCTCTCTCTCTCTCTCTCTCTCTCTCTCTCTCTCTTTTAGGCAATTGGGGTTAAGTGACTTGCCCAGGGTCCCACAGCTAGTGAGTGTCAAGTGTTTGGTCTGAGGTCGGATTTGAACTCAGGTCCTTCTGACTTCAGGGCCGGCGCTCTAACCACTGCACCACCTAGCTGCCTCATCTCTCTCTCTTTTTTAATGTCTTTGGGATTATCCCCATTTTATAGATGAGGAAACTGAGTTAGAGAGAGGTCAGGTGACGTGCACAGGATCACACAAACTAGCAAGTGTCTGAGGCCAGATTTGCACTCAGGACCTCCTGACTTTAGGCCCAGCACTCTACCCACTGCACCACCTAGCTGTCTTGGAGTCAGGAAGAGCTGAGTTCAAATCTGGTTCCTGACACTTACTAGCTGTGTGACCCTGGGCAAGTCACTTAATCCTGTTTGCCTCTGTAAGATGAGCTAGAGAAGGAAATGGCAAACCACTCCATATCTTTGCCAAGAAAACCCCAAATGGGGCCATGAAGAGTCAGACACAACTGAAAACAATTGATATGACTTCCTGACCCCAGGTGCAGTCTTATTCTATCCACTGTGCTACTTAGCTGCCTCCCATTGAAGGGTCAAGGAAAACCGTTGTCATATAGGGTTGGATTTAGAGTTAAATTGTCACCCTAGCACTTGCTAACAGCATGACTATGGACAAGTCACTTACTTAGAGTAGTGAATTTGGAATTGAGGCTCTGTGTTTGAATTCCATCTCTGCAGCTTATGACCTGCCTGACCTTGGGCAAGTGTCATTTTTCCACTCTGTGTCACAGTCTCCTCATCTGTAAAATGCTGAGTAAATGGGTAGATGACCTCTGAGGCCCCTTCTAGTTCTCCATCCATGTCCCACAATCCTTTGACTCTTTGCCTGACATCCTGGGAAAATGATCCCTGTCTGCTTTGGAGAAGGCATTGCTTCCTGGCAGCCGTCCCAGCATGCCTGGCTCCCCCTGCTTCACCATCTTATGAGCTCGTGTTCTTGTTCACGGCTCACTGGGTATGGGGCACCTTGCCTGCTGGTGCTCTTTCCTGTGTAATTGCCGGTGTCCTTGTTAACAGTCTCCCTCTGCCTTCCCTTGTGGAACCCACCCACCTCTCCCTGCCCCCTCCTAATGAGTGACTCCTCCTTCATGAACAAGATGTAAGTATACAAGTTATTAATCTTCCTACCAAAGCAATTACATCCCCACCAAGTTCCTCCCTGGCCATGTCGGGTACTTCTATGACAACCTTATCAGGTTAGCAATTTCAGATCTGCATTAAGTGTTCAGAAATCAATTTTCAGCTTATTTTGAGTTGCAAAGTCTGCTATGCCCGTAACAGCGCTGCTAATTGAACAAGAGCAATTGATGTTTTAGCAGTAATTAAGGATGGTAATTATGACCAAATCTCCCCCATGGCCCTGCCGGGTTTGCTTCTGGACCTGTCAGAATGCAGGCAGGCCCAATCAATCTTCATCAAGTTGATGCTTCTGAAGTCCTCCAAAAAGGATTCAGTAGCCCTGGGTGCTGTGACAACAAGGGGGCGACAGCCAGCAACAGCCATTCGGCGTACCCTCCTCCCATATGTCCAGTACTAACCTTGGAGGAGAGTGAAGCGGAAGAATTAGAATGCATGTCCACCATGCTCAGTTTGCTCCTCGATTAGCTGGGGACAAAGGGTACACACTTGAGCCAATTTTAGAAAATGCACAAGCTATCAACTGGTGCAAATGAAATTATTTTGGTGCAGCAGGGAGAAGAATAAAATAGAAATCAGGAGACTTGGTTCTAGTCCTGGTCCAGCCACTGAGTCATTGTGTGACCCTAGTCAAGTCATTTCCCATCTTTGGGCTTCCTCACCTGCAATCAGTCAGTCAATAAATACTTATTAAGCACGTATTATGATGTGCCTGGCACCATGTTAAGCACTCAGGGTTGTTGTTTGGTCATGTTCAACTCTTGGTTTTCTTGGCAAAGATATTGGAGTGGTTTGCCATTTCCTTCTCCTGTGTGTTCTCATTTTACAAGATGAGGAACTGAGGCAAATAGGGGATAAGTGACTTGGCCAGGGTCACATAGCTAGTAGGTTTCTGAGGCCAGATTTTAACTCAGGTCTTCTGGACTCCAGGTACAACCCACTATTCACTATACCACCTAGCTGCCCAGGCACTCGGGGTACAAATGTAATAGATGAAACAATCTCTAATTGTAAGAAGCCTATATTCTAATGTGGGGGACAACAAAGATATTTATAAGTATATACAGAATAAACATTTAAAGTATGTATACAAGGTAGTTTGGGGTGGGAGGAGGGTGCCAACAGTTAAGGGGACCAGGAATAGTTTCATGTAAAAGGTGGTGCTTGGAATGTATCTCGAAGGAAGAGAAGGATTCTATGAGTTGTGGGTGAGGAGGGAATGAAGTTCAGAGACAAGAGAATTTAAGAGCATTTATTTAGAACTGGAAGAGATCTTAGAGGTCCTTTGAATCCAAATCCAGCATGATTTCTACTACAGCATCTCTGATCTCTAAGCTATGTCCTGACTTCAAGAGTGTTAATCAACATAGAGAAGAGTAGTGATGAGAGACAGGAAATCCTCCTGGGGAACCTCTTCATCCTCAGGTCCAAAGGGCCAATCATTCAGGTTACTTTTTTGTGAGGATATTCCTGCATTATATCCTATGCCAGGGTTACTTATCTACCTATTATTTCAGGAGAGACACTGTGGTGTCCTGGAAAGCATAACTGTGAGCCTACAGTAGAGGCCTCAGGGCCTTTAATTCAAGGGACCATCAAGTAGATAGCCTTTTCATCCATGGCAGGGTATTGCTCATGGCCTATCAGTGTTTATCAATTTCTAAACCCCAGCCCTGGATTACTCCCACCATCTGCCTTCTCTACCTCACATAATTACAGAATCTCAGAGCTGTAGGGGTCTTACAGACCATGCAGTCAAAACTATACCTGTCCAGGAATTCTTTATAAAATATCCCTCAAAGGTGGTCATCCTTGCATAACAGCCTCCAATGAGGGGGAACCCACCATTTTCCAAACCTACTTTTTGGAAAGTCCTAACCATTAGCTTTCACTTGAAGGCCTCCAGTGATGGGAAGACCGCTACTTCCCAAAACAGCCCATTCCACTTTTGGACAGTTCTACTTGTTAGGAAATTACTTCTTATCAGGGAAAGGATTTTGTGACATGGCAACAACCCATATGTCATCCATTCCAGTTGACCTAGTATCCATAGAGCTCACCTGGCTGGCCCCGGGGTCTTGCCCACCTCAGACAGCTGGAGAGATGTTTCTCCTGCTCTCAAGGCTCCAGTCGCTCTATATAGCCTCCTTTTGCTGATGCAGTCACTTCTTTCTGGGCATACATTCTGTGGTTAGGAAATATTGGGAGTCAGAAGACCTGGATTACCACCTCATGCCTACCATTTACTCTCTGTGTGACTTCGGGCAAGTCGGTTGCCCTCTCTGGGCCTTCTTGGAGCCTTCTTGCTCTTTTATTCTATAGTTTTGTGATTCTGAATTCTTCCTGAAATATAACTATGTAAACTCAATGGAATACCATTTACAGTGGAAGACCATTTGTTTTTGTTCTTTCCTAATGGGCTAAAAATACAACTTCTTTACAATTTGAAGTGGGCTCCTTCTTGAACTTCTCATCACTGTAGGTACTCAAGTTGGATGACTAATTGTTGGGACTCTTCCTCATGGACGGAGCTGGAGAAGGTGACCTCTTGAATCCCTCCAAACACTGAGATTCTTCAATTTTAAAATTTTATCTTCATTTCCTTGTGATAGCTCTTTCATTGTATCCCAGAGGAACTTTCTTTGCTAGTTTGAAGAGTGGAGAGTCGCCCCCTGGAAATACTTTATCTGACGACTGGATACCAGCTGAGGTGAGGAGCAGAGAGAAACCTCAACTATTGGCCTCGGCCCTCTGCTAGGCTATAAGCTCCATGAAGGCAGGTACAATGAATTACTTAAACTATCTCTTCTAGCATTTAGCACAGTTCCCTGTATATAGAGGACACTTACTGGATAAAAACATGACTGCCTCATTTATTGGTCCAAATTTGACCCTTTTCCTACCCCTTGATTGGGCTGCTGGCCAGATGAGGAGGGTTGTGACTTTCTGAATGGATAGTCCATAGGTGCTTGGCCAAGGCCCCTGGTACCAGAAGAGAGGCTCAGTTTAGGCTCCACACAGCTGAGGTCTGGCTCCCTTTTGTACCCAGGGGGTCTTTTCTGTCCTCATGAGGTCTTTTCTCTGGCACCCTCCACTCCACAGCCTCTCCAAACCTTCTGGCTCGTTCCTGCAGCTCCTTCCCTGGATAGGTGATTGATTAATTGATTTACATATTTATTAAAATGTATTTTAATGTCATCCTTGCCTTTAATGCCAAATCCCATTTCCTATTGTGGGACTACTGACAGCCGGCATTGTCAGCACAATGACACTTTACTCAACAATTTGAATAGCAATCGCCACCAGCTTAAAAAATGAGCAAAACAGACAAATAAAATACTGATGAGGAAATGGGCAGCTTTGGGATATGAGAGACCACAGGTTTTTAAACAGCCAGGAGCTGGGAGAGCCAGGGCAGCAGTGACTGCAGGAATGGCTCTCTAGAGTGACCCAGGCTGGAGGTGGCAGTGTAGGAATCTTCTCAATCCTGGCCAAGGGGTAGGGAGGTGAGGGTAGGGCAGTCAGCTGGGAAGGGAGTGAACTTGGCACCTGGATGTCCTTGGGCACATAGGTCTGTTCATTTCTGCAGGCCCTTATTTCACCATCTACAGAATGAGGTTGGCCGAGATCTGTAAGTTTGCTTCAAATCCTGAATTGTGAAACTTTTGATTCTCTCAGAATGGAAAAAGGATGCTTATCCCTTTGTCTGTGGAGAGACAGTGCGAGTGCGTGTGTGCATGTGTGTGTGTGTGTGTGTGTGTGTGTGTGAGGAATGAGGGGTGGAGGTGGGAGGAGAAGCATGGGAGGTGGTTGAGAACCTCTGCTATTAGGGATTATAGAGTTGGAAGGAACCCTAGGAGCCATCTGTTCCAACCCCTTCATTTTACAGATGTGGAAACTGAGGCCCAGAGAGATTAAACATCTTGTTCTATGTCACAGAACCTGTAAGTGGCAGAGCTGGGATTCAAACCCCAAGTATTCTGACTCCAGGTCCTACACACTTTATACTATACCCCACTGCCTTTCATGTATCTGTGCTTGACCCCTGAAGGGACAGAGTCGTGGGACCTTTACCCTTGAAGTGCTCTTATGGTGGAGGAATGACTTGGAGAGTGTTCTCAGGGGCTCACTTACCCTGTTAGACCTGTTGAGTCATTACAAGGACAGTTGGTGGTGCTATAGTGCACAGTGTCAGGTTTGGAGTCAGGAAAACCAAAGTTCAAATCCAACCTCAGACACTTACTAGCTATATGACCCTGGGCAAATCACTTACAGTTGTTTGCCTCAATTTCCTCACCCATAAAATGAGCTGGAGAAGGAAATGGTAAACCACTCCAGCGTCTTTGCTAAGAAAACCCCGAGAGGGTTAATGAAGAGTCGGACATGACTGAAAAATAACCAAAGAAGTCAATTATAGCCCCTCCTTTGGCTTAGGTCCCATATTAGCAGACAGTATGGGCACACATAGAGATGACATTTTCATGACATAAACACTACAACTGCTGATGCTTGTACTAAAAAAGGAAGGCTCATCTCAACTCAGGGGGTGCAGCACGCCATGGAACTTTGACTGGTGGGTCCATCTTTTGTAGTCAGGTTCACAGATGTCACTGAGCCTTTGTCTTGGTTTAGCCTTGTATTCTCTAGAACTCAAAGAAATCATGGCTGACTTCCAGAGCATATACCAGCAGCTTTTCTTTTGTCTACCTTCTTTAAATCTCCTAACTGCATCCTCGGGAGGGAGTGCTGATGGAATTGACCTACCTGTTTCCTACATTGCTGGACCGAAAGATTTTAAGGGACCCTTCATCATCTACTGAGCTCTTCCAGCTTGCAATCTCTTCTTTGTCCCAGCTGATGGACATCTGGGAACTCTGCACAAAGGCTTGCTCTACTCTGGGAAGGGTTTTTGATCCTACTTGGAAAATTGGTGGTCATTAACTCCATGCTGAAGACTTGGGGGACTTTTCAGTGAGGCTGTTCCTGTCATGTCCCTTATATCCTTTCCTTTATCTACAGAGTGATGTTTTACTATCACAAGTTTTTCTACTTTAGGGGAAACTTCATTAAGCTTGAAGGCTCAATCTTCCTGTATGTTAATGTCCTAACCTTGTGAAATATAGGACTAGCTGACAGAATTGTCCTGGTTAGTGGTCATTACCACCTGTCAAGAATGTTGTAGGAGGGATTCCTCCACAGGATGGGAATTTGGACTAGATAGTCTTTGTTGTTGTCCCAATATCCTCTAGTTTTATGTAGACCCAGTAGTAGCCCTACTATGCACAAGAGAGAAAAGTGTGTGCGTTCATGAGATATGGGCATTCTTCAATCAGGATTGAGGGTCTGCAGAGCTGGGATTTGGGAGGGGAGGGGAAAGATAAAGTCCATAACCAACGCAGGAAAAGCTTTGTTCCTCAAGATGGGAAGAAATGGGAACAAAAGAAAAGAGAGAGGAAAATCCTGAAAAGTGAACAAGCTTGTTTGTCTCCTTATCTGTTCATATTTACATGTTGAATCCCCCATTAGATTTTGAGCAACTTGAAACCAGGAGCTCCTTACTAGCAATCAATCCTATGGATCCAGCAACCTATAGACTATCTCTTCTTACTGTCTAACCCTAAATTTCTCATCTTCCCACACAAGCTGACTATCCCTCCCAACCAGCGACAAGACACATAGGCATCCCTAAGCAAGGTTTGAAAATTTCACCCTTTAGAGGGGCTACTGTCCACCAGAAGTTTGGAATTTCCCCAGTGACACATGGGACTTCACTTACTTCAGTGCTGCAAGGATCTGTGATTTAATTGGTGGGATTCCTCTGATTCAGAATGCAAACCTTTTATACCCTAGGAGATGATTTTTGTGAATTGTTGTGACTATAAAAACTAAACACCTGTGGCCAACCTGGTCTTTAGCTTAGCTGGGTTGATCTTGAATAACAGAAACCTAATCCATGATCTTACCCATCCCCTAAACCTTTCCATCTTGGCTTGGCTGACACAGCCTTTGATGGCTGTGGGTCTTTTTCAGGCCATGATGAGACATCCAGAGTATACCTGGCTTATTACAAAATAAACATGTACTATGGCAAGCAGGGTTTTTTGGCACAGGGAACTGTCAGGCAGGTAGGTATTATAGTACAGAGGTGTTAAACATGCTGCCAGTAACACTCCCATGTGCAAGGGATCCAGATTAAAAAGCGTAATTGAGAAATATCTAACAATATAAATCAAAACACAATAGTAAATAGATAATGTTAATATGTGGCTTTGAAAGTCACTATGTGGCCACAGGGATCTTTATGTACAGTTCGGTGGCTCCTGTTTCTATTTGAGTTTGAGACCACTGTTGCCATGGATAGAGTGTTCAACTTGGAATCAGGAAAACCTGAGTTCGAATCCTGTTTCAGTCACTAGCTATATGGCCATGGGCAAGTCACTTAACCTCTCTGTGCCTCAGTTACCTCTTCTGTAAAGTGAAGCAGTTAGATCCTGTAAGATCCCTTCTAATGCTAACCCATGATCACATGATTCTATGAAAATTCGTATTAAAAATGTCCCTCTCTTCAACCATGGGCATTTTCAACTCTGGGCATTTTCACTGGTCATTCCCTGTGCCTAGAAATCTGTTCCTCCTCATCTCTGCCTCTTGGCTTTGTTGACTTCCTTCAAGTCTCAGCTAAAGTCCCATCTTCTGCAAGAAATCTGTCCCAATCCCCCTTAAAGCTGATGCCTTCCCTCTGTTGATTATCTCCAATTTCTTCTGTATGCAGCAGTTTTATACGTAGTCATTTACATGCTTCCCCCATTGGACAGTGAGATCTTTGAGATCAGGGACTGTATTTTCCCTTTCTTTTTTAATCTCCAGTACTTAGCACAGTGCCTGGCTCATAGTAGGCACCTAGTGAATGCTCATTGATTACATGTGGTGATCCTTTGACTCACATGGCATCATGTGGCATTATGCATTCTATAATAGTCCAAGGTTATATATGAAGATGAATTGCTATGCACTTTTTGGGGGGGTGGGGGTGGGGGTTGGGAAAGACCAGGTTTGGGGGATATAGAATACATGTCAGCAGCCTCTAAGTCTTCTCTAGATATTACTCTTTGCATAGAACAGAAGGACATGATAAGGAGATGAGGAAGAGAGATTAAAATAGTTTCATCACCATAGTATCCTCCAGCTCTTTTCTGTTTGAAGAAGTAGAACACTGGGGGAATTCACCTCAGCCAAGAAGTAAAGTATAAGACTTAGTAAGACCTAAAAAATAAAACTGGCTTCTGACTACAAGCTAGATGACAGCTGAACTGAGAGACTCAGAGGAGACAGTAGAGGAAAGGGTATTTTAGAGAAGAGACAAACCAAAGACCAGATGTGCTTTAAGCTTGGCCTCTACTGCTTTCTGGTACAGCTTGGCTGAGAAGGCTGACTGAGAAGAATGGTAGCCTTTTCTGAAGGTAAGGGCTAGGACTGGACCTGTGATTTCATTGGTTTAGGAAGCTGCCCATGAGGAATTTCCTCTACTGATTTCAGGTTTGTACCTTCTCTGTGATTTACAATCTTAGAGACTTGCCTAGAGCACTGAGAAGTTAAATATTTTGCCCAAAGTCACGTAGACAGTATATGTCAGAGGAAGGATTAGGCCCAGGTCTTCCTGGCTCTGAGGCCAGCTCTTCAGCCACTGTAACACACTAAGTAAATATCCAGTAGATGGAGGATAGAGTAGCAGGTGGCTCTAAAGATAGCTCCTCACCTGAGAAGTAGAGCTAAGGCATACAATAGGGGGATAAAAGACCAGACTGAGAGCCTCTACCCTTAAAGGGTAGAAAACCACAGCTCTCTCCACTGGATGGTGGAGTGGTTAAAAGAACCAGTTAATAGAGATATTATTTTTACTGCAGTCAAGAGGCTTTTTAATCACAGCATCCCTGGTGGATGTTGGTCCAACCCTGAAGGCCTCTGGGTAGCTTGAGCAGGGGAGATACCCAGCAGAGAATTGTTGAGACTCATCACCTGGTGGTGATCACTGAGAGAATGTCCAACAGAGAGCATCACAATGACCTCAGTAGAGGACCACTGGCTATTTTCTGCATTAGAAGTGGGCACTTGCCTCTCTGTGCACCTTGTTATAACATGTTATAACATGTATTTCCTTCATATATATCCCTTCACACAGGTTTCTTGGTCACATATATATGATTGACATAACATTCCTATGTCTTTTCTTCTTACTGAATGTCAATATATTTTTTAAGGAAAGTTAGCTCAAGGTTTATGGAAGGGGGTATTCTGTTGGTACTTTACGTGGTTACACAATTGAATGGCTTGTGAATGAACTTGGTATGTCCTCTCAATAACTAGTAAAATTAAATACGTTGTTAGGGTTTATGAGCTATGTTTTGAAGAAGATTCTGACCCGCAAAGTATCTATAACCTATGGTATCAAACTTGGGGGCAAAGAGTGAGGGAGTTCCCAACTGCTATACTTCTTTGTAACCCTTACCATACCTAGCACACTGCTGAATACTTATGACATGTCTTCCTTCTTCCTTCTTTCCTTCCTTCTTTTTTTGCTTCCTTCCATCTTTTCTTCTTTTCTTCCTTCTCTCCCTCCCTTCCTTCTTTCTTTTCTTCTCTTCCTTCTTCCCTCTCTTCCTCCTTCTCTCCCTTCCTTCCTTCCTTCCTTCCTTCCTTCCTTCCTTCCTTCAATAAATATGTCTTGGGCACTTACTCTATACAGAGCACTGTGACAGATGCTGTAGGGAATACAAAGAAGACAAGATGTATAGACACACAGAATTGGATGACCAAACAAGATAACAGCATGAGAGGTGTAACAAGGCAGTGTGAGCAAAGTGCCAAATAAATGGTTCATACAAAAAATGCTACAAGAAATTCCTGGTAGAAAGAACTCTGTGAACTGTGGCAGAGTCAGGGCTTCCTAAGGAGGGAAGACTTGATGTAGACCTTGAAATACAGGCAGGATTTGGAAAGACAGAAAGTGTTAGGGAGGGCATTCCAATGAAGAGTAGGAACAAAGATCTGGTGACTAGAATGTGCAGGAACTGTGGGAAGGGTAGTGTGGTAAAAAAAAAATTGGCATAAAGAAACTTTTTTTTTTAAAGAGGAAAAAATGGGTAGTGAGTCTGTCAATCTGACTGGAATAGGCAGAGAAGAAGGTTGGGTTGGATTAGCAATATTTCCAGAGCAAGATATTAGATCTGCTCAGAATAAAGTATGCAGGGGGAACTTGATCTCCATGAGCCAGGAATGATAGTCACTCTCTACTCTGGACTGGCTCCTAGACTGTGCTCACTAGCATGACAGCCTAGGGAGACTCTAAATGATAACAATAGCCCAGTGTATTCAGTATTTTAAAGTTTATGATTCGATTTCCTCACAACACCTTTATGAGTAATTTAAGGAGGCAGCTTGGTTGGTTCAGTTGAAATAGTGCTACATTTGGAATCAGAAGGCCTGGATTCAAATCCCAGCTCTATTACTTACCGTCAGTGTGATCTTGGGCAATTGACTTGACCTTTTTTGATTTCTTTATGTATAAAACAAGAATGTTTCTCATAGATGACTTCTAGGTACTCTTGTAGCTTTAAAGGTATAATTCAATCACCCCCATTTTCTAGGTAAGGAAAAAGAAGCTTAGAGAACTAGGTGAGTTATCCAGAAACTTTTGAATCAAAGATTCACTTCTAGACTTCTCCCAACTCCGACCAGGACTCTGTCTAAAAATACATGTAGAACATCCACTCCTTGGCCTTAGATCATAACTGCTTTCCAGGATTCTCACACTCAGAACAGATTCAGCTGACCTGGTCTTTGGCCCCTTTCTCCTTTAGTAATTTTAAAATTCTATTTGATTTCTAGCCCCTGGTTTAAAGCACTGAGCTCTTCAATCTCCTTGGTCCTTGATTCTACATGGCTTCCTGGGGTGAATGTTCTACTAATTAATAATTATTGCTAGCATTTTTATAGCACTTTAAGGTTTACAAAGTACTTTACATATGTCATATGACTTTTCTACTTATTGCCACTGCTACATCCCTAGTCTAGTATCTGGCATCTCTTTAGACCACAAAAATGAGATTTTCAGAGACTATTCACATTATAATGCATGCCCCATTCAATTCCAGAATCACCCCTTATATGAGTTTAATATTGGATATTTTGAATCAACGTTATCTCAGTTGGCTCAAGCTCCCATTTTTCTCTAATAATGCTGACAATTGGTCATTCTGCTGAAACCCTTCCAGTGATGAGGAGCTGGCTATCTCACAAGGCAATCAGCAAAGGAATAGGGAAATATACTCTGACCATACATTTCAGGGATTAGGGTCTTATTCTCATGAGAAGAGTGGAGAGAACATAATGAAGTAACATTCACATCCTGGTGGTAGTGTAGTGAGGAGAGGGAATGGAGAAGTTCCTGCTGGGTAGCTGGACTGAAAAGTACAGTGAAGATTCGTTCTAGTAACATTTGAATCCCTAAGTACAGTGTTTGCCACTTTCCACTATTAGCCCCATCAGATTTTCTCTTTGCCTTTAGCTTCTCAGATTGGTTTTGGCAGCCAGAAAGCAGGCCAAGCTGCTATTGTCCCTCTTTCTGTATTTGGTGCCACCATGACTGATCTTCCATGCAGTCTACCTTCTTCCACAAAGACTGTCATCTTCCTCATGCAATCATCTCTACATACCCTGTAATCCTTGCTATGTGATCCATAAGTACCAAAAGTACACAGTCTCCTGGAAAATAATCTTATTGAAGGGGTCATGACTGCCTCATAACATACTGGAAAGTTTGACTTCCTGTTTATAACCATTGTGAATATTCACTCTCTCATTCTTGTGGGAGAGTGAGCCTCAGGTTCATGGGGGAGGTATTTTATTGCTTTTTTTCTTACCACATTATTTCAGTAAATACCTTTGCTTTTGAGTTAATTGTGTCTTTTGGCTGATTATTGAAAGTAAGCATATTGGTTGGGGCTTGTGAACTATAGTTTTAGGAATGCAACCACACAGAGTAATTTGAACCTGGCTTCTTCCTCCAGGCAACCTGATCAGCAAATGTGATTTGGGAAATGTGGCCCAATGGAATATAACATATAGAAATAACCATAGAAATAAACTGCCTAGTCCAAGGCTTGGTAGTACTTAAGCTTTCTAAGCTAATCTTTAATTTAATTTCCTCAAGTCTTACTAAGCATCCCTGCTCATAAAGGATCCCTGTGCTATCACCTATTCCAGGTTTCAGTGTGTAGAGTCTAGAGATTTGAAGCTCCTGGCTCTGCATGATGAATCCCAGCAATATTTTTTTCAGTTCCCTAGAGACAAACAGATGGCAAAGTGGATACAGTGCTGGGCCTGGAGTCAGGAAGACCTGAGTTCAAATTTGACCTCAGGCATTTACTAGCTATGTGACTTGGGCAGGTCACCTAACCTCTGTCTACCTCAGTTTCTTCAACTGTAAAATGAAGATAATAATAGCACTTACCCCTGCCCCCTTGTTGTGAAGATTAAATGAGATAACATTTGTGAAGCACTTAGCACAGTGCCTGACACAGAGTAGGTGCTTAATAAATGTTTATTTCCTTCTATTCTTTAATCATCAAATCCTAATAACTTACTCAGTGAATGTGAGAACGTTGACTAGCGTGCTTACTTGTCTATACCAGGAAAATGCAGCTTATTAAACCTCATTTGGTCATCAATAGAGGTTGTTCTTCCTAGTAGTGGGGATTGGTTTGCATAAAATTGGCCATAATATCTCACCTCCAACCCTGTTCTAGCCCATGGCATATGTTTATGAGAAAGCTAGCTTAGTTTGGGGTGATGTTTGTGGGGAAAGACAGCTGATATAGGTGTTGCTTGTGAAAGGAGAAGAGAAGGCAGGAGAGGGTAAAAGTGTGTGTGTGTGTGTGTGTGTGTGTGTGTGTGTGTGTGTGAGAGAGAGAGAGAGAGAGAGAGAGAGAGAGAGAGAGAGAGAGAGAGAGAGAAAGAGGGAGAGAGAGAGAGAGACAGAAAGACAGAGAGAGACAGACAGAGAGGCAGAAAGACAGAGACAGAGAAACAGAGAAATAGCGATGGAGATAGAAGAGAGAGACAAAGAGACAGAGACAGAGAGGGGAGAGGATGGAAGTCAGGAGAGAGTAAGAATGTGTGTGTGTGGTGTGTGTGTGTGTGTGTGTGAAAGAAGAGAGAGAGAGAGAGAGAGAGAGAGAGAGAGAGAGAGAGAGAGGTAGTGGGAGAGAAGAGAATAAGAAAAGAAGAAGAGAGAGGCCCTTTTCTTTGGGGAAAAATGGAAATTTAATCAGATCAGTTTTTATAGTGCAAATAGAAAATCAGTTTTAATAAAGCCAAAAGGAAATGCAAAACAGCCGCTTGAGATGGAGATTGTGTTAAATAGACAGCTCCTTAGGAGCACCCAACCCAGGGATGTTTATTGTGCTGGGACTGAGCACTAAGGGAAATTTCTGGCTGCGTTTCAAGCCAGCGTTTGCTCTGGCTTTGATGGGTGAACGAACCCCTCCTTCCCATACCCCTGCAGGCCTATGTCCTCTGGGGATGATTTTTCTTTCCCAGAATGAGAGGGAAAGGGGTGAATAGGTGGGGACCAGGAAGGAGGAGGGTGTTACCTGGCCTAAAAGAAAGATGAGGTGTCATCCTTCCCCACACCAGAAAAGACCCTCATTATCATTGCCTGGGGACCCCTAGAAGATGGTCTTGCCCATTTCTGCCTCTCTGGGGATGGATCTCCTCTTGGCACTCCTGTTGCTTTCAGTTTCTGATTCTTAATTATAGTTCTGGGCAGGCTCTTTGGCTTTATTGCTTTCATTTATTATAAAAAGACCAGTGTCTGTTTTTTGAAACAGCTATCTGGTCAAATCATGGTTGATAAGCAACACTGAGCTGTCTTTTTAAGACAGGCCAAATTTATCACACTTTTAGAAAAAAAAAACCCAAGGCTTCACTGGCCTATTAGAAACTCCCCCTCTTCCCTTCCCCACCCTTTTCCCAGAGTGACATTTTAGTAAAAGGCTTTATTTTTTCTCTCAGCCTTCACAAAGCCATTGCCTTAAAGAGAGAGAGAGAGAGAGAGAGAGAGAGAGAGAGAGAGAGAGAGAGAGAGAGAGAGAAAGAGAGAGAGAGAGGGAGGAGGGAGAGAATTTGTGAGTTTGCTCCATAGAATATACAGAGAGGGCAGAGAGCTAAGAGAAATGGCCTGAATGGTTCCCTTAAAGTGGCAAGAAATAGGGGATACACAGACCTGTGTTTATCAGCTGCTATTTTTGTAATTAAATGGGAACCTGTATTTTGCATTTTGGCAACCCAGTCATTTGAGGGTGCAATGCAGATGTGGATCTGGATCAGGAGGAGAAATGGGGCTCTGAGGGAGGGGGTGTGTAGGGAGGGGTGGCTCAACAGGGTTAATGAGCTCATCTGTCATTTTCTGAGCCATCTGACTGGGAGATGAACAGAGCCAGTCAAGAGGTCCCCGCTGCCTCTCCTGAGCAAAGCAGCTGTGGGCATCATTAACACGGGGCCTGGAAGAAATCCGGCAAGGGCAGAGGGAAGCCAGGCTATGAGGCCTCTAAGAGTGCTCCGTGGAAAAGAGAATGCGCAGCTCAGGCTGGAGCCTTCTCCATGGTGCTGATTATAACCAAGCTCTACCCTCAAGCCCTCTTCAGAGGTCTTCCAGCTGGCATCCAGAGGGGGTGAGATGATCTATCAGATACCTGCAGATGAGCTGGGAGAGGGCAGCATCACCTGCTACTTACCAAGTTTGGGTCCAGAACAAAGGAATATAGCTGAGAATAGGTAGGACAGTCCAGAGTTTCTACTTGTTTTCCCTCTGGGTGACAGTGTCCCTGGAAATGTCTCTAACTGACACATTTTATTCCCCCAGGAAGAATACGCCTGTCTTCCTGCTCTCCTTCTCTCTCCCTCCCTTTACTTACTCCAGTTCTCTTTTTCTTTTTCCCTTTTTACTTAATTTTTTTTATTAATGTCTTTTGTTTTTACATAAGAATCATTTGCAGATCTATTCCTTCTTGCCAAATGAACCCTTCCTTGTAACAGAAAAACCAGTTAAGTAAAACTGACACAGTTACTTTACCTGAAAGTGCATGTAACATTCCTCACCCATAGCACCCCATGTTTCTACAAAAAGGAGAAAGGCATTTCACTATCTCCAGGGCCAAGATTGGTCATTGTAATTATTCATCATTTGACTTCTTTTTAGCATTTAAAAATTTACATTATTCCAGTCGTTGTATATATTGTTCTCCTAGTTTTCCTTGCTTTACCTGCACCAATCAATCACACAATTTCTTCCATCAGATTTATTTTCTAATCTATAGCTCTCATTTCTTGCATACCCCTTTTTTGGCAAAGAATTTTGCAAGTTATTCCATCTGTCTCTTCTGACTGGTTCTCCTCACTCCAGCTCTCACTACCCCTCTCCTCTCTGGATCCTTTCCTAGGTTTCACCCTACAATCACAATTCTTTTCATCACTCCATTCCTACTGATGGTTGTAGATTTATTAGATTTGCTCACTGTTCCTGGCATTGGTGTATCTGACACCTGGATGCCTTAGGCTACGTAGAAAGTGGGACTCAGGACCATAGGATCATAGATTTAGAATGGGAAAGGACCCTTCTGGGAAGATAGCAACCTGAAAGGTTGTAGAGAAGCCCAGTTTTCCCACATATGCTTCAGTGAAAATTGAATTATGATCAAGAAACACAAAGAGAAGCAATAGTAAGCACCTTTGTTCAGCATAGGACTGCACAAAAATATAGGCAGAAGCCTGCAGGCATTAGGAGAGGCATCTTTCCAGAGAAGTGAAGTTGAGCACAGGTAAAATGGCCCAAAGCTTGCCACTGCTCTGGTTAGAGACCCTCAAGGGAAGCTTGAAGCTGCTCCAGGGGAGAGGGGGGGTGGTGGTGGTATCCTGCAGAATTTTGATGGGGAAACTCCCAGGGCACCAGAAGCCCACAGCACCCCAACAGGGAAATGGTTCAGTCCAAGAAGAACTGAAGTCAAAAGATATGGAGTGACTTGCCCAAAGCACTGAGTAGTGGTGTCAGGATTTCAGATCAGCTCCTCTGATTCAAAATCCAGTGTTCTTTCCTTTACACCATGAAACGTCTTCTCTAGGAGGCAACTGGGGATTGACAGCAGAAGGCCTTTTGGGGATAACATATGCTTGATGCAACAAATGAAGCAGCAGGGTCCTTAGTTCCTGGGTACTACCTCTGGTGGCCCACCTTTTATATACATGCCTAGCTTGCTGTGGGGAGATTGCTTATAAAGAGTATTTCGGTCAAGCATGAGGAAGGGGAGAGAAACCTCAAAAAGAGACCCTGGGCCTTATGTATGTGGGTAGGGTGGAAGGCAGGGACCCAAGACATCTTGAGGTTACTACTGGGGAGGCCACCATAAAGGGAAGGAGGAGGGCGGGGTCAGGTGAGGGAGGAGCTCATAAGAGATATGAGAAGGCCTCAGGATCCCACCTCCACGTGTTGGCCTTCACCTTCACTGTCCTATAGACAGATAACAATCCTCACAATAACCCGGGGAAGTAGGTACTATTATTATCCCCATTTTACAGTGAGAAAGTCAAGGCAGAAAGAGCTTAAGTGACTTGCCCAGGATCATACAGTATGTGTCTGAGCTTGGATTTAAACTCTGGTGTTCTTACCTCAAGGCCCAGTGCTCTAACCATTGCACCACTTAGCTGCTTAACTACCAGGATTCTGAGACTCTGACTCTGTGAAGTCTTCTACTCCCCTGCTTACTGTGCCCTATTTCAGGAAAAACTCATCCCTTCTTAGGGCAGAATGTGGGTAGTATGGGGCTTTTCCCAGTTAAGGCTGCTCATCAATCCAGCATAGCCAGTGTTTTTTTTTTTTTTCTCTCATGGCAGGCAGCCCATGGCCTGAAGCCTAGGGAAGTCTGTAGCAGGATGAAGCTATCCTGGCCCTGGCCAAACAGATCAATGGGCTCTGATGAAGACAGTAGTGCTGCAGGACCCCAGGCAGTAGGATGATTTATCTCAGGAGAGAAGACAGGGGAACCAGATATGGTAGAACTGAGGAGAGCTGGCTCAGAGTACCCAGTCCCTGCCTCCGCCTTCAGCATTCTTAGACTTTGAGACGCAGCCTTCTGTGGCTGAGGGTTGGGGGAAGCAGACCCAGTCAAGGATGTAATCCCACTTCCTCCATTCCCAGGAGACCAAGGAGTCCTTCAGAATCGTGGTCTTCTAGTTTGGCTCTGGGTCTGGCAGAGATTGGGCACTAGGACCCTGTAGTAAACCGCCTTCTCCTCTCTCCTTCTCTACAATTCATGTGCCTGATTCTGTGATATCTCTTGTATAATCGTGTGTGAGACTCTTCTGTATCTATGTCAAATGACTGTAGCTGTTAATTGTTATTGTGTAAACAAAGGATATATCTCTGGCTCCTCTGACAGAGACTCTAATGACAACAGAACACAGGGAAGCCCAGGCTTCCTGGTGGGAGGAAAGGATGGGAGACCCAGGATCTCTGGCCTCTAGTAAGAACACAGGCTCCCATGGCTCTGGTCCAAAGCCAGCAACCCCCAGTTTTGTATTCTAGGACCTTCAAGTCAAAAAAAGGTAGGCTACTGTTTATAACAGAAAGAGTCATGAGACCTGGATTCTAGCCCACGTTCTTTCATGGTCTAGTTGTGTGGCAACTTCTTAACCTGTAAGAACCTCAGTTTCTTCATCTGCAAAGTCTTAAAGGTCTTTTCCATCTTTAGGTTTCTATGGTTTACAGGCCCTCGGAGTTGGAAGAGACCTTAGGGGTCATGTAGTCCAACCCATATTCAAATTAATTAACCAGTAAGCATTACTAATCCCCTACTCTAAGTCAGGCACTATGCTAGGCACTGGGGATACCAAGATAAAAACAAAACAATCCCTGTCCTCGAGGAACTGACAGTCAAAAGAAATAGCATGCATACACATATGTAGGTACAAAGTGCATGTACCCAACAACATACCCTTCCAGCCTTTGCTTGAAGACCTCTAGAGAGAAGTTGCTCACTATATCCTGAAGTGATCCATTTCACTTTTGGATTGCTCTATTAGGAAAGTTTTCCTCATGTTTTGTCTTGGTCTATCTCTCTTCCAATTTCAGCCCTCCCTATTTTGCCCTCTGGGGTAAGGGAAGGTTCAATTTTCCTTCCATGTGACTGCCCTTCAAATACTCAAAGAGAGTTATAATGTCATTTCTGCCTCCTATCTCCACCCCAGTCTTCTCTTCTTCCAACTAAACAGCCCTATTTCCTTTAAGTAATTATCAAGCCATGATTCAGAGGTTCTTCATCATCCTAAGACTAATGTGGATGTCAGCACTATGCCTATATATGTGACACCAAGCTGTCTTCTCTGAGACTCCAACCTGGATCCAATCGAGGCATTCCCTCCCACCCCCAACTGCTCTTAGTGGTTCCCTCATCCCAGAAAAAAGAATAAAAACCAAGCCTCCTGTCAATCACACAAGAATCCAAACAAACAATTGTGCAAAGTTCTTTGTAATCTTCAAGGTCAATGCCTGGCATTGTTATTTTTAAAAAATTAGGAGAGGTTTTCAGGGGTGGGGAACTTTTGGCCTCTAGGTCACATGTGCCCCTCTAGGTCCTCAAGGGTGGCCCTTTGACTGAATCAGAACATTGTTCTGTGAGGTTTGGATTCAGAGCCTTTTGCCTCTTTTTGTGTCCCTAGTGCTTCACACAGTGCTTGGTGCTTAATAAATGTTTATTGATTGATTTGCTCTCCCTGAAAACTTTGTAAATGCTTTAGGAACTGCTGTCACCATTTTACAGATGAGGAAACCAGAAGTTGAATGGAAATAGTAATTTTATTTGGTTTTTATGAAGTTCAGAATAACAGAAACAACAACAACAACAAAAAGAAATGGAGACTAAGACAGGTTAAGGGACTTGTCCACAGTCATTCAGCCAGCAGTTGATTCAAACCATTGTCTTCCTGACTCCACATAAGGTACTCTGCTCACTCTATCCTGCTGTTTCCATGAATAGTGAGGACAATCATATTCTGTGGGAATGAGTCGCTGCTGGGGGGCATTTGAACCATCTGGGGCAAGCCAGTGGGGGAGACGTTCTGAAGCTTTTCCTGGCATCTTTCCAATCAGATCACAGTAGGCAGCCCACTACTCTTCCTACATGGAAAGCTGGGGCAGACAGTGGTTGATTGGATTCTGTTGGAAAGATACTGCTGGAACCAGACCAAACCCAAAAAGCAAACCTTCCCCTTTTTCTCAAAGAGGGAAATTAATAAAAAACTAAGTAAACACAAAAGATTTTTTATTTTTTATTTTTTGGGTGGGGAGAGCCCTTGAGAATGTCGACAAGCAGGCCAGATATCCCCGATGAGCTCATGTTTTGAGAGCCTGGTGCTATTATCCTGCCTCTTCAACCCCTGCCCTGTGAGAGGGAGGAAGAGGCTGCTGGGCAGCAGAGAGACATGGAGCATAGGCCTGATTGATAATCGGTGACTGTAATTCTATAATTCATCTCCTGGCACCGCAGCGAAATTAAAAGAGTTTAGGTTCCTAAGCATAATGATCATCAATTAACCGCCACCGAGATTTAGTGTCCCCATTTGGATTTCATTTTATTTATTTAAATTTCTCTTTCTTCTTTTTTCCCTCTATTCATGAGCTTGGTGTGGAGGGAGAGGAAGAATTTTTTTTTTTGAGGGGGGTGGTGGTGTTAGACACTGGGAAGTTGAGAAAATGAATGCCATTGTCTGGCAGAAGCAAGGGAGGGAGAGAGGGCTTTCTGAGAGACCCAATCACTCCTTGCTGCCTGGGGGGAGACAGAGGGCGGCTCTCAGAGGCAGCGAATCCATCATCCTGAGCCTAATCAGTTAATACTGATAAACTGCCAGCAATAACTGCCAATTGAGCTCGAGTTTTTGAGCTGCCAGTTCATCCATTTAGGGAGTGCAGTGGCATGCCTATGAAAGTGCTCCTTCTCCCCACCCCCACCCCACTCATCCTCCCCTTTATCCCACCCATGGGCTAGGCTGGAAGGGAAAGGATGCATTTTGCTGATGACTTATGCGGAAAGAACAAAACACACACTGAGTCTAGTCTAGGGAACTGAAGTGGGGAGGAGGGAAGGGTGGGACGCCCTATGCAATTCCCAAACGGCTGCTTCATGCAGCTTTAGAATATAGGCATAGATATTGTTGTTAAGTCATTTTTCAGTTTTGTGTTTGACTCTCTGTAACCCATTTGGGATTTTCTTGGCAGAGATACTAGAGTGGTTTGCCATTTCCTTCTCCAGCTCATTTTTCAGATGAGGAAACTAAGGCAGATAGGATTAAGGGTTAAGTGACTTGCCCAGAGTCACACAGCTAGTAAGTGTCTGAGGTCAGATTTGAACTCAGGAGGATAAATCTTCCTGACTTCAGGCCTGACACTCTATCCACTGCACCATCTAGCTGCCCTAGGCCAGGGAAGAGAAGGACATCTTTAAGGGTGGGTGTGAGATCTGTTTGAGAAGGTCCTGAATCTAATGTCATCTGCTCAATACATCTTCCTCCTCCACTCACTTTCATGTGCTGTCAGGTAATTTTGGTAATCTGGATTTGGTAATCTGGATATTGGAGATCTAGCTAGGCTAGGGCCTGGCCACTGACGTGTAATTTAATGGTGGGAATGTTATTTAGTTTTTCTGGGCCTCAGTTTCTCTCTCTGTAAGAATGGAATACAGTGAGTTAATAGTTATAAGAAATGCTGTGGAAGAAGGGGGTCATATAAATGTAAGGCATTATGATTATAACTTTCATCTCTCATGCATGGAAATAGGCTACAGTCTAGCTTTATCTTCTAAGGGGCAAGGCAGGCAGTGGACTTTATCTTCAAGCCTTGCATGGCACTACCTCACAGGCCCCTCACACTAGGATATCTTCAGGATCTAAGAAGAGCTTTTGCTGAGCTAGGTTTAGGATGGCCCAGCCTGGTGGTAGTGGATGAGAGCTTCCTAGAGGGCCAATGTTTTAATTTCTTCTTTGACACCTCAGAAATGATCATAATAATGATATTATCATTATTAGTAATAATACAATTAAATGTGACACATTTATATTGTTCTTTATGGTTGTAAAGTGATTTAAATACATTGTCTTTTCTGATCTTCAGAAACATTCTCTGAGGGAAAGTATTATTATGCCCATTTTAGAGAAGAGGAAACTGAAGCTGAGATTTAAGTGATATGATTAAACTAGAGTATTATATTAGGGGGAGACTAGGTGTCACAGTGGATGGAGTGCTAGGGCTGGAGTCAGGAAGACTCATCTTCCTGAGTTCAAATCTGGCTTCAGACACTTACTAGCTGAGTGACCCTGGGCAAATCACTTAACCCTCTCTGCTTCAGTTTCCTCATCTGTAAAATGAGCTGGAGAAGGAAATGGCAAACCATTCCAGTATTTTTGCCAAGAAATGCCAAATGGGGTCCCAAATTGTTGAACATGACTGAAATGGCTGAACAACAAAAAGGAGGATATATAGTAGGGATATGTCAATGTGGTAATCTGTGGGCAGGAGAATGGGCAGGGATGGCTGATAATCAACCTAATACTCTACCCACACTGATACATTTACTCTACCTCTTCCTTTCTTTTCAAGAAATATAACTCATTCGACCACTTGCTTATAATATCATCCTATTAGGCACTCCCTTCCATTCTTTCCTAAGTCCTATGCAAATAAAACCACTGAGTAAAAGGTCACAACCTTTAGTACGCAGTTAAATAAATTAGATAAAACATAATAAAATTCAAATAAGAGACACATATGTCTCTGAAGCTTCAGCCATCTAACAGATCAAAGATTTAGGTCTGGAATGGAACTTAGAGGCCATTCAGTTCAACTTCCTCATTTTACAGATGAGGAAATCTAGAGGTGAAGTGGTAACATTCCAATATCACACAAGTGATAAGAGGTATGTATAGGATTTGAATCCAGATCGTCTGACTCCAGATCTGGGGTTCTTTACACAGCATCACACTGCATCAATTCTCCTTACTCCTACAGAGTGGGACCACACTTTTGCTTCCATTCTAGGGTGAAAGAAACAGAAAACGCATGAGCTTAGTATAAACCCTTCCAATTACCACCCAGTGTGGGTAGAGGTGGTTTAGCAGTTTATGAATGTCAGCCCTACTGGAAACCTGAATCTCTTCTTGGTCTAAATAGCTTCAGAAACTGTGACCCCACATGGGCTGGCCCTCAGTTCTGTTTGATCATTGGCCAGGCTGGAAAGGAACTTTTTTTCCCCCTAGTAACCATTCCTTCCCATGTAAGGGTTGGTCTCACATCCACTCAGTACTACAGGCATTGGAGAGACCATTTGTTTTACTTTCTGTGATCCTGGGAAAAAACTGTATCTATACCTTTGACCTTCCTCCTGCTCTGTCTCTCATACTCTCTGAACTTTGGGTTCAAAGTCCATACCTGTCCCGTATTTAATGTCATCTTCCTCTCTCTGCCCAATATATCCTCCTCCTCTACCTGCTTTTCAGGTTGTGTCAGGGGAGGGAAGGAACCCTGATTTGGCTAGGGCCTGGCCACTGACTTGCTGTTTAATGGTGGGAACTGTAATTTAGTTTCTCTGGGCCTCAGTTTCTCTCTCTGTAAGAATGGAATACAGTGAGTTAATAGTTATAAGAAATGCTGTGGAAGAAGGGGGTCATATAAATGTAAGGCATCATGATTATAACTTTCATCTCTCATGCATAGAAATAGGCTACAGTCCAGCTTTATCTTCTAAGGGGCAAGGCAGACAGTGGACTTTATCTCTAAGCCTACCTCACAGGCCCCTCACACTAGGATATCTTCAGGATCCAAGAAGTCTGTTCTCCTAGGGAGAAGAAGGGAATTGGCTAATATTAGAATCCAGAGACTTGCTGTTTCGGAACCTCCGATTCAAATCAAGATACTGTCTTTCAGTTTCTGCTCTGTTTTGCTGAACTCAATTCAATTCCCTTTACCAAGCTGATATCTATCAGGGAGAGCCAGTCCTTGAAAATGTGATGATTTCTCCAGGGATGAACCAGACCACTGAGGCTGTAGGCCCTGCCATTGGGGTTGCCTTTGTCCTCCAGTGCTCTCTTCATTGTCTTTCCACTCCTGACCTGAGTCATGTGCCCTTCCTTATGCTTCAATCACCAAGCCATCTCTCACCTTTCATCATTACTGCTTCAGAAATCTTACTTCTTTCAGAAATCCTTCCTAGATTGATGAGAGAGGAGATGATGACATCCCTGGTTTTTCCTCAACCAACAGAGTGGTGTTTTAGAATGGGTGCTAGGCCTAGAATCAGAAGAGTTGGTATCATATCCTAGTTCTGACACTTAATAGCCATGTGACCATGGCAAGTCATCTAGATGCCCTTGATGAATTAAAGTTATCATGACCAGATGAACCACATACCGTGTTAGTTAAAGCACTGGTAAATGGGATTGCTGAGCCACTCTCAGAGATCTCTGAAACACAGCATGGAATAGGAGGGGTGCCACAGAATTGAGTAAGGGCAGATGTCCTGATTTTTTAAAAAGGAAAGAGAGTAGAGCCTGTAAACTATAATCTGATGAACTTGAATTTGATTCCTTGCAAAATTCTGGGTGGTATTATTGAAGGGATGATTAGTGGCTATCCGGAAAAGAAAGCAGTTATGCTAGAGTTGATACAGCTTCTATGTGAACAGCTCATGCAGATTAACTTCATTTTCCTTTTTTTTGGGGTAGAGTTTCCAGACTGGTAGATTTTAACAAATCCTTTGACAGAATTTCTCCTGATCCTTTTGTGGATAAGATAGGAAGATGTAGTCGGGTGAATTCTGATCTGGCTTAATGGCCAGACCCAAGAATAATAGTTTGTTGTCAACCTGGAAACAAGTTTCTATCATAGCATTGCTTGTCCCTGTGGTGCTTAACATTTTTGTCAATGACTTGGATGAAGCCACAGATGGCAAGCTTTTCAAATGTTTAGATGACCCAAAGCTAGAAGGGATAGCTAAGACACTGGATAAAAGAGTCAAGGTCTAAAAAGCTTTTGACAGATAGAATGTTGTGTCAAATATACTTAGATGAAATTGAATAGGGATAAGTGAAGAAAGCCAGCCTTGAAGTCAAAAAGCCTGGGTTCAAGTCTTCTCTCTGACAAATACTGACATGTGTGACCTTGGGTAAATAACTTAACCTATTGGTGTCTCAGGCAAATCTCTAAGATTATAAGTCATAGAGTAGGTGACAACCTGCACTGGTAAAGGAAATTTCTTTATCAGGAGTTTTCTGTGCCAATGAAATCATAGGCCCAATACTAAATAAATAGGTAAGCAACCAAGCAAGCAAATAAATAAAATCTTACCCTTGAGTTCAAACAGTCAACTTCCCAAATACAAAGTATGGAAGGTATGGCTAGATCAAAGTTCAGTTGAAAGAGATTTGGAGGTTTTTAATGGAACTGCAAAATTCAAGTTGACATTGTGATATACCAGTCAAAAAAAACTAATGGGATTTTAGGAAACCTTAAAGGGCACATAATGTCTGGTACGAGGGAGACGATAGGCTCTCTACATTCCACTTTGATCATGTCACATTGACGGCATTGTGTTCAATTCTGGGTACTATTTCAGTAAGCACATTGATAAACTGTAGAAGACTCACAGGAGGGTAACCAAGGCTGTGAAGGCTCTCTGGACATTCCATAAAAAGATCTGGAGTCAAAGAAACTGAGGGCATTTATCTTGAATAGGAAAAGACCTGGGAGAGGGTGCAGATGTGATAGCTGTCTTCCAGTATTTGGATGGTAGTCACATGGAAGAGGGAACAGACCCTTTCTCTGTATCTCAAAATATCATTGTAACATCACCTCTCATTCTGTCTTCCTTCACTTTAGTTTCAGATGAAAAGATGATACCTCTTGACAAGACTACTCTCTCTACTTCTGCCCTTGATCCCATCCCTTCTCATCTCTTCTTGTAGTTTGCTTATGAAATCGGATGCTGATGCTTTGACATTCAATCTCTCACTATGTACAGATTTTTGCCTTGCCACCTACAAACACATGTCAGTCTTCTCCATTAAAAAAAAAAATCTCATTTGACACTCTCATGCACTCAAATTGGGCAGCTAGGTGGAATGGTGGATAGAGCGCTGGGCCTAGAGTCAGGAACTCTTTGTGAGTTCAAATCTGGCTGCAGACACTTCCTAGTTGTGTGACCCTGGACAAATCACTTAGTCCTGTTCACCTCTGTTTCCTCATCTGTAAGTGAGTTGGAGAAGGAAATGGCAAACCACCCCAATATCTTTGCCAAGAAAACCCAAATGGGTCGTAAAGAGTCGGAAATGACTGAAAAATGACTGAACAACAACACCGGTTAAGGAACAAGACATGGTTAAGGTCCAGCAAAAGATACTGAGGAGTGGCTGGACAGGTAGGAGGAGAATCAAGAGAAAGTAGAGTCACAAAAACCAGGGAAGAAAGATTATCTAGGAGAGAGTAGTCAATAATATCAAATGCTGCAGAGAGGTCAAGAAGGATGTGGATTAAGAAAAGGCCATTGAAGTTGGCAATTAAGAGATCATTGGCAATATTGGAGAGAGCAGTTTCAGTTGAGTGATAAGGTCAGAAGCCAAATTACAAGCAGTTGGGAAGTTAGTGAGAGTAGGGGAAGTGGAAGAAATGTGAGTAGACAGCTTTTTTATAGAAGTTTGGCTGTGAACAGGAGGAAAGATGCAGAACAATAATCTGAGAGGGTGTGTGCGTTCAGTTGTTTCAGTCATGTCTGACTCTTAATGACCCCAATTGGGGTTTTCTTGGCAAAGATACTGGAGTGGTTTGCCATTTCCTTCTCTAGCTCATTTTACAGATGAGGAAACTGAGGTAAACAGGGTTAAGTGACTTGCCCAGGGTCACATAAGCAGTAAGTGTCTGAGGCTTGATTTGAACTCTGGAAAATGAGTCTTCCTGACTCTACTGAGCTCTGGGCCTACTTTATCAACCACTTTTGTACATTTCCAACTTGATGGCCCATAAGAATTTCAAACTCAATCTGTGCAAAACAGAATTTATCTTTTCACCCAGCCTAGCCCTATTCTGACCGTCTTTCTTTCTTGATGGTAATTCTGAATCCCTGGATGAGGATGAGAGAGTCCTTATTTACCTCTGTGGAATAAGGCAACAGCTGCTCTACTCAGGCCTCCAAAGGGACAAAGATGCCGTATCATTCTTCTGATGTGGCTTTCAAACAAAGAGAAGTTTGGTGGATGAGCCAGGGAATGCTGAGTGAGTGGTAGCACAGGGAGAACTTCAGGATCAACTTAGATCCTGGGACAGGCTGCATAGAAGAGGCTTATGACCTCTTAGTCACTTTGTCACAGATAGCCCTGATGTGTGATAGAGAATTATTCACTGTGTGGAAGTGTCCTTTTCTGTGTTGTGGCCATGATGCTGCTAATGCTGTTCCTGGTCATCATTACTGTTGTACATGAAGGTGAGCTGTGACTGTCCTGGAGGTGTTTACTGTTGGTCTTTGCTGCTCTGGAACATTAGCTCACCATCTTTCATTAGGAGATCCACTGAACTGCAAAGATGTGGCATTATCCATCGCATGGAGCACATCACTGAGCCCTGAGATTTGGTTCTTCCAAAGAGAGGGTGGGGTGGGGTGAGAGGAGGGGAAGAAAAAGCCTACAATTTCTGACTTCTCCCCATATTTCTTTTTTATTTTTTCTTTATGGTGATTCTGAGGAGTGGATGGGGGACTGCAGTTGTTTTTTTTCTTTTCCACTTAGTACTCCCTATTATAGGAGGATTGTTGAGTAAATACTCTCAAAGTATTTAAATGGTGGAAGGTCCTCTAAAAGAGCCTTTGGGCCTTGATGCTACAGAGGTGGTATGTAATAAGGGCAGAATTTTCCTATTTCCTCTCAGCTGGAATTAGTTTTTCCTAAAAGGCAATAAAATTATGCCTGAGATCTGATCCCTCCCTGCCTCCTTTGACCCAGCTTCCTGGTTATTTAGTGGCATAAAAGTCCCATCCACATGGAGTTGAGATCCCTCTGACTTAGTGGATGTTTAAAGACTACACCACACTTTGCTGTGCCAGCCAGACACATTTCCATATGGAGATAAAAGGGTTACATCTGTAGAAACTAAGTGCCACTCTATGCTTGTTTCCTCTCCTTGCTGTGTTTGGGCAAAGCATGCCTCCTTTTGTCAGCCATTCAGTGACTTATGAGTGCCTCCTTTTCTCCCAAATCAAACCTGACCTAAGAGTGCACTTCTACCAGATGACCTCTGGGTCATCTATTCCAGTCCCCTAATTTTACAGATGAGGAAACTGAGGTGCAGGGATATTAAGTGATTTGCTCAAGGTCATACAAGGTGTAAGTTGTAGAGTTGGAATTAAAATTAAAGTCATGGAAGAATCCAACTCAAATAGGGAGAGCAAAGCATGATATCCCTAGCCTAGAAAGGACCCAGAAAAGTCATCTAATCCATTTCCCTTTCTTCAAATCAGACAATACCTGTATTACTGTTTCAATTCAATTCAATTCAACAAATAGTTATTGAGCATCTAGAAATTTGCAAGGCTCTCTGTAGCATGCTGGGAACATACAGATGAATGAAAAACAACACAATGTGGCATCATGGGAGGAGCACTATATTTGTAATCAAACGACCTTACTTGGAATCCTGGCTCCATCACTAACTGCCCATGTGACTTCGGGCAGGTCATTAAACTCCTCTGGTGCTCGGTTTCCTCATCTGCAAAATGAAGGTTTGGACTTGGCAATATTGAAGGTCCTTTCCATCTCTAACATGATATGATTCTGTGATTTACAGTGTATAATTGAAGTCAGGTTCAATGTCTATAGTTTATTGATCTCACTCTCTTTCCTTTTTAAAAAATAAGGACATTTGTCTTTATCCATTCCTGGGGCATCTTTCCTATTCTCCACTACCTTTCAAAATTCATAGCTATTGCCTCAGTAACCATATCCACTTGCTCTTTCAATGCCCTAGGCTTGCTGACTTTAATTCAAAAATGCAGGTGCCCAGAGACAGGTAGCTAAGTGTGGAAGCCAGGATACAAACTCCAGTCTCCTGAATCCAGGGGCAGGACCCTTGGGGGGTAAGTGGTACAAAGGAAAGAACACTGGGCCCAGAGTCAGGAAGACCTGAATTCAAATCTAACCTCAGACGCTTTATAGCTATGTGAAACTTCCTTGCTGGGCAAGTCAATTAACCCCTAAGGATAATAAAAACACCTACTTTCAATGTTGCTGTGAGGATAAAATCAGATAACATTCGTAAAGGGCTTAGTGCTCAATCAATGTGTGTTTCCTCCTCCCTTCTCCATTTCTACAATATCTACCCTTCTAGATAAGGTAAGGTTCTCCTCAATTTCTAAGGCTTTCTGAGGGAAACAGGATTTCTGGAGAGGATTTAATTCCAAGAATGAGTTAAAGAAGATGAGATGAGAGGTAAAATGTGGCTTGGTGAATAGGAGGAAAAGAAGGGCACATAAGTCAGGTCAGGAGAAGATCCACGGATGGGGTGGCAGAAAGGTCCCAGTGGTGCAATGGCTAGAACAATGGGCATGAAGTTGGGAAGACCTTAGTTTAAATCGAGCCTCAAGCACTTTTTAGCTATGCTACTTTGGTCACTTAGCCTCTATCTGCCTTAGTTTCCTCATCTGTAAAATGAGGATAATAACACCTATCTTCCAGGGTAGGTATAAAGATGAAATGAGATATTTGTAAAGCACTTAACACAATGCCTGGCATGTAGTAGGTGCTTAATAAAGCCTTCCTTCCTTCCTTTTTTTTTTTTTTTGCTTTTTGGTGAGACAATTGGGGTTAAGTGACTTGCCCTGGGTCACACAGCTAGTAAGTGTCAAGTGTCTGAAGCTGCATTTGAACTCAGGTTCTCCTGACTCCAGAGCCAGAGCTCTATCCACTGCACCACCTAGCTGCCCCCCTTCTTTCTTTCCTTCCTTCCCCCTTCCTTCCTTTCTTTTTTCTTCCTTCGTTCCTCTCTTTCTTCCTCTTTCCTTTTTCCTTCCTTTTTCCTATTGCTCACACATAACACTGATCCATAAAACTTAAGAATAACATTTTTATAGATGTTGCCATACCTAATACTCATATTCTTCAAGCTATATGAAGTGGAAAACTTTCAAAATGTAAGTTCTAGAGTCAAGAGTTGAGCTCAAGTGTTCTGTCTCTAAAATCTGTTCCCTTGGTGCCATACAACTGTGTTCTACAACATTTATCAGTGTGTTGAGGTCTGAAACCCTTTTCCTTAAAGCTTGAAAAGAATTGGGAAATAGGAACTCAACCTCTACTCCACTCCAAGACACATATCTGACTTCTTTTTTCTTAAAAATCCCCAGATGAACAGATATAGTAGCCCATCCTTAATATAATGGACTAGTGTGTCTCCACAAAGCTCTTTTGAGGACACGAGGTTTTTTTTTTCTTGAAATCTAGCTTCCACCCTCCCTATTCCCTAAGGAAATGGCCATTTTTTCTCCTCATCATACATATGATATTCCTTTCTAGGACCCAGGGAAACACCTACTTGCAGATTTTGAAATTTCCTGCCATATAGGCCTACAGCTTTCCCTTTGGTGGGATACCTTTGCTAAATCTGTTGTCCGATTCTCTGGGACAGCAAGATTTTCCCCTAGTCCACATTTCATTCTTGACATAACATGGACAGATGTGTTCTTTCAGATGGGATTTACTTTGTGTCAGGGTTTCCATAGCAACCCCCATGACCATCTTGGATACACCTTGCCCTCACTCTTGGCCAACCTCTTAAATGCTTTCCTTCCATGACTTCCCTCCAAATTTATTCAGTTGTTTTATTGGTGGTGGCTGGGCCATTTTCCCCCTCAGGAACAAAAGATGGCAGTCCTGATAACCAGAACAGCAAATATATAATGAATAAGCCTGGCTGCCACAGTTCCCTGGAGTAGGAAGATGATGTTGATTTAAACCAAGGATTGGAGTTCTCCATTTTTTTTCCAAATCACTTGGGCTCCTTCACTGGGCCTTGTTTGTGGGTCCTGTTTGTGTAGAACTTATGCTTTTCAGTGTTCAGTGCTACCACGTCATGAGGCTGACTTTTTAACACACATAGTAGAATATGTATGTCCTTAGGATTGTTGTCTCCTTCCAGTTATCTCCTCATGAGGTTGCATGTGGTTTTCAGAAATGCTGCTGTGACTTTGGACACAGGGATTTTGGTGCCTGGGGCAAGCTTCACAAAACATGTCCAGATGAAGCCACAGGAAACACGTCTGTTCTCAAATCAATTTTTTTTTTAAGGTTGATTCATTTGTAGGGGAGAGAGAGGCTCTGAGACATTACCTAAGAATAGGGGAGGTAGTGAAGAGAATTCCCTTTCTTCCCCCCTAAAAAAGAGATCTTAGGACATCTGTACCTACTGTTGCAGAGGATGGGTTGGGGTAAAGTCGTATGGTAGAGGGAAGCTTTGTAGCTTTCTATTTTAACTGATTATTACAGCTAATTGTATGTTAAATCCAATTATTTCTTTTATGATGGGATTTAAATGCTGCTGTCATTCTAAAGATTTCAGTTCCTTGGGACAAAGCCTTGGTCATTCTGCCCTTTTTTTGTCTCTGTTGAGACATTTTGGACCCCTTTCTGGGAATTGCTTTCAGAACGAATCCATAAGTCAAACAAGAAAACTTATTCAACAGACTTGGCACTAGATGACTTTGAGGTCTTTAAAAAAAGCATCATCTTACTGTTTGGGCATGGAACATTTGGCATATGCCTGTAATCCTTGCTTCTGGGGAGGCTAAGGCTGTTGGATTGCTTGAGCTCAGTTTTGAGCTCAAGGAGAGGGATCTGCATTAAGTCCAGCACTAATTGGGTGAGTTTCCTAGAGCCAAAAGGGTAGGGGAAGGGGATGGAACCAGGCTGCCTAAGGAGGGATGAACCAGTGGACATTGTAAATGGGAGTGGGTCAAAACTTCCATGCCAATAAGCAGTAAGAGAAGACCCATGGTGAGTGGCCACTGCACTTCCAGCTGGGGCAAGACAAGGAGACCCAGGTTCCTTTCCCTGCCCCCAAAATAATTTCTTGCCCCCTTCCTTTTCCTCCCCCCTTACCTGCAAAAAACAAATATCTGCCACTACTGTAGATATTCAAAAGAATCTGGTTTATGTCTTGAAAGCAATTCCAAAGGAAGCTTTCCTAACAGGTTTTGTTTGGTGATAAAAATAAGTTGGAATAGGTGACTTTCAAGGTTACTGTTTTGAAAAGGACAGCACTCACTGGATGTGCCAGTCATTTAGAGAGGCAGCAAAAAGAACAGCAGACCTAGAATAAGAAAAGCTGAGCTAGAGTCCCATCTCTTCTACTTTCTAGCCATGTGACCTCAGTGAACAAATGTTTATTAATTTATTTATTAAGTACTTACTATGTGCCAGGCACAGTACTAAGTGCTGGGGATATAAAGAAAGGTGAAAACAGTCCCTGAAAACAACTCTGTCTATCCAAGGTCTATACATGGCGAATTGGAGGTCATCTCAGAAAAAAGGCACTAGTATGGACAGGGATCAGGAAAAGATTCTTTTAGAATGTGGGATCTGAGGGGCAGCTAAATGGCGCAGTGGATAGAGCACCAGCCCTAGAGTCGGGAGGACCTGAGTTCAAATTTGACCTCAGACATTAGTTGTGTGACTCTGGGCAAGTCGCTTAACCCCAATTGTCTCATATATATATGTGTGTGTGTGTGTGTGTGTGTGTGTGTGTATAATATATATTATATATATATATATATACACATATATATATACACATATATATATATGTATATATACATATATATAAAAGAATGTGGGATCTGAGCTGAATCTTGGAGGAAGCCAAGGTAGCCAGGGGGCCGAGATGAACACGGGGAACATTTGAGACATGAGGGATATTCAGTGAAAATGCTAGTTGGGAGCTGGAGTGTCTTGTGGGAGGAGCAGACTGGAAAAGTAGGAAGGGTCCAGGCAATCCAGATTGTGGAAGGGTTTCTTGAAAAGCCAGAGGATTTTATATTTGATCCTGGGGGTAATGGAGAGCACTTGGAGTTTGCTAAGAAAAAGAGAGACAGGGTCAGACCAATACCTTAGGAAGATCATTTTGGCAGCTGAGTGGAGGATGATTTGGAGAGGGGGAAAGTCTTGAGGCAGGGACACAACCTGGAAGCTATTGCAGTGGTGCAGTCATGAGATGATGAGATCTTGGACGAGGGTGGAGGCTGCATCACAGGAGAAAAAGGGATGTATTTAAGAGATGCTGTGAAAGTAGAATCAACAGGACTTGGTAACAGATTGGTTATGTGGGATGAGTGTGATTGAGGACCTTGGGTAAGTCAGATAATCTATTACATCTTTGATACCCATACCTATCAAATGGTATTGCCATCAGCTCCACCTACCCCCTAGTTTGTGAGGATTAAATGATTTCACAGAATTGTAGAGACATAAACCTATACAAGGCCCTTGGTTCAAAGTCATTCATGAAATTACCAAGAGATACCCTCATCCTTAGACTGAAGAATGAGCTAGAAATAACTTTAAAGGAACTGAAATTGTTGGATCCAGAGAAGAGAAAGGCTGTTTTAGAGGAGGGCCACCTTGCAGGTAATTTATTGTTATTGTTCAATTGTTTTCAGTCGTGTCTGACTCTCTGTGACTCCATTTGGAATTTTCTTGGCAAAGATACTGGAGTGGTTTGCCATTTCCTTCTCTAGATTGTTTTACAGATGAGGAAACTGAGGCAAACAGAGTTAAGTGACAGGATCACCCAGCTAGGAAGTGACTGAATTCAGGTCTTCCTGACTCCAGGTTCAGTGCTCTATCCACTGCACCACTTAGCTGCAAGCAATAGCAGCAGAGTTAGGCTTTGTTGGCATATAGGTTTCGGGATGGGCATTTGGGATAATTTCCTAAACAGTGAAAGTGTTGGATGATAGAGGAAAACTGGCATCGTCCCTTGAGAATTTAGGTCTGGAGAGCTTCTCATTCCAGTCTGGCTGGGCTGGTTGAGATCTATTTAGAGATATTTGGGAGACGAACCAGTTTCTCTTCTCTAAACTCTGGACCCTGTTTAAGAATATAGTCTAAAGGTGGTGCCTGACAACATTGAGACATCTAGGCTTATTACTCACTGAGGGGAATTTTTCCTTAAAACCTTGTTGGAATCTCAATTCCTCCAGAAAGTCTGACTCAGCAGATATATTTAGTCTGCTTTCAGTGTGTATACATACGCACACATGTACCCATACACAAACACCAGTTAGGTGACCCAGAGGATATAATGTTGAATCTGGAGTCAAGACAACTTGAGTTCAAATTCAGCTTCAGATACATACTAGCTGTATGACCCTGGACAAGTCACTTAACTATTGTTTGCCTGGGTTTCCTCTTCTGTAAAATAGAGATAATAGCACCTACTTCCCAGGTGAGTAGAAAATGAGATGATATTTGTAAAGTGCTTTGTAGACTTTAAAGTAGTATGTAATAATAGCAATATTGATAACAAATTAGATTGTAAGCTCCTTGAGGGCAGGGACTATCTTGGCCTCTTTTTGTATCCCCACACAGTAGGCACATGCTGTGTGCCTGGCAGATAGTAGGTACTAAATAAAATGTTTATTGAATTATTATAATGTTAGCTATTATTATATGTGTGCATGTGTATGCATATATGCGTATACACATGTCTATGTATGTGTATATATGTACAGACACATGCACACACATACACACACATGTATTTCACTTGTAGGTAATATGTTGTGGAAGGCAGCACAAGATAGCAATAAAGAGTTGGCTTTAGAGTCAGGAAGACCTGGGTTCAAATCCCACTTCTGATACATATTGATTGTATGACCCTGGGCAAGTCATTGAGCTTTTCAATGTCCCCAGAAAACCCTCTATTTACAATTACAGAATAGTTGCTGATCTGTATTGGTAGAGGGAGTTTCTTCACTGGGAGTTCCTTATACCAATAACATCACATGTTTGGATGCAAAAAGCATAAAATGTATGGAGGCAGTGGACTGAGCTTTGGGGAAGACCTCAATTCATACCCTGGTTCAGGCAATTACCAGCTGTGTAAAACTTCGTACAAGTCACTTTGCTTTCTCTGAGCCTCAATTACCTCATCTGGAAAATGGGGATAAAATAATCCTTTCACTCATTCCCTTACTCACAGGGCTGTTGAGAGGAAAGTGCTTTATATTAAACCTTAAAGCAATATAGGAATGTACATCAGGAATAGTAATAGGAAATTGTCGATGTGTTACTTTTCACGTATTTGGAAGTATTTTAATTGTGTGTGTGTTTTGCCACCAGCAGCTCTCTCTCTCTCTCTCTCTCTCTCTCTCTCTCTCTCTCTCTCTCTCTCTCTCTCTCTCTCTCTTAATCTCTCTCAATCTCTCTCTCTCTTTCTGTTTTATCCCTACCCCCCAAAGCCCTTCTGGCAATGGTTACTGCTCAATCAATGCAGCTAGCAATGACTGATCTGCGCTTTTTTCTTTGTTTCCAAAGAAAAGTCTCTTTCTTACTCCTCACTCCATTTTCTACTCCCCTCCTCCCTCCACAGCCAAGCCTCATTCTCTCCACTCGATCTGGTGCTTCCCATTCCTAGATGAGAATAAGTTTGGGGCAAAAATAAGGAAGAGGAGAATGAAACAGCGCTGGACAAATTCCCGTAGTTCCCCCTGCCTTTCCTTATTGCTCATTTGCAACCTTTTCAAAATATAGTATTTTCAGCTACCAGGAGGGGAAGAGTCTTTTCTCTCTCTCTCTCTTCACCTCCCCTTCTCTTTTTCCCCCATTGTAATTAGTTGTCAAAAATTTTTAGATGGAAGGGGGAATGCTCAGGTCCTGATGAGATGATACAGCAAAGATTTCATTTCATCTTGAATTTGACATTAAACTTTAATAGTCTCAAGGACAAGAAGCCAAGAGATATCAGATGTAATGAGATAAAGCAAAGTTTCTCTGACAGCAAATTTGATCACAAATGGGCTCCGAGATTGCTTCTTTGATACAAATGAAACATAATTCATCTTCCAGGGCCTTGAATGGGCTTTCAGGCTGGGGATGATGCTGGCATCTCCCTTGCCTGGTTCTGACAAGTGGCTTTGTGGGGAGATGGTAGGAGCCTCCCTGGGACCCCTGCTCCAGCCCAATTGCCTGGGGACTCTGCAGAGAATTGAGGATTGAGCTATCTCTCAGGGAAAGTGTCCTGGGAACCTGTGGGCAGGGACCAAGAGAAATGTGTCTCTAATATGAGCACTAGGGTACCACTGAGGAAACTGCCTTCCTGATCCTTCTCCTACAGAGTGATGGGGTGGTGGATGAGGATAGGTTGGGGATGTTTGAAAAGGAGAGGACAGGGTGGGATTATCTCAGAGGGGAGGCAGCATGGTGGTGAGGCAGCCCTGTTCAGGAGGTGCTGTTATTATCCCATTTTGCTGATGAGAAAACTGAGGTGGAAGGTTTAGTCACTTCTTCAGGATGACACAACCGCCAAGTGTCTGAGTTAGTGTGTGAACCAATTTCTTCCTAACTCCTTTACACTACATTGGCTTTCTAAGAAGGAACAAGGCAGGAGTAGAGCAGGAGTGAGTGTTTAAAACATTTTGGTCATGGTCTGACTGGTCAGTCCATACAGTGCAGGGGTAGGGAGTATGGGTACAAAATGCTAAGAAATGGGCTCCAGAAAATAGTACAGTTTTAAAGGGACCAGGACTCAGTCCATGGAGGTGCAGAAGCAGCAGTTATGCTTTGCTTAAGAATTGCTGGGATCTGCTAACTTTTCAAGCCTGCCTTGCCCATGAAGAAGTGGCCTGCCATCATAGAGATCAATTGTTTCCCAGTTTGGCTAGGATTTTTTTTTCCTAGTCAAATACTTGAAAAAAAATTTTCTTTCATGTTTCCCCAATGTAGCAATTTGGTACAAGAAAGAACTTCCTTGACGTAAAAATAATGTGGCCCAAATTTTTCACAGTGACAAGGATTTGGGTCTGAATGTCTAAGAATATGAAACAAACAAAAAAATATGGCCACACCATTTTTTCTTCACCTCTCTGGAGGCCCAGGGTTGGACAACAGTCTAGGAGCGCTCAACTTTGCTGGCCTACTGGGACGCTTCTCCATGCCTGGCTGCAGGGAGGAGGGGTACAGAGGAGGTTTGGGGCCAGCTTCTACCATCGGTCTCTCTTTCTCTTAGCCAGATGATGTAATTAAAATTCCTTCTTGCAGCCACAAATTAAAGTGACTGATCACTCACTCCAAGGCCTGGCATATGGACAGGCTGAGAGGAGGTTCTTGCCCCCTCTAGCATTTACCTCCTTTGTTGCTGCTCCGTTCAGTCCCACCCTGGGGTTGGGGTGGGTGGGCCTTCTCTAGAACCTCCAGAACACAAGTTGCTCCCAGACTGTAGCCTCTGAGGTGGTGAAGGGGGAAGAAGACCTTAGAGGTGCCTTAGGAAAGCACCCCCACCCACCCACCCACAAATAATTTTAGTAGATTCATTTGCCTATTTCTAAGCCTCCTTATCATTGTCATATGAATTAAATTAACTATGAGGCTAGGCCCTTCTTTCCTCCCTGTCTTTTTAGAAATATCTCATCATCATAATCATAATAATAGCTAGCATTTGTATGGCACTTGAAGGTTTACAAAGCACTTTACAAATGGTATCTCATTTTATCCTCACAACTATTTTACAGATGATGAAACTGAGGCAGTCAGAGATTAAATGACTTGCCCAGGGACACAGTTAGTAACAGTCTGAGGCAGGATTTGAACTCAGGTCTTTGAGACTCCAGGTCTAACACACTCTCCCAGACTCCTGGTGGCCAGTGCTGTTCTGAAGGGTTCAGTAATGATCCTGAATGGGTGACATTTTGAAGCGATGCTGATAAGATCTCTGGAACCCATGGCTACTCAGAAGTGAGCTCCCAAGGTCCCCACTTCCAGATCTCACTCCTGTTTACTCTTTGGGATCCTCTGGTCTTCTAGAACGATAAAGATACCGCACACCCGTCTCCAGCCTATCGCCCCAAAGAAACCAAGATCCTGGAGCATTTTTGCTTGGATATCTCTGAATTGGACCCCCAGGCAGAATTCCTGGGCCAAAGTGGGGTTCCCTATGATGCAGGGTGGGGGGTTCTCAGAAGGTGGGGGTGGAGGGTGGAGAGGCGATATTTCTGCATCTGCTGGTGAAAAATATGGGCACTCTGTACTTGTTCAGATGGATGAAGGAGGAGGAGAAGACAACAGGAGATATGTACATCTATCTATCTATTTATATATATGTATGTTCATATACATATGAATATTCAAAATATATACAAATTAGTGCAAGGTAATTTTGTTCAAATTTCTCCTCTCACTGAATTGAAAAGATGTGGAAAGAACTTTGGAGTTCCTAGGAAAATGTAGTTTCCCCACACATAAGGCTTTTAAGATACCTACTGGAGCAAAGGTCTACTGCTAAGAACTTTTTTGTAGTTTTGTTTGTTACAACCAGGGCTATTTATTTTTCAGGGCTGTTGCTGTTGCTCTTGCTAACACCACTACCACCCCCCTGCATCACCCCTATGACCATCAATACTACCATTACCTCTACCACCCTATCAGCACCAACCACCTCTACCACCTGTAACATCACCCCATAGCCACCACCACCCCCATCACCACCCTCTACCATCCTCATCACCACCATCACCGCCTTTATGTTCACCCCTGCCCACCCATGGCTACTACCATTCCCCTCCATCACCCCTATGATCAATATGACCACCATCAATGCCACCACAACCATTATAACTCCCATGACCACCATTACCTCTACCACCCCATCAGCACCAACCACCTCTACCACCTGTAACATCACCCCATAGCCACCACCACCCCCATCACCACCCTCTACCATCCTCATCACCCCTATCACCACCTTCATGTTCACCCCTGCCCACCCATGATTACTAACATCCTCCTCTACTCCTTCTCCCACCAACATATTTATAGAGTGTCGCATGGTTACAAAGCTTTTTATAAACTTTACTTTGTCTAATCTTCATAATTAGCCCATTGAGATAAGTAGTTTTAAGTATTATTATTCCCATTTTGCAGATGAGAAAATTGAGTCTTCAGAGAGCTCAAGTGACTTGTCCAAGGTGACACAGCTAGTCCATGGCTGATCTGGGACTCAGATCCTGGTCTTCTGATGTATAATCTTGTTCTCTGTCACATTATGCTATGTCATAGCAGGTTCACTTCACTTATCTGCTGAGCACATAAATATGTTCAAATAGTGCTGGAATTTTGGACCATCAATTGACATCTCATGCCTCACCTAGAGAATCTAATCCTCATCTACAATACAATTAGAGGGTTTTACCCTTAAATTGCTCCACCATGGGAACTTGGCCAGCCTGCTGAGTGGAACCCATCCAATTCTACACTATGCCCATAGCCTTTCAAATACCCATCTGATTCTGGAATAGGCAGGTGTGGAGTGTGGTAAGCCCATACAGGGAAGCTTTTGCAGCTTTTTTGGGAATTTGATAATTCTTTTCCTTTCTCTCCCTTCTCTTACTGCTACCTCTGAAGAGTGGTAAAGGGGTAGTTTTGTTGTGTTAAGACATTTCAGTTGTTGTTTGACTCTCTGTGACCCCATTTGGGGTTTTCTTAGAAAGATACTGGAGTGGTTTGCCATTTCCTTCTCCAGCTCATTTTACAGGTGAAAAAAATGAGGCAAACACAGTGACTTGCCCAGGATCACACAGCTAGTAAGTGTCTAAGGCTGAATTTGAACTGAGGTCCTCCTGACTCCAAGGCTGGCACTCTATCCAATGCATCACCTCCTGTTTGGTTGTGCCTTTAAGTTATAGAAGGGGAGCCCAGACTTCCAACGGAGGAAGAACAAGGGTTAGGGGAAGGAAGGTTTACAATTCTTGAATTTGGGGCCCAATGATTACTTCAGATAATGGGGTATAGGCAAATAACTGTGTGGTGGATAGCACTCTGGGCCTGGAGTCAGCCAGGAAGACCTGAGTTCAAATTTGGCCTCAGACACTCACTAGCTGTGTGACCCTGGGCAAGTCAAATAACCTCTGCCTGCCTCAGTTTCTTCATATGTAAAATAGAGGTGGTAATAATAGCACTTACTTCACATAATTATTGTGAGGATCAAGTGAGATAATATTTATAAATATTACAAATTTATAAGTATTATAAACCTTAAAGTACTCTGTAAATGTTACTTTTATTGTTATTATAGCAGGAAGAGCACTTGATTTGGAATTAGTGAAACTGGGTTCAAATCCTTTCTCTCTGATTACTGCTGTTGGTGAAAGAACCCTCCCAGCCCTCCCTGCACTAGTGACAAATGCCATCCATCTCTTACAGAGAGGAAAGTAGAGAGTCATGTTGTACAGCCCCAGATATATTTTCTTAATTGGTAAGACAGGGCTGATTTATTTGTTAATTAACAAACGGAGGTACATGCAATAATATAGTTTATTTTATTTATGTTTGAGCTTGGCAGCTCTTTGGAGAAGCATCTTGGGATCTGGGCAAGGAACTGAATATTCGTTGTAAGAAGAATCCTGTCTCTTCTCTGGGGCAGGCAATGATGAAGGAGAGGCGGTGGGCCACAGTGGATCAAACGCTCAGTTTGAATCTGGCCTCAGATACTTATGAGCTATGTGACGACTTCTCTCAGATGCATGTGTATACATGTACACGTGTGCATGCACATCTGGACTTACACATATGTGTACATGTATGCCTGGGTTTGTGATACATATATACTGCCTGTGCATGTATATGTTCAAGGACACATGTATAAGGACACACATATAAGTACTCTCTGGGTTGTCAAACCTTCATCCTTCTTAGGGATTAAGGAACTCAGTGCCTGAGTTCAAATTTGTCTGGCATTCAAAGCTCTCAATAAGTTGTCATCACCTTACCTTTTCAATTTTATTTCATCATTGCTCCCCACCAATACACTCTATGTTTAAATCCACTTAGACCACTTGCCTTTCCCTCATACATCTTCCACTTTCCCATTTTGGTACCTTTGGCTCTTCCGTAGGCTTGCCTGAAGTTTCTTTCCCCCCCTCTCCTTGCCTGCTGAATATGGCTAGCTGTCCTTTAAAGCCCAACTCTAGTACTGCCTCTTCCATGAACATGTTCCTGCTCTCTTCACGTGACATTGATTTGTACCTCTCTAAGACACTCATTATATAATGGCTGTATTGATACCTTATCCTCCTCCAAAACAATAAACTCCACGAGATCAGAGTCCAAGTCTTAGCTATACTTTGTATCTTCTCCAATGTCTGATATCTGTTTGTTGAATTAAATTGCTCAAAAACTTTCAATTGTTCTCCATTGGCTACAGAATTCATCTGAAACCCCCTAGCTGGACATTCAAGGCTCTCCACTATTTGTCCCAACCTTCTTTTCCAATTTTATTTGCTCCTATTCTCCTCTGTGTCACCTAAGCTTCAGCAAAGTTAGAATACTCACTGTTTTCCCACCTTTGTTCTCTTGTCCCTGTTCCCTCCATTTGTGATGCTTTTCTCTTCATTTCTACCCGTCAATATCTTATCTGTCCATCAAGGCTCGTTTTAGATGCCATTTCCTCTGTGAAGTCTTTCCTGATCTCTCCAGCTGGATATACTCATGTAGCTAGCCACTTGCTTCTACCTTTCCTATAACACTCAACACATTCTGCCTTGTCATAGTTGCATATATGTTACTTTCTCAGCTCGACTGTAAGATCCTCAGGGGCACACACAATGTCTTGTTCATCTTTTTACCCCATAGTACCTAGCACATAGTAGGAGTTTAATGAATGTTTGTTACATTGACTTCATTCATTCATTCAGTGAGCATTTATGAAGTTCCTACTAGGGCCCAGGCATATAGATGCAAATTTTTTAAAAAAGGAAGAGTCCTTTCCCTCAGGAAGATTATATTCTATTGAATGGAAACAATGTATACAAAGAAAGAGAAGTATGAGCCACATACAACATAGAAAGGAATTTCCAGGGGAATGGCACTAGTACCTGGAGAAAGTGTGGTTTATGACAGGCTTCCTGTAGGAGGTGATGTTTGAAATTTATTGAAATCTATCTGGAATCCATTTATACTTTGAGTTTGTGCCATTTCTTGAGGTAATGAGTGCCACAAGCTTTCGACACATTGTATGGTAAGGGATGAGTCCTTTTATTTGTTTTAAACAACCCTCTCAAACTTCTCCTTAGCTCTGGTGTTCTGGGATTTGGCAGATGAGTTCCTATTTTCCTTCAATAAATTTAAATCTTATGCCTCTGTCTTACTTGACTCCAGCCCACCTTCCTTTTCACTCTGTCCTTCCACATTGGCTGAGAGTGTTTTGGGTTCTGAATGAGGTGATCACAGCCTTGAACCCAGGAGACAATTAATAGGGTCAGAATTAGCCTAGGACTAGTGGGGCTTTGTTCCAGCGTTCTGACATCTTGGGGTGAGGGGTGGGTGTGTTTCCTCCCTGGGAGAGTTTGAATTCATACTGTCTCCCTGATAATCCCTGCCCCTTACCTCTGGGTCCTCCAGAGGCACTGATCCCCCTTGTGACTCTCTCCTTATCCTGCAAATGGGGAAACTGAGGAGAAGGCTGTAATAAGAAAGAAGATGGGATATCTTTTTCAAAACCTTCATCCTGATTCAGCCTGTCTGAGGTCTTGGAGTTTGGGATGAAAGGGAAAAAAAATCCCTATTTTTAGATTCACTTCCAATCTGGCCCCTGCCTCTCTGGAGCCATCAACAATTGCAGTGTGTGTATGTGTGCGTGGGTGTGTGTCTTTATTTTCCATTTACCTCGAAAATTGATAGATTTCCAAGTGCCCCTTAAATTTAAAACAGGGGGGAGAATGAGGGAGAGGGAAAATGAAGCTGCCCATCAAAATTAGCAGGGGAGTGGGTAAAGGTCATTTGATCACAGCTTGGCCGCTCTCTGAATTAACCTGCCTAACAGAGACTTGTTGAGTCTGAAGCTCTTTACAATGCACATTAACACAGGGAGGGAGGCAAGGAGACATCCAGAGAGAAGGTCACTGCCTGCCCTTCTCAGACCATCAAACTTTGGGTGAAACTTCCACGGAGTTATAATTCTAGGGGCCAGGTAGGGAGGACAGGTTTTCTTAGCAGTTTCTTATCTTTTTGGAGTATAAGTCCTATATTTAAAGTGTGTAGGGACAACCTGGAGGGAATCTGAGCCTGCAGGGCAAGGAATTTCCTAGGAGTCCAAACAACCTATGGAATTTTTAAAAAGAAGGTGAAGACTTTCCACCACAGCAATTGTAGATTCATTAATCATCAGTGGGGGGAAAGAATGGGAGACATTTAGATGATAAAGACGCTGGGAAATTAGAGGCAGCCGCTGCTCTGTTTACTGTTTTTATTTTATTTTTATTATCATTAAATTGCTTCTAGTCACCTGTAATTTTCTTGGGCTGTCACAGTTACAAATCTTTGAGGATTACCCAAGACACATACACAGGCAAATAGTCATAAAGGCATGATTTAAGCTTACTGAAGGGCTGAGGCCCTCAGCTCTTGGTGCTATGAGAGCACCAGGATTATGGTATATCAATCCTTTCCCTTTCGAGGCACAAATATGCCTTGTGATATTTGTGTACATGTAAGTCTGTATGTCTGGACTCATGATGTTTGCACGTGCATGTCTTGACCAACTCTGAATAGTGACTGTATAGATTTGCTATCACACCTGTACTAGAGTGAGATGATCAGAGCTTTGTCCCATGGACTAAAATTTAAAGGGTATTGAGTTATCAAGAAAAACCATTTATTTAAAATAGTAGATGGCACTAGGGTGATACCGCAGAGGAACTCTTCCTCACATCCTTCTGCCATACCTCCCCTTTTTATCCCTTCAGAGTTTTGGTGGTGTTTCAGGGTGCACCTGCCCCCCTGAGCATTTGATTTTGCTTGTCTGAGATACGAAAATTGGTAATTATGATTTTTATAGCTCAGTATTATTTAATGAGAAAAAAAGATACTTGTTGGCTCTGGGGACTAAATAAAAAACAGAAGGGCAATACTGGTGTTTGACCAGGAGACAGAAAATAGAGAAATATAAAAGATAATTTTGTAGAGATTAAGAGAGACCTGCAGCATTGCTTTTGGAGGGTTCAGACCAGAGCTTGACCTACATGAGGATTAGGAGGTCAGGGGCAGAAGATATATTTTTTTCAGGTCCTCAGGGGAGTGAGACTTAACCTGGAGAGGAAAGAACAGTCATGAGGACCTAAAATTCAAACACAGATTTTTCAGCGGGGGACAGGAGTTTGGCAAAAAGAGAAAAGGTGATCTATAAATAGGCTTTCTCTTCTAAGCTAAGCAAAGCTGGATTCTACATCTCCTACCTGAACCTGTAATTGCCGCCAGTATAGTGTCTATGCTCTCTTAATAATCCTAGGTTTTAGAGCTAAAATAATGTTAGACACCATCTAGCACAATGCCCTTGCTTTTATGTCAATCAATCAATATTTATTAAGCACAATGTGCCAGGCACTGTGCTGTGTAAACTGAGGTCCAGAGAGATGAGTGATGTTTAATGTCTGATAGGTAGCAAAACTGGGCTTTAAACACAGGTCCCTTGATTCCAAGGCCAATCAGTATACTGTCCACCACACCAGTAATGTCAAACTCAAATAGAAACAGGGGCCATTAAATCATACAGAAGTATTCCTGTGTCCTGTATATTGACAAAGGAAACCACATATTAGCATGATCTTTGTTCTATTGTTTATTTTGTTAAATATTTCCCAATTACATTTTAACATGGTTCCTGCACCCTTGGGAGTGTTGTGAGCCATAGGTGGTATGTTTGACACATCTATTCACACTGAATCACATCTTTATTTACCTATATAATAGATCAGTTTCTGTTCTTCTCAAGAAGTCTATGTTGTTGAGGGGAAGGTCCCAAAGAGGTAGTGTGGTATGATGGAAAGATTGCTGGATTTATAGTCAAAGGACATCGTTTAAATCCCAGCTTTTGTTATTTCCTACCTGTGTGACCTTCAATCACTCAACCTTTCTGAGTCTCAGTTTCCTCGCTATAAACTCTGAAGTTCCCTATCCCAACTCCCACTCCCACTCCCACTGACCAATTGGGTTTCCAGAGCTTGGTTATATCTCTTATTCATGGTTCTAGGGGTACTTCTGAGGATGTGATTCTCTTCATTTTCCATTATTTTCCATTCCCTACTGATTATCAGATGAGAATCAGTTGGTCAGCCAGCTTTAGGTATCTGGCAGGATAAGATAAGGTCCTTTCTTGAACTAAGCTGCCAGGCATTCAAACTCTGCTTCAGAGAGTGCAATTCTGATGGTCTGGCCACATTGTTAGAATGTAAAACATACGTTTGCCAAAAAGAATATTTTATGGAGAACTCACATGGTCAGAAGAAGTGATAGAAGGACACTTTTAAAGTCTGTCTTAAGAACTTTGAAATTGATTTAGTGACATGGGAGACACTGACACAGGACTGCTCAGCATGGTATACCCACATCAGATAAGGTGCTGAGCTCTATGATGAAAGCAAAATTGAAGTGGCTCAAAAGAAACACAAGATGTGCAAATTTAGAGAATTCACTCCAAATGTTCACATGGACTATTTGTGCCCAACCTGTGCTAGAACATTCTGAGCTCATATTGGGCTGATCAGCCACGGCTGGACACATTGAAACTTAACTCTAGAATAGTGATGTCATTTTGGTCTTCTTTGAGAGCTAAGGACAACAACCAAATAATCAGTGTTTTAGAAAATAGTATTTATTTATTTCCTAAACACACTTGGAACCAAACATCTAAACCAACCTCCCCGCCCACCCCAGTTTGTGACACATTTTCCCAAAAGTGCATACAGAGTCCAAGGGAAAGTGGGCTCAAACTTAGAGTGTGCATTGGGAAATAGGAGTAACTTGTATTTCTTTCCCCACTCATGGGGAGTACTCTAGAAGTTCTCCCTAGGAACGGTGAATTATATCTAGTATGTCCTTGGTTCCCAATGCAGAAACTGCCTGTCAGCTCATTTAATGATACCAATAGGACTCTAATCGGATGATGTGAAGTCCACCATCTTCAGGACCCTTTGAAACTTGCAAGGTCTTTCTCAAACAAAGCTAAGTCCTTTCCCTTCAGGTGATTTATCCCAGGGGTATGCTGGAAGTTGAATCCAGCTGTACATTTTTAAATGAGCTCTGGCGCATGGCCAAGTTTCCTTAGCCTATCCAACAATTCTTGTCTCATGCAATGAGTCACTTCAGTTCCAAAAGACTTTTCACAATCTAAAGCCTATGATTATGTGATTTAGGTATGTTTTCACCTGGTTAAGGTATCAAATGAAATGAAATGGGGTGGGGTGGTTTTGACTCTACCCTTACACACAAAACAAGGAGGTTTGGCTAGATGACCTCTACATTCCTTTCTATCTCTAAATCAGTGTCATAGGAATAGGAGTCAGGAGATCTGAGGTCAGGAGTAAGCTCTAACTCTGGGCAAGTCCATCTCTGGGCTTCATTTTTTTCCTCTGTAAAATATAAAACTAGACTGTTGTCCTGATCCCAACATTCAGACAACCAGAGTCTATAAGTCTACATCAGGGAGAAGATGCCTTCTGAAGGCCAAAGGAACCCCCAGCTCTGAGAAGATAGCAAACTACTGTGTTGTCCTAAGAAACTAAAGCCACCCCACTTAGGTGGATAAAGTAGACTTGTGGGTCTGCCCCATTAACCTTCCTGGCTAAGGAAAAAGAGGCAGTTGTGCTGGAAGCCTAGCATCAGGTATGACTAGAGCATGCTGGTGATATTGGGTTTGAAAGTTAATTAATGTCCTCAGGGTGAGTTAGAAGAAATAACAATTGCTTTGATTATGGAAGCAGATGACAGAGAAGACTTGCTTTAATTGAAATGGCTGGGAAGAGATAACGCAGAAATCATCTACTCCAGGCTGGTTTTATCCTTTCTCTCTTTTTAAACTTTTGTTGGCTGACTAGCTGGGATCCTTTTTATAACTAGCCCCCTCCCCCAAATAAATAACATATTTATATGTATAAATAACACATAAAATACACAGGTGGGAGTTAATTATTATTACTATTAATATTGCTATTAATAGTAAAAATAATGCTCAGAAGAGAAGTATAGCCAACTTTAGAATCAGAAAGGCCTGGGTTCTAGTCTTGCCTCTGATATATTGGCTGATTGACTCCAGGCAAGCACTTAACTTCTCAATGACCAGGTTCCTGTCTATATTGGTAGAAGGAATTCCTCACTGGGAGATCTGAACCCTCATGAAATCACAGGTTTAGTTAAAAAAAATACTTGAATATATCTTCAATCTCATTGATTTGGTTGTTTCCTTCAATGTTCTCAACCTATTCACTTTTCTCCATCTTGGATGATTCTTTTCTTTCTTTCTTTTTTTTTTTTTTTTGGCCGGGCAATGGGGTTAAGTGACTTGCCCAGGGTCACACAGCTGGTAAGTGTTATGTATCTGAGGCCAGATTTGAACTCAGGTCCTCCTGAATCCAGGGCCAGTGCTCTATCCACTGTGCCACCTAGCTGCCCCCATCTTGTGTGACTCTTGCTCCTGTTAGCCTCCAAGTTCAACTTCAGAGCTAGATAGAAGTCTTCCAGTGTTTCTCCTAATATGAGGATGACAATGAACCAGTACAGCTGTCCGTATGTTATCCCTTGCCTTCACTCCCTGATCAAATCCCCTTCATTTTCTATCATATATTTCCTTGATGACGTCATTTACTTCTGTTATTTTTTGTTATTTGTTATATGCTGCACCCCACTCATGCCTACAATACACTCCATTGCCCTCTGTGTGATACTCATTTTTAATTGTTTGGAAACTTGGGTTCCATATACTGTAGCCCTATAATACTAGAAGGGTATTGGTGTTAGCTCTAAGGTCAATAAAGAAGCCTTGAGATTCCCTGAAGTCCATCCAGCCTACTTTCCTCCTTCTATTTGGTTTTGTATCCAACTCATTGTCTGTTTGTACTGGCTGTCATATACGCATAAGTATGCACGTATATACACACATTTGAACCCATGATAAACTGATGTGTAAGCTCTATAGGTTGCCATCCAATCTTATGGTCTAATCCAGGCAATAGGCATTCTCTATCCAGTTGATTTTTCCACTATGGATGACTAAGCCAAAGTCTTCTGAGTGATCAAGGATGTCTTCCAGGAGACTGTAGCATTCTGGGGCTTGATGCAACCAGTACAAAGTTATCTGCATACAGAATCCTCTGGAGGATCTCATTTTGAACTTTACTTTCTACTTTATCAAGTGTTCTTCTCCTTGTTTGAGGCCTCAAATGATGTTTATGATCACATTGTAGCTAAATAAAGATATCACTTTTTTTTAAGGACTCTTGAATGATTCAGGCATATGGATAGGAGATACTTTATTGGAAGAGAGCCTTATTCTGCTAAATCAATACGTATTTTTAAAATAATCAACAAACAGTAAGTGCTGTTGGATCTTGTATTCCTTTTACCTTTCAATTGTATAATGGTAAAGATGTATTCTAATACGGAATATTGCTTGTTTGCCTACTTCCTGCTGTCATTGAGGATACCCTTGATCTATACGTAGATGATTTTCATAATCATTTTATATAGATGAGAAAACAGGCACATAGATGGTGAAGTATTGCTCTTCTTTTATCCACTTTTTTGGATAAGAAGGCCTGAAATTTCCCCCCTCACATTCTTAATACCTCCCCCTCCTTCAGAAACCCCAACACACAACTGTGCTGTTTTCAGCAGAGAATTTCTTGTATGCTTGGCCTAATTAGGCTACTTTTTCCATCTTTGTTATGCTTAGTGTCACTTCTATCCTCTTTATAGGTGTATCTAGTATTATGGTGTTATAGTCTAAGGGTGGTGGCTCACCTGGCCTTAATGGGGAAAACAGTTTGCTATAAAAATCTTTGGACCTCTTAACAAGTTTTCTTTAAATTGATTTTATGAGCCACCACTCACAATCTGTCATCATCCTTCTTTGGAAGATTGTATAAACAAGTTCATATTCTGTAACAATATTGCCATCTCTCTCCACTTGGCAAAGAAGTCAAGTATTCGCTGAATAGGCTCATTTTACTTTAGTTTTTTTTTTTTCTTGGTCTCTTTGTTATGGCAATTTACATTAATTAAACTTCTATATGAAATTATTATAATCAGTGTTAATGCCCTTTCTTAGGTCCGTTACCCATTTTTCACCATCAATAACTTGTTTCACGTCAAGACTGCATTATCTTAATTGCATGCTATATCTTTTTCCTTCTTCTAGTTTGATACTAATTTTGTTCTTTGTTCTTTTATCTAACAGTACAAAGCAACTGATTCAGGAAGGGTTGCCACATCAACAAATTGTTTTCTGTCAGTTAAAATTAATTTCGTTTTTAATGTGATTTGGTATTTGCCATGACCAACACCTAATTCCTTTCCTGTGTATTGTACAAATTTGGCCTTTCTTTCATATAATCCATCTCTCACCTATTCCCACCTATGTATTGAAGTTATCAAGTATCATAGATTATGTTGAGTTAAGTTGGAGGGAGGGAAGTGGAGATCTTATTGATTTCTTCATAGCATTTCCTCTAACCCTTCATCTTCTGCAACAGATGTTGGTGTGTATTCTGCAATTATTTTCATGATGTTGTTTTTTGCAAATACTGCAACACGAAGTGACAGATGTCCTGTAAGATGCTGTTTCTTGTTGCCTTTGGGTGCCTAGTAAAAACAGCTCTTCCAATTACTTTATTTGACTTTCCAAGGAGTGGTTATGATCTATCCCTCCATTTAACAGCAACTCTCTTCTTTCTTCTTGTTTCATTTATTGTGAGAACATTTATCACTGAATCCTCCCTCTCCCCAGGAGAATGTTTGCTTGTTGATCATTGTACAATAATCTCACTTTAGAGTTCTGAGGTCCCCTCAAGTTATGTTAGGAGAACAACTGCTTTACCCCTTTATTTTTGATGCTCTATATTCATTTCATGGAAATTTTCTGTCTGTTTGTGGAGGAAATGTGGAGAGCATGGAAATTTCTGTCTTACTCCTCCATCTTTCCAGAATGCCCTTCCAGAGTTCCAACTGCCAAATTAAAATGTATGGATGTTCTAAAATTCACATGGTATACACTCATTGTTTTCTACTACTCTGCTACAATCACTGTAGAAACAGAAGAGGATTACTTAGGACTGAGGGCTGCTTTGAAGTTTTCTCTGTTTCATGGACTGCCATGGCCAAAGAGATCATCAGCAAGTGGCCAGCCTACTGGTAATGAATCTCTCTGCTTTTAGCTAGGTAGATCCTCAGCAAACAGACTTGGTCTGTTGCTGGGACCCTCCCCAAAGTCTTTCAAGCACTCCAGAAGCTACTGGCATTTATATTCCACTTGTATTTGTCTTGAGGACCTGGGGTCACCTCTTTAACATGGTAAGACATCATAGGAAGATTGTTTAAAGTCATCATCATGGTGATGGTGATAGATGATCTATACATGGCTCTTTAAGGTTCACAAGGTGTTCATTATTGGATTATCAAAATAACCCCATTACAATAACATTAATATTAACATCAACATATCAACAAATTTCATTAGCAATTAACACATTAATGTTATTGTTACAGAGATGAGAAACCTGAGAATCATAGAGATTAAATGATCAGCCTATGGTCAGGCAGCTAATAAGATAAAAGGTAGAGTTTGAACTCTTATTTTTCTGGAGTCTGTTTTGACTCCCAGCAAGTGCTTTTTCCACTACATTATGACAAGAGCTATTTTATATAATAGGACATTTCAGGAACATTGGATTCAGAGCTACAAGGCCAGATGATCATCTCAAATCTCTTTATTTTACAGAGAAGAAAACTGAGACCCAGAGAGGTCATAGGATCATATATGTAGACTGAGAAGAGACTTTGGAGGCCATTTAGTTCAACTCTCTTATTTTACAGATAGGGAAACTGAGGCCCAAAGAAGTGAAGTGACTTGAGGAAGCTAGTTGGTGCAATGTGTGGAGTGTTGGATTTAGAACCTGTTCAAATCACTGAACCTTTCTTATCCTGTTTCTGCATCTGTCAAATGAGGATAATAATAGCACTTTTGCTGGATTGTTGTGGGAATCAATTGAGATAGTATTTGTAAAATGATTTGTAAATCTAAAAGTGTTATGTAAATGCAAGCCGTTGTCGTTGTTGTTGTTGTCCAAGATTACACGTGCATTAAGTGATGGAGTGGAAAGCTGAGCCTAGGGTCTTTGACTCCAGATCTCATGTTCTTTCCATTAAACCTGCTCATTAGTTAGGGAATACCTTGGAGTTTACAAAGCATTTCACAGGAGAAGAAGGATGTAGGTAATAGAAGTATTACTGTCTCCATTTTTATAGATGGGGAAACTGAAGTTTAGAAAGAAAAATGACTTGATCATAGTCCCACGGCCAAAAGAGTCACAGTGCAGGTCATTGGTTCTAAGTCTACTACCTCATGTGCTGGTTTTGTGAATGGCAGCTTAGGCATGGGCCAGAGATGGCCCAAACAGTATCGAGAACCTGGAACAAATAGCTTTGTATTGATGTAATTGTGGAGCTGAAACTAGAGAAAGACAAAAAAAAAACAGGGAAAGGTGAAGTGTGAAAAAAGAAGAAATGATGGAGACAAAGAAGAGAAGATAAGGCAGATTAGTCAGTTTATTGGAGGAGGAGGGAGAAGGGAAGAGGATTAAATTTGTTACTCTAGAAAGGAGCTAACAGAGAAGAGAATAGCTTGGTGAAGTTGGTTTACACTGGCAGCCCAGACAGGAGCTAGTACAAGAGACTGCTGGGTATAGGAAACAATAGAGGATAGAGAAACTAGCTTGGGCTGTTGCCTGCTAGAACTTCGCCTGATATGAGCCGGGAAGGACCTGATTTTGTAGGAAAATGCCAATGTAAATGTACTATCCTACTCAAAAGGTTTCAGTGGCTCCCCATTACCTCATAGAACCTTTAATTCAAACTTATCAGGCTTTTTTTTTTGAGGAAGTAGTGTACTGCATTGGAGGAGAGTGGATTTTGGACTCAGAGAACCCAGATTTGAATACTTGCTCTGCCACCTGTGACCTTGAAAATATCCCTTAACTTCTCTAGCCTCACTTTCCTCACCTATAAAGTCACAGAATTGTTCTGGATCACCTTTGAAATCCTTTTATCTCTTAATCTACAGAGCTATTAAGGCCCTCCATGATCTGTCACCAGACTAAGTTTTCAGTCTTTTCTCTCTTCACTCCTAATCCAGCCAAACTTGTCTTTGTTCCAGGGTTTCCACGCCAGGAAGCACAATGGGGCTCTGATGGGAAGGCATACCTGGGAAAGGGGTGTGATGGAACTCTAGAAAATAGGCAGTTATTTGGGTTGACTTTTCTGGGTGGTTGGAGGGAGATAGGGTGCCACTCTTTGGGGAGGAAGGAAGTATAATCTGAATATTGGCTCATGGGACAAAGTCCATGCCGCTCCATGCTCATTTCAATTCTGTTGGTTGGCTCCTTGTAGTTTCTGGAGCCTGTGAAGAGAAAATTAGGGGAACGCAGGTGAGAGGTACCTGTCCTAGGTCCTAGGCTCCTACCCATGATGCTGAGAATTGAGAAAGTAAGTTGATGTCTGCTAAGATAACATATAGCCTTCTTAATCAAGTCAGCCAGATAGAATGCTTTAGCTTGAGGGGAGATAGTACCAAGGTCAAGAACTGACAGGAGGGGAGTCAGGTTGCAAGGAAAAGACAGCTAAGAAGAGGTGGTATGTAGGTGGTAGGTGGTATATCACTCGATCCTATTTTCAGCTTGTAAGCTTCTCTTTTCATTTTTTGGTTATATGCTCCTGTATAAACATATTCCTATAGTCTGATGCAGTAAAGACTTTTAAAATCAAAAAACGAAAACAAAAACAAACTTAAGAAGGTTGTTTGCCATTTTCAGGGAGAAGGGAACTGGAGATAAGAAGAATGTTCAAGTCTTCTCTTATAGCTTTAGCTGAGTTTGGAGCGCAGGAGAGGCTATACTGGAAAACCAGTAAGGGAATGAACAAGCCTTGGGACTTGAATCTCAAAGGAAAATGCTGAGGCAGTTTGTTGTGGCCCTCCTGATGCTGTACTTTCCTTTATAGGCAGGATGTGTCCTGGAAAGTGAGCCATATTTGGCACCAGAAGCTCGGACATTGAATCCCAGATCTGGTAATGACCAGCAAAGGGATCTTGATTTTTTCTCTCTCATGCTTAGGTTCTTCCTCCATAAGACTGGTATCCCCTACTTCAAAGGGTTTTTTTAAGGAAAGCACCTTGTGAACAAACAGCAAGACCATCTACTTAGGAGCTCCTCTTCATTATCATCATCCCTACCCCCCAGCTAAGAATGAAATCTTGAGGTCCTATAGTGAAGTTCTTGTCTCCAAGGGTGATGGGTGTGTTCCTTTGAGGAAGGAGGCAGATGCAGCCATGATACAGCAACAATAAAGGAAGCTCACATTCACGTGGCACTTCCCAATTTAAATCCATTATTACCTCTCTGTCTCTGTTTGTTCATCTGTTAAACAAGATGGTTTGATGAGAGCACCTCTGAGGTCCCTTTTAGCTTTAGATCAGATATTTTAAAATTTTTCTGCCTGTCACAGAACCCTTCAGTAGGCTAGGGTAACCTAAGGACCCCTTCTCAGAAGTGTTTTTAAGTGCGCAAAGTAAAATGCACGGGATTGCATAGGAAATCAGTCTCATTGAAGTACTGTTGTCAGCTTTTTAAAAAAACAAGTTTGTGTCTTGATCTATGATTCTGTGATCTCATTTGATCCGCACCACCATCCTGTGAGGTAGGTAGTATAAGAATTATTGCCATTGTATAGATGAGGAAACTGAGTCTCAGAAAAGTGAAGTGACTTGCCAAAGGTGACCTGGCTAATACGTAGCTGAACTTAAACCCCAATCTTTTGACTCCATATCTACTCTTCAGTAAGAAATACAAACTTTAGATCTGATCCTGAGCAAAAGTACTATTCTTTCTTTGGGTGCTATACCTCATGTTTCTTTTTGCTTGTTTGACAAAATAGGCAGTTGCAGATATCCCTTCCAGCTGAGTGTATATTCTTTAGTCAAGTTTCTTGGGATTGGATCACCAATGCCTTCTGGAAACTTTATGCTTCTCCCTTTCACATCTCACAGTCTCTGTCTCTGTCTCTGTCTCTGTCTCTGTCTCTGTCTCTCTCTCTGTATGTGTGTGTGTCTCTCTCTCAAAACCCACCTGATTCTCATCCCCTCCATGTTTCAATCAGTCAATCAAACAGTACTGCTGTGTCTTAAAGTTCTCCCTCCTCCTCCTCCACCTACCTCTTCCAGAAACCCAACATCCCCCTCCGCCTCAATACGCACACAGTTTTAGCTTCTCTAATAAATACCTCTGTGGTTTGTTTTGTTTCTAGCCCTCTGCCTGAATGCTAATTGATTCCTCCTGAAAGGGATAATAGCCAACCCTCCCTTTCTCACTGAGCCATATTGCTCGATTATTACTGCTAAAGCATTTCACTCCACAGCCTTCCTTTTATTGCTCCCCATTCCCTACTATTGTTAAATTATAAAATACTTCATCAGTATGGAAAGAACACTCCTGGATTGACAGTAAAGGGACCTGAGTTCTAGGCTTGGCTGTATTTGTACCTGGATTTTGACTGTGGGCAAGCCACTTGACCCCCCAGGGCCTCAGTTTCCTCATCAGGAAAATGACTTCACTGTTTATAAAATTTTCAGATGACACAAAACTGGGTTGGACAAATAATATTGGATGATAGGGTCAGGATTAAAAAAAAATCCACAGGCTATCATAATGGATTGAATCTAATAAGATGAAATTTGATAGGGACTAATGCAAAATTCTATAGTTAGGTTAAAAAAATTCAACTTAAGTAAAAGGTGGCGACAGTATGGCTCAGCAATATGTCCTGTGGAAAAAAATGTGGGGTGGTCTGCAAGCTCAATATGATGGAACAGTGTGATCTGGAAGGCCAAAAAAGAGGCATTGAAAGAGGCATAAGGCCCAGCACACAGGAGATAACAAGACTGCAACCCTGGTATCAGGGAGACTTTGTAGCCCAGATTCTGGGTACTGCATTTTAGAAATGACTTTAACAAGCTAAAATGTCCCAATTAAAGTGACCAGAATGATTAGGAGTCTCAGGACTGTGCCATACAGGGCAGCTAGTTGGTACAGTGAAAAGAGTATGGGCCCTGGAGTCAAGAGGACCTGAGTTCAAGTCCAGCCTCAGACACTTACTGGCTGTGTGACCCTGGGCAAGTCACTTAATCCTAATTGCCTCCCCAAACAAGACTTTATGAATGACAGGCTGTTCTGAAAACTTTAGGGGTATGCTGGAACCAGCTCATACAGGCTAATAAGACTTGATTGCTAAATTTTCTTTCCTTTTTTTCTGGCTGGGCAACGGGGTTAAGTGACTTGCCCAGGGCCACACAGCTAGTAAGTGTCAAGTGTCTGAGGTTGGATTTGAACTCAGACCTCCTGACTCTAAGGCTGGAGCTCTATCCATTGCACCACCTAACTGCACCTTGATTGCTAAATTTTCAACGTGAACATTTACAGCTTGGAAATTGGTAAATGCTACAAATTAGGGCTTCATTTATTGTTTTTGTTGATTGTTTAGTCTTAAGAAAGTGATGGAGAAAATTATAATAATTTAGGTTAAACTTAAAAGTTTGTCCTGCATTTTTGGAGAACCTGTTGTTGAATATTTATCAGTTCACCACTGGATATATAACATTGTTTCTAGATAATGAAGAGTAAGTTTTAAGTGAATAAATGTGTTTCTGTGGTTATGGAAAGGAAAAAAAATCTACACAGTGCATTTAAAAATTAAAAAATAATGCTAATGAATAAGCAACCTAATCTCACTTAATTATTCCCTTACAATGGTATGGTGGAAAGAACACTAGATTTGGAGTTAGAAAACCTGGCTTCCTAATCCTCCCACTGCCACTTACTATCTTATGTAGTCAAGGCGATGGCCTCTATGGGCCCTTCTAGCTTGGTATAAGATTGAGCCTGGTGGTCTTGAGACTATCGTGACAGTCTCCCCGTAACTGAGCTTAAGAAAGCTTCTGGAACATACTCATGGAAAAATACTGACAATAATATTTTTTAAAGTTAGTACAACAGTGCTCCAAGTAATATTTTGTCTACCACCAGCTTATTTTTTCTCTCTGATAACAATGTCCCCCAATAATATTTTACCCTGACCCCTGATATGTAATTCATCCAGTTCCGAGGGTCACCCAAAATCAGGGTATAGTGTCTCAGAAGGGCCCTTTGGAGCACACCCTCCCCTCCAGCAGCAGCACACCTTCCTGCTGAAGCAGGAAGCCTTCTTCCCGATGAATGGACCTGTATCTCTATTTTCTCCAATGCAGCACTGAGTTATACTCTGTTAGTGTATGTGTCTGTATTGTACGTCAGGTGCATTTCTCCTCTCTTCCCTTACCCCTCTTTGCCATTCCTTTGCAGTAAAGCTTTGCGTGGAACTGACTGCCGTTGTTTTAATTATTCTCAGCACCCGAGCTCATCAAGGGATTGTTTTCTTTGATGTCTCTGGCTGGCCCACAGGCTTTTCCTTAGACATAAACTGGGTATCTGGAGAAGCACTTTAACCTCTTGACAATCTCACCTACACTGGGGAGGAGGAGACTGTGAGTCCAATTGTGGAACTAACAAGGGTTCAACTGGGGAGCCCTCTGTCCTCCCAGGACGGACCCCCTTGTGCCAGAGAAGATCACAAAACAACCGGGGCAGCAAGCAGGGTCTCAAAACCTATGATTTTGGAACTCATTGCTTTCTGTTCTATTATAACTTACTCATCTAGAATGTTGCTAACCATAGCTAATTTTCCCCCTTAACTTTACTCCTGACTACTCTTTTTATCCAGTGCTGGCTTTGTTCATAGCTGCTCAATAAGTATTCTTCTTTTCCCCCTCTACGTTGGAGGCAATTGGGGTTAGGTGACCTGCCCAAGGTCACACAGCAAGTAAATGTCTAAGGTTGGATTTGAACTCAGGTCCTCCTAACTCCAGGGCCAGTGCTCTAACCACTGTGCCATCTAGCTACCCCCAACAAGTACTTATAAGTGAATCAGTGAACTACCACGTTAGCGTTGGATGATGATGAGGACGATGACTGTGATAGCAGAACTGGCATTTAGACGGTGTTTTGATGTTTACAGACAGTGGTTTAATGTTTAATGTGTCTTTCCTTTCAGAAAAAGGGAAGATAAAAGAAGTTCGCGGCATCACAGAGTTGCTGTTGTTTGTCCTTTATTCTTGAAGACCGATGACATAACGAGGGTGATGTCTTGACTTGAGTTGGATTCAAGGGAGAGCTGTGCAGTCCTCAGCCCCTCTCTCCCCCAGAGTCATCGGAGTTAGAGCCGTCTGGGTGGGACATTCAAGGCCATCGCATCCAGCCCCCAGCTCTCCTCTGATAAGGCCTAGAATATGGGACGGGTGCCCCTAGGTCACACGCCGGGCTGTGCACTTTGTCTGTCCCCTACAATGCCCTTGTCGGAGTGAAGTAACCAAACTGGATTCTCTAACCGTTCTGCTGTTCTGTGGCTGATGTTCCCAGATTGAAGGACAGCACAGTTCTGGGTACAGGCAACTTGAGTTTGTGTCTTGATTTACAGATATCCCATTCATCTTCTACTCCAGGGGTGGACCTGCTGTGATCTTGTCTTGGTTCCCATCTTCCAGCAAAGTTCAGCCCCCAGGCTCCAAGAGGGTGATCCAGGGACATTTTCCCGGTACTCCCTGCTGCTGGGCAGGGATAGGTTGGCTATAGGTAGAGGGAGCCCTCCTCTGTGACCTGTTCCTCTCTCCCTCCCTCCCTCCCCCCAAACCCCAGGCTACACTTTGAATATGAAGCATTGAATTGAGTCACTGTAATGAATGAAGCCGTTGGATATCTCATTTACGGTTTGACATCCATGCTGGCACCTCGGCAGATGCCTCTTACCCCTGCCTGGGGAAGCCACTTATGAAGATAGCATATTGCCGATCTACAACCGTCCACCCGCAACCAATCCATTTAGCATTGGGCTTCCATTAGGGATGGGATGGGGGTGGGGGGTAGGAGAGGGGAAGGGGAAGAGAGATGAAATAAATCAGGATCTGCCTTTGGATATGTCTCTTTTAGCAGCCCATCCTATTAGGTGCCCAAATCTCAAAGGAAATTTGGGAAAGCTTTATAGCCTGGGAACGTCCTGATGGTCTCTTGAAACTTTACAGCAGTGTGTGACATTCCCAAATGAAATAAAGCTAAATAGATGTATGTTAATTGGGCCTTGCGGGTACCCACAGATGTTTACCAGCCCACAGACCACCAAATCATCTTCCTGGGCACAAATATGATATGGGGCTCTAGGCACAAGGCAGTATTTGACCCAGTAAGCAAAATGAACTGTTGTCTTTCTTACACAATATTTCTTTGGGGGCAAGGAACATATATTAATGACAACAGCTAACATTGGTAAAGTGCTTGAAGATCTGCAAATACTTTACATATGAAGCATCATGTCATCTGAACTTCACAGTAACCATGTGAGGTAAATGGATGTGATTATCCCCATTTTACAGGTGAGGAAATAGAGATTTAGAGAGGTTAAGTGACTTACTCAGGGTCACACAACTAGGAAGTGTCTAAGGCAGTATTTGAACTTAGGCCTTTCTGACTCTATGTCAACTACATGATCCTCTACACAAAGATGAACCTGGTGCTCTTCCCTATTTCTTTGACAAGCACCGCCATCTTCCAGGCACCCAAGTTTACCACTTCAGTTCCATCCTCATCTCCTCCCCTCCTCACCCTCATTTACCCCACATATCTAACCAATTATCAAATTTTGTTTCAATCTCTACCATATCCCTTGAATCTATCCCTCTCTCTTCTTTTACACAGCCTCCATCATCTCTTACTTGGACTATTGCCTGACTCAAGTCATTCCCCACTTCAATCCTTCCTTCCAGAGCTGCCAGAGTGATTTTCCTGAAGCACAGGTCTGACCATGTCAGTCTGCTGCTCAGTAAACTTCAGGTGCTCCCTATCACCTCTAGGATCAAACACAACCTAGCCCCAACTTGCCTTTACAGCCTTATTGCACATTATTCACCTTCCTGTATGTTGTAGTCTAGGTAAACTGACCTTAGTGGTGTTCTTACATGGTTTTCCATTTCCTGTCACCGAGTGTTAGCACCAGCTGTTCTCATTGATGGAATGCATTTCTTCCTCCCCTCTGTCTCTCAGAATCTTTAGTTTCCTTCTAGGCTCAGCTCAAGTAACACCTTCTACGTGAAGCCTTTCATGATCGCCTGTTGGTGTTTTTTTCCCCCCAAAATCATCATGTGCCTGTTTTGTATACACCTACTTATGCACTTGTCTCCCCTGGCTAGACTGTATGCTTCTCAAGAATAGGGATCCACTTTGGTCCTTGTCTACAGCAATTCCATTTGTTCTGTCTTAGTTACAGCTCTGTTCTGAATCAAATCTTGGAACTCTTCTCAATGTACCCTGCTTCCTGGACTGCAAACTTTCTTTCTGGTGGGTGGCTGCCCCAGGGGCTTCTGGGTAAATCTGCTCTTTGCCCGGGAGGAAGGAACTGCAGAGTCTGAGTCCTTGGATTTTATCTACTGGCATGGCCGTGCAGAGATTTTCCCTGGACTGTTAGGAGGAGTCTGTTCCATCCTGCCCCCATGTCTTTCTGCTTCAATTTCCCCCAACTATAGGGCTCTGGCAGTTTGGGAGGAGGTCACAGAACTGTGTTGCATCCCTTGGAGGTAAGCTGGCAGACATGAACAGTAGAGGTTTGACTGCTCCAGGCTGCAATTGTGACAGCTCCTTTGATCTTTTACTGACCAGTAAATTATTTATTGGGTCAGTCATAAAAAAACCCAAAGACTATAAAGTATATTTATAGTATCACGAAAATCTCCTCTTCTCCCTGCTGTCTTCAGACATCTACTGTGGACCTCCTTGTCTATAAAATAGTCAGTGCATTCTAACATCACTGTGAGCTCTCTCTCTCTCCTTCCTTTATTTTTCCCTTCCTTCCTTCCTTCCTTCCTTCCTTCCTTCCTTCCTTCCTTCCTTCCTTCCTTCCTTCCTTCCTTCCTTCCTTCCTTCCTTCCTTCCTTCCTTCCTCTCTCCCTCCTTTGCTTCTCTTCCCTTCCTTTTTTCCTGTTGTTCCACATTTCTTCTGAGCTTCATTACATTTTGTCCCCTTCCCTTCTTCCCCCAGGATCATAAAAGGTACTTTTGAGATCACCTAGTCAAACCTCCTCATTTTATGGCCAAAGAAACTGAGTCTCCTAGGAGTTAAGCGACTTCTTCTAGGTCCTACAAGTCATAGGAAACAAAGGTAAGCTCCCAACCTGGGTCTTATGATTTCAAATCCAGGGCTCTTTTGACCAGGACCACAGAATTGCAGTTTGATCTGAAATGGGGCTGAGACAGCTGCAGGTGCCACTGCACCCCAGGTCTCTGGGGCTCTGCAGCCCTCCTAGGCAGAAATTCCAGATGGAGCCTTCACTCTTACTTAGAGAAACCTGTCGTTTTCCGGGCCCTGGGCTGGAGTCCCATCAGCAGATTCTTCTGGTGTGATCTGTCTGCCTCAGAGGCACATCTGTCAAATCTCCCCTCCCCCCGAAAATGAACTGCTCAGAATCAATGCCCAGCTTTAGTCTACACTTTGGGTTGTCATTCAGCGAGTTCATTTCAGAAAGCAGTGAATGTGTGTGCGTGTGTGGGGTGTATGTTTGTATACGTGTGTGTGGCGGTGGGGAGGGGGGTTGCATAGTGGGGGGAGGGTGCACATGGACTGGCTTGTGCAAGTCGTCAAGTGCTTCCTCTTATTTTATTTTTCCTTTGGCTTTTAGCTAGCACCTTCCTCAATTAGAGTGGCAGGGCTGAGCAGACAAGGAAATTAGTGGATCTTTCCCCCAACATCAATAAAACAAATTTCTCTCCGGGATACCTATTTGTTATTTGGATATCAGACTGACTGTAATCTGTTTCCATTTTCATTCTACATGTCCCTGGCAGAAGCTTGAGGCTCAGCCGTGGATATCCTGCTGTTTCCATTTGGATGTACGAGGCGATAGATTAGATTCCTATTTGCTATGTGGCCTCCCCCCACAATATTCATTAGCAATGTCAGGAAGAGCCAGGAGAATGTGCCTTCTCCCATTTATATTGGGTGGGGTAGGGTGGGAGTGGGGGCCATTTACAGATGTCATCAACTATCACAGAGCCACCAAAATGGCTGGCTCTCTCTCTTTCTCTCTCCTTGGTAATAAATCATGGCAAAGGTTATTTCTACCAGGAGAGATATGGTTATCAGGACTACACCCCGATGTTGCAAGGCAGGTGGTAGAGGGATGTGAAGAAGGAAGACTCCAGTTGAAATATGGGGACATGGGCTGTTTGTCTTTGCTCTATTTTTTGTTCAAACAGCTAAAGTATCCTTGGCTCTAGAGGACCAAGGAGGGTGATATCACTCTGGCTGTCCAAGCTCTTTTCAGCTATGGGGTCCCTTTGTTCAATCAACCTTGTAAATAAGGGGAAAAAATATCAGCCCATAGATCTTAACTTCTTTCACTTCCCCTAACCATGCTATCTGATTTGGCTGTCAGCTTTTAAAGCTTTCCCAGTGTAGGGCATGTGTAGATGCAGGTATTTCTTCCTCTGTCCAGCTACCCTGAATTCTTTGCTGAGCTAAATAACCACCTTCATCCCAAGACTTGGTTGTTCTGTTCTGTTGCTTTATGTTTTATTTGCCTGCTAGATTATAAGATCCTTGAGAGCAGTCTTAAGTTACTCCGCACCCCCTGCCCCTCATTGTACCTAGCACCGTACTGGGCACAGATATATCCTGGACAGATTGATTGATATCTTGGAACTAACCTGAGCGGTACTGACCTGAGAGTCAAAAAAACTGAATTTGAGCCTTAATTCCATTACTTTCCATTACTTACCAGATACATGACCTTAGGCTAATCATCTCTCTGATCAGCCTCATTTGCCTCATCTGTGAGATGGGAATAACGGCATTTGTAGTACCTAACTCCTAGGGTTTTTGTGAAGATCAAATGAAATAATGTTCTTGAAGATACCTTGTAGCTGTAAGGAGGGAGTTCTTAACCTTTAGAGGTAAAGTGACCTTGGGTCACTCAGCCTCTGTTTCCCTCAGTTTTCTCAACTGTAAAATGGGAATAATAATAATAGCACCCACCTCCTTGGGTTTTTGTGAGGATTGAATGAGATAATCATTAGAAAGTGGTTAGTGCAGTGCCTGACACATAGTAGGTACTATATAAATGCTAGCTATTATTATCGTTATTATTATTATTATTATTGCTACTACTGCTGCTGCTGCTGCTTCTTCTGCTACTACTACCGGCTACCTTTTCAGTGTCACGAACCCTTTCTGCAATCTGATAAAGTCCTTTATAGAATATTTTAATGATATTGAAATATAGTTATCTGTTTAAAAAAACAGACCCCCAATGAAGAACCCCTGACAACATATGAATGTGAGCCATCATGACCACCCTCATAACACGGTTCTGTTGACATACATCAGTTGTTACTTTCTCTCCCACTCTGCCAGGCTGAACAAAGAGTGATGCTGGGATCATGGTAAACCTCTGACCCATCCGTAAAGGCTGAGTTAGCTTCACTGGGTCCAGGTCGTCTCTTACAAGGATTCCACTTTCCCTTTTCCACTTTACTTGCTCTGTTCCTGTCCTCTCAGCAGCAATGAGACCTGCTGTTGAGCATCCCTCTTGTCTATTTCCTCCTTTCCCCTCTTTCCTTCCTCATGCTTCCTCCTCCTCTGCACCCTTCACTGCTGTATTTCATGTTCATAAACTGGACGGTGAGGCAGTTGTTGGGCATGTTTTCAAAGAGAATGTGTCCTCTCCTGTGACATTGGCACTTCACAATTGACAACGCCTGTCTCTGCTGTCTTTCACTCTGATACATGGCTCTAAAGTTGGGGCCTAAGTGACTTGTCAGCTTCTCTTGTCAGGGTTTGCCAGCTTGGGCTCCTCGTCCTCGTCACTCCACACCTGGAGCCATAATCCACTCACTTTCATATCACAATTGTCTCCATGGCATTGAATATATTGCTCATGGCTCTGGACCTGACTCAATCCTTATGCAGGGAGACGGCAACAAAGGACCTCTTAAATCAAAAGAAAAAAGTCCAAGCTGGACCTCTTCCCCAATCCCATCTCTACTCCCCTCCCTTTCCCGCCCATCTCCAGATATAAATTACAGAAGGGCAGAGCTGCCTTCCAAAGGGAGGGTGCCATTGTTCTGGGGACTTGAAGCACAATTATTTCTTGTTTAGACAGCACCCAGGGAGAGCCTATCCCCTACACACATAAAAAAAAGGGGGAACAGTGAGCTCAACAAAAGCTCAGACTAAGCTCCCTGAAGGTGGAGAAGCAACCAGAGGTCGCCAGGAGACATCATTATTACTGTACCTTAGAAACACCACTGAAGTATAGCTTTGGCTCCAGGAGGCAGAGGAGGAAAGAAAGAGATTAAACAGTGCTTGGAGACCCCAGAGATCTGTTATTCTGAATCTAACATCTTGGCATATGATACAGAAATATCATCCTCTTTCATGTGGATAAATATTGCTGGAATTCCAAGATCCTTTATAGACCAAGCCATGCTCCTCCCCCTCCCCAGTGCCTAATTGAGGGTCTTGTGTCGAAGGGATACCTAGCAAGTACATGACAAAATAATCCCTGATGTCTCCAAGTAGAACTGCACTTAAAAGGTTCATTCATTCATTCATTTAATATTTAATCATTCATTTAACACTCCATCCCTTCATGCTTTTCCACATTGGAATCAGTTGGTCAATAAGTGTTTCTTATATGCCTACTATGTGTGAGGGACTGTGCTAAGTGAAGGGGATACAAAAAGAGGCAAAAGATAGTCCTTGCCCTCAGAGAGCTTGCAATCTAATCGGGGAGACAACAAGCAAACAGCTATGTACAGACAAGCTATATACAGAATAAATAGGAAATAATTAACAGAGGCAAGGCACTCGAATTGAGTGAGGTTCGGAAAGACTTCCTATAGAAGATGGAATTTTAGTTGGGACTTGAAGAAAACCAGGGAAGCTAAGAGATAGAGATGAAGAAGGAGACCATTTCAGGCATGAGGGACAACCACAGAAAAATGGGTAGGACTGAGAGATGGAGCGTCTTGTTCATGGAACAGCAAGGAGGCCAAGTGTCATTGTATCAAAGAGAATGTGATGGGGGGACATGGTGGTGCAGAGGGTGGAGGGTAGGATAAGATATAAGAAGACTCAAAAAGTTGGAGTGGGGGAGCTAGGTTATACAGGTCTTTGAACAAAACAGGATTTTATGTTTAATCTTGGAGGTAATAGGAAGACACTGGAGTTTAATTGAATAGAGAGGTGACATGGTTGGACTTGTATTTATTAAGCACCGTCTGGATACATGGCATTTGCTAGGTGTTAGAGACACAGAACTTGTTCTCAGGAAGCTTACAATCCATGGGGCAGGAAGAGAAGGCTTAATAAATGATGATAAGGGAGAGTGAAATTCTTCCATTCTCTATTCACCATTCTGTGAAGATGATGAGACATCCTCTGATTTTTGTTTTCTAGGGAAGGAGATACCATGGCTCTTATCCTCAAATGCCTCTGTCTTTGTGACAATACTAAATAGGGAGAAAGCTATCTGAATACATAGGAATCCCCTTTGATAACCCAAATTCCCTCTCCATCCATCTGTCCATGGATCAACAAGCATTTATTAAGCTCTTACAAGCATTGGGGATAAAAGGAAAGGCAAAAACATTTCTTCCTTCAATGAGCTTATGTTCTACTAGGGTAGACGACATGTACATAAACACAAGATGCATACCTTAAGTCTTAGCCTTCTCTTCTCTACTACTATCCTCATATCCATTTGCCTCATTCATTCCAACTTTTACGATTGTCAGGTTTGCTTTGGCTGGGGAAAAAAAAAGTGGTAGGTTTTGCCTCAATGGTCCAGATCACAATACTATTGCTGGAATATGTCAGGGCTTCATTTCCTATTGCTTTAAGGGCAGGGATGTTGGCATGTTATGCCTGGGAGTCCTCTACAGCTAGGTTGTCATTTTGGAGTGTGTGCTACAGGGTCTGTACCAGGAGGATAGAAAAATCCTTGATGGTAGTGAATGAGTTTGAAGGGTCACAAAGTAGGAGCAGTGATAATAGTGAAAAAGACCAGTTATCAGGTGAGCAAATTTAGGAAATTCAGAATTCAAGAAAAGGGGCAGAGGTGAAAGGAATGTTGGCAGACCAAGTGAGTGCACCCAGAAATAGGAGTCAGTGGGCTCTAAGGGAGCAGCTAGAATGCCAAGTCTGAGGCCAAAGAAGATCAGAATCTACTACAAACCATAGCTCACAAGCCCTCACAAATGTGTTTACTTTTACAAATCAGCCAAAGAGTACAGTTCAAAGCCTGAGCATTTAGAGAAAGAGCTCAGTAGTGAAAGTAATAACAGAACATTTCCCTCATAAACCTTGAGTCTACTTTTCCACAAATACAAAGTGAGAAGAATGATATATGGAAACATCATTCATGGGGCACACATACATGGAAGATGCAAGTGATGATGCCACTGCATGGAGGACAACACACATGGGGAACATGTGTGATCAGGGCACATGAGTGAAGGGGGAATGCATGCTTCCTCTGCTCCAAAGCTGCTGGAGTCTTCCGGAAATGTCATTGGGCTCCTTTCTGTTGGACATACTCTCAACCAAGTATTCCATATCTGCTACTCCCTACTCTGTATCAAGACCAAATTCCAGATAGTCTTCAGCAAACCAACTATCTTCTGCTGCAATAATCCATCTTGCTTTCCACTGAAGATGCTATGGTTAACAAGCCTCTCCCTTCCAAAGGAAGGCTATAGCTTTTTCAGCCTTCTGCTGATTCTCAGTTACATTCTTCAGTGGAGGTATTCTCTAATATTATTATGTTCACTCTCTACTAGGGAGGTTGTGTTTAGTAAGCCTCTTCCTGGTAGAAGAGGGCTACAGATCTCAGTCAACTCTTTCAGCTAATAGCTATGAAGATCTTTCTCTTTGCCACACTGTTCACAAAGGGCAACATATGCCTAGGCAAATATATCTTCTCTATTTTGAACTTCCTTCTTCTCTACTCTGTCCACTGACTCTCTCAATTCAACTTGTATCTGGCTTATTGTCAGCAATCCATTGTAGTTCATAGTTGTTTTTTTTTTCTTTTATTACTTCTGGCTGGGGAAACTATTACAGCACTCTACTTCTTCAAAAAGAAAAGGAGATGAGTGAAAGCTGGTGAAGAAATGGCTTTTAACCTCCCCTGTCTTCTCTGTTCTATGCAAATGAAAACAACTGGGCTTGATGGAGAAAACTCAAAAGGCTGGACCATTTTTTCCCATTCCTTACTAGCTACAAGTCGCAGTCTTGTTTCTCTTCTTTTGAATCCCTTGACCTCTTGTCCTTATGCCAATCTTGCCCTGCCAAGTCTCAGTCTTAGATGGCTTCCTCCAGTGGCTGAATGCCACTCAAGAGAATAAGTAGAGACAGTCAATATTGGGTATTATCCAGGGTTAAGAATTGGCAGAGCATGAATGACAGTAGGACAAGGGAGGAAGGGAATCAAGGATGGAAGACGAGGTACAGTTGACTTGACTAACTAGAGGGTTAAGATTTTTAAGAGAGGAAAATGAGGGGCAATAGACTGGCAGAATAGGCATGAAAGACAAGACTGGAGGTTGTAGTGAGAATGGAAAATAAGTTTATGAAGTGGTAGGTAGAAGGAGGGATAGAAGGATAAGAGATTATTGCTAGAGAGGGGTATTTCAGAGTTCAATATTACAGCAATAGCACAGTTATGGGTAAGAGAGAGAGAGAGCTAAGCTTTGACAATTCTTATGGATACCAGGCAATAGGATCATATATAGAGAGCTGAAAGGAATCTTAGAGGCCATCTGGTCCAATACCCTCACTTTACAGATGGGGAAATTGAGATCCAGGGATGTTTTGTTGTCTGAATTCACATAAGTAGCAATGTCTGAGGCAGGATTTGAACCCAGGCCTTTTGACTCCATAGACAGTGCTTTTTCTTTTTTACCTCACCCCTTAGCCTCCCAACTCCAACTCTGATGTGGAATGAAGCTGTAGTGCTGAGGGGGTTTATGAACTGAGAAACCAGTTTGTTTGAGGGGACATCAGTATCGTACTGAAGAACCCAAGGATGAAGACAAGGGTTAGGTTGAAGAGAAAATCTCTGAACCAAGTAGCAAAGTCCTTGAGAAAGCAGGGAGAATGGCCTGGAGGCTGGTGGATTCATCCATGAAATCAGCCTTAATGCTCAAGATCTGGGGTTCTTAACCTTTTTAATATCATGGGGTACCTTGCTTGGGGCTCCTGCTGTTTGCATAAAATAAAATACACAGGATTACAAAGGAAGCCAATTATATTGAAATGCAGTTGTCAGAATATCTTAAAAAGCAAGTTCATGGTTCTCAGGCTAAGAAGTCCTAATCTACGTAGATGAAATCAATCTCAGGAAAGGAGAGGTTTTTGAGTGACAGAGGTAGAGAGGGAGTCTGAAAGGACGATTCTTTCTCCTTCCTGGTTTAATGTGAGAAAAGGACCGGCTAGAATTGGAGGTGGTGACCTAGGATGCAGCATTTTTTAGACTTCTATGAGTGCGAAAAGATGGAAAAGGTATGTTTGTGTATGTGTGTATGTGTGCGTGTGTGTGTGTGTGCATGCGTGCGCATGTGTGTGTGCGTGTAGGGAAAGTGGGTGAAGAGATCAGGATGAAGGGAAATTTGTTAATGATGGAATGAGAGTTCCAGAAGGTTCTCCCCTGGCCTGTGAAGGTCATTTAGATGCTCTGAGGCCCACCATTCAATAAGTTGGACAGTCAACACTCTGGTCAGAAGTGGACATGGAACCTCTTCCTAACCCCTTCAAGCAAAATTAACTTCTTAGTTAACTGGTGACTCAAGCCTTAGAAAATAAAGACAAAATTATGTGCCCCCCCCCCAAATTACTTCAAGGCAAATTTCTCTGAGAGAGGAAAAAAGGAAAGGAGCTGGGGACACCTGGCTGACATTCTTCTGGGGCCTATCCAGCTCTGGGAAGTGAGTCTTGCTTGAATATTAGCATCACAAAGTTGAAACCCAAGTATTAAATGATAGCTTTGCAAACTGACTTTGAAAAAAGAAGGGATGCAGAGCCAGGCGTGAGATAACAGTAAACAGAAGCATTTGGTGATTCGCCACTGAGAAATGGGGCCCTCCAGAGTCTGGTTTCTGGTGAGAAAGCTTTTATATAAATACATTCAAGGCAGTGTTTCCTGGCCCCCCCACTGGAGCAATCCCTGGGTACTGCCTCTTGGTTAGGGAGGAAAGCACGGAGGAACAGAAAGCCTGATGGAAGAATGGATAGACATAGTCTCCCACGTGCCCCCAGGGTGACTTGCCAGCTCCCCCCTGTGGCCAGTGCAGAGCTAGAAGGTGGATTATTTGAGGAGATTTCAATCCCCAGATCAGTGCCCTGCATGCAGCCAGGCCATTCCAAAGTTTTGAGGTTCTTTTTCCCACACCTTGGCCCCTCCTCGATCCAAACAGGTTATCTGAGACAGGGACTCTCAGGGATCAGTGGAAAAAGCTCAGTTTGAAGAATCCTCAAGGATATAGTCCTTGGGGTGACTTAACCCTTTCTCCATCACTGATACATGCCTACCCCAGGTTCCCCAAAGAAATCAGTCTAAGGCCACAAAGACAATTCAAATGCTATGGCAACTCTGTGGTACCAATTACATTATGACTCAGGAGAGTTACGGACACAGGAACTCTCAATTATCTGTTCTGATAGAAGGGAGCAATGGTGCATATGATCACCAAAAATATATTTGAGTGGCTTTGTGATAAATTTTGAAAACTCCATCAGAGTAAAGAAATGTCTCCTGCTCTGGAAATGCACAAAATTTCAAACCAAATCATGAAACTCTGCTGCTGGGGCCTCACTCAGGAGAAGATAGATAGTAATCTAATTTCCCCATCCCTACTCAAATCCACCCTGCCCCCCTATTCCATGCTGGGGATAGGCAGCAGTATCTCTCAGACAGATGTGAAACACCAGCCTAAGAAGAGCTGTTTCTTCCCACACCTTCTGGAGATCCCCTGTATCTCCCACTCCAGGCTTATACTCAAACTTTCTCTATGGGGACAGGGGGACAATAATTACATATTTTTGTTTAAAGACAGTTTTTTCTTCATTTAACCTGAGAGTAGGAGTAGAAACCTTAGACTTCCTTCCCTTTAAACTATGTGCAGAATGAAGAGTAAACATATTTATAATGTTGGACTTAAATAAACAGAACATGTTGACTTAAGTATCTTGCTTTAGTCAATGAGAAAATGCAAGCAAGGTTTGCCAGTGGTTCATCTACATTGCTGAACGATTATTTGAAATCCTCCTGGAGAGCAGGACCCTCCGTGGTGTCTGTGGGAACTTGTGGGAACAGCATCAAGCATAGTAACTTGCACATAGTAGGTGTTCAATAAATGCTTTCTAGATGATGGTGAAGATGATGATGTCATGTCCATTTCTACTTCCCCTAATGCTTTGTAGTTGGAGAAGAAAGACAGCCTGCTGTGGAAAAGACAGCTGTGAGTCTGGGAACAGGAATATCACTGTGTGGTATCTCCAGATGTCAAATCTTTCCCCCAAGTTTGGTATGTCAGGCAATAATAACTGTCTTTAGGCGCCCTAGCCAGGAAGATTTTGCAGGCGGGGATAACGCTCTGCAGAGAGGAAGTTTCTTTGTAAACTTTAGCATGAAATTGGTTATACGTAGTTGTTTGTAACAATGTATTTTTGCACTATGATCTAATTTAGGCAGCTAGGTGGCTCAGTGGATAGAGTGCTGTGCTTGGAGTCGGGGAAGACTTGAGTTCACATCTGACTTCAGATACTTACTAGCTGTGTTACCCTGGGCAAGTCATTTAACCCTGTTTGCCTCAGTTTCCTCATCTCTAAAATGATCTGGAAAAGGAAATGGCAAATTGTTCCAGTGTCTTTGCCAAGAAAACCCCAAATGGGGTCATGAAGAGTTGGACATGACTGAACAACAAAAGCAATGATCTAATTAATGTGATGAATGGAAGGGAATAAGCTTTTATATAGCTCCTACTATGTGCCAGGCACTGTACTAAGTGCTTTTTACAAGTATTATCTCATTTGATCTTCATAACAACCCTGAGAAGTACGTATTATTACTATTACCCCCACTTTACAGTTAAGGAAACTTAGGCAAATAAAGGTTAAATGACTTGTCTAAGGTCACACAGCTACTGAATGTCTTCATCTAGATTCAAACTCAGGTTTTCCAGACTCCAGTCCATGGGGACATGGTTGAAGCACCATGCCAGAAAGGTATCATCATCTTTTATTCAATTCAGTTTTATCAGTTTTAATTCAATTCAGTTTTATTCAGTTTTAATTTAATTCCATTTTATTCAATTCAGCAAACATTTATTATGCACATACTATACATAAGGTTTAGAACTGGGTATACAAAGGCATAAAATGAAATAGCTCCTCTTCTCAATGAACTTATACTCTAATGGGGGGTATATAACATATACAGAGGTAAGGAAAGGTAAAATACATTCAAGGTAATACAGAGTAAATTCAAGAGGAAGAGAGTGCTAATAATTAAAGGTGATGGTGCTCAGTAAAGGCTTGAAGTGGAGGTAGTTCTGAAGGAATTCTAAGAGGCGGAAGTAAGTATGGTGTCAAGGAGCATTTGTGCAAAGGCAGGAGGTGGAATGGTGTGTACAGGAAACAGCAAGCTAGTTTGACTGGAATGGTGTGTCAAAGAGAGTAATATGAAGACTGGAATGGCAAGTTAAGGAAAGATATGGAAAGATATATGGAAAGATATGGAAAGATACTATGGAAAGATATAAATGCCAAGCAGAGGGGCATGTATTTTTTCTTAGAGACAGGGAGGCATTGAAGTTTTTAGGTAGAGAGGCAATGTGGTCAGATCTGTGTTGTAGGGAGTATCAGACTGACAACTTTGTGAAGTTTGGACTGAAGAAGGGAGAGACCAAATAAGACGTTACTGCGATAGAACTGGTGAGTAAGGATGAAGACCTGAATTAGGGAGAGGCTGTATGAGTGTAGAGTAGGGAGATAGATGAGGGAGGTATCATGGAGATGGGTTGACAAGATCAGACAATTGATTAGATGAAGGATATGAGGAAGAGAATAGAGAATGATTCTGAGATTGTGAACCTGGTTGACTGAAAGGACAGAGGTGCATTTGAAAGAAATAGAGATGTTTGGAGTAGAGATGAGTTTTTGTTTTTGGAAAATATTAAAAAATCATCTATTTAGAATAATGGTGCCTAGTGTAACCTGTCTAGTATTCTAGTTTAGGTCATACAGAAGGTAAATGAGAAAAGAGGGGTCTATAGAGTGTAGACTGTATATGGATGGTTAATGAATACCTAGAAAGTGGAGTGGTGATGAGAAAAAGCCAGCATAACTTCATCAAGAACAGGTCATTCCAGAGTACCTTATTGTCCTTTTTTTTTTTTATAGAGTTTCTAGATTGATATAGAGATAGTGGTGTATATTGATAAAATGCTGATCTTAGATTCAGGAAGACCCGAGTTCAAATCTTACTTCGGATAATTACGAACTGTGTGACCTTGGATTATGTTAACTTAACTTCTATGTGCCTTCAGAGACTCTTGGAGCAGCTACTAAACTTGAGACCTAAAGATAGTTGTGATCTGATTTGTGAGAGAGAATTCCCATACTGGGAGTTTTCCATGATGATTATATCACTGATCCTTCCTGGACTTGACTGATAGATTAGAGTAATGCTTTGTGCAGTTTACTTAGACAAAACATTTGATATAATTCATTGGAAAAAGAATTGGTTCTGGATTCAGAGGACTCAGGTTCAAATCCTGCCTATGATGTTTACTATCTGTGTGACCTTGGGCAAAACCCTTCACCTCCTTGGACCTCAGTTTCCTCATCTGTAAGATGAGGGGGTGGGACTAGATGTCATCTGAGGTTCCTTCCGGTCTAGATCTAGGCTTCTAAGTCTCTCAAATAATTCATATGGAAAAGATGGAAGAACATGGGTTTAACAATGGTCCAATCAGTTAGATTAAAAGCTTAATGGCCAGATACAAAGAGCAGTCTTTAATGGATTGATGTCAATGAGGAAGATATGTCTAGTGGAGCATGCCAAGGGAGGTATTTGCCCTTCACCCTTTGCAGTAAAACATTCTTATCAATGACTTCCATAAAAGCATGCCATCCATGCTTATCATCTTTTGAGATGGCACAAAGATAGGAGGGATAGCTAACACGTTGAATGGCAAAGCCAGGGTCCAGAAAGATCTGGACAGGCTAGAACATTGGGCCAAATTTGTTGAGGTGCAATTTGATAAAATAAATGTAAATGTTTACATTTAGGTCCAAAAACTCAACGCAAGGTAGGGGATGACTAGATAGCAGTTTATCTTAAAAAGGTCTGGGAAATGACCTACTTTATCTTAAAATGCAATATGGTCAATGTTCCAATGACCTGATCAGTCAGTCAATGGTAGAATGTTGACAGGACAAAAGATGATGTGAATTTAGGCTGTATTAAGAAAAGTTCCTGATTGGGGAGGGAAGAGTTCTATTGTACTCTGCCCTGCTTAGATCACATCTGGAATACTGAGTAAGGTTCTAAAGAGCAACACCTTAGGAAAGAGACTGGCGAACTGGAGAATATCCAGAGGTGAACAATGAGGGTAATCAAGGACCTTGAGACCATGTCATATGAAGAGTTCTTGAAGGAACTGGGCATGTTTAGACTAGAGAAGAGGAGACTCTGGGTGGATATGAGAATTCTCTTCAATTATTTGAAAGACTCTCAAGAGGGAGAAGGAATACAGATGGCAGGACTAAGAGCACAAAGACCACTGCCTGGAAGTTGCTGAAAAGTAGATTTTGACTCAATGTAAGGGAAACTTTTTTAATCGTTAGAGCCATCTAAATATGGAATTAACTGTCTTGGAAGGCAGTGGGAGCTCCTTCACCCAAGGCCTTTTTGGGAATGCTATAGACGAAGCTCTCATTCAGGTATGGATTAGTTCAGGTGGTCTCTGAAGTCCTTTTCAACTCTGAGATTCTGATTCTGTGTCCTGGGAAAAAGATTTCTTTCTGAGGTTGGGACATACCAAAGGAATTACATAGGGGAGTGACTCCTTATTCCAGGATGGTGGCTCTGAGGGCCACACTTCTATCCCAAATACACTTGGTTGGCGGGGATCATGTGTTTGGGAAGGGGAAGCAAGCTAGTTTAGATGAAGAAATTTAAGAGACTGATAGATAATCAATTCTCCTAAGACCCTCATGGCCCTTGGTCATGGGGATCCATGATCTAGACCCTAGATCTAGAGCTTGAAAGGATATCAGGGACCATCTAATCTACCTTTTCCCTTATTCTACAGATGAAGAAAACTAAGGCTAAGAGAGGTCAAGCTACTTGTCCAAGATCACTCAGGTGGCAACAGCTCTTTCCACTGGATCAATTTAATGAACTTCTATTGAGTGTCTACTGTGGTGCTAGGGACCCAATGATAAAAAGGAAGTAGTTCCCATCCTTCTCTAGGCTCAGACAGTGCTGCTCAAAACTCTTGGGAATGTTCCATCATGCTACCTGCCACATAGTGCACAGAGGACTTTGATTCATTTTTGATATCCATCCCATTCAAAAGAAAGTTTTATTGAAAGACCAAGGACAAAGAAAGGTAACCCTTAAATGAAAATCCATTAATCAAAGACCCCATGTTCTATTGTAAATCCCCGCAGTTCCTTACAGTTTTGTCTACCTGTCTGAGGACTTTCACCAATCTTGTCTTTCCTTATTACTTCTTTGCTGGTGCAGTTCACTCTTCTCTCTCTCTCTCTCTCTCTCTCTCTCTCTCTCTCTCTCTCTCTCTCTCTCTCTCTCTTTCTCCCTCCATCTGTCTCTTCCCACCTCTCTTCTTTTCTTTCTCTCTCTTTCCTCCTCCTTCCATCTCTCTCCCTCTACTTCTCTCTCTTTCCATCTCTCCCTCCCTCTCTCCCCCCACTTCTCTGTCTCTGTCCCTCTTTCCCTTCCTCTCTTATCCTCCTTCCCTCTCTAACTCTTTCTCACTCACTGTTCTTACTTACTGTTCCCTTGACATTGCTTTCTTTAGCTTTGCAGCATAGCTAGATGTTTTTGTCCCCTACAAAGTTTCCCAGATAAGATGAGAGAAACATTTTTAGAGTTTATACAGTGATAGCTTTAAAGCTGGAAGGGACCTTGGTGATCAATCGCCTAATACAGCCCTATCATTTTACAAATGAGGAAATTCAGACCCAGAGGGGAAGTGATTTTTTTCCAAGGTTGCTCAGGCACAACCCTGCAAAGAGCACTGCCTCTGTCACCTCTGCCCCCATCCTACCTCTCTCTTCCACCTACCTACCTCTCCTTCTGTCCCCTCAAAGGCTCACAAGACCTACTCTAAGACCAGCTTGGGAACTATGAAGGTTCCAGCCCTTGGCCCTAGACGAGTTCTAGACAGTCACTCATCACATAGATTATGGAATCATAGCTGTAGAGATGGAAAGGAGCTCAGAGGCTACCTAGTTCCATACCCTCATTTTATAGATGAGGAAATGGAGGCCCAGAGAGTTGTGTCTCATCTAAGGTTCCAAAGCTGGTAAATAGCAGAGCTAAAATTCAAAGCCACATCCTCTAACTCGATTTGAACAAAGGAACTCTCAAGAACTTTCAAGAGTTGTCTCCCTGTCGGGTGGAAATTCTCTGCCCCCCACTCTCAGTGCCTTAGAACTCCTCAATGGTGGATTAATTTTGGGGGGGAGCTTCCTTTCCTTTCTCCTCTATTCTCATCTGCCTATCTTGGTCAGTAACTAGTTTCACCTCAGATTTTCTTTTGTGGTTCCTAAAACAGCTATGTTCTTAGACCATCACCATTCTCCTAAGTCAGTACTACATGTGCACTTGTGAGTATGTCTGTGTTTGGAGGAGGAGGGAAAGGGAAGTAGGGGAATGGAAATGAGAGGAAGATCCAAACCCCAACACATCTATACGAAATTTCTAGCTACACTCGGGTACCTCTTGGGCTTTGGAATAAGAACACAGAGTATCGGGTGTCCAGAGTTCAGGGAGGATTCTGGCATTGGCCTTTGAGAAGTACATGAAGGAGTCCAGTTTGACCTCAGAATTGAACAGGTCATTTCAAGAGTGAGGGGCAGGTTTGTATGAACTAATGGAGAATGAAGTGAACAGACCCAGGAGAACAATTTATACAATAGCAACAACATTGTAAAAACAAGTACTTGAAAGACAAGAACTTAGATCAATGCAAAGACCAATCGTGATTCCAGAGGACTCACAGAGAAACATGTTGTCTACCTACTGAGAGAGAGGTGATTGACCCAAGATGCAGAATAAGACATACATTTTTGGACATGACTAATGTAGGGAATTTGTTTTGATTGACTATACATATGGTTTGGTTTGGTTTGGTTTAATTGGGAGTGGGAGAGCGAGGGAGAGAAAAGAAATGCTTGTTAATTGAAAAATAATTAAATTAAAATTTTAAAAAACAGTTAAAGACTATAAGATTGGGCCGCAGGTGCAGTTCCAATCAGATGATCTGTAAGCCCCTGGACCACTGAAAGGTAGGTCTACAGGGTCCCGTCACATTCTATCACAAACGCATGCCAAGGCTAGGCCTTTTTCCCACGCCAAGCCCCAGCTGCTTCAGGGACCCTGGGATTAGTTCCCACCCGTCCAGAGCAATGTCGCCTATTTAGCTGGCTGAGATTCCTATCACTTTTCTTGTTGTGTATATTGAAACATACATCATCTGTTCATTAAAGCATGATGTCAAATTATACTGACTCCAAGCAAACAAGGTTAGCCTGGCTGTGGACGTTAGGATGAATCGATATTACTTTGGGCTGCAGAGGGGATTGTGGCAGTAATTCATACCAAGGCCTAGGTTTTATTTAGGTAAGGACTGGAGTAGTATTTGAGGTATATGTGTGTAGCTGCAAGGTTGTGTGGGATGGACTTGAGTCAATGAATTAAGTCATTAATTCATTCAATCGATAAATATTAAATAAGTGCCTACTACGTGCGACGCATTGTTCTAGGCACTGGATATAAAAAAAGTTATAAGATCTAGTCCCTTTCCTCAAGGAGCTTACAATCTATAGGGAAAATAAGATTTATTCACAAATAACTATAACAGAAGCCAGTGTGTGATAAGCGACTTGACAGGTATAAACCAAGCATTATGGAGCTCACAGAAAGGAAAGGATTTATGGATTTAGGGACTGGGGATGAGGAAGGGGTAGATCAGTCAGAAGAACAGTTGCTATCAGGAAGTTCCAAGAGCATTGCCATCGTTTTTTCCTTCACCTCTGGGTTTCTCCAGCCCTGAATTTGGATTGCCGTGGTTGGGAATGTATGTGAAATCTCTGTGTGTTTATGTGTGTGTGTGGTGTGTGTGTGGTATCCTACTTTTATAGACACTAGCAGTATGACACTTGGCAAATCACTTAATCTTTCTCAGACACAGTTTTCTTATCTGTAAGGTGGGGATAATAATCAGACCTCCCTCTCACAGGGTTGTTGTGAGGAACAAATGAGTTAACATATATAAAGCACTTTGCAAACCTGAAAGTGCTATGTGATGATGATGGTGATGATAGCTAACATTTATATAGTGTTTACTATGTGCTTTATGAATAAATCGTTTGATCCTCATAACAACCCTGGGAGATAGATGCTATTATTATCCCCATTTTACAGATGAGGAAACTGAGGCAAACATAGGTTAAATGATTTGGCCAGGGTCATTTGTTGTCCTTGGTCCTCAAAGAGGACCGAAATGACATCATTATGTTGGAGTCAAGTTACAGTGCATCTGACTGTGGCTGATCAGATCAACACGAGCTTGGAATGCTTTACCATAGGTCGGGCACAAATAGCCCATGTGAACATTTGGGGTGGATTCTCTAAATTTGTGCATCTTGCATTTCTTTTGAGCTACTTCAATTCTGCTTTACTCATACAGCACACCTTCTCTGATGAGGGCACGCATGCTGGGCAGTCCTGTGCCACTGTCTCCATGTCATGCAATCACTTCTGAAGTTCTTCAGAGAGATCTTGAGTGTCCTCGAATTGCTTTTTCTGACCACCCTGTGAGCACTTGTCCTGTTCTCTATAAAATAGTCTTTTAGGCAAGAAATGCCAAGAGCAAAACAGAGGTCTGTATACAACATTTGTACATCTGACCAAAGCTTTTGATGTTGTCAGTCACGAGGGCTTATGGAAATTTATGTCAAAATTTGATTGTCTGGAGAAGTTCATCAGTAGTGTATGTCAATTTCATAACAGCATGTTTGCCCAGGTTCTGGATAATGGACAATGCTCTTGTGCTTTCCCAGTCACCAATGGAGTGAAACAAGGCCGTGTGCTTGCTCCCCTGCTTTTTAAAGCATGATGTTTTCAGCCGTGTTGTCAAAGGCCTTCAATGAGGACGAAAATGGTATCAAGGTCAGCTACTGTACTGATCCTATATTTTTCAACTCGAAAAGGCTACAAGCCAAGACCAAAATGGAGGGAGTGTTGGTGCATGAAATTTTTTTGTTAGCAGATGATTGTGCAATCAATGCAGTCTCTGAAGCTGAGATGCAACAAAGTATGGATCGATTCTCTGCTGCTTATGTTAATTTTGCCCCGGGTCACATAGCTAGTGAATGGCTGAGGCTAGATTTGAACTCAAGTCTTCTTGACTCCAGGCCCAGTACTCAGTCCATTGTGTCACCTAGCAACTCTTAATTCCAGGGATTTCTGCACAGCTTCCTCCACACCTTCTGCCATCTGTCCGCGGGGAAGGCCTCCTCACCTAGAGGCAGCAGGGTGGTCTTGGTGCCCATCAGGGAGGTGATGGAGCCTTCTGAAGCCTGATGGGGGCAGTAGGGCTTTGGAATAGGTCTGGGGGAGAGGGAAACATGTCTTTTGTCAGTCCCATCTGTAGCCCTCTCCTCTTGGGCCTGAAATGCTGCTCTGTAATTGATTTTTGAAGGTGATGGGATGAGACACCCGACAGCCTCTTTATTTCCTTTTCAACAGTTTTGTTTTTTTCCCCTGGTTGCTCTGGGCCTCCCATACCACTCAGCAGATTTTTGACTTCCCCTCCCTCTTCCCCTCCTAGGCTCCTGTCACTGGCTGGGTCACTTTCTCCTGCTTTCTCATTCCCACCCACCCACCCCAAAGGCAGTGACTTGCAAATTGGGAGGAGGAGAAGGGAGCTGCAAAATCCAGTCATGGTGGTTTGACTTTGAGACAAGTAGCCTGCCTCCTCAAGTGCCCTAGCTCTATATGACATTTACAAATATTAAAGCAAGGTAGATTCAGTTGTGTTTGGAGAATTCTTTGACCACTCTTAAGAGAACTGATGGTACTCTGAAGCGACCCAAGGCTGGGGCTAGCAAATCATGGTTCTAGGGCAAAGCTGACTGATGAATTGGTATCATGTAAATAACACTGAATTGGGAACAATTTTTCCAGGGTTTAGTTCTGCCACTAACAACCCATTTGCTCTTAAGCAAATCACTTACACTCTTTCAAATCCTGTCTCAGACACTTAGTAGCTGTGTGCAAATCATTTAATGTCTCTTCAGCTTCAATGTCCTCCCCTTAAAATGGTGATAATAATGGTACATACCTTTCAAGGTGAGTAACATCTCAGCTTCAGAGGCTGCATTGATTGCATGATCATATGCTAACAAAAGAAAAATTGTGCACCAACACTCCCTCCATTTTGGTCTTGGCTTGTAGCCGAGGTTTCAATGTTATGGGGATCAAATGAGATAATGTATGTAAAGTACTTGACAAATTGTAAAGCACTTTATAATTGTTAGCTAGTAGTAGTAGTAGTAGTAGTAGTAGTAGTAGTAGTAGTAGTAGTAGTGGTGGTGGTGGTGGTGGTGGTGGTGGTGGTAGTAAGCGGTAATAGTAGTGGTGGTAGTAGTAGAAGTGGTGGTGGTAGTGGTGGTGGTAGTAGTGGTGGTAGTAGTAGAAGTGGTGGTAGTAGTAGTGGTAGTGGTGGTAGTGATAGTAGTAGCGGTGGTAGTGATAGAAATAGTAGTAGTAGTAGTAATGGTGGTGGTGGTGGTAGGGCCCTGGAATGAATGTTAATTAATTATTTAATTATTCAAGCAGGATATGGGTGGGGAGAAGGGATAAATAGGTACCACACAATGATAGCTGTCAGGATATTTGATTTTACAGGTTGTTTACAATTAAGTCAAGGGTGGAAATACCATTGAGCTTAAGGTCACCAAGCCAAGCATGAGTGGAAAGAGTGAAGTCAAAGTTATATAAATTAGCATCAGTGTCGGGGTTCAACAAATACTGACATAGCATATCTAAGAATATACAGAAGGGGTCAGAAGATAACGTCAAGGAGGCAGTTTTCGTTAATCTTGGGATGCAGTCCTCACTACTCAGCCCTTTCTGTGCTGAAGCCTTCTGGGGCAGCTTACAATAGCCAAAGCCCAAAGCATTCCACAGTGATACAAATAGTGGAGTGGACCCTAAACATTAGCATAGAGGAAAAGCCATCTAGGTCACCAGCCTTCCCAGCACAAAGAAAACTCTCCTGGCTCTTTTGCTCTCCCTCCCATCAAAGAAACAATGCTTAATCATAATAATATAAAGGGCCAGCCTAGTTTCAGCCAGGAGGTTCAGGTTTTAGGAAGAAGAGAGGACATCCTCAAAATGAAAGGCTGGTGCCCTCATTAGGGCTACAGGTAATAGCTGCTGCCTCCCTGACCCACAGATCAACAAATTGCCTTGCCTTATTGAATTAGGTAACACTGGGTTCTTCTGGGGCAGTGATGATTGGATTGACTACTTACCAGAAGTGCCCGGAAATTACTATACGCTGAGCACTTCTGGGCATAGATTGAGAGGAAGTATATTCAAGAGTGTCCACTAATAAGAATGGGCATCAGGCTGGTCTGCCTGTTCTCTTGTCTGGGGAAATAGTTCTGAGGCAATATCTCTCTCATCTCCAACAGTGATGGACCATCTCCAACGAAGAGTTGCTATGTTCTCAAAAACCCACCTTTTTTTTTTTTTGACAGTTTTCGAATGCAATGATAAATGGACACCTCAATCCTTTCTACCTTGTGTCAAAGAAACAACCTGGCTCACTCTAAGCTCAGCAGCTTCCCTCCCATATAAGTTAGTGTATGCTCAGATACAACTATGTAAAGCTGTGTTGTTTTATGTGAATTTGGGGCAGGGGTTGGATTGATTTACTATTTTTGAGGTAAAGGGAACCTTGTCTTAGGCTGGGGTCAGATTGTGAAGGGTTTTAAATGATAAAGGGAGTTGCATTTCATCCTAGAGGCCAAGGGATAAACTTGACAACTAATGAGATTTGGAAGAATGGAGAGGGAAGAGGCTTCTAGGTTGAGAACCTGGGTGACTGGAAGAATAGTATGGCCATTGACAGGGCAGTTAGGAGGGGGAGTGAATTTAGGGGAAAAGTAATGGACTCTGTTTTGGACACGTTGAGCTTAAGATGTCAATGGGCCATTGAAATAAAGTCAGAACAAATCCAAAAGTTAGCTTGGGAATGGGGGGGGGAGCCGGCGGGGAGGGGGGAATGGTTCTGGGAGAAAGGTACCACTATTATCACTGGTCATGAAAGAGCTGTCCTTGCCCAATCTAGAAGCAACTAGGATGGCTGTGATATGCCTGAGATACTATAGGGAGAGATTTGTGATTTCATAGAGAGAGAACTCCCTCCACCAATGTATCTCAGCACTGTTTCTGTACCTTATATATAGTCTTAGAAGGTTCTCTACAGCTAAGGTGTCAAACACATTGCCTGGCTATGGGGCCCACAGCAGTCACCAACTGGATTAAAATGTAATTGGGAAATATTTAACACTAAGTAAAAACAAAATAGAACACAGATATGTTAATATGTGGTTTTCTAAGTCAATTATGTACAATTTAACTCTCATTTCTATTTGTGTTTGACAAGTACCAAGAAGCTCAGTGATTTACCCATGGTCATGCAGCTGGTATATATCAGAGGTGGGTTTTTAAGCCAGCTTTTCCTGGTTCCAAAGCCATTCTCTATCTACTATAGCACACTGCCTTTTAGTATTATTTGGGATATTTGGGGACTAATAGATTTTCTTTATTTGTACTTCTAATTACCTTACCCTGGAGCATTTTTTCCTGAATTTACATATTCTCTTTTCCCTTGTAAACAAAAGTTGGGGGAAATGCTCATTATCTGAAGGGTATAGAGATGGGAATTAGAAAGATAAAGAGAGAAGTGGGTTGTTAGAACTAGGCATTCAAGTATGGCAGAAATAGAGGAACAGGAAATCAGGGCTCAGGCATAGGTGAGCTCTGAACTCAGGGAACCAATCATCGTAGGAGGTCAGAAAGATTCTGGGCACAGGGTACCATGAGTTGGGTTTCAGCCTCTAGTGAGGTTTAGAAAGTAGTGCTAGAGTCAAAGCTTGAGACTGAGGGCCAGGCTCCTGGGACCAGCTCCAAGGGGAAGAACTGGTCTGCCTGGAAGCTGACCATGGGTCAGTGAGGGGTAGTATGTACAATTGAATATTTTTCAAGCTGCTTCTTCTCAGCCCCCATAAAGAAGAGTCCATAAATATGGAAAAACTGAGGGGCTGTGGTCAACTGGCCAGTATGTCCTTCACCCCCCCTCCTCTCCACTGATGGATACATGAGTATTGCATTCCCTAGGATTACCTTCCTTCCTCGATGCAGGTTATTGATTCCTGTAATACTCTTAAGAGAAATTAAACAACGCCAACTTCTATCCTTTTTAAAAACCAGAGCTGGATTCCCTCTCCAAGCTTATGAGGCCGCTGGGACATCCTGACTTTACAGTCTCTTATAACGGTTTTGTCAATTGGTTAGCTGAAGAAAATTCTCCCCATGCTGCTCTTGCTCCCTTTTTTCCTAAGGAACCATTATGCAATACTTAAAATAGTCATGGAAAGCAACCCATCCCTCTCCTACCTTAGCTGGTACAGGACGACAACTGAAGGACTAGAAGGACTAAAGACAGTGAACTAAAAAAGAAAGGGAACGTACTCTTCTCCTCTTCTTTTACTCTCCTCTGGGCTGGACTTTTATGAACTAGGAAAAGGAGGGGCAGGAACACAACCTGCCATGGCCAAGGCAAATGGTAGTACTTCCTGAACATGGTCAGAGAGGGAACCTGAATAGAAGCTCAATGTGGAGTCAGGAAGACCTGAGTTAGAATTCTGCCGCAGAGACTTACCAGCTATACATCAGTCACTTAACTTCTGTCTATTTCAGTCTCCTCATTTACAAAATGGTTTTAATATAATAGCACCTACCCTGTAAGGTTATTGTAAGGATCAAATTAAATGAAATAACATATATAAAGCAATTGTGAAATTTAAAAAATTATATGATGATGGTTGATGATGATGCTATTTCTGCTTTTTGCTTGTTATCTCCCGTCAATCAATCAATCAACAAGTATTCATTAAGTGTCTGCTATATGCCAGGCACTGTGCTAAACCCCAGATCTAGAATGCCTTGCTGTCTTTTCAGCATGAATTAGTTCTGAGGCCTTGCTTCTTACTCTTTCTTGGCTAGTTACTAGCTGTGTGACTTCAGGCAGGTCATTTCAATTCTCCACGCCTTAGTTTCTTCATCTGTAAAATAAAGGAGTTGGATTAGATGATCTCTAAAATCTCTCCTAGCTCAAGCATCCTATGGCTCTATGTTATAGTTCCCCACCAATTTTTGTATATCATTTCATAAAGTAACAGAATTTTTGTTGTCAAAGGGATTTTAGAGATCATGTAGTATAACCCTTTCTTTTTACAGATTAAGAAATTGAGGACCAAAGTGATTAAGTGTCCTTCCAAGGGTCACACAACTAGTTACCAGCGAGTCAAGTCTTCTTGTACAAAACTCACTTCCTTTAATAAGCCTTTCTTGGTTAATCTTGCCTTACTCTGTGCCCTTTCCTTGGTAATCACCAACATCTATAAAGCCTACATTTCATAATGATTACTTCTATAGTAATGTAAGTTACAAAGCTCTCTACATAAACAACTAGCTCATTTGGTCCTCACCCTAGCCCCATGAAGTACATAGTGAAAGGATCATCAGATCCATTTTATAGATGAGGAAAACTAAGGTGTAGAAAGATTGAATGACTTACCCAGAGGGTCACATTGATAACAAATGAGAGTAAGGACTTGATTATGTCTACTAGTCTACTCTCTTTCCTTGGGGTTGTCACAGACCATTAATTTCATGTTGAATACAATTGTTCTGTAGTTGTTTGTATGTAGCTATTTTGTGTCCTCTATTTTAAGTTTCTTATAGGAGGGAAGAAAACCTTCTTCCTTCTATACCTTTATAGCAATTTATTCTAAAGTTAAGCACTTTAAAGTGAGGCCCTCATAATGACTCTATAAGACAGGTGATGCAAGTACTGTAATGCCCATTTTATAGATGAGCAATCCAAGGAACAGAGAGCTTAGTTAAGTGATGTGTCCAGGATCCTGCAGCTAAACATTTTTTTTCTTTTTAAAAAAAGTATTATTAAAAGGTCTACATGTGCCCATGAAAGTTGCACTTGTTCTTATGGGATGACGAAACCTATAGATAGGTGACTTGAAGGGAGGTGTGGATTGGTAGCTCTGGAATCTTGCCCACCTTCTCTAAGGGAGACTGATTCCTGATCTGAGGGGAGCAGGAGAAGAGGTAATGAGGCTAGCCACTGTTCTCTGAGAGAAGATGTGTCAGACTATAATTATATCTATCTGCCCTCTTAACTATTGCTCGTCTAGAGGCATGACTGGTTCAGAACAAAAAGCCACCAGCTTCTCTGGTCTCTGTTTCTTAAAGAGTGGGAGGATAGCTCTTAGCTTACCCTCATCAGTTTGACTCCTTTCCACCAAATGCTAGTTACACAAAACACCATCATAAATAGTGAATAGTGAGTGATCCCATTTATCTAAGCAAATATCAGACAGAAATGGGAGAAGTTATATACATTAGAATAGAACAGAAAATACACAACAGTGAATTTACTCTTTTGATGGGAGTGAGTGCATTTCAGCTCAATCCTACTGGGAGAGGTCCCAATCTCACCAGAGGGGAAATTGCTTGAAGTCTCTGAAGAATCAAGCTCAAAATCAGGGATATGTCGAAGCTGGTTTCCTTTACATGTCTGTAGTTGGGACCAGAGAGATATTAGAAACAGGTATATCCTCCCTCCAAGAAGGAATCTGTCTCCCTTTGAAACTTTCAGCATTCTTTCCACCAATTAGGAGAGTCTCATGTAAAATGCTGTAGGCTTGACTAGAAATCTGGGTTACATTATGAACTCAATAGACATCAACAAATACAAATATGTAAGTATATAAATAGCAGAAAAAGAATTATATATGAAACTTTGAACCTCTATTATATATGATTTCATTTTTAGGTATGTATTAAATTTAACATGACAATACTAAATCTGCCTTTCTTGTCTGTGTCTCTAAATTTCTTCCTGATTTCTTCTGTTTTAAACTGTTTCACTGGCATTCTCTTCTTCTTATATTTTGCATCATTTTTACCCACTTCAAATCTGCTACCCTAAAAAAAGGTCTCTAGTAACACATGAGCATAGTTAAAACAAATTTACACATTGGCCATGTCTGAAAATGTATGTCTTATTCTGCATCTGTAGTCTGTCACCTGTTTGCCAAGAGATGGGAAACTTTTTTATCACCAGTCATCTGGAGTCATGACTGGCCAGAGCTCTAAAGTGAAAGTGGTTTTCCTTAATATTATAGTAGTAACTGCAAAAATATTCTGGTTTTCTTCACTTCATTTTGCATCAGTTTATACAAGTCTTTGCAAGTTTCTCTGAATTGGTTGCTTTTGTCTTTTATTATGACACAATATCATTCCATTCCATTTCTATCATAATTTTAGTTATTCTCTAATTGATGTTCCTACTTTGCTCCTAGTTCTTGGCTAACACAAAAATGTTGCTACAGTTTTGTACATATGGTACCTTTTAATTTATCTTGACTTATCTGATATATATATATATATATATATGTATATATATATATGTATATATATATACATATACACACATATATATATACATATACATATATATGTATATATATGTATGTGTGTATGTGTGTATATGTATATATATATGTATGTGTGTGTATGTGTGTATATGTATATATGTATATATATGTATATATATATATACATATACACACATACATATATATATACATATACACACATACACACACATACATATATATATACATATACACACATACACACACATACATATATATATATATATATACATATACACACACACACACACACACACACACACACATATATATATATATATATGTATATATATATATATATGGCTAATAGAAGTATTGCTGGGCCAAAGGACGTACAAAAATATGTGCAATTTAGTGATGTTTTGGGGCATAGCTCTAAATTACTTTGCAGAATGGTTAGACCAATTCACAGCTTCAACAACAGTGCTCTAATCCTCCTGTCTTCCCACAAACCCTTCAAACAATTGCCATTTTCCTTTTTTGTCATCTCTGCTGACCTGATGAGTGTGAGGTAAAACCTCAGAGTTGTTTTAATGTGTTTCTCTTATTAGTAGTAATTTGGAGAATTTTATATGATTTTTGATAGATTGCATTTGTTCTTTTGAAAATGACCTTTTCATATTATTTGACAATTTATGTATTAGGGAATTGTTCTTGTTTTCATGTATTTGTATCAGTTCTTCACATACCTTGGATATCTGACCTCTATCAGACAAATTTACTGCAAAGATGTTTTTCTAGTTCATTGCTTCCCTTTAGTTCTAACTTCATTGATTTTGTGTAAAATCTTTTCATATAATAAAAACTACCCATTTAATTTTTTTCTAATGATCATCTCTCTCCCTTATTTGGTCAAGAACTCTTCTCTAATCTATGGTCCTGAACACTATCAACCACCTCTCCTTCTCTAATTTGTTCATGATGCGACTTTTTTATACTTAGGCCATATGGCCATTTAGAGTTTATTATGGCATACGTTGTGAGATGCTGGACAGTGGCTAGTCAATCTTGAAACTATGACCATATCCCATGTCTTTTCATCTCAAGGCCAATACCCTATTAAAATTACTCCACTCTATATGTACACCAGGCACTTAATGCTTGTGCTATCAAGAAGCATGGGGGTGGTTCACATTGAGGAATCAGTGGTTTTGAAAACGTCCATCCAGGTGAAGTTCAGATGCAGATATTACTCTTCCCATGGGCCCACCTGCTTCCTCAAGGTGCTATATTATCTGGACAAATCTCTGATGAAGAGTATTATCAGATCTATTGAGTCAGGGACAGCTGCATCTGAGAGGATTGGCTAAAAGTGAGGCCTTTGGGGAGGCCTACTCAAGGGAGGAAGCTTCTTTCTCAAAAGTATCATCATATTCTTGTTCCAAAGGAAGAGGAGTGGGACTTGAAGGAGAGAAGTGGGACATCATTGTGCAGCTACATATTAGAAATGGCTGAAAAGAAGCATGGTGGCCTGCTCACTTATCAGGCGCAAGAGGTCTGAGTTCTGGTGGCAGGAAAATAAGGATGACCAGAGTGCAAGTGGCGTGAGAAATATACAAAAAATAGCTGGGAGGTGGTATGGTGGTCTGTCCCAGACAAGCAAGGTAAGGGGAAAAGTTCACTTCTCAGAGCCCAAGGATCCTACCCACGATCCTCTCTGCTGCTGGAGTGGTGGATGCTTGCAGTGAATCTACAGAAGAGAGTTTACATCCTAGTCCTTTTATTCAACTTCCAAAAGTACTTTGTACGATTGTGTAAGTCTGCAGGACATTAAATAGGAAGGAATAAATAGCAAGATGGTGACTTGTCCCAGGACTGTTTCTATCTGAGTGCCGTTGAATAAAATGGGAATTATTTTTTTCAACAACAACAATAATTTCCATTTATGTACTATAATAAGGATGTCCATTTCTTGCACTAAAGTCCTAATCAGATATCTCTCTGTGGGGTGTGTGTGTGTGTGTGTGTGTGTCTGGTGGTAGTGGTGATGGTGGTGGGGTAGGGGAGAAGCCCTGCTTTCTCAGATGCTATCCCAGGGGAACACAAGCTATGGTAGTTCTTAACTGGACAGGTTTCAGGGTTGGTCCAGTGACAAATTGTATGTTTGTCATCCGAGAACCATCTTAGTTAAGCCCAGAAAGGCTCATCACTTAGGTGGCTGCAAGGAGATGAATTTTCGGCCACAGTAACTTTTAAAGATTGTCTACCAAATTGCAGATGAATTTCAATCTGCGTCATCAGTGGAGGGAGTATTCACATTGATGAAAGCAGGGAGCCTTGAAAATGAAGTAATAAAGGTGCATTTGGGGGTACAGAGTGCTTTGCATTCATTATTCCATTTGACAAGGACCCAGCCCTTCTAGCCTCCAGGCCAGTGTTCTCTTCCTTTGCCATATTAGCTGTCTCCCTCATCAGCCTTCTCTTCCCCAGGCTAAATAATAATAATTATCTGACTATAGATTTGGTAACAATGATAATATTAGCAGCTGACATTTATATGGTACTTTCAGGTTTGTGAAGCAATTTCCATTCATGGGCTCGCTTGATCTTCACAACAATCTTGTGAAACAGGTGCTATTCTTAATGCCCATTTGACAAATAAGGAAATTGAGGCCCAGAGTCACACAGCGAGTAAGGAACAGAGGTTGGTATTTGAGCTTAAATTAATCTTCTGACTCTGAATCCAATGTTTTTCCTGTTAAAGTATGCTTCCTCTATTGCATGTGACTACCCAAAAGATGGAGGCTGCTAGGTGGCTCAGTGGATAGAGTGTTGTGCCTGGAACCAGGAAGACTTGAGTTCAGATCTGACTAGGGACACTTAATAGCTCTTTGACCCTGAGCAAATTGCTTAACTTTTGTTTGTCCTAATCCACTGGAGAAGGAAATGGCAAACCACTCCATTGGCCTTGCCAAGAAAACCCCATGTACAGTATAGTCCACGGCATCACAAAGAGTTGGATATAACTTAACAACAACAAGCCCAAAAGATACACAAATGAGAAGGATCTGAAAATAAAAGTGAAATTTTTAAAAGCTGTAGAGAACAGAATGACAGTCACTAGGAAACAGGACAAGCTTTGAACGTCACATGTTGTGGCTAATATGGAAATATGTTATGCGTGATTTCACATGTACAATTGATAACACATTGCTCACCTTCTCAATGGGTTGGGGAGGGGCTGAAGGGAGAGAGAATTTGGAGCTCAAAATTTTTTTTAAACTTAAACAAATAAATAATGAATTAAAAAGAAAATGAAACGTTGAAAAGAAAAGCTAGAGTTTATGGTGCATATTTGTAGCTACACATAAAAATATGAGGAAAAAATGAAAATAATTGGTTCATATCCTTTAACCTATCATTATGACCTGGGAGTCATTTCTGTAGTTTTCAAATAAATAGTTCTTTATGTGTTTTAGGTATCAAGGTTTTTTTTTCTATCATATTTACAATAAATGCTTTTTTCAGTTAAAAATAGGATTTATCGTCAGTGTGGGGTTTCCTGGTATGGGAACTCTCTCTGTTCATATAGGTTACAATTTATCTATGACTTAGTAGGAAAAGCATGTAGTCATACAGCTACCATAGAGTGCTGAGCCTGGTGGCAGGAAGACCGGAGTTCAAATCTGACTGAAGACATTTACTAGCTGTGTGACCTTGGGCAAATCACTTAGACTCTGTTTACTTCAGTTTTCTCAATTCTAAAGTGTGGATAATAATACCACCTACCTTTCAGGTTTGTTGAGAAGATCAAATAAGATTGTACTTGTAAAACCCCTGGCATATAGTAGGTGCTAGACATATGCTAGCTATAATGAGGATTATGATGATATGATGATATTGAGGCAGAACTAGATATTTCTGACTGTCCATTATGTCACTTTGCCTCTGTCTCTTTGATAATAATTAATGATGACAGCTCACATTCATGTAGCATTTTAAGAGTAGCCCTAAGGATACCAGCATAGGCTTATACAATAACCATAGGAGGCAGGTAGGATAGATATCACTATTCCTGTCTCCTATCCCTGCCTTTAACCCTACGCTAGTGGGTAGGGTTCAGAGTTCAGGAATTACTCCAGAGAGCAACCTTCAACCTTACTTTCCCAGAGGCATCCAAGGGAGGGAGCAGCATTGTCCTTGATTCCCTGGGTACTTTATTTCGTGAAAACATGTCCCGCCTACTCTGAGGACCGTGTGCTGCTCTGGTGTCACCGTGATACCTTTTCATGGTGGATCCTTTCATATTGGAAGGATCATAGATCTTGAGTTGGAAGGGTCCTCAGCAGACATCTAGTCCAACTCTGTTATTTTACAGATGAGGAAACTGAGGCCCATTAAAGTTAAATGACTTGTAACCCAAGTAGTAAGCATCAGAGGATTTGAACCTAGATCCTCTGACTCCTGAGACTATATGGTCTTTCCACTGACTCATAAGTGCTGACATCAAGGGGCAGTGCCCAAGAGACCCATGCCAGATCTCTGGGGTTCAATTTTCAGAATACTTTATAAATTTATTGGTCACACTTTTTTTTTTCTAATGGGGAGAGGATGGAATAGGAAGGAGAAAGGCCCTCCCTTCCCAGGAGGTGCCACTAAGCCCTTTCTTCTCCTCGGCCCTATAGGTAAGAGTAGCAAGAGGGAAGCTAAGACCAGTTAGCTCAGTTAAGTCTCGGATCAAGCACCTATCTCTCCAGAGTACCCAGGAAAGCTTAGGTGGCATGAGCTGCCTCTCTGCTCTGCCCTGAGTGATCAGTTGACAAAATACATCTGGGGAAGGAGGAGGCCTCTATGATCAGCTGTCATCTCTCCTAAACACCCCTGATGTGTTTTCTCTCTTCATTACCCACGAGGTGTCAAAGCTTTTCCTACATGAATACAATCTGACATTTACTTCCCAGACATGGGGAACCAATCTCAGAGCCAAGCCTAGCAGTGTTGGGGGAGCAACAGAGCCCAGTCTAAGCTTTAGAAAGAAGAGGATGAGGAAAAGAAGGAGATGAGGGAGGAGGAATAGGACCAGAAAGAATAGGTAGGACTGAAGGAGTAGAAGAAGAAGAGGAAGAGGAGGGAGAAGAAGAAAAGAAAGAGGAGGAGACATGGAAAAGGCTAACACAGAGAGAAAGGGAAAGCAGTGGCCGGTTGCTGGCCAGTCCCTTTCTCTACAACTGGCTCTTTCTGTAGCCCCAAGTTTTTTCTATAAAGTTGGGTTAAGCTAACTTTGGGTGGTGGTCAAGTAGTGATTTCCATACATTTCATCCCCCCCCCCCCACATACAAGTACCACACAACCTTACTTACATACATACATACATACATATAGATGCTGACTGGGCCTGTCTTCTTCCTTTGTGTATTCTTACCCCGAACTTGATCTTTTCTGGCACCTGAATGGAGTCTGTTGCAATTCTTGCTGTAGATTTTTATAGAGCTGTATACTTCTTGATATGTGAAGGGACCCACAGAGATCACCTTATAGGCCTTCTCCAGCAGAGCAGTACCTAATCTAGTATCTGTGCTGTCTCTGCAGTTTCTTAAAGGTTTCTAGGAGAGTCATTTTACCCCAGTCACCTCTTGTAGGATCTGACAGCCCTAAAATTCAGGTTCGTTGTTGCTTATAGGAAGCAACCTAAACTCCTTAGTCTGGTATTTAAGACCCTGTCAAAGCTGACCACTGCCTACCTTTGTGATCTCTCACTTTTCCCCAAATGAATCCCCTACTCTAGGCAAACTAATTGATACCTTTTCTTCTTTACAATATTTATTCTTACCTCTTCTTTCTGATTCATTCTATTCCTCACCAGGAATAAAAATAACAATTGGCGTTTATTGTTTTATCAGCATAATCTCCAAGAGTTGGAAGTGACCTCAGGGGCCATCTTGGTTAGTCCACACTTTCCTAGCTTCACATAGTCAGCTGGTCATCAAACCCTTTCAATTCTTCCTTTGTCATTTCTCTCTCAGCCATCTCTTTCCACTTCTACTGCCATCATCCTAATTTGGACCTGCCTAATTTCATGCGTGGACATCTGCCATGGTCTCCTTTCTCTGTCTCTCCGTGCCTGTCTCTGCCTGTTTCTGTCTGTCTGTCTGTCTCTCTCCTCCTCTCTCTCTGTCTCTTTATCTGTCTCTGTCTCTCCCTCCTTCCCTCTCTCTCTTTCTCTCTCTCTGTCTCTGTCTCTTTCTGTCTCTGTTTGTCTCTCTGTCTCTCTCTCTGTGTCTCTCTGTGTCTCTCTCTCTCTCCTCTCCCCATCTCTTCCTTCACACCCCAGCCAGGCTGTCCTTCCTTGAGTGTTCGTTGGCTTCATTTGAAACAGGAAGATGAGGAAACTGAGATTTAGGGATGTGCTTGAGATCACAGAGCTAGTAAGTGGTGGAGCCCAAACTAGAAGCTAGGTTTTCTGGTTCATAGTCAATCTGGTGTTCTTTCCATTATATCATGGTGTCAACTCCTCTCACTTACCATGTCTCAAAGCCCCGTTATCTTGATAGTGAAATGAGCTGCCCTGGAGCAAGAGAATGAGTCCATTGAGAATCATTGGAGGCCTTAGGATTCTTGGGCAGGTATGAGTTGGCCTAGCCCTAGATGACTTTGGAGGCCCTATGATTTCACCTCCTCTATGGAGCCTTTGAGAACCTTCCCAATCTGGAATAATTCTTCTCTCCTCTGAACTTCTGGAGGAATGATTTTTTGCTTGTTAAATTTAGGCAGCCAGGTAGCAAGGTGGATAAAGTGGTTGATTAACATAGAGTCAGGAAGACCAGAGTTCAAATTCAGCCTCAGACACTTATTAACTCTCTGATCAGGAGCAAATCACTTAAACCCTCTCAGCCTCGGTTTCCTCATCTGCAAAGTGGAGATAATAATAGTACCTACCTCCCAGGGTTATTGTGAAGATAAAATAAGTTAACATATGAAAAACGTTTTGTAAACCTTAAAATGTTATATAAATATTAGCTGTTGGCTACTGCTGCACCTCCTCCTTGAAGGCAGTTATGGTCTCTTATATTTGCCTGTATTTCCAATCTCTGGCACGGTGTTTTCCTCAATAATTTTTTAAAATTGGTGCTGTGGATGATTTATTTTATTGGTTCAGACCTACCTGTGATTTCATCCATGTAGGGAACTCTTAGGAGAAAGCCCCTCAGAGTGGTTGCCGGTCTCCTGTTTATAGTCTTATAGAATTGTCTGTTGTGTTGAAATGTGTCTTACCCAGAGAGACACAGCCAGTATATGGAGAGAGAGGATTGGAACTCAGGTCTTCCTGGCCCTGAAGTCAGTTCTTTATTAGGCCATCTTACCTGAGAATAATAATATGGAAAATGTGATGAAAACGTCCTAGCCACTGATTCAGAGGTTCCAATGATAAGCATGTCTCCCCAGAAGAAGAAAGGTAGAAAGAAAGGTTCCATTTATACCACCATGTTCATAGCAGTCCTCTCTTAGGAGCAAAGAACTAGGAAAAAACAGTGGGAACCCATGGATTGGGGAGTGGCAGAACAAATTGTGGTACTTGGTTGTAATGGAATAGTTCTCTGTCCTAAGAAATAATGAATATGAAGAATTGAGAAAAGCGTGAAAAGACCTATCAATTGAAGCAGAGTAAAGTAAGCAGGGCCAGGAAAACAATCCACAAAATGACTGGACAATGTAAATGCAAAGTACAAAAATTACTAAGCTGGATGAAAAAATGCACCCTGCTCTTTTGTGTGTGTATGGGGAGCTTACGGGTGTGGAACACTGAATATACTGTTTACTGCTTAGTTACTAGGGTTACTATGTTGGTTAGTTTTGGTAAACTACTTTTCTTTTCCCCCTGTTATTCTTTTTAAAAATTGCTTACTATTGGGGATAGTAATCTCTTTGAGGAGTATATTTGGAAATTAAGGTGATTGAAAAATAAAGGGCAACCCTTAAAGAAGAAAAATTTTAAAAAGAAAAGAAAATGCAGCTTTCTCCCTTTTTTTATAGGGGTTGGAGGCCTTTGAGTATGAATGAAGGAGAATTCATAAATTCTTAAACTTGGTTGACATTTTGGTTAATTTTCACTCAACTACTTCCTCTCTCTATCACTATTTGTTATAAAGAGTTCAATGTATGGGGGAGGAGACAAGAATATATTCAGGAATGAATAAATAGAATAAAAGAAGCATCCATTTTAAAAAATGATGTTTGGGAAATTCTTACTGGTGTCTAACCTATACCTCTCTCATTGCAAGATGGGGAAAGGAACAAGCCTTTATTAAGTGCCTGTATGTGCTAGGCACCATACTAAGTAAGCATTTTACAACATTATTTCATTTGGTCCTCACAACAGTCCTGGGAGGTGGGTCCTATTATTATCCCTGTTTACTAGTGGAGGAAACTGAGGCAGAACTTAGACCCAGGGTCTGCTCGAGGTTGGATTTGAACTGAGGTCTTCCTGACTCTGGGCTCAGCATTCTATCTATCTACTGTACCACCTCGCTGCTGATATGTGACTTTGAGTCTCCTTTCCCCATTTTTCCCCTTGAGAATACAGTATTTCCAGCATTTGACTTCAGAAACCTTAAAGTTGGAAGAGACCTCTTCATATGCTAGAGTCCTCAGTACTATCCATGCCACCTTCTCCGATGCTTTCAGGCACCAGAAGCTCACCTCCTAGCATTCCAGTTAAGATCCTACTTTAGTTTCCGATAATTCATTGTTAGGGAAGTCTTTGCCCACTGGACATTTAAGAAAGTCAACATTCATTTATTCTGAGTTCAGTAGACAGTAATAATGAGTAAGGCACTGCGGTAGGCACTGGGGATTCAAGACTGGCAAAGGCACAATGCCTGTCCTCAAGGTGCTGATAGTCTAATCGGGGTGGGGAACCTGCGACCTTAAGGCCAAAGGGCCGCACTCAATAACCTAGAGGGCCTCAAGGCTGCAGGTTCCCCACTAAGAGCTGTGAGAGTGACTAAGTTCCACAGAAAAGACAGTTTCCCTTTAAGATGGCAGCAGGAATGAGGTTGAACTCCAAGTCTGTGGGCTCAATGCTGGGCCCCAGCCCCAGGAATATGAGGGTCCTCAGAGAGGGGCTGAGGGACCAGAGGCTGGTTGAGTTGCAGCAGGCCATCTTGTAAGCCGTTATCCCAGTGGAGTAATCCATACTTCCCAACCCCCACCTCAGCAGCCTCTCCATTTGATCTGCTTGGGGATGGAGGAGATAATCAAATGGTTTTGGCTAATACTGTATGCATGCATAATTAGGCAGCAGAAATTACCATCTGGGCTCAGAACACTTGTTTTAATACCCAGGCTCTGGGTAAGGAATTGGTAGGAGAGAAAGAAGGTCTTGTGCTACCCCTCTGCTGGATCAGCTTCCTAGATATCTGATGGGAAGCCTGTAGTCAGAGCCCCCAGGCCCTAGCATGAGGGAGGCCCCAATCCCTGGGAAGGCCAATGGTGCACTGAGTAGTGACAGTGAGCAGGTGGCAGAGGGAATCTTGACTTTGGCCGGTTTTTCTGTTTCCTCCTCCCACACAGTGGGCATGGCATCACTGGGTAGGTGGGTTGCCCTAGGTGTAGGGGGTCAGGGCTGAACGAGCAGCCTTCTAGAGAAGAAGCCAAGAGCAGGCACGAGGTTTCTCAAAGTGATGACAGGGGCTGGGGAGATGCCATCTGCCCCACCCCTCAAGCAGAGCTCTGCCATCTCTTGGCTGTCAGAGCTTCCCTGCGGGTGACAGTGACACAGTCATATGCTTGGCCAGGTCTGTCTGACATTTGCCCAGAGCCGTGCTCTCTCTGCCATTGGATTTTCCCCTTCCTAGCACTCAGAGTTCTGGCAGAGTTGGTGGAGAGAAGGCTGGGAATGCTTTGGAATCAAGCCTGTGGGCATTTAATTAGCTGTTACATTTTTACACGGGGTGGGTCCCAACATTGGGAGGACTAGTCCAGCCCTATGGAGCACCTGGTATAGTCTCCATGTTCAAATCAAGCCATCCTATTTCTTTGTAAAACAATGTCGTCATCTCCAAGGTCTTTTCCAGTCAGGGAAATTCCATGATTCTGTGAATTAGCTGAGCTTGCTGTAGGCTCAGCCCCAGTGGCTTTTTCCCAGTTCCCTTCGTAGAAGACAACAGAGTTGGGTCTCCAAGGACTATCCATTCTGGAGCTTCTTCCCATTATGTTACATCAGGGCTGTAGGGGAATCCTGCTTGCTTAGAGGAGCTTGAGCCTCTAGACACTGCCCAGGGACCATGCCCCTTCTGCTTGAAGAGAAGTGGTCTCATCATTAATTCCCAATCTTTTCATCCTTCCCCTTCCCACCCAGCCCAAAGTCCACCGTTTCAGTATCCAGTGCTATCCAGCCTGCCCTTCCTAGGTTTCTAAGCTAGTGCCCCCTGAGCTAGTTTCTTAGAACCCCTCTTCTTATCTCCTTGTCAGTGATGTTAACCAGCATCCAGTCAGCCTAGTCTGCCCCAGCCGCAGCCTACCCATGTCAGGGAGGAGTGGGAGATGACTTCTTGAACACGGAGCCTGTTTCTAAAGATTTCCTCTGAACTAAGCATCCAATTAGCGAAGAGGAGGGCTGTGAGACCGACCCAAACCTCTAGTCAAGGCAAATTCCCTGATGACTGACGAATATGAAACAGGTTGGAAGTGAGCTTGCATTTTGTTTTTCAAAAAATTCTCCTTTCTCCTGTGCAGTCTGTCAGAACTCCAAAGCAAGAAAGAGACCCTCAGGAGAACAAAGGGAGCTTTGAAAATCTTCCTCCCCCCACCCCCCTTTCAAACGCTTATCTGAAAGGACATCTTTTCCCCCTTAGTTGCTGCAATCATAAAAGCACGGGTGATAAACTGCCTCTTCCTAATCATCAATTGTGAGGTGAGGTTTTTATTTTTTTTTAAGCAGGAATTGCAGCAGCAGCAAGAGAGAAGATCCAGTCTAGACTCAGCTTTCTTGCCAGGAAGGGAAAAGGAGGAGGGCAGAGAAGGATGAGGAGGGATAGAAAAGAGAACATAAGCAAGTGAGCAAACGAGAGAGAATGAACTTTGTTTAGTGACAACTTTTATCTCTGGGTCTTGTGACTGTGGAAATGTCAAGTCAACTCCTGACAGCATCTCCTTTGACAGCTGCAGACACTGGGCTCTGGATGAGAGGGTATTGTTTTTTAGTCTGCTGAAGCCCAGGGGACAGAGGAGGGGAAAAGATGGAAGGAGGAACATCTGAGACATCTTGACTCCCTGAAAGTCAGAGAGGAGTTCTAGGTAGGCTTGTCTGGGTCCCGGAGGAGAGGAATGTCCATGTGGATAGGGTGGAGCTGGAGGTACCATCACGATGCAGTGGCTGGAAGAGACCCTGAGAGGTCATCTCACCCAATCATTCACCTGTCTTCACATGGGAGCACTCCCAAAATATCCGAGAAGATAATCTTGCCTGATTTTCAAAGCTCTTCAGAAGAAGAGATTCCAGAATACCATCTGGGTTAAAATTGAAACAACTACAGTGGACAGACAACTAGATTAAAAATTGTGACAGACTGGGGTTCAAATTCTGCCTCACACTAGCTGCACGACCCTGGACTCAGCCGCTGAACCAAATTTTCCTCATTTACAAAATGAGGAGAATAACTGCATCTACCTTACAGAGTTGTTGTAAGACTCAAATGAGATAATATACATGCAATGTGCTTTGAAAACCTTAAAAAGGTCTGTATAGATATTAGCTATAATAATAATTATTATTGAGGGGTTGGGAAGGTGGGATGGAGAGGGAGAGACTGCTAATTGCTATCTGGTCAGAGTATGACCCTAGGTCCCTGGTGCTTTAAATCACCCATTCATCATGTTCATTACCTCTGTCTGCCTCGGTTTCCTCATAATGATAGCACCTACCTTTCAGAGTTGTTGTGAGGATCAAAATGAGATAATATTTGTAAGGCAGACACTTCATCACTTTCCACCCGGCTGCTCACTTGGACTTCTCCATTGTCTTCAGAAATTCATCTTTCTGCAAAATCAAATCAGCTCTGAAACTCACAGGTCCTCAGCACTCCCTGCCCCTGGGGTTGATCCCATCCATTGATTGCAGAAGGCAGGCATTGGAGAGCTCCTCAAAGATCCTCCAAGGAGGAGGTCCAGGCAGAGGCATTCTCATTTCCCGTCTCGATGCAGAAGTTCATTATGCCCGTGTGCCAGGTACCCCCCCCCCATTTCAGCCTCTCTTTATATGTTTTCTTCCCTTCTTGGATTGTAAGCTCCTTGAGGGCAGGAACTGTCTTTTGCCTTTCTTTGTATTCCCAGCACTTAGCAGAGTGTCTGGCACACAGTAGGCACTTAATATGTACATGTTTTGACTGACTGACCTTTGAATATCGGGACATTGTTCAAATCTCTCATTACCTGTGGTTTTCCAAAGATCACTGACAGCAGCTCAGGAATCACATCACCCAGTTCTTTCAGTACCCAGGGATAGAGTTGACTGGATACCTTGAAATTCTTGATCCAGACTCAAAAAGCTTTTAATGTCCAAGATCATAGGATATAATGGTTGAAGAGGATTTAGAGATGCAGGTGGGGAAGTTAAGGCCCAGAGAGGGGAAACGTCTTTCCCAAAGTCATACAGACTTGAGATGAGCTGGGATATGAACCTCTGTCTTCAAACTCCTCATTTCCTATCCTCTTCTGCAGCCCTCACTTTTTAACCTCAAAGGCTTGAGCCTGACCTGCCTTTCTCCTTCTTGTTCTAAATCACCTGCTAGCAGGGACGCTCAGCTGTCCTCTTTCCCCTGCACCTGGTTCAGGATGAGGGAATTCCCACTTCTGACTACTCTAGGCTCAGGTGCATGCAAGATACTCATTCCTTTACAGGATTGTGTTAATTGCTTCACAATGCACCTGTGTTCTAAAAGCCCTTCCTCCTCACTACTGTTAACTAATTGCATTGTAGCAGACTCTTAAGACCCACATTTACATAGGAATAGCAGTAACATCAGTCTCACTAGTTTCCAGGACTCGTGCTGTGTGCATGATGCCAGACATGTAGGAAGTATTTAATACTTGTTTTTTGGTTGATAGAGTGGTTTTTAAAGTTTCCTAAGCCCTTCCTTTAGGAAAAGACAACATTTTCTTACACTCACAGGCATCCTCATTAGATGTCAGGAATTTAGAATTCTGCACTCACAGTAATGTTAGGGCTGAAAGAGACCTTAGAAGTCACCCAGTCCACACCTACATTTGACGGGTGAGGAAAGTGAGGCACAGAGAAGGGAAACAATGCACCCAAGGTCACACAGCGAAAGTCAGGGTAAATAATAACAATAATATATTTATGTTGGTACAAAATGCTTTGCATGTACCAGGTAGAGGGACTTTATTTATATTAGTAGTGGTGTCAAACGCAAATAAAAGTGGGGCCATTAAACCATATATAAGGATTGGCTGTGCATTGACTTAGAAAACCACATATTAGCATTATTTATGTTCTATTATATTTTTATTTGTTTTTTAAAATATTTCCCAATTACATTTTAATCTGGTTCTGGCCATACTTGGGAATGTTGTCCATGGAGGCATATTTGATATCTCTGATACACTGGATGGAATGTTGGACTTGGAGTCTGAAAGACCTGAATTTTTATGTTCTAAATGGTCTTTCCCTCCCCATCTCACACTAGAGAAGGCCACCATTTGGCACACACACACTCACACACACACACACATATGTATACATATATGTACGTAAAACCATACTATGCATACTTCTGTTTTTCTTTCTCTGGAGGTAGACAGCACCTTCCTTCATAGGTCTTTTGTAGGTGATTTGAGTATTTATAATTTTCAAAAAAAACCTTAGTCATTCACAGTTGTTCTTCAAATAATATTGTTGTTACTATATACAATGTTCTATTGATTCTACTCATTTCACTCTTCATTATTTCATGCAAGGCTTTCCATGGTTTTCTAAAAGCAACCTGCTCATCATTTCTTATAGCACAGTAGCATTGCATCACAATCATATTCCACAACTTCTTTGGCCATTCCCTAATTGATGGGCATCCCTTCAATTTCCAGTTTTTTGTCATCATGAAAAAAGCTACTATAAAAATTTTAGAACATATAGGTTCTTTTCCTTTTTTTACTGATCACCTTGGGAAACAGACTATTAGTGGTATTGCTAGGTCAAAAGGTATACACAGTTTTATAACTCTTTGGGCACGGAAGACCTGTATTCAAATCCTGCCTAGCTGTGTGACTCTGCGGGAGTTATATCTCCCAGCCTTGTTTCCCCAGTTTAAAAATGGGGATAATTATTGCATCTACCTCCCATGGTTGTTGTGAGGCTCAAATGAGTTAATGAATGTAAAATGCTCTACAAACCTTAAAGTGCTACATAAATATGAACTACTATTATTTTTTTCCTCCCATCTGCTCTCTGAACTCCCAGGACAGTGTTCTCCCTCCATCACAGCAGCTGCCTCTATCGTGTGGTGAATGGCTGATATTGCCTGGATTCTTCATCATTATTCTCTCCTCCCATCTATTTGTAACACTCTCTCCTTTCCAACGTGCCTGTCATATTCATTATCTCATTTGTTCCTCAAAACAACCCTGTGAGGTTGGTAGGGCAGGTATTATTATCCCCATTTAACAGATGGTCACCATCATTGCCATACATATTAATTAAGTGTCTTCCTCTGCCTGTGGTGACATATGTGTATAAGAACTGGTTATAAAGCAAGATAAACATCCATAGTGATGGCCCTTTAGGGCTCCCTGCTATGGAGGTTACATGCTCACACAAAGACAGTGATAATAATAATAATAACAACAACAACCAGTAATGCTCAAAATCATAGGGGAACAGGATGAGGTATAAACCATTCCCATTGGCCTGCCTGCCACTGGAGTTGTATACCAAGGATGCTTCCTGTGAGCCCTCAGAAAAGACGAGCTTATCTCCTAATCAACAAACCACTACCAAAAGCAGTTATTTTATGCACCTATGTAATAGTCTGCAAGATATTAAATATAAATGACCAATAGCAGGATAGCAACTTTTCCTAAGGTCATTCCTATCCTCCATCGAAAAAGATGAGAAGAAGAAGATAATGATAGCAAGAACAGACATTTCATTAGTAGTCATAATAACTCACATTTACATCATATACAAAGGCTTGTGATCCTGTGCCATGCTTGAATAAACAATGAATCTGCATAAAGTTTCTGCGAGTTCCTCTTTTCTCTTATCATGCTCAGGCTGCTTTTCTCTTGGACTAGACCAACAGTCCCAAAGCTGGAAGGGAAGGCTGAGAAGGGAAACAATAAAGTAGACTTCCAACAGTGGAAATGACCCTGAACTTGGGGTGAGAAGACCTGGGTTTGAAAATAGCTCTGTAGAAATCCCTCAGTTTCCCAGACCTTACCCGGTGTCTCTCTACTCCAGGTCAGTCCTGTACCACCAACTGCATGCCAGATAGTGCTTCCTGATGGCTTGTCAGCACCTCAAATCTCAACATCTTCTAAACAAGACTTATCATGGTTTCCACTAAGTTTTTTCCATATCTATATCTATATCTATATCTATATCTATATCTATATCTATATCTATATCTATATCTATATCTATATCTATATCTGTATCTGTATCTGTATCTGTATCTGTATCTGTATCTATATCTATATCTATGCCTCCATATTTCCCTTCATCTATGAAAGTATCATGCACTATTCTAGTCACTCAGGGTCAAAGCCTTGGAGCCATCCTTGACCCTTCCCTCTCCCTCATCTGCCATATCCAATAAGTTGTTGAGTCCTACCAATCCTACACCCATAACACCTTTGCATCCATCCCTTTTCTCTACTTAACATGTTCAACATCCTGTTCTCAGCTCTCATTACTGCTTATCTGGACTATTATAATTAATATCCCATAATTACCCTCCTTGACTTTAGTCTTTTCCTTGTCCAGTTCTTCTTCTGTATACCTGATAAGGTAACATTTCTATGGCTTAGGTCACGTCATTCCCTCTTTAAAACCTTCAGTGGTTCTTATTAATATCTAGTGTAAAATACAAACTCCTAGGCCTGGTATTCAAGGCTGCTTTCACTCTGATTCTAGTCTACCTTTCCTGACTTCTTTTATATTACTCTGATTCCTGTACTCCATAGTCCAACCCAAATGGCCTACTCACTAGTTCCTGCACTTAACATTCTATCTCCTGCCTCAGTGGACTCTGAGAAGCCTCTCTATATCTGGAATCACCCATGACTTTCAGAATCTTTTAACTTCTTTCAAGATTGCACTAAGGTACCAAACCTTCTATGAAATCCTGCTTGATCCCTTCCCAGCTGCAAATGCTTCCTCCTCCCTCGATTTACCCCCTATTCTGTTTATCTACATTATATACATAGTGAGGGTTCCCTCACTAGTGGGTTCCTGGAAGGGGGACCATGTCTTTCCTTACCTTTGCATCCTTAGTGCCTAGAACAGTGCTTTGCACAGGACAGGTACTTAATAAATGCTTATTGAATCTAGTTGGATTTGTGAAATGATCTCTAAGGTCCCTTCCAGCTCTAAACTCTATGATCCTATAAATAATAATAAGGCCAGAAGTAAGATAAAGAGCTTTACAAATTGGTCTCTCTCCAGCCTTCAGAGTTAGAGCAATTAAGTCAATATTCTGTGCTTTGGGGTGGGCTATTACCCAGAATAGGACACTGAGGAAAGTTAAGTAACTTTCTGGTGCCTACTTAGGTATAGAGACCAGGCAGTGTAGGGGGTAGAGAGAGGGTCGGGGGAAAACCTCCACAGACAATATTTATGTACAGTTTTGATATTTAGAACATGTATGATTTTTGCCTTTACATTCCCTGTCAATAAATTATCCATGAGTTTGGGATCAGGGAGAAGTGAGCTCAATGTGGAAATGTCTGTGTGGTACCCCAGGTGCAGATTCCTTAGATCTGGAAAAGAATCTTATTCCATTTGACCCCAAAGGGGGAGAATTCAGATCACCAGGTTATAGGGAGGTAGGTTTGGGCTCTCATTATAAGGAAAAACTTTACAAGAACTGCAGTTGTTCCACAAAGGTATGGACTGTTCTCATAGGTAATGAGTTCCTTGTCATTTAAGGTATGTAAGTGGAGACAGGGGAGAGGTTTCTGGAAATGTTGCAGTTGGAACACATTCTTCTCAGAGGATGGATCAGGTGAGCTTTAGGTTCGTTCCATCTCTAATATTCCAAGATTCTATGAATTGTGGGTAGTCTGAGGCTGGAGGTAGGGAAACCCTGACCTCAACTGCTTTCCCTTTCTGCAGCCCTTCAGGATCAGGGGATAAACCTGCAGCATACAATACTTTGGCTTCTTTTCCCCCAGTCCTTGTTCTGTTGTGGAACTCAGCCAGCCCCCCTGCGCCCTCTGGAGGCCTTTTAAAATATCTCCAACCCCTCTTTGCTCCCTTTCCAGTTTCAGGAAGGAGCATCTTCCTCTCAGTGACACCTCTTCAGCCAAAGTACTGAAGTGTTCCCTGTGCTGTTTGGGCACTGGCATCCTTCAAACTCCAAGCCGTGCAGGGTATAGGGATGCATGCCTGTTTTCTAGCTAGCGGGGATGCCGAAACTGGGGGAATTCAGTCTGGGAGTTCTGCGATACAATGGGCTTATGTGGAATGAGTGAACTCACTAAGTTTGGCATTCATATGGTGAGACTCAGAGTGTACTGGGGAAGGGGGAGGGATTTGACTAAACTGGAGAATCAGCCCAGGTCAGAAACAGTAAGTCAAAGCTCTCCTACTGATCAGTAGTGAGATCTGTCCTTGAGTACAATTCTAGCCTAGGGGAGATAGGGATACCCAATCTTTAAAACAACGCCAAGACAAAAACCCCAGATCATGACCCAGGAAGACAAATGCTCACAATAATGGTTGCTTAGAGGAGAAGAGAGGAATAATCAAGCTTTAGAAACCAGGCACAGTGACAGTCCCAGACAAATCATCTCATCACTCTGGACCCTAGCTCTGGATGTTAGACAGGGGTTGGTAAGAGCTCCCCAGCACACACTGATTTTTCCCTGCCCTATTCTGACTTCTGCTCCATTGTGTTTCCCCACCTCACTTCTCTCTCTCTCTCTCTCTCTCTCTCTCTCTCTCAATACCAGTCACTGCAGTGAACAGTCAGAAACATCATCCCAGGGGTTCCATAAACCTTCATACCCTTCCCTGAAGACTAGGTTGTGAGCTAGTGGGGAGGGTATGGGCGTATGTTAGGGAGAAAGGAGAGAGACAGAAGTAATACACTGAGCATGGCCATTGAACTGCATCTGTTTGTGTTGGGGGAGGGAGAGAATGCATTGGAGGAAGGTAGGGAGGTGGGCAGAGAAAGATCCATGGATAGAAAAGACTGGACAGCCCCTAAATTTCACCAAAACATCCCAGTGGGTTTACTTACCTCTAGATGTTTTCCTGGCTTTGAGATTAACTATCATTCTTTTACCCAAATGGCTCCAGCCGATGTTTCAAAAGTAACAGCCACTTATTTGCATGGTATTTGCATCTCATTTGAATAAAACTCATTTAATGTCCCCAAATCGCTGAGATATCTCCTAAGCCTCTGTTTTTTCTCTCCTCAATGCCTCTCTTCTGTCCCAACTTTCACCCTTATCCTATCTCACCTCACTCTGAGATGGTCTAATTGGACAATGAACCCCCTGCAAATGAACTTCTGACTGGGCTCTACTTCCCTGAGCTGGGTCTGAACTACATATGGTCCCAGGAGCCCTCTATTTGGCTCCAGTAGATAGAGGACCCATCCATCAGGAGAAATGGAACCCCAGGAGTGGGCAGGAGGCAATTTCAGTGTCTAAGCAATATAAGATCTCGCACTACACTGGATCTCAGGCTCCCAAGGTCCTCTGTTTGAAAGAATCCTTCCTAAGTCTCTCTGGCTGTGAGGGACAGGGTGGAGCCCGCCTACAGTTAAACAGAGCTAGCGGGAACAAGAGAGAAGGAGCTGTGTACATTAGCTGCCAAGCCAGTTTATGACACCCCCGGGAGGAAAAGGAAAACAATTAAAGAATTGATAGTTTTGCTTTATTTTGCAACCTGCAGGCATCCAGGGAGATCTGCTGGGGGGGAAGAATTGTGTAGGCATTCCAGAGAAACACTCTCTTCCTAGGAACTCTAATGTTGGAAACTGGGATGGAGATGAGCCTGGGAGGAAGGGAAGAAACCAAATCCCTTTGTTGTACTATCTGGAACAGCACTCCTCCTGGCCTCTGCCCAACCCTTCCCTAACTAGATTAGATTCTGAGCAGGAATACAGGTGAAGCTGGGGGCTGCTGCCGTTACTGCCCCTTCATTCACTTTCTTCCCCTCCCCAAGACTTGGAGCTCTTTCTTGATCCTGGGTAGTCATCCAGTCCAAGCCTGACTCTCTCTCCTCTGATTTATAGACTCACTGAATCATAAAGCTGAATGGGGACCTTAGAGGTCATCTAGTTGACACTCCCCTTTTACAGATGAGGACACAGACCCCTCCAGAGCTGAAGTAATTTCCCCAAGGTCACACAGCTGTTTTGGCAACTAGGTGGCACAGTGGACAAATTGCCCCACCTGAAGTCAAGAACACTCCTCTTCCTGAACTCAAATCTGGCCTCAGGCTCTTAGGAGCTGTGGGACTCTAGACAGGTCACTCAATCCTGTTAGCCTTAGTTTCCTCATCTGTAAAATAAGCTGGAGAAGGAAATGGCAGACCACTCCAGTATCTTTGTCAAGAAAACCCCAAATGGGGTCAAGAAGAGTCAGGCACTATCTGTGGACCTCCCACCTCCATGAAGGGGTGAGTTAGGGGTGACCTCTCATATTTCTTCATTTGAGTCATGCTTGATCTTTATAATTTTATTAACTTCACTTTTATTATTTATAACTTTATTACCTTCACCACCACAACATGCAGCTATTGAACTGGGAGAGAACTTTGTGGCTGTCGATTCAGTTCTCTCCCTAGAGGCACCTGGTGGCGGCGGTTAGAGCACTGAGCCTGAAGTCAAGAACACCTGAGTTCAAATAAGATAATGTTTGTAAAAGTGCTTAGCACAGTGCCTAGAACACAGTGGTAGATAAATCATTGTTCCCTTTTGCCACACCACTCTGCTTATTCATAGTGCCTTAAACACACAACATTCACTGTTTACGTACTAAGGAAATAAAGAGAGAGATGAGGTTTATGGTCACAAGCAACTATGCTTTGCAATTGATTATATAACACTATATATGATAATCTATCAGGGAGTTGTGATTTTTGTCAGCATCATTTGGAAGATATACTCTAGGGATTTGCCTTAGGATCAGGGAAGTTAATTTAAGTTACTTGCCTATGGTCAACGTAACTAATAAGAGGCAGGGTCCAGATTTGAATTGAAGCATTCCAAATCCAGGAATCTACCCATTATTCTGCACTGCCTGACTACAGCACTATGAAAATTTAAACTATTCATATGCCTTTTCTATAGAGAAACAATAACAATCTTAGTAACCTCCCTCACACCCCTTAGCAGAGTGCCTTACACATAATTATTATTCAGTAAATTCTAGTTGGTTAAGTAATTGGTTGATTTGATTGATTGAGGCTAGCTTCTTTCCTAGTCCTATTCATCTAGCCAAGGAAACATTGCAATAGCCCCCTAATTTGTGTCCTTACCTCCAATCCATCCAGTTGCCAGAGTGATTCTCCTAAAGCGTAGGCATTGCCATGTTGGTCACCTAGTCAGTTAACCACAGTGGTTCTCTTTTGCCTTTGGAATCAGAGGCAGGAGAGAAAAGGCTTCTGATTGGCATTTAAGCTCCTCCCAACCTGGGCCCATCTTACCTTTCCAGCCTAATTACACATTGCTCTCCTTCTCCAGCTCTGCTATCTAGCCAAACTGGCCTTCTTTGCTCACTTATGACTCTCCAGCTCCATGCCTTTTCATTGACTGTCCCTCCGTGCTTGGAATGTGCTTCTTCCTCTGCTCTACCTATTTCAACTCCACCTTTCCTTCAAGGTTCAGTTCCAATGCTACCTTCTACGAGAAACTTTCCTGATCCCTCTGGTTACTATTATTCTTCTCCATCCAAATCATCTTGTATCATTTTGTGTATATTCTGTATACGTATGTGTATGTATACACACATATGCATAGTATATATACATGGGTATATATATGTATATAGATGCATATAGATACATGGGCATATATATATATACACATATATATATGTACAAGTGAGTGTTTCCCTCAATGGAATATAAGCCCCCTGAGCACAGGGACCATTCCATTTGTCTAGTGCCTAGCACAGTACTCAGCTCATTGTAGATGCCAGCTGATTGGCTGATTGATACTTCATGTCTGTGTCTACTGAGAGAGGCACTTCCTTCCTACAGGGCTGATTTTTCTATGCCCTGTCTTTGGGTGTGGGGGACCAGATTAAGAAAGCCTGAGCATTGATGAATGGAGAGGATGCTGGATTCAATCTTGGGGCTAAGAACGGAGCTGGGAATGAAGTGGCAGCTTCCATCAGTGCCCTGTGTTTCCCTGGCACTGGGTGTGAGCAAGCCCCCTCCTCACCTGCCGAGCAAGCCTGCATGGCTGTCAGGCACTGCTCATTATGTGAGTATAATGGGAGCCGAGTGACACCGAATATCTGTTCTCTCTCCGCTATTACACTTGTCTCTCTCTCTTTTCCTCTCACAGGTGAACTAAGGGGTCTGATTGCCTGTGTGTCGGATCTCTCCATAACAACCAGGCAAACGAGACAATCCTGCTGCTCAGATCTGCTTGGCACCTGCCTCCCAGGGAACCTTGGAAACGGGGCTCCACCTTTCCCTAGCAGCATCTTGGAGGTAGTTTCCAGTGTGGGGAGGCTCACTGCCTGTCTTTGGGATCCCTCATTTACTTTCCTGAAGAGAGACGGTTTCTATTGAATATAGCACAATTCATCATGAAGAGTCCCGGACTTGGAGTCAGAAAGACCTGGGTTTGAATTATGACTCAGGCACACACTAGCTAAATGACTCTAGGAAAGTCACATAAACCTCTCTGAGAACACATTTCCTCATCTATAAAATGGGAGTAATAATAAAAGAATTATTGTGAGGTTGAAAAACTGTTTCTCTCTTCTTTCCTTTTTGTAGAAGAGTGATTGTGTATCTAAAGAGAGAGATTCTAGGCAGAAGGCTGACTGAAAAGGAGAAAAGTCAAAGGATTAAATATAACTCCAGCTTGGGGCTCAAATGCCACCTCTTTCATGTAGAACTTTATGAAACCCCTGGTTCTTAATGAATACTTTTTCCTGAGAGAAAAAAAAATCATTTCACTTTCTTTGTACTAATCATGTTCTTCTTTAAAAAAAAGTCTTGATATCTTTTGTTTTTACATCACCTTTTGTTCCCAATGTATCTTTCGCCCTGCCCCTACCATGTGAGCTATATCTTATAACAAAGATTTAAAAAAGAAGGAAAAAAAGTTAAACAAAATTAACCAACATATAGTAAAAGTCTACAACGATACGCAGTGTCAAACACCCATAACACCACACCTCTGCAAAGGAGGGGAATGCCTTCTCATAGTCCTTTGTGACCACCCTTAGTTATTATACTCTCACAGCATTTAATCAATCAATAAACATTTATTACTAAGCACCTACTGTGTGGCAGGCACTGTGCTAAACACCAGGGATAAAAAGAAAGGAAAACAAAACAAAACAAACAATCCTTGCTCTCAAGGAGCTCACAAATCTAATAGGGGAGACAACAGACAGACAAAATTGCTTTGTTCTTATTGCTCTTTTCATTTATATTGTTGTAGTCATTGTATATATTGTTTTCTTGATTCTGCTTTATTTCACTTTGCATCAGTTTATAAGGGAGGGTCTCTATGGGACAGAGGTAAGGAGGGAGTGCATTCCAGGCAAGAAGGGAGTACATTCTGGGTTTGGGGGACTGCCAATGTGAAGGGATGGGAGAGGCCAGAGTGTGGGAGGGGAAATAAAACCCAGTAAGGCTGGAAAGATAGGTTGCAACCCAATGTTGCAGTAATTGACATTATTGGCTATACTTTCCATTTTGATTTTCTCTCTTCTTTGGATTTTTTGACCCAAATCTCCTGATTCTTCTCCTGTCTGTCTGATTTCTCCTACTAAAAGCTAGAGAAGTATTTAGGTTATGTCCTAGAAGCAATAAGAGGAAGCCACTGGAAGTGATTGAGTAGCGGACTTGCATAGTCATATTTTTGCTGAAGGAAAATTAGTCTGGTAGCAGTTTGAAGGATGGTTAGAGTGGTGAGAGATTTGAGTCAGGGAGACTAATTAGGAAGCTGTAGTGATAATCTAAGTGAGCGGAGATGAAAGCTTTGGGTAGCTTCATGAGTAGAGAGAAGTGGCTGGATGTGATAGATTGTTTAGGAGTAAAGCTGGCAAGGTTTGGCAGTGGATATATGAAAATTATGGCATATGTGAGGCGAGGGAGAGTGAGGATGGAAATTGGAAACAAATCCCAAGATGGCAGGTCTAGAACGATCGCAGAGAGAACAAAGGCATTCATTCAACAAACATTTATTAAGAGCTTACAATGGGAAGAGAATTGTGTCAGGCACAGAGGAAGAAATATTCTTGAATTATAGAACACATAATCTACCTTGAAATAACCCCAGTGTAGCCATTAGCAGCTAGCACAAGATTCTGAGATTTTTCTTTGATCCAGCCTCCATCTGGCCTGGCTACCACATGGCCCTACTGAGCAGACCTGGTGAGAGGTTCCTCAAAGTCTGCCTCCTATTTACCTGCTAGTTCTTAACATCTGATACTCCTCTAGCCACCACCTTCAGCAGCCAATGCTTCCAATGGCCATGACTTATACGTTTGCAAGACTTCAAACAGATTGATTACCTCATGGCTCAGATTTCCACCCTGAGAAAATTTACTTGATTACAGGACTGTATACATCCTTTGTATACTGTCAATCCAACAATTAAATTCCGGAGTCACACTCACATATGGTTCCCATCCATCATAAGGTAAGGGTCATCTCTTTGCAGGGACCTGCTCATTTGGGCCCTGAAGGCAGAACTAGGATCAATGAGGTGGAAGTTACAAAGAGGAAAATTTGATGTCAAAGAAAAAAAAATATAAAAGTCAGACAAGCCTTCTGAACAATTAGAATTATCCCAAAGTGGAATCTTTTCGGGGCCACTAGATGGCGCCATAGTGCACAGAGTGCTGGGCCTGGAGCCAGGAAGACTTTTTCCTGAGTTCAAATATGGCCTAAGACACTAGCCATGAGACCCTGGGCAAGTCACTTAACCCTTTTTGCCTCTGTTTTCTCATCTGTAAAATGAGCTGGAGAAGAAAATGGCAAACCACTCCCAAGAAAACCCCAGATGCGATCATGAAGAATTGGACACAATTGAAAAATGACTCAACAACAACAACAACGAAGTAGAATGAGCTGCCTTGGTAGGCAGGGGGTCCTCTTTTATAAGAAGTCAAAGACAGCCTGGATGACCATCTGTCACAAATGTTATAATGGGAGATTTCTTCTGAGTATGCTTGGACTTGACGGCTGCTGACTGCTAGGAACTAGATGTTCCCTTCTAACTATAAAACTCTGTGGTCCTATGCCTTTGGAGCAGGGATTCTTAACCTAGGGTCTATGCATATGGTTTGAAAAAAAGTATTTTGAAAAGTATATTTTCAATAGAATTGGTTCCCTTTATAATCCCAGGTATTCTATTTTGTACACTTAAAAACGTTTTGAAAAAGAGTCCATAGATTTTACCAGATTGCCAAAGGAGTCTGTGATACAAAAGAATAAGAACCATTGACTTCAACGTATATTTCAAACCCATGCTTCTCACTCCCATTTTACAGATGCAGAAGCTGAGGAAGCTAAAGAGGGAAGGCAACAAACCTGAAATCACGTAGAGCCAATACCAGAATGAAAGATAACTAATTCCCAGGACAATGTTCTATCCAAAAGAACTGAGAGAGTCTGAAAACAGATCCAAACATACTGTTTTCACTTCATTTTTTTAGGGCTTTTTTTTCTTGTGGTGTGTTTCTTCTTTCACAATACGACTAATATGGAAATATGTTTCATGTGATTGCACGTATATGACATACCAAATTGCTTTCCATCTTAGAGAGTGAGGGAGGGAGAAAATCTGAACTCAAAAATTTTAAAATAATAAATGTGAAAAATCATCTTTACATGTAATTGGAAAAAATAAAATACTATTTAAAAAAGAAAAAAAACCCCAATTTTCTTTCCAAGGTAGCAAGCCAGTATTTCTGCATAAGGGTCAAGGGGACATGGTAAGGGAATCATCAGAGTCAAATGGGATTATTAGGGAAAGGCTTCATGGCGGAGGTGAGGGGTGAGAATCTACTCTGGTAGGAACAGGGTGAAGGCAGACATGGCCAATCAGTGCCTAGGGCTGGTCGGCTTCAGGTTGAACCTGGACTCTGGATGCTGACAGGCCAGGGGGTGAGGCCGAGGGTCCCCCTCCCTCACTTGGCTCCTCCCCTTGACTCCCAGCAGAGAACTCAAAGAATGGTTGAACCAAAGAGATGACACTACTCATGCTATGGCCCTGCTTGGCACCTCCTTCCCAAACATGGGCAGGGGTGAAGTGGGAGAACTGAACTGGGGAGGAGAAAATGAAATCATGGGTGTGAAAGTGCTTTGTCAAGTCCTGTGTATGTGCACATGTGATCATGGTCATCATTCTTGCAACTTCTTCCTTCCTTCTACTTTCGTTGCCATTGGCTCTTATCTCTACCTCCTGGGAGGTGAGACAGCTGTTCTAGCCTCAGAAGGTTATCGGGTAGGAAAAGACTAAGAAGCAGGGTGGGGAGTAGGCAACTAAGAGAAGACATCTCCCTGTGTTCTCCCCTTTGTCTTTAATTCTTTCTGCACATTTTACCAAAAATTGAAAACTTTTTTTAGGGGGGCAGTGTGTGTGTGAGGGATATTATGTTTGCAGACCAGGGCACTCTTTGGATACTTTCCGGGGCCAAAATGAGAAAAGAGAGGACTTTTGTGCCTGGGTGCCTCACAAGGTTTTCAGCTAATAGAATCTGCCCTTTTCTTCTCTTATGGCCTCTGGGTCATGGAGCAGAGAGATAAAGATGAAGAAGAGCAAGAGGAAGAAGAGGAGATGATTTCATGGATATTCTGTGGGGCCCATGGCTGCTCCCCACCCCGTGTGCAACACCATAAATCATCAAGTTGTGTTGCTCAGCGATTGCCATGGAAACATGTTCAGGTTACCAGGGATGCGAGATTCAAACAAGAGTAAAAGATCAAATACTTCTGGCCACTAGAGGCATTCAGGGGGTAGGGAAGGAATAGATTGGTTCTTCCCCCAACCCCTTCCTCTCTAGCCTTTCTTCTCCCCTTACAAAGAGACTTTCTATTGTCCTTTATCACCCCTTCACCAGAAACTAAGGTTTCCCACTACACCCCGCCATCTTTCAAATATAGTCAGCACCTCTTTAACTCATTTCTCCAAGGAAAGTCCTTTTGAGACTCTGTTAACCTGTATCCTTTAACATGGCTCAGGATCTGACTGTATCTTCAGCAAAAATAATTTCCTTTCACTGCCCTTCTTGAATGTGACCAGTGGGGCATCCAGAGGACTCTTCCTGAGAAGGAGGCACATATAAAAGGTAAAAAATTAGGGTAATTCTGAATTTAAAAGGAAAGTCAGTGGTACATGCCAAAGACAAGTGACCATCTTAGGAACTGAATGGAATCAGTCAGCCAGTTAGATTTTTGTCCCTGGACATGTTGGACCATAGACTTGGAGTTGGAACTTACCTCAGAGGCTCTAGCATTCAGCCCCCCTGTCTTTTACAGATGAAAAATCTGAGCCCCAGAGATGGTAAGTGCCTTGGATGGGGTCACAGAGATAAAAGGAGCAAACCAGACTCAAATTTCAATCCTCTGACTCCATTTGTCTTTTAAATTGTGTCCAACTCTCTATGACCCCATTTTGGGTTTTCTTGGCAGAGATGCTGGATTGGTTTGCCATTTCCTTCTCCAGCTCATTTTACAGATGAGGAAACTGAAGCAAACAGGGTTAAGTGACTTGCCCAGGGTCACCTAGCTAGTGAATGTCTGAGGCCAGATTTGAATGCAGGTCTTCCAGACTCCAGGCCCAGTACTCTAACCACTGCACCACCTAGCTGACTCCACATCCAGTGCTTTTCTCACTATACTCTGCTGCTTCCTGATTGTAGCAACTTTTCTGGAACTCTGCCTCTCTCTCAGCAGCTCTGAAATTTGTCTAAATATATTTCTGATAACCAAGAGGTATTTGTTTAAAATAAACTAATTCTCTCCCAGGTAGCTGGGTAAAGGGCTAGTTAAGCAGAGTTTAGAGGTATAATTTAAAGGCCTTTTGGCAGGCCTGTGTGCCATGGTTGGAGAAGGGCATAAAACTCAGCCAGTGTGCCGGCCACCTGACTCATGGCTCCAGCTCACAGTCTTATCAAAAGAAGAGCTGGATAGGACAAAGCATCTTTGGAAACAGGTTTAGAATTGGGCTGGAACTTAGAAATTTAAAGGATGATGATGATGATGATGATGATGTTAGTAATAGCCTTTATAGAGAGATTTAAGGTTTGCTTTATGAGTATTGTCATTTTATCTGGGGTGATCCCCATTTCACAGATTAGGAAACTGAGGCAGACAGAATTAAGTGATTCATCCATGGTCACACAGCTAGTGTCTGAAACCAGATTTAATCTCGGGTCTTCCTGACTGAAGGTCTAGCATTCTATCCAATGACTCACCTGGATACCTAGGATCAAGAATCCTACCTCCAGACCTGGCAGAGACCGTAGAAGACACCTAATGGAACAGCCTCATTTCATACAGAAGGAAACTAAAGCCAAGCAGTAAATACAAGAAGTAGGATTTGAACCCAAGGCTTCTGACTCTGTACCCTCTCTTTCCACTATGGCAGATTGCCTCCTTAATCATCTAGTCTAATCCTCTCATTTTTACAAATGGGAAAACTGAGGCCCAGAGAGAATAGATTTTCCCAAGACCACAAAGCAATTTAGTGGCAGAACCTAGATTGAAAGGAATGAAAACCAAGTCTTTTGATTCTGTCTGGCACTTTTTTCATGCTGAGTTAAGTCAAACAAACAGAAAAAGGCTAAATTGATTAATAGATGGCTGTAATAATCATCGAATATGGAAGAATCTAGGCTTTCTTCAGGTGAGTACTCCCAGTGTGGGAACTCCTTCTACCAAAAATATTAAGAAACAAAACCTACATGTGACTTAGGAGGTGAGTCCTAGGGCCATACAGATTAAGTGACTTGCCCAGACTCACACAACTAGGAAGTTTTAGAGGCAAGGGTCAAACTGAAGTCTGCCTTACCTTGGCCTACCATTCAGTCTGCTGTGCCATGATACCTCCATAGAGTAATAATAGCCTAGAGTTACATGGTACTTTCTGGTTTATAAACTATTTTAATATATTTTCTTTCACTTATGCCCTTTACCAATCCTGTGCTGTAGGTAGGGCTGCCCCATTTTACAGGTGAAGAAACTGAGGGTCACAGAAATACAGTGACTTGCCCAAGGTCACACAGAGAAGAAAAGTGCCAAGGAGGACTCAAACCTGAGAATTTGTCCAGGCCTTTTCCCACTATCCCCACTATATCCACTATATGCTCTCAAATCCTTACTACTAGATTCCCTAGATCTCCTAGATATTGCAATCTGCCTCCAGGTGACATTTGTTTTCCATATTCTGCAGTAAGGGAGTTTTGTTATCAACACGCCTCTTCCTCCAGATAACCGTAGTAGTGGTCATTGGAGGCCATGAAGCTACTGGGCCCATTCCTGGCTTACGGGGTAGAAGAGAGAGAGAGGTAAAGTCTTGCTCCTAGCGAGGATTGGGCCCCTTCCTCCCCAGCCAGCCCAGGACTTAGCAGTGGCCAGGAGGGCTGAGCAGCTCCTAGCCCAGACTGTGGGTATAAGCAAATCCTTTCTTGTCTATCTGATCCAGCCAGCTGATCAATATGGATTCCTTCAGCAGTCCTGGGCTACAGCAGTCTGATTAGCTGTGCCTTTCATCCAGCCAGATTTTTCTTATCTGGTGCCATTGTTGGGCCCAAGTACATCCATGCTTTGCAACATGACCTTCCCAGTGGGAGGGGTGAGGGGAGCTACAATGGGGCACCAGGATGGCAGCCAGACAGTCGTAATGATAGTTCCCATTTATGTAATGCTTTAAGTCTTGCAAAGTATTTTACAAACATTGTCGTTGTTGTTTTAATCCTCACCTCTCTTCTGGAAAGAAGATGCTCTTTTTATCCCATTTTACATATGAAGTTCCTGAGGCTCAGAGAGACTAATTGACTTGCCCAGGGTCATTCAGTTAGTAGGTGTCAGAGGCAGGACTCCAACTCCGATCTTCCTTAGAGGCAGCATGTTTATGTTGTGCAATCATTTCAGTTGTGTCCAACTCTTCATGACCCCATTTTGGGTTTTCTTGGCAAAGATACTGGAGTGGTTTGCCATTTCCTTCTCCAGCTCATTTTACAGATGAGGAAACTGAGGCAAACAAGGTTAAGTGACTTGCCCAGAGTCACATAACTAGTAAGTGTCTGAGTCAGAATTTGAACTCAGGTCTTCCTGACTCTAGGCCAAGCACTCTATTTCCTGTTCTACCTAGCTTCTCCTAGAGGCAGCATGGCACAATGGCTAGATTAATGGCTCTGGAATTGAAGGACTTGTGTTCAAACCTCACCTCTGCTATCTGTGTTACCCTGGGCAAATCCCTTAATCTTCCTCGGCGCCCTATTTCTCATCTGTAAAATAAAGGGCTTGGACTAGATAACCTTTAATGTCTCTTCCAGCCATGGCCTCTTTGGGGTACCCCTCCAATGTGCCTGGTAGCCCCTGTTCCTCCTCCCTATTAAAAGATCACAAGTCATTTATGAAGTCTTTGTTGCTATTGCAAGGTCAGCAGGGCAAGCAATAACATGAATAAATGCATTTAAAGAGCACAGAATCCAAGGCGGTAATGGAGGCCAGCTGGAATTGTTTACCTTGGGTACTTGCATATTTTAACACCCTCCAATCTCCCCAGTGTCTCTCTTCTCTTCCTTCTCTCCTGATGCTGCTTTAATGAGAGTTTATATTATCCTGCGATGGTATGTAAGTCTATTTACAACCCGAGTGTCTTTGGTGTGTGTGAGAGATGCTCCAGCCCCAGATTAGTTAAATTGGAAATAAATTGGTTGTTAAACAAAAACCCTCTCCGGAATGTGACAGTGATGAATGAGGGATTCTGCTGGGACAAGGAGAGGTGGTGCCCACATTGAAACAACAGGCCTGAGCTGCACCCAGGATGTACTGGAGTGGGGTTGGGGTCCTCTCCTGGCCCAAGGATAAGGAAGGGGTCCCAGTGCCATGGTGGAGGGAGAGAGAGAAGCAAAGGAATGAGCAGGTTTAGCACCACTGGGCAAGAATTACAGAGAAACAGCCCAGTGGGAGACAATGTAGTATAGTGGGAAAAGCATCGTTGCTGGAGTCAGAGGACCTGGGCCTTAAGTAACTGAGATGTATCTCCCAGCTCTAAATTCACGATGCTAGTACATGGTCAGACTCCAGTCTGGAATCAAGAGGCCTGGATTTGAGTACCTCCCTGCTCTCCTACTCTCTAGCTATAACCAGTGTGACTATGAACTTCACCTATGTGGACCTCAGTTTCTTCATCTGCAAAATGTATTATTTGTATTATTTGCCTCACAGGATTTTCCTGAAACTGGAAAGTGCTAAACGAATGTAAACTATCAACCAATTAATCAATGAGCATTTACTGTCTGCTATTTTCTAGGCACCATTCATAGGGCTTATAAATACCTAAATGAAACAGTCCCTGCCCTTAAGGAGCTACATCTTTCTAGAGGAAGGGTGGAACAAACTGTAGAGAAGTAAATACAGGATATTTTAAAAATATATACTGTAATTTAGAGGGGCACAAACAACTGGAAGGCTAAGGAGATGGAACCAAGAGAAAGATATGAGGAGCGAGAATATTCCAAGCAAAGACACAGCTTATACAGAGGCACAAAGTAGGCATGTTCCATAGGAGATAGAGCAGGGAAATCAGTTGGGCTGGAATGTAGAAAGTATGAAGAGATATGATATATAATCACCCTGGGGTTCAACTGTCAAGGGCTTGAAATAAATGTCAAACAACTGAGACTCGATTTTACCTTAGAAGCAATGGGTTATCGCTAGAGTTTTTTGGGCAAGAGAGTCCCATGGTAAGACTTGTGATTTGGGTATGTCAATTTGGCACCTGGATGGAGGATGGATTAAAGAATGGAGGGGCTGGATGTAGGGAAGACCAATTATGAGGCTACTGCAACAATCTAGGTAAGAATGTACTGGAGCCAGCTCTTGGCCTGATTGTTAAATTTTCAGTGTACCTTGGAAATCAGCAAACACTCCAAAATAAGGGCTTGATGCATTATTTTGATAATTGTCTAGACTTAAGACAATGATGGATAACATGTTAATAATGCAAATTAAACCTCAAAGTTTGTTGTGAGCACATTTTTTTTTTCAGAAATCTAGTTGTTAAAAATTTACCAACATACCCCCTGAACATAGGTGAAAGGCGATAAGGGCCTGACCAGAGGTAGTAATGATGTGAGTGGATAAAAGGGGTCAAAGATGAGAGATATTTTGTAGGTAGAATTGGCAAAGATTGACAATTGATTGGATATAGGGAGTGGGTATGGAAAAGCCAAAGATGACTCTTAGTTGATATCACCAGTCTTTGGGGCAGAGATATTTGTGAATCTGGGTTACTAAAAGAATGGTGGTGCAGTTGACACATGCTCAACTGAAATAGGAGTTTGGTTTGGAGGAATGAAAATGAGTTCTTTTTGGATATGTTGAGTTTCAGTTGCTTCTGGAACAGCTCAGTGGAAATATTCAGCAGGCAGCTGGAGGTGTAGGACTGGAGCTCAAGAGAGAGAAGAGGGATAGATATCATTACCACCACCACCATCATCATTATAATCATCATCACCATCACCACCATTATCATTATCACCATCATCATCATCATCACTACCACCATCACCATCATCATCATCATCATCATCACCATCATCATCATCATCATCATCATCATCATCATCATCATCCTATCATCCTTTGATTCACTCAGATTGATAATCTTGCAGTTACCCTTGACTCTTCACTCTCCCTCACTGCCTAAATCCACTAAGAACTGGGGTGGACTTGTATCTGGAATGGCCTAGTATAGGAGGTAACATTTGAGGCAAGTTAGGAAGACTATTCATGAGAAATAGCAATAAACAGTCCAGCTTAGCTGGAACACAGAATCTATTAGTAGAAGTTACTAGAAATTAGTCTAGAAAGATAGGTTGTAACCAATGGTGTGCTAGATCCTGCTCTTATTGTCTCTTGAGAGCTGATTGTTAAATTTTCAGCATGAGTATTTAAGACCTTGAAAATCAGCAAATGTTGTAAATTGAGTTTTGATTTATTGTTTTGCTGATTCTAGACTTAGAAAGTAATGGAGAAAATGTTAATAATGCAATTGAAACTTAAACTTGTGTCTGCACATTTTTTTTTCAGAGAACTGGTTGTTAAATATTTATTAGCATACCTTGGGTTGGACCCAAGTTGTGAATGCCTTAACCCAAGAAGAAAACTTTGCATTTAACCCTAGAGGCAATGAAGAGCCCCAGAGACATTTTGAACTGAGGAATGACTTGGTGCAAACTTTGCTTAAGGAATAACAATTTGGCAGCTGCGTGGAGGATGGCTTAAGGGCAGAGAGAGGGGAGGGGAGAGGCTTTCATGCAGTTGGCTTCCAGATTTCCATCTCCAAGTCTGACTTCTAAGCTCTGTATACAAGGGTTCATAGAACATCTTCACTAGGATGTCCCACCAACATCTAATTATCATGAGATCTAGATCTGAAAGAGACTTTTCTCTAGTCCAAATTCCTTATGTTACTGGTGAGGACACAGAGGCCTAGAAAGATGAAATTACTCACTCAAGGCCACACATTTGTATGGGAACCATGTACCATGACAGGCATAGTTTCTTAATGTGGAGTCTGGGGACTTGTATTTAAAAAACATATAACTATATTTCAATATAATTGTTTTCTTTGTAATCCTATGTATTTCATGTTATATGTTTAGAAATACTATTTTGAAAAGGGCTCCATGTTGTCCATCCTTTGTTTTCAGAAGACCAATGGCATCATGGGTGATGTCTTGACTCGTGAGTGAATTGGATTTAAGTGAGGCAGAGCTGCACAAAGTGTTGTCAGCCTCACTCTCTCTTCCAGAGTCATCGAAGTCCAGTGGCCAGACAAAAGTGAAGCTGACCATCCATGGCCCAGGATGTAGTGGATGACCTTGGTATCTTTGATGTTAGACCAAGCTCTAGGCTCTCCACAGCACCTGCTTCAGCCACCTTCATGGCCTTTGGAACAAATTCTTCTCATCTGCCCATTCTGCCAGGGGAAGTCTTCACATGCTTGGGGGTAGACATCCCCCTAACTCACTGATGGGTTTGAGGTCTGTCAGTTACCGCCAACCTGGTTTTAGGATTCACTATTGCCAAAGGGGTCTATGACACAAAAGAGATTGTGAAGCTCTGGACTTCCTGTACTTCCTGATCCCATGCTCTCTCTAATACACCTGTGCCTCTCCTCAAATGTAATAGTTGCTATTCTATTGGTGGCTACAAGGGAGTCAGATGTCTTGTTCTAGTCATACTTGAGAACTGCCCAACCTTCAGGGATCCCTCTATGTTGGTTGGGGAGAGTGGTGTTGGACAGGATAGACTCTAGAGTTTCTTACCAGGCCTGAAGGGGGTCTATAATGATCATGCCAATCCACTTTTCTTCTGTATCAAAGCCTCCTCTTTATTTCCAACAGGAGAAATTCCTTGAAGGATTATTTCATTTTTATTATCCCCAGTGCCTAGCTGAGTGCCCAGCACACAGTAGGTGTTTCATAAATGTTTGATTGATTGATTGATTGATTGAAGCTTACTGAGCTCCACAGGTAAAAGAGACTAGACAGTGGCTTGGGTGTAAATATTTCCTAGTTTATGCTGCCTTCTCTGGTACTTGACCCCAGCAACTCAAAATGGGAAAAAGACCTCTGCTGTACGACTAGGGGAATCTGTGGGGGTTCTGCCTACAGTCTCTCCTCCTCCCTTTCCTTTTCATCACAGCAACAAAGACTAAAAGGCAGCCCAGGGGAGGAAGTATTGTTCTGCAGGGAATAAAAGCCTCTCCCTTGAAAGGTGACAAATTCCTTACTAATTATGCAATTATTTTATTCTGCAGCCCTTATGAAAACACACACACACACACATACACCACTCAAAGCCTAAAAGGGAGGCTGCAGCCAAGATTTATCCAATTTAATAAATCCTTTGGATTCTGCAATTATTGCCTTGATGCCTCCTAATGCCAGACCGCCAGAAGGTGCAGCTGCTGATCTGTCCCTGGGTGAATGGCAGGAAGGGGACAGGTTCATGGGGGCTATGTGGGGAGGGTAGGAATGAACTTATCCTTTCTCCCCACTTCATGCCATGCTTTATATATATTGATCCCCCTTTATCTGAACAAGTCTGTGACATAGGTGCTCTTATTAACCCCCTTTCACAAAATGAGGAAACTGAGGCTCAGAGAGGTCTGTTGCCCAGGTAGCACAACTTTTCAGTGCCATAGGCAGGATTTTGAACCCAGATTTTCTTCAACTCTTCTGATACCCTCAACTGAAGAGACTGTGAGAGTGACTGGAAACTGATAGATTCTAAGGGAGAGAAGCAGGGGCTGGGGGCCAGAGGAGGGTGGGTTGGGGGGATGGGGTCTGGACTAAATTATGAGTAGGTGAAATTTGACACTGGCATTTCTTTTTTATAGGTCCCTTCCTTTATCCCTGTCCCCAACCTGTATCCAGATTTAGAAAAGGCCTGCTCCCTAGCTTATATTAACCTGTCCTCACCCCATCCCCTTCCAATGAATTAGTTGACAAAAACTCAATGCAGTATCTTCAAATGTGATTGTGTTTTCTTAAGGGACTCATAGACTTTCTGAATTTCAGTGTTACGTCCAGATGCCCAGTGCTGCGTTAACCTCATACCCTATTATGAATGTGAGAAGTGAGATTTTAACCCAGAATCTGATGCCAGAGCCAACATCACAGTGCCATGATGATTCTAGATAGTGAATCATTGGAGTCAGTAAGTGTTACCCTCCTGTTCTGTGGAGATTGCAGGATAAGCCCAGGGTGGTTAATCAGGAGGTAACTGTGCTTCTTCTGGGAGGTGGGGTCAGTTAATCAGTCAACAAACATTTATTAAGTGCCTGCTATGTGCCAGGCACTGTACTAAGTGCTGGGAATACAAATAAGAAAAAGAAAGACGTCCCTATTCTCAAGTTACTTACAATCTAGTGGAAGAAGATGATACACAAAAATAAGCTGAAAAGAGTGGGAGGGACTCACCAGGGAGTAGCCAGTGCGGGTGCTCAGCGAGTTGAAACCAAGCAGAACTACTGACAGAAAATGAAGACTTGGCTGGGAAGACCTGAACCCTTATAAAGAAAGGCTTTGGGGGAGTTTTGGGGTCCGCCCTCCCACCCTCTAATCAGAGGGAGTGCTAAGGAGGTGCTGAGTATCAAAAGCAGAGTCAATTTGCATGATAAGGAGATTTCTAGTGATGAGCTTATCCTAGAGGAGGCCTGATGTCAAAACTGAGCAGAGCTGCTGATGGAAATGAAGAGTGAACCACCTGAACCACAGGTGGTAGGGAGTTCAGAAAATGATTGTTGAGAGCGTTTGCTGCTTGATCCGACTCCTTACTATTTTCCTTGCACTCTCCTTTTAGATATTTTTTATTCTGGCTTATTTTTAGAGCAGGCTTAGTGGAAATGGGGGCTCATAAGCTGTGGACTGAGAAAGAATGATCCCAGGGATCTGGGAATAGCCACCTGGGGTGGTATTAGAGGCTCTCATACAGCACATTGATACAAATACCATCTTTAGTCAGCTCACAAAGATCCATGTTAATGTAGGGGAGCACTGGTGTAGATTGGTAATTCCCAACATAGAGACCTTGGACCCCTAGGAGACATCGTATCTATTGCAAGGGATTCAAGAACACCTGTGCTATATACAATAAATACTGTCATTTTTAGATTCAACAAAATATAGTGTGAATACACTGCTATTGTATATGTGTTTGGTGGGGAGGGATTTCTAAAATTTTTTAAGGTTAAAAAGAGTCCTAATATTCAAAAAAGATTGGGAACCACTTGTGCAGACCATTTATTGCTGTTTGAGGAGCTCAAAGATCCTTTAATCTTACTCCTCTCATTTTATAGATGATGAAATTGAGTCCCAGACTTAAGAGTAGACGTGAGATTTTAACCCAGGCTCTGATTCCAGAGTCAACACCACAGTGCCATGATGATTCTAAATAGTGAATAATCTGAGTCAGTATTACTTGATTTTAGAATGTACTGTAAGTTTTGTTTTTTAAGGGTGAGGGCTAACTGATTTGTCTTAGCAACTATTTGGCTTAGGCTGTTATTGGCATCAACCTATCAGTCAATCAATCATTAAGTATTTTGTTGTTGTTCCCTTGTTTCAGTTATATCTGACTCTTCATGACTCTGTTTGGGTTTTTCTTGGCAAAGATACTGGAGGGAATTGCCATTTCCTTCTCTAGTTCATTTTACACATGAGGAAACTGAGGCAAACAGAGTTAAGTGACTTGCTCAGGGTCTCACAGCCAGTAAGTGTCTGAGGCTGGATCTGAACTCATGAAAATGAGTCATCCTGGTTGCAAGCCCAGACCTATATCCACTGAGTCATCTAGCTGCCACCATCAAGCATTTCTTAGGTACCTAATCTATAGCCAACACTGTGCTTGGTAAGGGACATGGGGATGCAAGGGCTTAGAGAAGAAGTACATTACATTGTTCCCGTCCTTAAGAAGCTTGCAGACTTTTATGGAGAGATAGGAATCATTGCTTGAAATATTAAACAACAATTTGAAGTAGTCTTAGAAGGAGCATGATCATGACTAAAGGGCCAGGCCAGCCTTAAAGTCAGAAAGACCTGAGTTCAAACCATGCTTCTGCTACATACTGGTTGAGTGGCCAGGGGCAAATCATTTCACCTCTCAGTGCTCTCTAGGCAGCCAGCTACAGAAAAGTTTCTGGTCTATATCGATCATAGGATTTCCTCATGCCAGCGGAATCACAGGTCTGAACAATGTACTCCCTTTCTTCCCCTCCTCCATAATGAAGCCATCTGTGGTAAGTGCCTGAGTTTTTCAGACAATAAATGCTGTAGAAGTTCACAGAAGGGGAGATTCTCTGTGGGATGGGGGCAGTTTGGGGAGGTTTCATTAATTAGTCCTTGAAGGGCAGGCAGGGAGAAGGGGTGAGGTAATTCCAAATGGGCAGTCTAGGGAAGTGGGCAAGGAACAGTAACAGAGGATAGCTGGCCTGGGATGAAAAATTGATCATAGAAAGAGGGAGTTGATATTTCCATTGTGTTTCATGCTGATCAGGACAATCTAGACTAGAGTATTGTGTTCAGCCTGGATGCCATTTTCTGACAACCTAGAGCATGTGCACAGGGGAGTGATCAGTATAGTGAAGGGGCTTGAGGTCAAATAAGTTGCAAAATGGATGAAGGAACAAGGAATGTGTCATTTAGTCAATCAACCAGCATTTATTAAGCATGCACTGTGTACCAGGTTCTGTGCTAAGCATTGTGGATACAAAGAAAAAACAAAAGAGAAATTCCATCTGGAGAAAATACTTATGAGTGGGTGTAGAAGGAATATGATTGCCGTCTTAAAGTATTTGAAAAAGTTTTACATGCAGTGGGTAGAGCACTGGCCCAGGAGTCAGGAGTTCAAATGTGGCCTCAGACCAGACACTTCCACTTCCTAGCTGTGTGACCCGGGGAAATCACTTAATTACAATTGCCTAAAAAAAAAAAAGGAAAAAAAAAGTTTTACATGAAAGAGGAAATAAAATTGTTCTATTCTATTCCCAAAACAAAACTAGGGGCCATGACTTGATGACACCTGGATAGGGAAAAACTTTGGCTCCACATAAGAAAGACCTTCCCCAGGATTAGAGGGGAAGGTAGAATGAACCACCTCCTGTGGTAGTGAGTGCCTCATCATTGGAAGTCTTCAAGAAGAGGCTAGATAGCCATTTGTCAGAGTCCTGATTCAGGTGGGGGCTCCACTGAATGATATGCCAAAACTCCTCTCAGCTCTGAGATTGTGTGGTTCTATGATAGAATCCACAAAAGCTCTTACCTATGTGCATACTTTCATGAATCAAATAGCAGGCCATATACATACATGGGCATGCACATAGAGGGATGCACACATATCCTCCTAATACGCAATTGCCTTCTTGTCTTTGAGCACCTGGCACGGATCTGTCACTTGGTCCCTATATAAAAACCTCTCTGTGTCATAGCCTCATTCCATTGAGCCTTTTGCTATGTCCTCTCTCTCTCTAGAACGCAGCCTCCTCTGCGCTGACCAGCTCTGGCCTGTTCTCTCATCACACATCAGGCTCAGCTTGATTGGACCTGACACCTTCCAATACTAGGGTCAGAGGAGGTGATTGTGTGAGACAGGGGCACCAAGGTGGGTCAGCAGTCACAGTGCCCAGAGGTCCTGGCCTAGCTGAGCTGGGGTCCCTGAGGGCCAAGGGGGCAGCCTCTGGGACCTGGCCTCCCCCACCCAATCTAAAGCTCTGTGATGAAGATGATTAGGAGGCAGGGCTCAAGCTGTTGTCAGGGAAATGAGGATAGATTTGGATTGTTTCAGAGCCAGGGCTGTGAGAGGGTGACGCCATGTCACTAGGTACTCTATGGCGGAACTGCTTGGCAGAGCTGTGGATGGGGCAGACCCTAGACAGGGTTTTGAAGACTGGGAAGCTTATTTGCAGTATCTCATCTCTTCCACTTTCAGAAATAAAACAGGTCCAGGCCCCTCCCAAAGAAGGCTTGGCTTTGGTAACTTTCCATGGCCTGTGGCTCTAGATGAAATTCTCTTTCTCCTACATGACTCTAATCCTTTAACTTTATGTGCCCTGCCTCCTTTCTCCTCTTAGCCCCTCACCTGTGGGAGAACCTGATGAACAGGGCTCGGGCCATGGGAAATTGAGAAGGGGCAGATGTCCATTTATTTCATTGCTGAACTTACAGAACTGGAGAAATAGTAGTTTCAAACTCTTTGGAGCCCTCCATCAGTTATCTAGCAGTTCATCCCTTTGCTTTCTAGGCCATGGAGACAAGATATCCCCCTACACCCTGATCATAATGCACTGGAAAGAATGTTGAATTTGGAATCATGGCCTCTGTCACGTACTACATATGTGACCTTAAGTAAATCACTTAACCCTTCTGGGCCTTTGTGGGAGGAGACAAGGTGGCATCCAGGTTCCATTTCTAGGTCCACATCTGTATGCTATAATTCTGTACTCCAATAAAGTTAGATATGGAACAGGGAAGGGAAGGTGCCAGGACTTGGAGCCGGGAAGAGAGGTTAGAAATAATCTAGGCAGGGTGGAAGTCTAGAAGAGGCCCTGAAGGATAATAGAGAGTCAAAAGGACTGCCAACCAGTAAGACTGACTAGATCTAAGTATGTTTTCCCTTTATATTTTAGCAATACATTTTTGTAATAGAATTTCAGTGCTTGATTTAATAGCAAAGTGCTGATATAGGCATGTCTTAGATGGGGACAATGATTGGTTACTTGATTTATAGGAAATGATTTGGGTTTAAATGTTTATTGGAATCAAGTTCTCTTTTTAGAAGATATATTACATGTTTATGAAAATTGGTATCTTAGTATCTTCTGATTGCTCCCTCTCGAAAGTTTTAAATTTTCCGTAACTGGGACGTTATCTTCTAATCCCACCGTTGAGTAACACTGGACGCTCTTTACCAGCTTTCTATCTGTATCTTCCTATCAGGTCAGGTACTGGCAAGCATGAGAAGTTTTAAGTTTGTGAGTAGGAGGGTGTCTTTAGGCATCTCAATTGACCTTAGTGTGATTATGTCTAGAAATTTTATAGGCTGCCAGCACTATTTTTCATACAGGAGTAATAGAGGCTGGACAGTGCCATGGCAAGAACACTAAAGCAGGAGCCCTGAGGGTTAGTCATTGCTACCAACTCACTCTGCAGTCTGTGAATTAGGGCAAATAACTTTCAGGTAGAGCCAGAGAATGTTGGAACCAGAAGAGGCTTCCAAGACTGACCAATTAAATCTCTTTATTTAGCAGAGAAGGAAACCAACTGATTCTCAGAAAGGAAAAGGAGGCGGGGAAAGAAACACACATTTATTAACCATGTACTATGTGCCAGGCATTGTGCTAAGTGCTTGGCAAACTATCTCGTTTGACAGAGGCTGAATTAGTAGTTCAAGGTCTACAGTGTACAGTCTACAGTAGTACTAGGTCTACAGCCTACAGTCTACAATAGTACAACGTCTACAGTCTACAGTAGCTGAGCCAGAAGAACAACCAACATTCATTAAGCACCTGCTATGTGTAGAACATTGTGCTCAAGTGCTGGGGCAGGGTAGGGTGAAGAAAAGAAGCTGGAAATTTGAAATCTAGACAAGACAGGGGTTAAATGTACAGTGTGGCATAATAGTGTAATGGACTTGGAATCAGGAGGATGTGTGTTCAAATCCCATTTCTGACACTTGATATATCACCATGTTCTAAATTGCTCTAAGCCTTGATTTCTTTATCTGCAAGATAGAGATAATAGTTGCACCTACCTCACTGGATTTTGGTAGGGTTCAGATGAGACAAAATATGGAAAGTAATTTACATATTTTAAAGCACTATACATACATTATTACTAGTAATAGTACAGGGATGAGTTACCATATAGGTAACTATAATAAAAAAAAATACCATACTGGAGCAATTGATCTGGTCTCACTCTCCCACATACTTTCCCTTTCCCTTAGTGTTCTTGGAATACACCTGGGGGTTGGGAAAGTCTTCTCTAATACTACAACTCAATCCCCTTGACTGGTGTATTTCCCCAATGTTAACTGCCAGTGATCAAGACCCCAGTTCCATTTAACCAATTAACATCAATTAGCTTTTCTAAAGGTATATTTACTTTAAAGATATAGCAAGCAGAGAAATATAAACATGTCTCCCCAACACCTGGGAGGCACAGGCTCCCTCTATGTCACCTCAGTCCCTGGGGAAAATAAGCTCTGACTGAACTTAGTTTCCACAAGCTACCAAGTTCACTTCCCAATATACATAGCTACTGGATGAGTCTACATTTCAACCACTGTTTGTCTGGGTCATTCCTTGGGACATTTGTGTTGGACTGGCCAGCCAATAAAATCAGCATGGACTCTGCTTATTGACTCCTCATGGCTTGCACTTCTGACCTTTCAAAGCTCATGAAGTCATGGCCATCTCCAGTTTCAATCACCCCAAAACAGGAAAGAGTGGACGTAACAGGGACAGATGCAATAACAGAGCCATATGCTTCATGTCATCTCTGGATGAGAAAGACCCGTCTCTAACTTGGAGGGAATCAGCAACTTGTCTTCCTTCAACAACGCCAGAAAATCTGGATAGATCCTTCATTAAGATCCTAGGAACTCTACCTCCTACCTGTTCTGGTTCTATAGCCTGTCAAAGACACTCCTCTTCATCATGGGGCTAGCACACTAGGACTAGCTACAGCATTTCTGCATATATTCCAAATCTCTACAAGGCCCGTCCATTACACTGCATCATGCTCCTCTGCAAATAAGCTCCCTAGCCTCTTCCACGTGCAGACCATTGCATCAGTTGAGCACATCGACGTTTGCTCATTCTCCCCCCCTCCTCAACCCTATTTATACTTTGAAAAGTGCATTAGAGAGTTGCAAAGTAAAGTGCTACATGAGGGCCAAGGGGGAAGATCCATTTGGAACAGGGATATAGGAAAAGACTTCCTGGAAGATTAAAACCCATATCTTCTTTCTCCATAGGACTGTTTCCTTAGATATAAAAGGAGGCTGAACTAGAGAATCTCTAAGGTCCCTTCCAATTCTTCTGATTCTGTGACCGTATGATTCTATAAAGATGGTTTTTACCTCTTTACTCCTCCTGGGCATTGGGTCTGTCCCAGGAATGGATCTGCCTACTGTAGCTGTGTTTAAGCTATTCAGAATAGGAGAAGCAGAGAAACTCTCATGGTTACATGAACACTTTCCCATCCCTCTTCCCTTTTCTCTTTTGATTCCTTTCCCCTCTTGGCTCTCCACTTGGTTTATCTTCCAAATCTTGGTTCTAGGAGTTTTGAACTTCCTGCCAACCACCCTCAGCTACTACCCATCATTCCCTTACCTCCCCTTTCCCCTTCTGCCACCAACCCCCAGCCTCCTTGTCCCCAGCCCCTCCTGGATGTATTTGGAAAATACCCTGTAATTATATTGGAAACCAAAGGTTTCCAGAGATTGGGAAGTAATTACACTTAATAGGAACAAAATGAGTTCCCAGTTACCCACTCTGGGGTAGATGACAGCCTGAACCCTATATTTACCTTGTAATGATATGGTAATTACCACTTAATAATTACCCCATCACTTGTTGGCACTTGTCCAGCCATTAATTGGTTAATGGCCACCATGCCACTTGGTTGTTCTTATACGATATGTCTGCTCCATAATTTCCATAACTAAAAACTTCTGTGGATTCCAGGAGGCTTTTCAGAGACAATGCTAGGAGCAGGGGAGAGGAGTGGGAGCTGGGTAAGGGCCTGTGCTTTTAGTATGCCTTCTTTCCTCCATTCCTTACAGGCTATGAGAAGCAGCAGCTTTAGCCAAGGGCAGCCATTTGGAATCATCAGAAATCTCTGCACTTCCAGCCTCATGGCAATCAAAGGGGCAGAGAGATCTGGGCAAATATTGAAGCTCAAGTCCCAACTAATCCAGTCCCCTCTGATTTCCCCCATCTTCAAGGTCTTATTGAATCTAGAATCACAGAAGCTTTGAGCATCTAGTCCAACCCTTACCTCAGGGAGAAACATTCCTGACAAGTGGTTATCAGCCTCTGCTTGCATATCTCCAGTGACGGGAAATTCACTCACTTTTAAGTATTACATTTTTGGACAGTTCAGATTCTTAGGCTATTTTTCCTTTTGGAGTTGAGTTGAGCAATTGTGCCATTATATCTGCCTTGAATTGTCTTGTGTTTTACTCTTGATTTTCAAACTAGATTATAAGCCTCCTTAAACTAGAGAGCATGAATGGTTCACATATTAGCAACTCAGTAAAAACCTGTTTAATGATGGATATTCAGCAACAGGTTAAGACTTGATATCCTTTCTTAGATTGAGAGCAGGGAAGAGAGTAGATGGAATTGGAATGGTTCATATTCATGAGAAGGGAATGTAGATAATGGAGAGCATGACTTGGAGTCAGTAGGCACTTGGGTTTAAATCTTACCTCCAACACTTACAATGTAATAATGGGCAAATCACTTCACTTCTCTGGGACTCAGTTGATTCATCTGAAAAATGGAGATAATAATACCTGCAGTCTCTAGCTCAGAGGACAAACTCAGATTATGTATAAAATCTCTTTCCAAGCCTTAATGTTCATATAAATGTTAGCTTATGTGCATGCCAATACATACTTTCCACCAAGAAGTTAAAACTTTCTTATTTGAATGCACAGTGTTAATCATTTATTAAATATGTACTGTGTAGATCCAGTAGTAGCTAGATCCTAAGGATGATACAAAATTTAGATATAATCTCTTCCCTCTTAGAGCTTATAGTTTATTAAGACAGTTTTTCTCACCTGTACTGGGCCACTCAGACCTGACCATATGTAGGTAAAAAACAATATTGAGTCTTAGAACCAATGGAAAGATCAACACATATTCATATAGGGTTGCTGGAACTGAAAATATGAAGTTATTTTAATGGTAATAAATTCAATACATAAGACAATGAAAGGCTTTCTATGGTATTTATGAAATATTAACTCAGATTTTGGAAACTTGGCTTCAATGAATCATGGAGGCAGAAAAGGAGGACCAGTTGGGCCATCTCTAATTAGGCATGTCTATTTGTGATTATGCCAGTGTCCAAGTGATTGCAGGTAGTGGGTGTATTATCCAGACTCTACAGGCTGGAATGGACCTTGAAATCAGACATCAAAAACATCTAAAAGGACACTACTAATTAAGGAAGAAAAAGAAAGTGTTTCCTTTTCACCAGCTATGTTCTGGCATTCTGTTGTGAATTGTAGTTCAACAAATTTTTATAACAATATCATTCAAAGTCCTTCATACTTGTTACCTATATTTGGGTCAGCATGTTCTAGTTTCTCATGGACTAGGGCTCATATTTGTGGGTGACATTTTCTCAGACATGTGAAACTGAGGATATTTAAAGTTATCTTAAAGTATCTTATCTTAAAGTATCTAATGGGTCTAGATACTAAATTTTTATTATGCTAACAGAAGTCTAGGAAAATAACAGTATAGAATTAGTAAAAAGCATTTAGTTGAAAGAGAAAAGGGAAACAAAAATAAAAATTAGAAATACTCTTAGTAACATTCCCCAAAAGAATACATTCCTATGCTCCTCTTCCTTAGCATGGATCAAAGGAGAAGTTGGTCTTGCCTGCAAACTGGAGAATATCAACATGCAAAGTCACGGCAACCTTGAGCACCCATTCCTCACACGATTAGTGTTCCCCATTTTGTAGAAGAAGCAAGAGGGAGTTTAAATGACTTGCTTACGATCACTCATCTAGCTAGTGGAAGACTTGCAATCTCCTAATTTCTAGCCTCAGATTCTTTCTAATAGACCACTTAGACTCCAGGGCAAGAATTCAGGAAAATTACTTAAAATAATAGGTGAAATTAGAAGTAAGTGCGTACCAGAGGGACTCATCTGTCCAACTATGGAGCATGATGTAGTGGAAAGAACACTGGATTCAGAGTTCAGAGGCCTGCAATTGAGTCCCAACTCTTGTATTACTAGTTCTGTGACCCTGAAGTCATAGTCACTTGATGTCTTTATAGCCCAAATTTCTTCATATGTAAGATGGTGAAATATAATGTGCCTTATTGGGTTGTTGTGAGTTACTTTGTAAACTGAAGAGCTTCATAGATGTGAGCTAATATTGTTATCTGGTTATTTATTAGCTATCATAATAGAGAAAGGAAGCACAAAGAAGAAAGAACACTGGATCTAGAGCAAGGAATGATGCTTTCAAATTCCAGCCTTACCACTTACTCACTGTATGACCTTGGGCAAGCATCACCCATCTCAAAGGGTTTTTTGTCAGGAAAGCACATAGTGAGCTGTCAAGCTCTATATTAATGTGAACTTTATTATTACAATCTATCGACTGTCTCCTCTTCCATCTATTATCCAAGATCTATGATTCACTATCTTTTTTGTCTAATATCATCTAAGATTTCTAAGTTACTGTTACCTATTTATCCTTGACAAAGTCCTAGTCCAATTGTGATATGGAGGTGATCCTGAGTTGTTAGAGGCTAGGCCAGTGGAGTGCAAGTTCCAGTGGTTCTATCATGAGGGAAAGGTTTTAAGTATGGCCTTAACAATAGACTATATCTGGTTTCCAAGGACCGATAAAGGTGAGGATAGCGGCTCTTTGCTAGTAGGCTAGCCACTTGATGATTAATTCTTTACATGTGGCAAATCATTTCTGTTAAAATTGTATCTAATTCTGGTTCCCCTGGCTGCCCTCTCCCTTTCTAGTCAGTAGAGTAAGTTTATAAGTAGCTACTATAAAGGGGCAAGAGCAGAAAACAATATTACAAAGGAGAGCCTGGAAGTCACAAACCAATTATTCCAAAGATCAAAGGAGCATAATTTACAAATTGTATCCTATGTCAACAAAAAATCACATTCTGGTAATATGTGTGGAATCAGGGGAAGATACCTAGACTCTGTTTTTAAGGTTTTTGATGCTACGACATATAAATATCACCAGAGCTATGCCAGAAAATCAAACTGCTTCCATTTGAATTGTATTAGGAAGATTCTGAAGATCACCTGGCAAGATGAGGTACCAGGCACTGAGGTCTTTTCTTGAGCTGAACTGCCAAGCATTCAAACTCTACTGCAGACAGTACAACTCTAATTGTCTGGCCACGTTGTTTGAATGCCAAATGTACATTTGCCTAAAAGACCATTTTACAGAGAACTCATACAAGGCAGGCACTCACATAGTGGCCAGAAGTGATACAAGGACACTCCCAAGGTCTCTTTGAATAACTTTGGTATTAATTGTGAGACATGGGAGACACTGGCCCAGGATCATCCAGCATAGCATGCCTGCATCAAAGAAGGCGCTGTGCTCCATGATGTACAAATTTAGAGACATCTCCTTCCCAAATGGTCATACAGACTATTTGTGCCCGACCTGTAGCAGAACCTTCCAAGCCTATATTGGTATAATCAGTCACAGCTAGACACACTGTTCATTGACCATGACATCATGATGTTATCTCGGTCCTTTTTGAGAGTGAAGGACAAACAGCAACAAGGTAAGTCTCCAAAAAAAACCACCTCCAAATAATATAAGTCTCAGACACGCTCCAGACATCCACTAAACACCAAAATGTGCTGACCATTTTGAGATGATATGGACATGTTAACTTTGAAGTTTTATTAACAATTTTGAAATGTCCCCCTCCAAATCCTATAAAAATGAAACCTCAATCTCCTTCCCCCCAATCCTTCTTCCATAGTGTCCTGGGTCCATGTTGCCAAATGCTTCCAATTCTAAGTCCTGGTTAGCTGAATGATTCTCTGTGCCTCTCTCCCTCCCATCCTCTGCCTTGTGCTACCTGCCTTCCTTTGTTACCCCATCCCTATCCCTACACCATCTGCTTCCCTGCCTCTTTCACCTCTTGTCTTTGTACTTTCTGTGCTGTTTGCCCCCATACCCTCTATGGTAATTAAAGTGTGATTACAACACCATTTCTTGCTGCCAGTAGTGATCTCTCCTGGGGAGTACCCAAAGAACTCAGTGTGTTTGCTCCCATTTCATAATTTCATAAATTATCAATTCACCATTAAACAAAGAAAAATACAAAATGGCTCTTAGTTTTGCATTATTCTTTTCCACTTCTGTAGTGATGGTGGAAGAGTGATGGGGAAAAGGGGTTGGGTGGACAGTCTAGGAATCACACAATTTTGAGGCGATCTATAAGTATTAACTTCTCCAGTGGCCAACAATGAAACACACTACTAGAGAAATGGAGTCACATAGACAGGTAGGTGGCATAATGGATGGAGCCCTAAGTGTTGAATCATGAAGACCTAAGTTAAAATATGGTCTCAAACACTTACTAGCCGTATGACCCTGGTCAAGTCATTTTACTTCCCTCAGCCTAGGTTTACTTATTTGTAGAAAGGGGATAATAATAGCACCTACCTCCTAGGGCTACCATAAAGATAAAATGGGATAATATTTGTGTTTGCAAACCTTTAAGCATTATATAAATGCTATTGTTAATATTATGATGTTAATTTTGACATTCTTGCTATGAGTGAAATCCGATGACACAATGGAGTTGCCATTAAATGGAATGCTTGTAGACTCTCACTGGAGGGGCCAAGATGTCAGCAGAGTTGTTTTTGTTGTGCATCCAAAGGCAACTAGAAACTTAATTTCAAGGTATACTAGGTTATCTCCAGTTGGTCAATAAACATTAACTGCTTTCTCTGTGCTAGGCACTGTGCTAAGTTCTGGGGATACAAAGAAAGGTAAAAAGACTGTCCTAGTTCTTAAGGAGCTCACAGTTTAATCAAAGAAGTAACATACAAATAGCTACGTATAAATAAACTACGTATAGGATAAATTGGAGATGAACAACAGAGGAAAGACCCCAGAATTAAGATGAATTGGGAAAAGCTTCCTCTAGAGGATAGGATTTTAGCTGAGACTTGGAGGAAGAAAAGAAAGCCAGGAGGCGGTGATGAGGAGAGACAGCATTCCAGGAATGGAGGACAGCCAGTGAAAATGCCCAGATTCAGGAGGAAGAATGTCTTGAAAGATAGTGCCCTTGGTAAGGATTTTCCAAAGGCCCACCATGAAGAAAAGCACCCTTTATGTGCCCAACATCTGTTGCAGAGGATCAGAAAGTAAAGAAATTTACAAAGAGTTTGAAGTAAATCAAAAAGAAAGTTTGGTGAAAGACCTTAAGTCAGACAATCTCAAGAACATTTATGTATAAAACTGGGAGGAAAAAAAACATGAAAATGGGAAAGTCTTGCCAAGATTTCAGACAAATCTATTTTCTCCATTAATAGTAGGGGGAACCACTACATTTGGACTCTAACATGATGTGCTACATAAGGAAATAAAAATGGCATAAATAAAATAAAGATAGGAAGAAAACTTGTAGTGCTGGTAGGTCAGCATGGTTCAGTGGAAAGGATGCTTAAGTTATATTCAATTGACCTGGGTTCGAATCTCATTTGTGTCACTTACTGCTTATGTGATATTGAACAAGGTGTTAAATTTTTTGGGGTTTGAAATGAGTAAGTTGGACCAGAAAACCTCCAAAGTCCTTTCCAGCTCTAAATCTATGGCCCAATAGGAACAACTGAACTAGATCAATAGTATAGACAGGAGGTCCATACTATGACACAATTTAGAGATGACACCATTTTGAAGAAGATAACTGAAAGAAGGAAGAATAACAATATATTGGAAAAGTCATAGTCTTCATTATTACCCCAAAACAATGCCTGAGAAAATAATATCAATAACTATCATGTATGTGTCTCTCTCTATATTCCTATTGCTATAAAATTAGTGTGAGAAAATTATGCAACACGTGATAAAGAAACAGGCTTTCACACATTGTATTCAGCATCAAACCACATCATTGCTGTGATAAAATTGACTGAAAGGTAGAGACAATACAAGATTCAAGACCCCACTGTGCCTTTTGCTTTTTGACTCTAAAAAAGATTCTATGAATAAAATTCTGCCTTAAAGGCTGTCTTCTGACAAGGTACCTCCTAAGAATGTATTAAAAGCATATTCAATTTCTTTAAAGATGTAACGATGGAAATTACTTTGTTTGATGCTACTCTGACGATTGAACGTTAAGCAAGGTAAATTCTCACCAAAGATGTTTGTTACTTTTGTGGGGAATATCTGTTGCAGAGCCCAACTAGAAGAGAGATACCTTATAAATGATGATGCTCTTATTTAAGGGTGTTGCTAAATTGATTGCATCAAATCCTCCAGCATTTCAGAGGCTTCTACCCAAGATCCATAATCACTGAAAAGGCTTCAACCTTTTATAGCCCTTTCAAATCTAATTATCCACACAAGAATAGCCAAGTGGAAGAAAAATGCTATTGCTTAGGTTATGATAAGAGTTGGTTGGGCAGTTCACAGAGCTGGTCTGTAAGTATACACATCTGTCTATCTATCTATCTATCTATCTATCTATCTATCTATCCATCTATTGACAGACATCATGGATGGACAATGAACTAGGTCCAATATTCAACAAGAGAAAGAAAGTAATGGGCTTAATTGCCTTTGGGAAATTGTTTTTGTGCTTTTAATGTTCTTAAGCTCCTCCTCTCTGCATGACTATACCAGTCTCAAAGGAATTTAGTGTTTCAGAAGATGAACCAACAGTTCTCAAAAGAGTTGCAAAGTATTAACAACCTTATGAAAAAATGCTCCTAATCACTAATAACAGAAATGGAAATCAAAACAACTTTGAAGCTCTACTGCATACTCAGCAAATTGGCAAAGATGATAAAAATGGCAATAATCAATGTTGGAGGGGTTGTGAAATAATAGGCACAATAATGTGTTATTGGTGGAGTTGTGAAAAGGTACAACCATTTTGGAAAACAATTGGAATTGTGCAAAGTGACTAAAATGCCCATACTCTTTGACCCAGAGATTTACTACTGGGCTTAGACTCCATGGAAGCCATTGATAAGAAGAAAGTCCCATATACTCCAACATAGTCATAGAAACACTTTTTGTGATAGCAAAGAATGGGTACCAAAACAGATGTCCATCAATTGGGGAATGGCTATACAAATTGTGGTACATGAATGTAATAGAATATTGTATTGTTTTTCAGTCATTTAGTCATGCGTAACTCTTCATGACCCCATGTGCCATAGCAGGCCAATATTGTCCATGGGGTTTTCTTAGCAAAGACACTGGAATGGTTTACCATTTCCTTCTCTAGTGAATTAAGGCAAATGGAGGTTAAGTGACTTGCCCAGGGTCACACAGCCAGTTTTAAACTCAGATCTTCTGAACTCCAGGTCCAGTATTCTATTCACTGATTTACTTAGCAGCCTCTAATAAAATATTATTGTACAGTAAGAAATAATGCATGGGATTAATACAGGGAAGCATGGGGAGTTTGACATGAACTGATGCAGGAAGAAGTAAGCAGAGCCAAGAAAACAATATACACAATGACTACAACAATGTGCATGGAAAGAAAAACTATACACCAAAAAAATCAAAAGTGAGTGTAATAAAATTATAAAGATCAAGCACGATTCAGATGAAGAAATGAGAGGACACCCCTAACCCACCCCTTCATGGAGATGGGAAGTCTACAGGTATTGTACATGTTTTTGGATTTTTTCTGATGTATTGATCATTTATGTTGATTTTTGCCTCTTTTTTTCTTTCTTTCTTTTTTTTTTTTTGTCTTTAAAAATAGTATTTATGTTATAGGATGGCTCTCTGGGAGGTGGAGGTGGAAGGATACTGGGGAAAACTATGGGTATATAAAAAGCAAAGATATCAATAAAAACTTTTTAAAAAATTAATGTTTCAAATCATACTCAAAGGTCAATGGTAAGATCCATGGTGAATGGGAATTGGCTACAATGTATTACCAGTGAAGAGATATAGAAGAAGTAGGATAAAGGATACTCAGTTCAATTCAACTCAACACTTATTCAGTCTAATATGTGCAGGCCACTGTGCTCACTGCTGGGGATATACCTACAAAACACACCTATACACCCACACTCACATACACATAGAGTCTCTTACTGTCTTTTTTGCCAAGTCAACAAACATTTATTAAGTGGCTACTATGCACCTAGGCACTTAATGAATGTTTGTTGACTGGTTAACACAAACATATGCACACACACACACACACACACACACACACACACACACACATACACAAGTTTAAGCCCTCAAGGAACTTACATTCTAGGAGGGATGGGAGTGGGGACAACACATTTGTTGTTCTTGTACCCACTGTAAGTCTCAAATCACTCTGAGCTTCAGCCTTTCAGACTTCCTAACACTAATCTTACAGGACCATTCAGTTCTTTGGAATTCATCTTCTGTTATATGCCCTTTCTTCTATCTTTTAAAAATCTAAATTGACCAACAAGTTTCCTATGGATTCATGTCTGTGTCTTTAGTTAGCTGCCTTTTTATTTCTGATTAGAACTGCTTGTCTTTAGAACTGCATTCATGATCATTTCCCATACCTCTTGGGCATACTTCCCTTGTAGAATTTTTCAACAATTGGATTTTGCCTACCCCTTCTCTGATTCCTTTGAAACCTGTTTTTCTGAAATCTAAGATTTTATGTCAGAATGAGACTGACTTCCCTCTCCTCCTCTGTCATGAAGTGTAAAATGAAGTGATCACTTTCTTCCCTGGGTTTACATCATGTCTGGTTCTACAAATACATTCCTTTTCATTGGTCAGACTCATATCCAGAATAGCTACTTCCCTGAATACTTCCTCTATATTTTTCAGGAGTTATATTATTTTTAAAATAAGGCAAGAATTATCATCTGCTCTAGAAACCCAAGTTCAGCTGAATATTTGAAGTTCCCCATCATCATTATAAAATATCTCTGTAACCAGCTTATGGTCTTTTTTTTTTTCCTTCTAAACTCCTTATCTCTTCCTTCTTTCTGTCCAGGTGGTCTGTAGAATTATTTCAAAACAATATTACTTCTTTTTCTCTCTCAATCGTCCTTCACCTTCTTTCCTATAGCTTATGGATTTTTTTCCATATAAATACATTTTCTTCCTATCCAAACATATCCCATTGTTTTTTTTTTATTATTCTATTACTTTTGAAGAATGTATCCCCTTCTAAAGCCATCTCAGTCTATCATTCTACTAATTCTCAGTAATACCAATGAGATCAAATTTGTGTCCTTGTGTTGGGAACTCTAATTTACCTCTTTATTACTCATGATAAGTCCATCGTAATTCTTGGCTTTATACTTCCATACTGAGCCCTGTGAATTACTGGCCCTCTCTCCTGTGTGCTGGTTTTACTGCTAGTTTTATCACTGTGCACTGTCTCTTATGGATTGCTGCTCCTTTCTACTGGTATTCTTTATGTGTCACCCCAGGTACCTTCTGTGGTATCTAGTTGGCAGATCTATGGGGGCAGTTTTCTGCTCTTCACTCAGTTTTTAGGTTAAAATCCCTTGTTATAACTTGTGAGACTCTAGACAAATATATTTTTCCTGGCAAAAAAAAATGTGCATCTTTTTAGGTAGATGTCACCCTTGGCCGAGAGTCTATCATCCCTATATTTTAAGTTGAGGTCTAAATAAACAAAACACATTCTCAGAAATAATTTTAATTAGCCATTCACATTCCAAATGTACCCCTCTCTTCTGAAAATCCTGATTATTATTGGCAGTAGAGATGAAAGCACTACCTGTATCCCCAAGGTACTTCTGATCCCTAGCAATGCATTGTGGGTTCCTTCTCATGGCATAATTTGCTCCCACATGGCGAGCAGGGACTAAACATTTTTTCACCTGACAGGGTGGCAGTAGAGAGAACAGTCTGACTGTGAGTATGCAGTATTGCTAATAATAATGATAACAACAATAATGGTTATATAGTGCTTTAAACTTGGCAAAATGCTGACATGTATTTTGCCATTTAATTGTCACAACAATCCTATAAGGAAGGTGCTATTATTATATACATTTTCAAATGAGGAAACTGAGACTGAATGAGGTTAAATGACTTGTTCCAGGTCACACAACTAGTAAGTGCCTGAGACTGGATTTGAGCTCATTTATTCTTGACTCCAAGTCCAGTACTCTATCCATTGCACCATTTAGCTTCCTCAACAGAGTGGGAAACCTGACACTTTTCTCTATGGCTTTTGGGGAGGAAGATGGGCCCAAGAAATGAGTTTTATGGCGACAGGACCCTGGAAGTGTTAGTGTCACAGAGAACATTCTAGTGACAGGCATGGTTGTGCTAAGAAGATGTGGCTTAGCTCTCACTTTCTAAGGATATAAGAGGTTATCGTAGACCAATAGATGGAGGGTGCACTTCATGGCAGTGTGGATCACCTACCAGAGGACCATGAGAGAAGGCATAGGGATGGTGGTCACTACGAGGCAGAAATGTTCCCTCCTAGAGAACCACTCTTCACCCTGGGGGAGGAGCATGGCACTCTTCCTGCCACTGGACAAAGCCTGCTTGGTCCTGAACCTTGCATAGATCACCAGGAATGAAGAGAGGTTTGTAGATATGACAAACCTCAGAAAGATCTGTGTCATCTCCTACTTTTCATGGAGTAACCAACTAGTGCTGCTCGAATCTTTTTCTTAACATTTTTGGATGATGGACATATCTTTGGGTGACACCTGGGGCTCCAAATCATCACTCCCTGGAGTATAAACATATGCTTTTTCAGATCCAGCTCTGTCCTCTACAGGAAAAGCTTCATACCTAGTACCTAGTTCCAAATGTTCAGTAGACCTTTCTTCTCTTCTTCCTATAGAAAGGCTTAATATACCATGTCCTGCCTAACTGCTTTACTAGCTGACAGACTTTCTGTCCTGATCAAGCATTATCTACTACTAAACTCTCAAGCTTGTTTCCACTGTGTCATCAAAAAGGCACTGGACTAGGAGTCAGGTGACCTGTTTTTTAATCCCAGACCTGTCTTCCATTGAGCACCAGATTTCTCATCTGAAAATTGTAAACAATAATACTTTCCATGCCTACATTATAGGGTTGTTGTATGGAACAAATAAAATAACATATAGAAAAATGCTTTGAACATCGTACACAGTAACAGCAACATTATGCGATGACGGACTTTCTCAGACTTAGTTCTTCTTTGCAATGCAGTGATCTAAGACAATTCCAAAAGATTCATGATGGAAAATGCTGTCCATATCCAGAGAAAGGACTATGGAGTCTGAATGCAGATGGAAGCATGCTATGTTCTCTCTTTTTTTTTCTTTCTCCTGGCTTTTCCTTTTTGTTCTGATTGTTCTTTCACAACATGGCTAATGTGGAAGTACATTTGATATGATTGCACATGTATAGCCTATATGAGATTACACGCTGTCTTGGAGAGGGGGGAAAATTAGAACTGAAAATCTTATAAAAGTGAATGTTGAAAATTAATAATAAATACATTTTTTTAAAAAATGAAAGTACTTTGAATATTATTAAACACTATAGAAATACAAGGTGGTATCGTTAGCATTTGTAAGGTTACTTCTAGCTTGAAGTTCTTATTATTTTATGATCTATTATTTTCTATCTCTAGGGTCCTTCCACTGGGCCACACAGAGTTCAAGGCAGGTGTGTTCAGACACAAAGAACATTCATTAAAACCAGTTAAAATAACAGATGGATTTGAAAGTTATTCTGTATCCAAGGGATCTGTCCATCTATCTAAGTCCTTATTATCTACTACCTATCATGTACTCCCTGTTATCTGCTATTTATCATCTATCTACCTACTACCTATTATCTTGCTATCCATCATCTACTGCCTGGCTACCATCATTATCTATCTTGGCCTTTCCTCTCTTACTAAGCACTTAAACAGCAATTAATAACCAGCCGAAATCCCAGGGCCCAGGCCAAAAGACAGCATGATGTAATGGAAAGGGTGCTGACTTGGGAGTTAAAAGACCGAAGTTGTAACTGTGGTTCCATTATATTGCCCTGTGTAACCTGGGACAAAATGCTTAACCTCTTTGGGTCTCAATTTCAGCATCTATAAAATGAGGGGGCTGGTCTGGATGATCCCTAAGGTCTCTTCCTGTTTCAAATTTCATAAGCTATAACTATATGATATATGAACTGCCTGATTCAGGGTGAGAGTTCTTGCCCCTGACACCATTGACTCGAATAGCCTCATCATCACTGAGGCCACTGAGTCTATGGGGAATTCCCTGGCCCAGACTTGCTGTGAATTTCAGCAGCAGGGACTGATAGAGAGGGATTGAATGGGAAGGAAGTGGGTCTTTAGGTCGTTTCCAGATCTGTCCCTTGAGGAAACTGTTCCATGGCTGGTAGAAGCTTCTAAATGAAAAAAATCCTAATCTCTGACTCAATGCAGCTGAGCCAGCTAATTTCCAATGCTCTGCTCACATTATGATCATATTCAGGAGCCCCTCCTCTCTCCTCTTGTAATCCACTCCCTCCACCAACAGGCCTAATGATTCTGTGGCAAGGTGGCCTAATTCTGGCTGCCACTCTTTCTTTCCTTCCTTTCCTCCAGGGCACAGGTCCTCCATTTGTTTCCAAGGGGATGATATAAATATTAGTATGTTTATAGAAATATTGATAGTAGGATTCAGGTAGTTAAAAATACAGCTAAAAGACTGGACAACTCCCAAGCTTGTGAAATAAACTAAGAAGAAGTTGAGTTCCCTGACTGATTCTGTTGATCCTCCAATGACCCTCAAATGGCAATGCCTCTTCTTCCATGAAAATTGTGATTTTTGGATTTGTCCTCTTCCAGGTGGTTGTCCTGGACTGAGTTCATTCATCTGACTTACAATTCTATGCCCACTTTCAGAAAATCAGAAAGTGTCTGATTGTTTGTGGGACTGTAATAATTTGCATACTTACTTTCAAATATTAGAGGTTAATTAAATGATCACTATGTTCTCTTAGGAAAGAACGTCCCATGATAAACCATTTCAGGGTCAGACTGAACACAATCCCAAAGATTCAGAGAACCCCTTCCTCCCTTCTCTTAAAAAAAGCCCTTTAAAATGTCTTGTTGTTTTGGTGTGTTTTTGCACTGCTGTCATTTTCCAATAACTCCTTCCATAGAACCTTCCAATGTAATAAAGAGAAACAGTTAAGCAAAGCAAACTGACATATCAGTCATGTTTGACAGCATATGCAGCCTTCTGCCCTCTGACTTTCCCTTGAGAGGAAGGAAATATGTTTCATCATCACTCCTGGCTTCCTTTAAATCTCAGCTAAAACCCCTTTTTTTTTTACTGAAAGCCTTTCCCAACACCTCTTAATTCCAGTACCTTCCCTCTGTTAATTATTTTCTATTATCCTGTCTATAACTTGCAAGTTGTCTCCTTTATTAAATTGAGGCCAGGGACTATCTTTTGCCTCTTTTTGTATCCCTGGGGTTTGCCTGGCAGATAGCAGGTGCTTAATAAATATTTATTGACTGGTTGATTGACTTTTGTGGAATTAAGATTGGTCATTACATTAGTTTGAGTTCTGATGCTTTTAAGTGTTTGTGGTAGGAGCAGTATCCTTATCCTTTTCCCTATGCAGGTAGGCTAGTTTTTTTTTTTTAAAAACTTAAATACTACAACTTAAATGCACAATAAAAATATTATAAACTTACATATTAGAACTTAAATGCAAAATAAGAAAAAATTTTTTTTATTAATTTATTTTAAATTTAAATACACAATAAAAAAAGAAAAAGGAGCATTATAAACTTAAATACTAAAATTTAAACACACAACAAGGAAAGAAAAAGAAACATATTATAAACTTAATTACAAAATAAGAAAAGAAAAAAAAAGTATTGCCATGTGCATAGCAGAGAGGATTCAAACTATACAGCAATAAATTTCCATTTCAAGAAAGCCTATATAGTGAACACTATACATTGTGTTCAGAGCTGTCCATCTTTTCTTTGCTTCTTTGTGGGTTTTCTTTTGTTCTCTGCTGTGCATTTTTTACTTTGTTCTTTTTTCTACTTCTTCCCCTCTTCCCCCAAGAAGCCTACAATTAAGTGCATATGTGTATGTTTGTATGTGTGTATGTGTATATACATATAATGCATATATACACAAACATATATACATACATACATTTAAACACACACACATATATATACTTAGATATCTATAATCATACTCGTATATGGACATATGCATTCATCTGCATCTCTGTAAGACCACATTATACTTGTTTGTTCTCTGTTTCTCTGTGGGTGGATAACATCTTCCTTTACAAGCCCGAGTCTTTCCATATTTTTTTAAGTCCACCAACTCACAACTTTCTACACCACAGCAATATTCCAACCTTATACTGTCTAGTTACTTTAAATAGCCTAAAACAATATTGATTAAATGGCTGACATATAGTGTAGTTTCCCTATTTTTCTCTTTTGATTAAATCTATTTTTAGCTTTAACTTTGTCTGAGATCATGATTACTACCTCTACTTTTTTCCCCTAATAAATTCTACTCCTGATCTTTATTTTATGTTTGTGTGTACCTCTTATTTCTTATCCCTCCTGACTCCTCTACTTTACTTCTACCTGCTACCTTGCTCTCCTATCCCTCCCTTATCCTCTTCCCCCTACCCTTTCTTTTTATCATTTCCCCCCTCCCTTGTCCTCTCCCCATCCCTATCTCCTTAGCCTTTTATTTCTTTCTGAATTCAAGACTTTTATACATACATATACATATATGTATCTGTATATGTATGTATGTATGTATATATATTTCCTCTTTAACCCATTCCCAATGAGAGTAGGGTTCCAGGGTACCCACCCTCCTCCCCCATCTCATTCCTCTGTTTTAGTTCTTCCTCTCTCACCTCATTCATATAAGATAGTTACTCTCTTTACCTTTTCCTAAATGGTTTTACTTTTTAGAATTACATCATAATCTTTCTTTTGAACTACCTAAATACTAATAACACTGTTAGACATATGTTTTACATTCCCTCATATAAAAAAAAAACCAGTCCGTCCTTATTGAGTCCCTTATAATTAGTTTTTGATGTGTACTTTATATTTCTCTTGGATTTGTATGTGGAAATTTCTATTAGGTTCAGGTTTTTTGCAACAAAATCCTAAAAACCTGACAATTCATTGAATATCCTTTTTATTTTTTTCATTCAGGATTTTGCTTAACTTTGCTGGATATGATATTTTTCAGTCACAGCCCCAGTTCTTTTGCTCTTTGATATATAGTGTTCCAAGACCTGCGGTCCTTTAATGTTGTTGCTGCTAGGTCTCGTGTGATTCTAATTGTGGCACCTCATATTTGAATTTTTTTTTCTTGTTGCTTATAATATTTTCTCCTTGAGCTGAGGGTTTTGGAATTTGACTATAATGTTCCTGTAGGTTTTCCTCACAGGATCTCTTTTAGGTGGTGACTGGTGGATTTTTTCTTTTTCTACTTTTCCCTCTTGTTCCAATGTTTCAAGACAATTTTCTTTAATTATTTCTTGTATTATTATATCAGGTTTTTTTTTCTTAAAGAGTATTAAGATATTCCTCAAGATTTGGTTGGTTCAGGGGACTAAGGGCTCAGACCATTGACATTGTTTCTTCATTGCTTAGGCATAAGGCAGCAATGAGGAATGCCAGAAATCTCTCAGAAGCTTAGCTGGTGGTTGCTAATGGGTAATGCAGACAGAGAGACTTAGCTCAGCTGAATGAACTCAAAGGGTGCCCATGCTTGTTTAATATTTTTTTCTATGGCTAAGTAAATTTCTTTTTAAGTGCCAAATGATCTATGAGTGTCTCATTTTGTTTCAGTATCAAGTCTAAAATACTAGGGGACTGGCCTCGCTCAGGCCCAGACAAGAACAGTTTTGCTTTCCGTTCTATTTTAATTGGCATTATGTATATTGCTCTCTGGATTCTGTGTACTTCATTCTGTATCAGTTCATATACATTTTTCCAAGTTCCTTTGAGTTTATCATTATGTAATTTTGTTGTGTTAGTATAATCTTCTATTACATCTGATACCATAATTTGTTTAGCAATTTCCCAGTTGGTGGGTACCCATTTTTTCAGCTGCCAGGAAGTGTTGCTATGAATATTCTGTTATATATGGGATTTTTACCTCCTTTGGATATAAATGCCCATTAATAGGACCAGGTGAAAGATTAGGAACAACTGAAGAAGAATGCACAAATAATTGATAGACCCCTGAACTTGGAGTCAGGAAGAACTAGGTTTGGATTCCACTTTAGACATTTTACCAGCAATATAACTATGAAAATTTGATTTCTCCCAGCTTCATTTTCCTCATCTGTAAAATGGGGAAATAACAGTAACTACCACATGGGCTGTTGTGGAGATCAAACAAGAGAATGTGAATGAAACACTTTTGCAAACTACAAGGTCTTATTTAAATGTGGTTATAATGATTAATTTAGTGACTTTTCTAATGCAATTCTAATATGTTTCTCAGATGGCTTGAACCAGTTCACAGCTGCACCAAAAAAGTATCAGGAAGGTTTATCTTCCAAGAATTCTTCTAACATTAACTATTTTGCTTTTTTTTTTTATTATCACATTTTCCAACCTGTTACGTGTGAAGTGAACTTCAGAGCTGTTTTTAACTTGCATTTCTCTTTTTACTAGTGATTTGGAGCAATGTTTCTCATGGCTGTTGATAGCCTTTCTTCTTTTGAAAACCATTGTTCATATCATTTGACCTCTCAAGTTGTGGGGAAAGACTGTTGGTAAATACCCTCTTTCCTTTATGGAGTTTCTATCTATCTGTTGGAGTCCATAGCTTCTTCCCTCACCTTTCTCCCTTTCCATATTCAAAGCCCATATTAGTTGACCAACTATTATAAGTCTTGTATCTTTAGCAACAAGAACCCAAACTTGAGAAATTATTTGGTCAATACAAATCAAATACTGCTTAGATAAATGCCCATCTTATTGGTGTCTCCTCTCTGCATTATTTATGCCTATTTCTTGTCACGCTGCTCTTCTGTTCAAAAACCTTTATTCAGTTGCTTCCTATTGTCTTTTGAGTCAAGTTCATAACCTTTTGCCTAATATTCAAGGCCCTCCAAATTTAGCACCCCCTTCCTTTATAGTCTTATATTGTCTTACTCCCTTCTATGACCTCTTAAACTCTGTGTTTCTTTAACTTCCTACCATGCTTTAAAGTCCAAGGTAGAAGACAATTCAAGCATGCCAGAAACATTATTATTAATTTGGCTTGATCTAATTCTAAACATTTCTGCTTGGGGGGAAGGGGAAGGCCCCAAAGCTGGGCAGAATTTCCTTGTGCCTTTGAAAATCAAACACAAACTATTTTTAGAGTTATAATTTATAATATCCACAGATAAAATCCCACAGTTAAGATTAAGCAAGGGTTTAGAGTTTAGATAATATCCTCAGAACAGTAGTGACTAAAAATGTCAGCACACTCTAGAGAATAATTTTCCTAAAACCATTCCATTCCTCTTCAACCATTCCCTCCAAAGATTCTCCTTTCTATCTTGACAAATACGAACTCAAGAGATACTTCCATTAACTGGAGTAATAAAATGCTTCTTTCTTTCCTTAGACAGAAAATTACCCTAATCTTGTCAAGGCATGAGAAAAGAAATACTGCTATTAAGCAGATCAACCAAGAGCACTCATTTCACCCCTCCTCCATGTCCAATCACTGCCCCAACTTTATCCTCAGGGGGAAACAGTATTCCTCCCTGAACTTTAACTCAATTTCCTCAAATAAATTCATTTGGCCTTTGGAAAAGGGAAAGAGGGACTTAATGGGAGACATTGAAAAGATTTCTCAAATAGGTGAGAACAAGGATATTAGAATGTAGAAATAGTTGTTTCTTAATATTTCTAAAAGAGGGAGCAAAGGTATACTTCCATACCATCTTAAGTACTGCCTCCAACCTGAAGCCTTCTTTGATACCTCTTTTCCATTATGATATTCCCCTTTGGACTTCACATGTCCTTTTGTTTTCACGCCTCTGACCTATTTATCAGGTTCTCTTTTGTTATCTGTGATTGCATCTCATCTCCTTAATAGAACATCAACTTCATGATGTCAGGGACTATATCAGTCAGGAGTCTGGTTCTGAGGGAGTTCAATCTTCCAATGAAAGGGAAAGAGAGAAGCACAACAAACTCTCTTCAAAACCCCATTACGGTGCAGTGACTAGGCTCTGAGCATAAAAAGCTTGGGACAGTGACCCCTGTGACCCAGGGGCAGACTCAACTTTAAAAGTCATAAAACAGGCTAGAAAATGAAAAGAAAAAAAGCCCTGACCATAGAAAGCTACTGTGGTGACAGGAAAGATCAAAATACAAACTCTGAAGAGAACAACAATGTCAAAATGCCTACACACAAAGCCTCAAAGAGAAATATGAATTAGTCTGAAGTCCAAAAAGTCCTCCTGGAAGAGCTCAAAATGGATTTTAAAAATCAAATAAGAGAGGTAGAAGAAAAAATTGGGAAAAGAAGTGGGAATTATGCAAGAGAATCTTGAAAAAAGAGTCAACAGCTTGGTAAAGGAAGCACAAAAATCCACTGAAGAAAACAGCTCTTTAAAAAGTAGAATTGGCCAAATGGAAAAGGAGGTACAAAAGCTAACTGAAGAAAATAATTCCTTAAAAATTAGAGTTGGGCAAGAAGAAGCTAATGATTCTCTAAGACATCAAGAATCAATTAAAAAAACCCCCAAAAGAATGAAAAAATAGGAAAAAATGTAAGATACTTCACTAGAAAAACAACTGACCTGAAAAGTACATCCAGGAAAGATAATTTAATAATTATTGGACTACATGAAAGACATGATCAAAAAGAGAGAGCTTGAACAGCATCTTTTAAGAAATTATCAAGAAAAACTGCCCTCATATCCTAGAACTAGAGGGTAAAATAGTAATTGAAAGAATCTACCTATAACCTCCTGAGAGACCAAAATGAAAATTTCCAGGAATATTTTAGCCAAATTCCAGTGTTCTAAGGTCAAGGAGCAAATACTGCAAGCAGCCAGAAAGAAACAATTCAAGTATTGAGGAGTCACAGTCAGGATTACACAGGATTTAGCAGCTTTTACATTAAAGGATCAGGGGGCTTGGAATATGATATTCTGGAAGGCAAAGGAGCTTGGATTACAGCAAAACTGAGTGTAATCTTTCAAGGGAAAATGGACATTCAGTGAAACAGGGGACTTTCAAACCCCTCTACACACTGATAGATTGGTCTGAGGAGTTAGCACCAATGATTTCAGTTGAAAGAGCAAAATTTTAGGGTCTGTAGAAGTACATATATTTAGTAGCAAGAGCTCTCTAAATGGGTTGCTTATGAGTTTGCCAACATTCCAGAGAAATTGAGAGCTCCTACACAAAATTACATAACCTAATGAAAATCATTAAATAAAAAATACATACATGTTATAGGATATGATAAACTACAACTGCTGCAGTTCATTTCATACAATCTAGTCTGTAGTTTTTATTACTTTCCTTAATTATGTATATAGAGATATGCTTCCTCTTCAGAGTTTTGTAACTGCAAGTGCTATCTTTATTCTGTGGAATGTAAATGAATTAATATTGCTTCCTAGAAATTAGGTGTATGCATATATACATTTGTACATGGCAATATTTATAATTAAGGCCTTTTCCCATTGTCAGGGTCTTTGCATATTGGAAGTTTATCCCTTCTACTCTATAGAATCAGAGCTAGCATTCATATATAGAATCCTAAATGAAAAAGTTACAAGTAAAATTGGATACTATCCTGTATCTCTATAGTTGTGGTGTCGAGCTCAACTAGAAGTAAAAGGCCACTAAACTGTGCATAGGGATTGCTGTATATTGAATTAGAAAAGCACATATTAACATTATCTCTGTTGTATTATATTTTTCTTTATTTCGTTAAATATTTTCCAGTTACATTTTAATCTAGTTCTGGCCACACTCAGCATGTCATGGCCTCATTCCAAGTGTTGATACCTTGGTTCTATGTCATTTTTCTTGCATATTGCTTTCTTTTGTTTCCACCTCTGAAACCAATTAAGAGGTTCTCCCCTTGTTTGCTTAATTATAACTTAACAGATAAGTTTCCATCTAGGACCAAGAAGCCCATAGCAGCTGGTGTCATATGGAAGATCCTCATCATTCCTTGTTAGATAACCTTGAGTAAATTGGGAAACATTCAAATCCCATACTCTCATTCCCTTTAATCAGTTACTGTTCTCAAAGATCCCAAAGTATAGTTGTAAGTTCCTTGAGGGCAAGGACTATCTTTTGCCTCTTACTGCATCCCTAGTCCTTAGGACAGTGCCTGGCACAGAGTGGGTGCTTAATAAATGTTTGTTGATTCATTAAGTTGTGGAAGTGAGATGATGAGATCTTGCTCTCCACTAATGACCATCCTGGACTTTTCCAGCCCTAAAGAGGGGGGACATTTTTATCATAATCAGAGATGGAATTGTTCTTATACAAAAAGGGAAAGCTAGGAAATAGTCTTGAGAATTGCCACACTATTGCCCAAATCTGTATGCTAATTTAGAGGAACACAGTGAGTTTCCAATTGGCTGTAAGGAATATATGGTAATCAATCCCTTTTGAATGCAAACCTTGTTTGTGGGCTTACTCCTTCCCTTCCCTTCCCTCATGTGGACACTGGGTTGCCACATACTCACTTGCAGAAGCATTTGTGGCTAAATATAAGACTAGAGCATTTGAACTTTTCATCAATGTCAACATCTCTAGGACAAAAGTGGCTGGCAGCAGTGCCTGCAGCAGAAGCCAAAAACTGAGTAGCCCCCAAACTGAGTGAATCCACAGCTTATAAAGAGCTTAGTAGGAAAACTACACAATACGCAAGGGGAACATTTTGTGGATTCCTCAAGAGGACTTCTGGGAGCTGTGAGTTAATCCCTTTGCCACATGTGCTTTCTAAGCCTGAGCCCACTTTTCCCTGAACCCTATTTTGTACTTGTGGGAGACTGTTTCACAGATTTTTGTGAGGGATGTTTTGTATCAACTATACTACTGTAATAATTAAAACTGGACGACTAATTGATAAGTAATAATGATTGGGAGAAGCGTATTGATGGGAACTCATGAACTATAGCTTTAAAAAACTCCCAGTGCAGCCTAGCCTCCACACTGGCCTCCCTACTTCAGGTCTTGCCCCATTCTATTACATCTTCCACTCAGCTGCCCAAATCTTCCTTAAGGGCAGTTCTGACCTCGTCACTCTCCTGTTCAATCAAGTCTGGTGGCTCCCTACTGCCTTTTAGGATCAAAAATAAACTCTCCTGCCCAGCTTTTAAAGCCCTTCACAAGTGCCCACATCCAATCTTTCCCATCTCATGGTGTGCTACTCCCCCTCCCCTGTTTCCAGTTGTTCCTCACATGCTTATAACCTCCAGCTCTGGTCTCTGTGTCTTTGCATTGCCTGTCTCCCATGCCTGGAATGCACTTTCCTCCCTCACCTTCACCTCAGAGTCCTTCTCTTCCTTCAAGATTCAACTAAAGCAGCACCTTTTACATGAAGCCGTTTCACTTCCCTCCCAACTGCTAGCATCTTCCCTCCCAAACTACCTTGCAGTTAGCTCCTTTATATTTATTATCTTTCTATTTACTCTATATGCACTCATATATGCTTGTTGTGTCCATTAGTATGAGCTAATTGGGAGAAGGGATTTCCCCCCCCATTCACTGTATTTTTATCTCCTTGTACACACACACACACACACACACACACACACACACAAGGTATTTAGTAAACATTTATTGATTGATTGACTTTCTAGTGTTGAGAGGGGGATATGAGGGAGCTATGTTGGATTGACTTCTAAGACATTTCTCAGAATTCCTGTGTGGGCTCTGCTTTTAATTGGGGTGCTCTTGGTTTGGTGTATTCTTGCAAGAAGGCTCTTACTCTCTGCTCAGGTTTCCAATGCTTCTATTTTCCCCCAATCCAATAGCATTGGTTATTGTTAGTAAACAGAAGGGACATGGTAGAACAGAACAGAAATTGTGAGCAGAGCCAGACAGAGGTGCCTGGATAGAGTGTGAAAGGAAGAATGAAGCACTTGGGAAGTGATGCAGGTGAGAACTGAGTGGCGGAGGACCAGACAATGTGGGAAAAAGATGCTCAAACATGACACCAGGAAACTACAGCCCATCTGCCATGAGACTGGGAAGAGGCTGTTAATAGAGCTGGAGCAGGTGCAGTGAGATAGGCATTTACTAGCATAGGATGAATCAACGTAAGGGAAGAGAAAAGAGTGAGGCAGGAATCTGAGATGAAGTTTAGGGCCTTAAAGATCATCAAGGTCTATCTTTCATTTAGAGAAGAAGAAACAGAGTCTCAGAAAGAGGAAGTGACTTGCCCACCATCACAGCAGTAGTGAGTAGCCAAGCTCGTATGGGACCCTAGGACCTCTGACTATAAATCCCTTGCTTGGTCCACTACATTAATTGCCTCATCTTACCACAGTGATGGGCATAACCCATATGACATCAGAACTTACAGGGCAGCCACCATAGTCCTTGGTAAAAATTTCTATGTGTAGGAGGAATGTTATAAAATATCTCCATCACCAGCCTTAGCCCTGCCTCTGGGGACTCTCTCACTTAAGGCATCTAACCTATGGGTTTCTTACACAATTAGGTAAAGGCAAAAAATAAAATATTTACCTTCTGATAAGCAATAGGGTGATAGGTAGAGGTCTGCCTTTGAAATCAAGAAGACCTGGGTTTCATTTTCTCTCTCTGATACATACTAGCTGAGGGTAAGCCACGTAATTTCTCAATGGAGGTAACTCTCTAAGACTATGACAATTGCTGATGAGTTGCATGTCTGTGTAAGTGGAGGAATTTCCAGACCAGAAGTTCCCTACACAGACAAAGCAGCAGGTTCAGACCTACACTACCACAACTGCCACTACCACCAAACAAATAAACAAATAAAGAAAAATAGCAAAGGGGTCAGTGTCACAAGGCAACAGGCATAGATGGACAGACACACTTATCCACGGTGACACATATAGACATAGGCACAGACTTAGACACGTACCTAGAGCTTCAGCATTCAGAATGTTTCAGTCACAACCCCAGCTCATGAGTGATGGTCTCTTGGTCCCCTCTCTGGAGCATCTCTGTAGATGGGCAAGTGTGGGGCTGAGCTTGCTATTTCCTCTCATTCTCTCACTTCAGCTTCCTCTGGGGACTTGGCTTTCATTAAATGCACTGACCAGGCAGCTTCACTCTCCCTTTCTTGTCCCAAGAACCCAGGACAAATCTGGTTGGTATGCCCATTAATGAGAAACATGTTCTAAACCTGTAAGGGCTTTAATGCTCTGGGGAAAAATATTGGTTTTTTTCCACATTTAAAAGAAGTGCTTCTATTATCTCCCTCAAGATGAATTCTCGCTATTTACTCACAGTTTTCACTATGAAAAAAACATATGCATTCCCCTGGGGCTTCTTTCTTGCTTGATAACCTCATAACCAGATTGTAAGCTCATATATATCACAGTGCTTGTTACCGCACCTTCTCACAGGTGTGGAGATGGATGAGGCTAGGGTTTATTTATCCACAGTGCAGTAAACCTCAGTCCCTGCTTTTAGGACATGCTCAGTCAGTTCCTGACAAGGTCGATGTCTGTTTGTAGTGGATGCCATTCATATTGTAAAGGAGCCACAGAGCTGCAGAGTTGGGTCCCCTTTCTTGTCTCAGCTAGACACAAGTTTTGGATTTCCCTGAGATCCTCAGAGCCATTATCACGGAATGTAAACTCAACAAATGTTTATTAAGCATCTGCTATGTGCAAAGCACGAAGATGAACAAAACTAGGTTACTGTCTAGCAGAAGGAAAACATGGATGCAAGGATAATCCATGATATGGGGCCCTCTACAAAGCCTCTGGGCTCGTAGATCAGGTCAGTCCTAAGGACTGACCCAAAAGGCTCATTTTCTCTCATTTGAATGAATGCTCCCACCTAGAGCTATTCCAGAAAAATATCTAATGATAGCTGATTTTTGGCTTGTGTCTAGTCTCCCCAAATGTAGAGAAAGGCTCCTGGTTTTCATACAAGTACTAATACTAGTAATGCATGTAGGTAGGACACCCTTTTTTCACCCCACAAAAGATGGAAGACTCAGAGAACTCACAGGAGTTTCCAAACAGAGAGAAATATTTAAAGCACTCCAATAGCCTTTCAATTCCCTTAGTACAGAGTAGAACTTGGGGGTGACTTTAAAATCCTGGTGGGTCCCTATTTCTAGCACAGGATCTTATGCAGTCCCTCTGTATCTTGTACAGTTACTCTGTGGTTTTGGTTTCCTTCCAGAAAACAAACACACTTTAGGATTCCTGAACAAGCAATCCCTTCCATTGCCTAAATAACTCAGTGGCCTTCTTTTCCAAGTATGACACTGGTCAGAGAACACGTGGGCAATTTCCTTTTCGTCTTCAAGGTACAAGTTGTATCACAATATCTTTGTAGAGGGCTTGAGTCCAGGACTCTCAAACTTGGGAACTCTTGAAAATGTGGTTAATCAATGTATTTTATCCAAATTTATCCAAGACTAGTGCTGCAAAGTGTGTCTTCCTTCTCAGGCTAGGTGACTAGATTCAGGCAACATATTCTCTGGGAAATCCAAAATACCTCTTTCTCCACAAAGTAGTGAAATAACCATCCCCTTGCCCTGGTGGGTAACAAAATGGTGGCCTTTTCCATGTGCTTCAGCAAGAAATCTACTAGTGCTCCAAGCTGCTGCCATTTTTTCTGCTAGGCAGATCTGCTCTCGAGATGTCTATTCTCATCACTACTGTAAGTACGTGCAACTTCCACATATCTTTGTTCTAAGGCAGTGATTTCTTGTTCCTGGGAGAGAATACTGCACATGAGTAGAGACTTCCTTTCTCCCAGGACCTGGGCCATTCTGTGGAATGTTGATCTGTCTTCTGAACATCAGAAAATAAAAAGAAAGTCCAAAAAGAGGCTGGTCTAATCTGTCCAATAGCTTTCACAGACCACAGAAGACAGTGGCTCTTCTCCAGAGAGCCTATCCTCCTGTGCTCCAGCCAGACAATCACCATGGAGTCAATGTCTATTACTGGGAATTAGTCAGGACCTTTCCCCTGTCCTATCAAGAAGGCAACAATGAACATGCCCATACTGTCCATGAAGAGGTATATCTCAGACGCCTTCCAAAGCTCAGACTTTATAATCCCATCAAATTGATCAGGGACTCCCCAGATCAATGCCATTTATATACAAATAGCTAAAATATGAGATACAAGAGCAGTGCTGCAGAGAGACGAAGTACAATACAAAGTGGTTGCCAACACTTCCCCTGGTCAGCATGGTTGTGTGATACAGTGGAGAGAAGAGTGGGTATGAAGCCAAGAGGCCTGGATTTGATTCCCAGTTCTGGTCCCTACTAGCTGTGAGACTTGAACATCACTAAATCTAAGACTCTATATCTGCAAATGAGGGATGATACTTAACCTTCATGTAGTACTTTAAGGTTTGCAAAGCATTTTGTGTAGGTTGTCTTATTTGATCCTCATAACAGTCATATGATTCCAGTTTTGGAGATGAGAAACAGAGGCTCAGTGAACACTGCTAGTACCTCTAACCAATTACCTCCACTTTCCTAATACACAAAAGCCTTAAAATGCAACCATACTTTTATTTTAAATCCTTAAATAAGAATACTTGAGTATTGTTATGTGAATGCCAGTGCACAAAAATTTACGTTTTTAAGACTGAATTCCTCCCTGACTTCTGTTCTCAGGCCATCTAATCCACCACCCTTCTAAATGACTAATAAAAATGTTAATAAGGACAGGGATGAGGACAGCCCCATGCTATTCCATCAGAGACTTCCCTTCAGTTTAATATTGATCTATTAAATTCAGACATTAACTAGCTATGTGACCCTCAGCAAGTCCCTTAACCTACATCTGCCTCAGTTTCCTCATCTGTAAAATGGGGATAAGAATAGTACTTACCTCCTGGGGCTGTTGTGAGGATCAAATGAGATAATAATTAAAGCACCAAGAACAACATATAGTAGGCAGTATATGAATGATAGTAATTTATTTCATTCAGTGTTCCCTGGGTATAGTTGCTTAATCATTCATGAATCCATAAGACAGCCTATTATCCAGCCCATATTTCTCTACCTCATTCATATGGATGTTATGCCAAACTTTGTCAGATGCCTTGCTGAAATCAAGGCCCATTATGTCTATGTCGTTCTTTAAATGATTATTCTAGTATTTTTTCATGGCTTCAAAAGAGCTTTGATTTCATATGTGTAGCCCTCTCTCCACTAACCACAGATTACAACTCTATTATGGTCTTCATGAATTTCTGTCATCAAATAAAAAAAAATTATCATTTGATGACAAACTTTGCAAAGAATCTAGTAGCTCTGACCAAAAAAAGAGAATGTAATGATTAAGTCTGACATGACTTGTTTTAAGGGAACCCAAGCTTGATCCTAGTGATCACTTCTTTCTTTTCTTAGTGTTCACAAGCCATTTGTTTAATATTCTATTCTAGAATTTTGTCATGTATTGACGAAAAGTTCTGTAGTTTCTGGAACCACCCTTTTGAAAATTTGAATAATATTTTTCTCTTTCCAGTCTTCTGACATTTCCCCTACTCATGATTCCTCAAGCATCAATAGAATTTATTTTATCCTATTTGTAACTTCCTCCAGTTTTTTGGAAAGTAATTAATCTGTTCTAAGAGACAAACTCATTTGGAGCTACTAAATGTTCTCATACAATCATCTCGTGCATCTTAGGCTTTAGTTTTCCCTTAAATATCTTTTATTTTGGCTTGTTCAGTTTGAAGACCCTTCTCCTTGGTGAAGAATACAGATGCAAAACAGAAGTTAATTTGTTCTGCTTTGTTTTCATTATCTGCAATAATACAATAGCTTCCTATTCGTTTTGCTGCTTCAATTGCTGGGCAGAAAGATAGATAGAACGTTTATTAAGTACTTGCTATGTGCTAAGTGCTAGGGATACAAGTACAAGCAAACAAGGCAGTCCATATTCTCAAAGAGCTCATATTCTAATAGGGGAAAATCATGCAAAAAAGGGGAGCTGGAAGGAGGGGCAAGACTGCTAGTAAGACATGAGCTAGAGTAAAGTGAAGTCTCTCCCCACTCCAATGCATCTTTCATGCAGCTGCTAAGCTAATTTCCCTAAAGGTCAGATTTGACTGACCACATCATGTTTTTTCTCAATAAATTCCAATGACTTCCCTTTACCTTTGGAATTAAACATAAACTCTGTTGGGCTTTAAAAGTCTCCTACACCTGGCTTTCATCTACCTTTGTTATCTCATGATATTTTCCTTTCCTTTCCTTCCATGCTCTGGGACCCAGAGAGATTGACCTTGCTGTTCCTCTCTCAAAACATTCCATCTCCCACCTTTGTGCCTTCACAATGGAGGTCCCCCATGACTGGAATGCAATATGGTCTCCCCTTGTCCTGGTCTCTTAAAATGTCTAATTTCCTTCAAAAATCAGTTCATATACCACTTTCTACATAAAGGTTCTCCTGATCCCCAAACTGCTTGCCCCTTCCCAAGGCAGACCTAGCTCTCTCCTGATGACTCTGTGTCCCTGGCCACCTTGTCCAGCACTTTTACTCATATCTCCACCTCCAACTTACTGTTCGTAGTGGGGGTATTGGTATATTCCTTGTTCCCCAAAGCCACTTTTTAATCCTCCCTCTGCCACCATCACTTAGCAAGCTCTCCTCTTTGAGGTTTATGCAATTCACATTTGTCATTTAATCCAGATCCTATGTCCTATATCTATCGACCCTTGCCAAACAGTCTTTGGCTTATTCCCACCACCCACCTCCATCCCTCCTATGCACATGCTGCTAAACAGAGTTGGAGCAAATAATGAAAGCATGCTGTTTGGATCTACTACAAATTTGTTACATAACCTCAACTGGGCTGGCACTGCCTTAAGGCAATCCTTTTCCACTTCTCTAATCAATTTGTTATCCCTCTCACCACAGCAACTATTCCAAACCTATTTATCCCTACTCATTTTCCACAGCTTCCTCTCCTCCCAAACTCTCAGCAGAGGACCTTTACCCACACTTCATTGAAAATATTGAGGCCATTCACTTTACTTTTTGGGAGTACTCTCTCTTCTTCCTTTCTCTTTCACTCTTGCCTCCCATAAAGAGGTGTCCATTCTTTTTACCAAGTCCAAACTCTTGACAAATACCCTTGATCCCATCTTCTTCCCTCTTTTTCAACAGATTACTTCCATTATCATCTTCCTCATCTTTCTGTCTCACTGTGTCTGACTCTGTGTCTCTGTCTTCCTGTCTTTCTATGTGTCTGTCTCTTTCTATCTCTGTCTTTGTCTCTCTGTCTTTGTTTCATATGTTCAATATCTCTCTATCTACTACATCTTTCTCTATTGCCTACAAATTTTCCTATATCTCCTCCATCCTTAAAACAAATAAACAAAAGTTCTTTTTTGATCCACTATCTCTTCTAGCTGTTGCCCTGTATCTCTTCTCTCCTTAGCTAATACCCTTGAGAAAACCATCTATATTAGGTGCATCTATTTCTTCTACTCTCCCTCCCTCCCAAACCATCTACAATCTGGCTTCTGAACTTCTTATTCAACTAAAACTGCCCTCTCCAAAGATCCCAATGATTTCTTAATTGCCCAATCTATTTGCTTTTTTTCCCCAGTCCTAATCTGTAGCCTTTGACACTGTTATCTGAGGGAATTGTCTATCTCTTCCTGGATACTCTCTCTTCTATAGTTGTTTTGTGACACTCTTCTCTCCTGGTTTTCTTCCTACCTGTCTGACCATTCCTTCTGGATCTTCCTACAGGTCATGCTGATTAACTGTGGGTATCTCCCAAAGCTCTGTTCCAGGCCCCCTTCTCTTTTTCCTTTCTATGTTATCTTGCTTGGTGATCTCATCAGCTTCCACAGATTCAATTATCATCTCTCTGCAGCTGACTGATTCCCACATTTATATGATCAGCCCTAATCTCTTTCATGAGCTCTACTCTTGCATCAACAACTGCCTTTTGGACATCTTAAATTGGATATTCTGTAGGCATCTTGAACTTGACATGCCCAAAACTGAACTCATTATCTGTTTTCACAAATCTTCTTCTTTTTCTCAATTTCCCTATTACTGTTCAGGGTACCATCATTCTCCCAGTCACCAAGGCTCACAACCTCAGTGTCATCCTCAACTACTCCCTCATGCTCAACCCACATATCCAATTTGTTGTCAAATCTTGTCATTTCTGCCATTACAACATTTCTTATATGTGTCCCTTTCTCTCCTCTCACACAGCTGCTCTGACAACATAGGCTCTCATCACCACTATTATTCAATATTTTACTAGAAATGTTAGCTTTAGCAATAAGAGAAGAAAAAGAAATTGAAGGAATTAGACTAGGCAATGAGGAAACAGAACTATCACTCTTTGCAGATGATATGATGGTATACTTAAAGAATCCTAGAGAATCAACTAAAAAACTACTTGAAATAATTAACAACTTTAGCAAAGTTGCAGGATACAAAATAAACCCATATAAATCATCAGCATTTCTATATATTACTAACAAGGCTCAGCAAGAAGAGATAGAAAGAGAAATTCCATTTAAAATAACTGTAGACAATATAAAATATTTGGGAGTCTCCTTGCCAAGACAAAACCAGAACTATATAAACACAATTACAAAACACTTTTCACACAACTAAAGTTAGATCTAAATTATTGGAGAAATATTGATTGCTCATGGGCAGGTCAAACTAATATGATAAAAATGACAATTCTACCTAAATTAATTTACTTATTCAGTGTCATACCAATCAAACTACCAAAAGTTTATTTCATAGAACTAGAAAAAATAATGACAAAATTTATCTGGAAGAACAAAAGGTCAAGAATATCAAGGGAATTAATGAAAAAAAAATACAAAGGAAGGTGGCCTAGCTGTAGCAGATCTGAAATTATATTATAAAACAGCAATCATCAAAAAGAGTGGTGGATCAGTGGAATAGATTAGGTATACAAGACATAGTAGTAAATGATTACATGAATCAGCTGTTTAATAAATCCAAAGACTCCAGCTTCTGGGATAAGAACCTATTCTTTGAAAAAAATTGACGGAAAAACTGGAAAACAGTATGGTAGAAACAAGGCATAGACCAACAGCTCATACCATATACCAAGATAAGGTAAAATGGGTACATGATTTAGACATAAAGGGTGATACCATAAGCAAATTAGGAGAGCAAGGAATAGTTTAACTGTCAGATTTATGGGGAAGAAGAAGAAGACCAAACAAGAAATAGAGAACATTATGAAAAGTAAAATGGATAATTCTGATTACATTACATTGAAAAGTTTTTTGCACAAAGTCAAATCAACCAAGATTAGACGGAAAACAAAAAGATGGGAAACAATTTTTATATCAGTGTTTCTGATAAAGACTTCATCATTCAAATATATAGAGAACTGAGTCAAATTTATAAGAATACAAGTTACTCCTCAATTGATAAATGGTCGAAGGATATGAACAAGCAGTTTTCAGATGAAGAAATCAAAGCTATCTATAATCATATGAAACAATTCTCCAAATAACTATTGATTAGAGAAATACAAATCAAAATAACTCTGAGGTACCACCTCACACCTATCAGATTGGCTAATATGGCAGAAAAGGAAAATGATAAATGTTAGGAAAGATGTGGGAAAATTGGGATACTAATGCATTGTTAGTGGAATTGTGAACTGATCCAGGCATTCTGGACTGCAATTTGGAACCATACCCCAAGGACAATCAAATTGTTCATACCCTTTGATCCAGCAATACCACTACCAGCTCTGTATCCAAAAGAGATCATAAAAAAGGGAAAAGGATCTACTTGTATAAAAATATTCATAGCAGCTCTTTTTGTAGTGTCAAAAATTGGAAATTGAGGGGGGATGCCCGTCAGTTGGAGAACAGCTGAACATGTTGTGGTATATGACTGTAACGGAATGCTACTGTGCCATAACAAATGATGAGCAGGTGCATTTCAGAAAAACCTGGAAAGACTTACATGAACTGATGCTGAGTGAAGTAAGCAGAACCAGGAGAACATTGTACACAGTAACAGCAACATTGTGCAATGATCAACTGTAATTGATTTAGCTCTTCTCAGCAGTACAGTGATCTAAGACAATTCCAAAAGACTCAAGCTGGAAAATGTTATTCACATCCAGAGAAATAACTATAGAGTCTGAATGCAGATCTAAGCATACTATTTTCACCCTTTTTTGTTTCTTGGCTTTTCCTTTTTGTTCTGTTTCTTCTTTCACAACATGACTACTGTGGAAATACGTTTAATATGATTGTACATGTATAACCTATATCAGATTGCTTGCTGTCTTGGGGAGAGGGGGATGGGAAGAAGAGAGGGGAAAATTTTTTTAATTTAAAATCTATGAAAAATGAATGTTGAAAACTATATTTACTTATAATTAGAAAAAATAAAATACTAGTTACCAAAAAGAAAAAGAAAAAGAAAAAGAAAAAAAAACATAGGCTCTCATCACTTCTCACCAGGACTGTTGCAATAACCTTCTAAGTACTCTTCCTGTCTGAAGTCTCCTTCTGATCCTTCCTTCAATTGTCTATCAATGTGATTTTCCCAAAGCACAGGTATGACCATGTCATCCCCTCCTCTTCTTTCTTCCTCTCACTCAATACACTCTAGGGGCTACCTATAATCTTCAGGATCAAATATGAGACTCTCTGTCTGGCATTTGAAGTCCTTCACTACTAGATGCCTTCCTACCTTTTCATTAAGCTTACATTTTACTTTCCTCCATAGACTCTACCACTTAGCGACACTCGTCTACTTGTTGCTCCTTACATGTGACACACCATCTCCTGACTTTGTGTCTTTGCATTGGCTGTGCCCCATGCCTAGAATGCTATCCCTCCTGGCCTCTACTCCTAGCTTTCCTGACTTCATTCCTGACACAGCTCAAATCTCTTTTGTTGGCGGTCTTTCCCTTCCCTTTTGCTGCCTCCCACCCCCTGGTGTTTTCCCTTTGAGATTATTTACATGGTATATTTCTTGTATATTAGTTGGCATTGTGATTTACAAATTGTCTCCTCCCCCCCCCATTAGAATATGAGCCCTTTGAGGGTGGTACCATGTTTTTGCCTCTCATTATATCCTTAGCACTCAGTGCAGAGCCTGGCACAGACTGACTGATAGACTTGATGTTTTGTATATTTACATAACTATATATTGTTTCCCCCCAAAAGGATGTAAGCTCCTTGAGGACAGGGACTGTGTAATTTTTTTTATATCCCTAGTACTAAGCCTAGTACTGGATATAGAATAAGCTTTTAAATACTTGTTGTTTGATTTATCTGTTAATATCATGTCACCTGCCCCAAATGACAAGCTGTTTCTTGTTTGCCTTGCTGCAACACAACAACAAAGTAGAAAGAGGAAAAGAAAAGGAAGCCATTTCTGTTGTTCTTAGAATTTTTGAAAGCCTCAGCTCATTCTGGTCTGTAGTTTTTTTTAATTTATTTTTTATTTTTTTTTGTGCTCCACTTGCAAGCCTGCACCACTGTGGACCCAGCTTCATCAGATGTCTTCTGAAATCAAGGTCTATGCCGTGTGTCTCTGACATTCCTTGATCACCTAGCCTAGTCCTTCCTCTTTCATACTTTAAAATAATCTGCAGTTTTATGAGGCTCTCAAATTTATTCTTTATCTGGTGACACTGGTGTCCTGGGTGCTCTATGAACAAGATGCTCCATCTCTTGGCTCCCAGGAATGCTCTCTGGCTGTCCTCCATGCCTGGAATTCTCTTCCTCCCTGCTCTGACTGCTGAACTCCCTGGCTTCCTTGAAGTCCAGCTAAAATCTTACCTTCTACCAGAAACTTTCCCCAACCTCTCTTGATTCCAGTGCTTTCCCTCTGTTCATTATTTCCTATTTATCCTGTATATGGCTTGTTTTGCATGTGCTTGTAGATGCTTGTTTGCATATTGTCTTTCTCATTAGATTGTTAGCTCCTTGAGGGCAGGGAACTATCTTTTTCCTCTTTTCATATCTGCAGGGCTTAGCATAGTGGCTAGAACATAAGTAGGAGCCTACTGAATGTTTATTGATTTTATAAATTTAAATCAAATAACAATAAAATTAAACATTGATTGATTTATCTTTGTTCAAGTGTTTCTGTTTACAGTTTTTGTACATGTCCTTTAAAATGTGTTCTCATCAGAGATCTCTTGTGTGCTCACATTCGCATGTGTGATTTTTAAATATAACTTGCCCTTTTATTCTTCGTTTAAGATTGATTGTCAAAGCTTCATTTTTAGAACCTCCCATCCTTCTTACATCCTTTCCTCTTGTAAAGTTTCTGACCATGGGATTGAATCTACCTTTTCTCTGAACTTTTTGATACTTATTTCCCTAAAGTTGAGTGTATGTGTCTGACTATGGCTTGCTGAAAATGTGAAAAGAGAGAAAAAAAAACTAGGGGGAACTGCTACTCAGAACCTAATTCTAGTAGCCTTTTTGGAAAACATGCAAAGCCTCCCCAGGTGGCAAAAGGGAGACCATTCAATTGGATCTATAAGCATGTATATTCATAAAAAAGAAAAACCAAGTACAACACACACACACACACACACACACACACACACACACACACACACTCCCTATTCAGGAATAGACACTTCAGAGCTTCTCAGATGTACATGAGATCCAGAAAAGGCCTGTCCCAAAGTCCCACAAAATTAGTCCAATCAGAGGTGGAGCAACAAAAACGTCTCTTGCTTCTCAGTCAACAGTTCTCTCCTCTTCACTATGTCCTGCTTCACCTGATTTAGTTTCTGTGACTCAGGGTATAAGGAATGGGGTGCGGAGTAGGCCACAGGATGGTCATTAAGCACCAGCGTAAATAAGAGCAAAGGTAACTAGGTGCAGTTACCTTCTTTGTTTCTGGCCCAGAGATGCGGGATGGAATATGTACGTCCCTAGGATGAAAGATTTATAGGAATCCTGCCCCAGCATCCCCAGGATGTCATTTAAATCACATCTCCTTTTCATTTATAATAAGGGCCGTGATGATGGGCTTGGACATGACGAATTGAGCAGGGCTGAGCCGGTTATCTCTGTGGGTTTAATCTATGGCCCTGAGGAGAGATGCCATGGAGGTGGCTCTTAATAGAATCTGACTCTTAATAGAATCACTCAGAGAGAAGCTGGAAGCTCTCTGGCTGAGGGGTTTGACTCAGGGACGTGCCTTGTCATTAGGATGATTCCAGCTGCTGCCAGTTGTTACCATACTTTTTCCTTTGGCTCCTTGTTACTCCTCTGTCATGTCATCCAGGCCACCCAACGAGGACCAGTATGTTCTCAGACGTGAAGTGGTTCACTTGCTCATCTTTGCTACTCCATTTCCCATAGTCAGAAGATGGCTCCAAGGCATTGAATAGCACTAGTCCTTGCCAGGAGAACTTTTTAACATTGTAACCTTCAGCTGTTTTAGTTCCTTTCACTGGGTACTGATTTCTGCAAATCTTCATGAAGGACCTGTGGACCTCCCCTTCACATGTAGGATGCCTAGAAGAGTTACTCCATGGGCAAAGAAATGGACATTGAGGGAACACCCATCAGTTGGGGAATAGCTGAACAAGATGGCGTATATGATTGCCATGGAATACAGTAGTGCTACAAGAAATGATGAGCAGGATGGTTTGAGAAAAACCAGGGAAACCTTATATGAATGTATGCAAGGTGAAGTAAGCAGAACCAGGAGAACATTGTAGACAGTAACAGCAACATTTAAGGGTATAAGGGTGTATCAACTCTGAAAGACTTAGCTACTCTGATGGAGACAATGATTCAAGACAATTCCAAAGCACTCATGATCAAAGATGCTATCTGCCTCCAGAGAGAGAACTCATGAACTCTGAATACAGACTGAAACATACTTTGTTGTTTGTTTGTTTTTTAATTTTAATATTTTTCCCAGTTACATGTAAAAACAATTTAAACATTCGTTTTAAAAAGTTTTTTGAGTTCCAAATTCTCTCCTTCCCTCCCTTCCCTCCTCCCCTGAATTGAGAAGGCAAACAATTTGATATAAGTTATACATGTTCAGTCATGCAAAACGTATTTCTGTGTTAGTCATGGTGTGAAAGAAAACACAGACAAATAAAAAACCCCAATAAAAATAAAGAAAAAGTATGTGAAGCTCACTTGTAAAAATTTTCTTTTTTTATTGTCTTATTTTGTTTGTGTTTTCTTTTGCAATATGGCTAATATGGAATTAAGTTTTCCATGACCTCACATGTATAATCAAAATCAAATTGCTTGCCTTCTCAAGGAGAGGGGAGGAGTGGATGGGAGAGAGGGATTTGGAACTCAAAATCTTTAAAAAAAATTATTAAAAATTTTTTTACATGCAATTGGGAAATATTCAATGAAATAAATGAAAATAATTATAAAAAAGAATAGTTACTCCAGGTTCAAGGTACTGTGTGGTCCACATCCTTAAGACTATATATAATTCATGAGCCCCTAACCAATGTGCTAATAGTCAGAGGACACAGCTAGCTCAAAGCAAAGACATTTACTGAAATGGTACAATAAGAAAAGTAGCAATAATCCTCTCCCCGCCCTATCCCCAAACCTGGTGTGGCATTCTCCCACAAATACACCCAGCATCAGTTAGGTGATTGGATACACAGAGGTCACAAGTAGAGGCATGCATGAAGGGAAGAAAGGTGACCAGGCTCACAAATGTAGGGAGCAAGTGTGAGTAAGGCATGTGGGAGAAAGGGTAGTTCATGGCTTTGACGTTGCAGGGTTGCTCTTGCTCTTGAACTGCTCCGATTGACCTTGGTTTCACAGTCTGTTCCACTGGTCACTGTTGTACAAAAGCTGAGGACCTCAGTTTAATGCTCCAAGTAGGATCTTATTCAAGAGCTGTATGGCCTGTATTTTTATTTCTCCAAGGAACAAGATGCATTAGGACATCTCTCTCCCTCTTGCTCTCTGTCTCTGTTTCTTACAGTCTCTGTCCCTCTCTCTGTCTTTATCTCTCTCCCTTTCCCCCTCTCATCCTGCCCTTAGAACTCTTGAATTTGGTAACTCTTGAACCTGGAATTACTTTTGAAACAAATTTTGAAGCTGGTGCTATCCCACTAATCTCCTTTCTCTGCTACATGGCTGGATTGTGGGATCATCCTATCTAAGAAATTAAAAAAATGTCCATTCTCTACCTGAAGGTTGGAGTTCAGGAAGCACCGCCCTTGGATCTCCCTCTCAAGATGTGTGTAAACCTGAAGTCATGAGCTTCTGCTGCAAGATACCATTGTTCATGGACAGGAGAAGCGAGAGAAATCCCCTCCCACTCTTGCTGTATTCCGCAAAAGTTACAAGGGAAGAGTGAGTCCTATGGAGCACAGTCTTTCCTCAAGAAGTGATTCCAGACATGCAGTATAGAATAGTCATTAAAGAGCTGGCCTCAGAGTCAGGAAGTCCTACGTCCTGCCAGTCACATATTGTCTATGTGACTCCGGGTACTCACTTAATCTCTCAGTGCCTGGGGTAGCTCTCTGAGATTCTAAGTTGTAGAACAGCTGTAATACATATTAGTAGAGACAGTTCCTACAGGTCTGGTTACAGAAAAAATAAACAAAACCCTATAACCTGACCCCATCAGAAGTGTCAGATTGTTTTTTAAAGGCCAGCAGGAACGTGGCTGCCATATAGCCAGCCAAATACTACTATCCATCACTTGCCTATACAACGGCAAATTCACAATGTTGTCAGATGGTTTAGAGAATGCTGTATGAAAAGTTAGTTGAAAGAGCTGGAGAAGAGATGGCCTAGATTGGAAAGGTCAAGGTGGGGGCAAAGCGTGATCTCTGTAACCAAATGTTTAAAGGGCTTGGGATGGGAGGGGACTCACCAATGCTGTATGAAAAATTAGTTGGAAAAAAAAAGTTAGTTGAAAGTTAGTTGAAAAAAAAGTCTGGAGAAGAGAAGGCCTAGATGAAGGTGGTTGGGCCTGGGAAGAACATGACCTCTTGTCTCCAAGTACATAAAGGGCCCTCATGTAGCTGGAATCTGCTTTGCTTTATTCAGCCTCAGATAGAAGGTATAGAAAGTTTCTTGTTGCTGTCAGGACTTCCAAAATACTCTTCCATCTTCCTCAATGGCTTTAGCACTGAGCTCCCAGTCTTTTTTCTTCTTTAAAAATATTATCTCATTTTATCTCTCCATTTCAACCCATTGTTATTTTGGTGACTTCAATTCAGATTGATGGTCTTTCAAATCATCAGCCTTCTGAAATCCCTCGACCTCTATCTTTTGGCATCCTGGTAGTATAGGATTTTAAGCTAGAAGAGGCCTTAAAGCACATCTAATTTTATCCTCTTTTTATATAGGTGAAGAAACTGGGGTAATTTCCCCCAGTCTATACAGGTAGTATGTGGAAGGACTGGGATTTGAAATCTGGTCTTCTGATTTCAAATCTGTTGGTCTTTCTATTCTACTACTGTCTCTACCTTAAGTCAAGACCCATCAATATATATTTATTAAAGAAGCTCTTTTTGTGGTGACAAACAATTGGACGTTGAGGGGATGCCCATCAATTGGGGAATGGTTGAACAAGTTGTGGAATATTAGTATAACGGAATACTACTGTGCTATAAGAAATGATGAGCAGGCGGATTTCAGAAAAACCTGGAAAGACTTACATGAACCGATGCCGAGTGGAGTGAGCAGAACCAGGAGAACATTGCACACAGTAACAGCCACATTGTGGGATGACTGTCCTTCATAGACTTGGCTCTTCTCACAAATGCAAGAGTCTAAGACAACTCCAAAAGATTCACGATGGAAAATGCTGTCCACATCCAGAGAAAGAACTATGCAGTCTGAATGAAGCATACTATTTTCTCTCTTTTTTTTTCTTTCTTGTGGTTTTTCTCTTTTGTTCTGTTTCTTCTTTCACAACATGACTAACACATGACTGACTTCACAACATGGAAATATGTTTAATATGATTGTACATGTATAGCCTGTATCAGATTGCCTCACATCTTGGGGACAGGGGGGAGGGGAGAGGGGGAGAAAAAATGGAACTCAAAATCTTATAAAAGTGAATGTCGAAAACTAAAAAGAAATAAATAAATTTAAAAAAAATTTAAAAACCCCATATATTTATTAAGTGCCTGCTATGTACCAGGCACTGTACTAGGAAAGGCAACAAAATGGTTCTAGCCCGCAAAGAGTTCATATTATAATGGAAAAGACAATATGTGAATGAGTACACACATACAAATATAGACAGTTAAAGTGAAAGGCGACAACGTTGGGAATCAAGTTGGGGCGAGGAGGGTACAGAGACCAAAAAGGACTCCTACAGGACAATGAGCTGAGCTCTTCAAGGAAGCCAGGGAAGCTTGAAGGTAGAGACAATGAAGGAGAGCATTTCTAGTATGGGGAATAGCCTATGAAAAGGCAAAAAGCAATGAGGGCCTGCAGCAGTCGTGTAAAACTCAAATAAAAATGGGGGCCACTGGACCATACATAAAGATCCCTGTGGGCTGTGTATGACTCATTAACTGAAACATTAATATTATCTGTTTTATTGTATTTTATTAAATATTTCCCTATTGCATTTTAATCTGGTTCCAGAGGCGTGGGTGTTGTGGGCTACATTCTATGTGCTACATATTTGATACCTCTGTCCTAGACCAGGGTATTGGCTGTGTCAGAGGAGAGAAAAGGACATATAAGAGAAATGTTGTGAAAATAGAAACAAGATTTCACCTCAGATTGGGTGTGTGGGATGAGTGCCAGTGAGAAGTCAAGAATGATACCTAGGTTGAGCACGGATATCCTGGTAACTGTCTTTCTGGGGAAAAATGTGAGCAAGATACTTTTAGGTTGAACCTGAATTATTAAAGTGGTTTCTATCACTTTCTCAAGTTTGGACAATCAACAAAGCTACAAATCAAGCCCCGATATGTAATGTTAGCCTACTTCCGAGATATAAATGCTCACACTGAAAGTTTAGCAGTGGCTCTCCAAAGCTAGCTTGGGCCAGCTCTGGTGTACCATTGATTGGGTGCTTGGGTGATTAGGGAGATAGTTGTATCCTCAATAGTAATAGGAACATTGGGAAGACAGGAAAGTTTTTAGAGAAAAACAATGAGTTCAGTTTTAGATGTTTTGATTTTGAGATGTCAACAATGGGACATGAAGTTTGAGATGTCCAATAGGTCCCCAGCCCCCACCCTCCCACACACAGGAGGGTCATACATACCTTAGATGATGTATCACACAAAATATTATCCTGAACATTGAAATGCCTCTCTCAATTACAATTTACACTATCTTTCCACCTCTACTGTGGATTCGGTCTTCCTAAAACTGCTCTTTTCTTGCAGTGTGACCTTTCAAACACTCTATTCCTTCCCATACTCAGTTTATCACTCCTGTTTTAACTTAAATTCCTTCCCTTCAGTCCTGATCTTATACAATAGTCAAACATTTCAGCAAATCACTGGCCTCCCCCCTCATATCTCTTGTTCCTTTGTCTTGTCTTACCAATCCCCCAACTATGGGTAGGTGGTCCAATGGAATGAGGACTGACTTTGGAGTCAGAGGACGTGGGTTCATGTCTTGTCTCTGGAACTCTGCAATACCAAGTTCCTTAATTTCTCTAAATTGCTATTTTCTCATCAGTGAAATGAGGAGATTGGATCAAGTGGCTTCATCAGCCCCTTCCACTTCTCAATCTATGATCCTACGAACTGCCTTTACCACTCCGATACTTGGGATACAGAGTGTTGCTGTTCAGTCATGTCTGACTCTTTGTGTCCCTATTTGGGGTTTTCTTGGCAAAGATACTGGAGTGGTTTGGCATTTTCTTCTCCAGCTCATTTTATAGATGAGGAAACTGAGGCAAACAGGGTGAAGTGACTTGCCTAGGGTCACACAGTTAATAAATGTCTGTCTGGAAGACTTCTATCTGTTTGCATAGACAGTTTGGGACTCCAGGCAGCAAAGTGACCGGAAGTGGGAGGTGTCTATGGACAGTCTGGACACCTTTACTCACAGAATGTTAGAATTACCAATAGAATGTTAAAGTCAAACTCCCTCATTCACAGATGAGGAAATTGAAGCCCATTATAACTAAACAGTTTGCTCAAATAACGTCATTCCTCAGCATAAATTGTTCGAGAAATGGCAGTAGGGATGGGGGTGTGAGAAATACCCAAAGTCACATGAAGAAAACATAAAACAATGGCCCTCCAATAGGTAACCAGAGAATCAGAAAACAAAAAGGGGGGGGAAGGGGAGGAAGCATGGAAGTCACATGGTCCAGCCTTTTGTCCAATTATCTCTTCTATGTTTGTCATATTTAAATTATGTATCCACCACAGCATTGAAGAAAGTGCAAACAAAACAAAACACTAAAGAAATATTGCCAAAATGAATTTAATTAAATAAAAGTTAGCAAGAGATGTAACTCTTCATTAGTGATCTTTTCATCAGTCTGGGATATTTCCTCTTGAGAGGCCAAAGAAGAATTATTGTAAGTGGGATTACTGTGTATTTGTCAGGCCACAAGAATGTCCATTGACTACAGACATCTGGGAATCCCTTTTTTGCCCATCTATCTATATGAGTTCTGTACGCCTTCCTTCGAGTCTTTGCTGCTGGATTTGGGCCAGGGACAGATTATCCTTAGTGCATATATGACACAGAGTTGCATTGACAAGTTAGGTCCTCAGAGCACAGTTACAGCATTTTCTCAGGGGCCTAAGGGCCCCTAAGAGGCCAAGGGATGTTATTTCTTCTTGTCTCTTAATTTTCTTTAATTTTAATTTTAAAATATCGAATATACAATATTTTATTTTCTCCAATTTCATGTTAGAATAATTTTAACATTTGGTTTTTTTCAAGTTTCGAATTCCAAATTCTATCCCTCTCTCCCTCCCCCCTCTCCCCCCTCTCTGAGATGATAAGTAATCAGATATAGGTTATACATGTGCAATCATGTAAAACATTTCCATATCAGTCACCTTGTACAAGAAGATGAACGAAAAATGAAAGAAAATGAAAAATAGCATGCTTCAGTTCTTCATCAGTTCTTTTTCTGGAGGTGGATAGTATGCTTCCTCACAAGTCCTTTGGGATTGTCTCAAATGATTGTGTTGCTGAGAATAGCTAAGTTATTCACAGTTCTTCATTGTATAATATTGCTGTTACTGTGCACAACATTCTCCTGGTTCTGCTTACCTTACTTTGCATCAGTTCATGTAACTCTTCCCAGGTTTTTCTGAAATCATCCCACTTGTCATTTCTTATAGCTCAGTAATATTCCATCACAATCATACACAACAACTTCTTTAGCCACTCCCCAATTAATGGACATACCTTTGATTTCTAATTAGGGATGTTATTTCTAATGTTATAGTTCATGAACCCCAAATGGTGTACTTCCTCCCATGATTATCAATTGATATCAATTAATTAACCACACATATTTACTAAGATGGCATAGTTAGGTCCAGATCAGTGTGAATAAAGAATCCCTTGACATGACTTCATTATCTGAATTCTCACTTCCTATTTCCAATTGGACTGGAACCAATTACCACATTTTACATAATTCTAACTTCTAGTACTATGAATTTTAATACATTTGACCACTTCAGGGAATACATTATTTGCACTAATCAGAAACTGACTGTCAGTAAGAACAGTCAGTTCAAAACCTGTTCCCCAAAGTCTGTGACATACTCTCCCATTAGTACATATAGAGTCTAGGAGAATGTGTGTTCAAGTTTAGAGAACATATGTGGCAAAAGGCGTAACTCAAGGCTGCTGCTTGTTGGAAGTACTTTTCTCCCCTTTGTAGGATTCTCATGAAGTTTTTCTGAGGCATGGGATAGCTTTTCTGCTGGGTTTCTTGTAGAGTCTTTAAATTGACTTTCCTTATATGATTGGTTTATCCTCAGCTCCTAATTTCTACACTTCTTCAGTTGTTCCAGGGACACTGCTAGAATTAGGACACTGATGAGAAGTTCAAATCCTCTGACCTGCCATTATAAGGTCTTCCACTCATCTGGGGGACAGAAGAAGAAGACCAAGCCTACTCTCCTTCCTATAAGCAATTCCTTCTTAGGTTTGATTGAAACTTCTGCCATTATGTGCCAGATGTTCAAATCCTTGGGTTCTTCCCTGGCTTACTATTTTATATAAGACCAACCAGGTCTCCTCAATTAATCTGAATATGCTTCCTATATATTTCAAGGACTCCTAAAATGATCAAGGATCTAAATCCTTTGATTAATTCAATAGAGATGTTTAGACCTTGTTCACACCTAGGTCATCGATCCATTCAGTGGAAGTGTTTTCACCTGATAAAGGTGTCAGGGCTAAGTGGTATAGGGTAATTGATCAATTGACTCAATGACTTTCACCTTTACATGTATAACTAAGCAGGATGGATGTTATTCATTGAAGGTTCATTGATCTCTGTGTGCCTATGAACTAGTGGGAAAGACCAAGGAACTGGTTGAAATGGGTTAGCCTTTTATAGGCAAAGTGGTGACGATAATATAAACTGGTTGCACCCTCTGCTAATGGATGCATGTTTGATGATGTGTTTCTAATACTTTACTCTGTTTTTCAGTCTGAAAAGATGTACCCACAGACATGAGCATTCTCTCTCACACCTGCATGCATAAAGCATGTTCCATGTGTTCTCAGGCATAGGCTAATGTGCCAGCAGCCCTGTCACAGGCTGGGGTAGTTGTTTCCACTGTCTCTGAGCAGCCTTGGTTGCTGCAGCTGCCACTGCTATTACTCTTGCTTCCTTCCTCAGCTTCCCACATATTTCCCCTCTGCTGCTTTAGGGAGGGTCTAGTGTGGGAGCAATAAAGAGCAGTGATTTTGTTGCCCTGTAATCTAAGATCCCTCTACCAGCTTCTTCTAGATTCATGGTATTGCCTCATCTGCTTTGGTGGCATTTCTGTTTATCCAAGTCAGGTTTCTGCTAGGGTCTGGGGGTGTCTGCTGTCCTCCTTCCCACCCACAACTCTCCATCTATTTGCTAAGGAGCTCCAGCTGCCTGCAAATGCATTAGGGAAAGTTGAGCTAGGCTCTTCCCCACCTCCCCTTAACCACTCCAGTCCAGTGGGGCTCTGGTTGTTACAGACAAGGAAGGCAAAAAGTTAAAATTTAAAATTTTATGAGGATAATCCTCTGATCACTAGTCCTTAAACTCCACTTCTAGCCCTTCATCATAAAGTACATGACTTGGAGAATATGGTCCAAATGAAAACATGTCATTTTTCAGCCAAGAGGATAAAGTCAAATGATTGCTCTGAATTTTAAGGGGAAAAGGAGAATTTGATTAAGAAGTGCCTTTTGCAAAATTTGTATTTTTAAGCAAAATTGTTCATTTGAAATGTGATTTAGTATAGTTATAATTTATTTAGCTTGATGAAAAAAATGACTTCCAGCAAGATTTGAACCCAGGTTCTTTGGCTCCATAAAATGAGCCTTTTGCAAAATTTGTATTTTTAAGTAAAATTATTAATTTGAAACATTGTTTAGTTAATTTTTAGTTTATTTAATCTGACAACTAAAGTAACTTTAATTATCAAATATTAAATAAAAGTTTGCCTTAAAAAAAATCCCTGGGTACATACCTTAATGAATATGCTCATAGGCTAATGTTGAAATGCAATGTTTTAGCAGCGGAGTTGGGATGGTACCTAGGTTTCCTGACTCTTAGTCCAATTTTTTTTTAATATTATTGTACCATTCAGCATCTGAGAAGTAAATACAATGATGGCTATTTCTATGCCTGCCTCTTAGGCCACAAGCTCCTTGGTGTGGAGTAGGATTTAGCTGCCATGTATTTTTTATTATCTAGCTCTCTAAGGGTAGCTGAGGCATGGTTAATTAAAACAACAACAACAACAACTAAGCATTTGGATGAATTCAAATTGATTTCTACCTTTAAATGAGATTTTTATGTTTACAGTGTGCTTTACAAATAGCATCTCATTTATTGCTTATATAGGGAGACTTTTCTGTGACTTTAGTGAAGTTTGTACCTAGGAATAAAGGACCAAGACTTTTGTTGGTTTACACAGTAAAAGTAAGAATACAAATTTTTAACTCGGCTTTTATTCTTGCCTCTAAATTCATGTGTATGGCAATAAAAAAATTGGAAGTAAGATAAGCCTTGAGGCCCTAGACTAAGCCTCTCCATCAGAATTACAGAATAGAGTAGGGGGTAGGAGGCAAGGTCCCCAAAATGGATTTTGGGGACATATGTTCATAATTGGGGATTTAACAGGAGTTACAACAATTTTTCTTATCCCAAGTCAAATCGTTCCGGCATGAAAGAACTCATGACAGTACTAGACCAAGTGAGTAAAAAGAATAGATTTAATCTTAGCCTGCGACATTCCATTGACCTTTGCTGACTGTCTGGGTAGGTACAGTGTAATCATAGTCGCAGCTATTCATCTGAAGTGTGTTGGCTTGTTTTTATGGGGGGAGAAGTTTGTTTTAGCTATTATACTCTACTAGATGAATACAGAGAGCAGCAGATGGCCCTGAGGAGGTGAAGCCAGCATACAGTAAGAGGGGTCATCTCACTGACCTAGAGACTAATAGAGAGGGGACAAGGGCAGATGCACTATGCCCACTGGAGACTATGCAATACTCAGAAGAGAGAGGAGATGCTATGCCCTACAGATGGCGACAGAGAGCAGTGGGAAGATCTCACGAGAGGAAATCTGCAGCTCTGTAATGCCAGAGGTGTGAACAGTGCATTCCAGCCCAGCCTATTCATGGGTATGACCTTTTCACAGCAGCCTTGGCCAAATCCGTTTCTGGCATGTGCCCTTTCATATGTGTTTCCTGTTTACACAGGTCCCCTCCATGTGTGTTCTTCATGTTTGTTTCCTGGTCATATGTGTTCTCTTTCTGTGTGCTCCCCCATTAGTGAGGGGAGAATGTACCCCATATGTACACATGACAGAGGTTTTCTTTTCATTTTATGTGCTATGCTGTTTGATTAAATATCTTTTGTCTTGAACTAGTATATCTTTAGGCTGCTTGGTGAAAGTATGAATAAAAATGGGTGAGGATTCACAAGCTCATGGTTCTGAGTAGGAACCTATGGGGTTCCTTTAACTTGGAGTGGTATTGCTGGAGGTTCACATGCAATAGGGGTGAGGGGAGGTGCCGAGTCATAACAACCTTATGAGGTGCCCATTTTACACATCAAGTGACTGAGGCTCTAAAAGGCCCATAGGCTTATAGCTGGAAGGGGCATTTTAGAGGTCATCATCCAACCTTATCATTTTGTAAAAAGGAAAGTGAATCTCAGAGAGTTGAAGTGACTGGCCTAGAATCACACAGCCAGAAAGTGTCTGAGGTAGGATTCAAACCCAGGTTTGCTTGACCACAAGTCCAGCACTGTCCACTCCACTGTGCTGCCGCTCAAAACATACATATAATAGAGGTGGCTGCCTTATAATTTTTTTTATTTACTGGAGTGATACTGATTAATGCAAATTTTCACAAGGAAGCTGAGAAATGAGACACGGGAGGTCTGAACTGTGGATATAGGAGAGCTGAGGAGATATGTAGGGAGAAAAGAGAATGAATGGGTAGGAAGCCAGGACTCTAACCCCTGCTACTGTTAAGAAGATTCTTCCTTTCAATCATAATTGACTTTTTAACCTTGAGACTACAGTGCCCATCACACCCCTGGCTCATCTTTTCTGTTTCCTGGCTTGTGGTACTCTTCTGTAAGGCTGCTCGGGGGGCAGAAAGAATGGACTCACAACCACCTGAGACTGGACGAGGTTTTAGAAAACAGAGAATAGAGTTCTTGCTATTTATTTCAATTCCTTGTTATTTATCTTGCATGCTATTTTAAGTAAATGTCCTTTTGGTCCTTCCTATAATGCCATGTGTCTAATGCTGCCTATTTGGAGGGAGATCCAGAGGAAAGTGGGAAAGGGGTTGGGGAGCACAGTCTTGAACAATGATTTTGAAAAGATGGTTGACGTAATAGCTTCCTGGGAACCTTAAAATAGCAGTTAAAATAAAGCACATATACATATACACATATACTTTTGCAATAGATTAAGCTTCCTAATTATGCTCAACCTAGGCTAATATTAAACTAAGTTTACAATTCTTTAAAGCCTAAGCTGGTTGGGAAGAGGTGGCCTGGGAGTATCTGAGGAGTCAAGAAGAAGGCAGCCTGGGAGCTAACATTTGCCATGGATAATCCACAAAGTGTTTAACACAAATGTAGATAATTAAGACTTGATTGTAACTATCCTTGCAATTCTGGGTGTGTGTGTGTGTGTGTGTGTGTGTGTGTGTGTGTGTGTGTGTGTGTGTGTGTGTGTGTGTGTGTGTGTGTGTGTGTGTGTGTGTGTGTGTGTGAAGGGGAGCAGGGGGCAGTTTGGAGAAGGAAGAAGAGGCCAATTTGTTCTGCATTGTCCACCTGCCCCTCACCAGTATGTGGAGCTCGTACTGTGCAGACGGCTGGCACCCTGGCACATGCTGCCTGGCAGATGGGCTATGACCTTTGTTGCAATCAGCATGTCATTAGGTAAACAAGACCCCCTGAGCCTCACTGGTTCCTCCCACTCCTGCTGCCAATTTTCTTTTCTTATCTAAGGACTCAGTCAGGAAGGCTGATGAAAGCTAACGGCTGGGGTTGGAGAGGAGACCCTGCTGGGCTGGGCAGGGGGTTTGGGAATGGAGGCAGGCAGAATGCATCTCTCAAGCCAGGAACATGGACCTTTCACATTGGCAAGGCCTGGCCAATCTAGCCAAGGACTGGGCCGGACTTAAGCTTCTTGGGATGCCTTTCCAAGTATCCCAAAGGACCATAACAGGCATCTTTGCCTACCAGAGAGAAAATGACAGGGCAGGGCAGGGCAAGATAGGGCCAGAGGCAGCCTTATCTTGGCTCTGAAAGAGGTAAGAAGTTTACTTCTCTAACAATCTGGTGCCAGGCTGTGGGAGGGCTGGACACAATCTAAAAATCCCTGTTAGTTTGAAGGATAGTCCCTCTACTGATAACAGAGTTAGGAAGGGCCAGAGGGCTGAGGCTAGGCAATTCAGAAACCCATCAGGAAATGCGCTGCCAGATTCATGTTTCCTTCACAGAAGAGAGGTAGCCCAACCCATCTGCCCAGAAATCCAGAGAACATTTTAAAAAATTATTTTACAATTCTTTTCCATCAAGATTCTTACAATCTACTTCAGTAATAATGCAATTTTTTCTCCCTACTAAAGTTCCCCAGTGCCTCATTGTGAACTGGAGGTGACAGAGTTTCCAGCCAAAAACAAGCTCTGGAAGGTCCTACCAAGCTGGAATGTCTTCCAATAAGGGCCTGGGGACACATGGTATGTCTATCAGAGAGGACCAGAGTAACTAAATTCTCAGGCTCAATACCAGGAGTTTGGCCACCAAGAGGTGAAATTTTTCAATCATAACCACACATGAAAGCTGCCCTCTAAGGAGTAAAGGAGCTATGATCTGTATTATCAGAAGAAGTAGCCACACCAATGAAATCACGGATCCATGGAGTATGAAATTATTACTAAACTTAATTCAGTTCACTGCCTGGGGCTCTCTTGGAGCAGGGCAGCTTAGAGATGATGGGAACTCAGGGAATTTCAGCCAAGGCAGATGGCTTCAAAAGCCATTGACCCTGTCAACTTCCTCTTCCTAGCTCTGAAGTTTCCAAGAGTGGAGCACAGCCCTCCAGGTCAATGGGTCCCCCTGATTGCCTGCCTGGATGACTTATTGGCCCTCTACTTCTATGCCCATGTCTGAGCCACTAGCAACACATGGAGATCTTAAACTCTATCAGAGCTTTCCATATTGTCTCTAGAGCTATGGGCAGGATTCTTGGTAGTTGGGGCCATTAGCTCAGTGTACCATTCATATCCTTCAGTTCATTTCCTTCCTTCTACTATGGGGTTAACTAAATGAGACCTCTGGGGTACATCCTTTGTTCAGTTCCCATATCCTGATAACTTTGTTCTTTTAAGAGGCAAGGGGGAATCAGGTCAACTTAGCCTTAATTAGGAACTCAGCAGAAGTTCATGATTGTAGGGAAGCCTTTCTTATTTTCCCATATCCTCTAAAGTTTGAAACATACTTAATGTGCCCTCCCAGTACCTGATCTTAATTTGTGCCTGGCTCTTCATCTTATCTTGTTTTCATCTAGCTTTCTGGCTAGACCATCCAATTTGGCTTTGGTGGGTCTGGCAATGATATTACTAGCAGAGCTCCTTCCTCTCACCTGATCCTGAAACTCCAGATAATTCCCTCGCAGTTAACCTTTGTCTAGCTCAGGGACAAGGAATCTCGGTTCCCCTAACCCCTGGCTAGCTCTAAGCAGACCTGTTCAAGCTGCCTCTTCACACCGGAACACACTCCATCCAGTGATGACAAGTAACATTCTCATAAACTTGGAGGTCCTGGGGCTTTGAGCACCATGTCCTGCAATCAATGGTAGGTAGATCAATGGGAAGCTAAGCAGCTCAGGGAACAGAGGTTGCCAGCTCAGCCTTCCAAAGCTTTCCCTGCCCAAGGGCTCCAGGGATAAAAAACAACAACAACAACAACAATTAAAACAATGTTTGTTACCAGTCAATGCTGAAATACACACCTGTTCTAATACAGAGATCCATGTGAAGAGATTTTAGTCACACCCTGGAAAGAGGTGTCCAGGCCTTCCAAGATCTTAGAGTCTAATGGGGGAGAGAAGTTACTCACATGAGAAAAAGATTTTTTAAAAATATGAACAAGAGGGGTAGCTAGGTGGCACAGTAGATAAAGCACAGGCCCTGGAGTCAGGAGGACCTGAGTTCAAATCCCGCCTTAGACACTTGACACTAGCTGTGTGACCCTCGGCAAGTCACTTAACCCCATTGCCTGGCCAAATATGTATATGTATGTATGTATGTATGTGTGTGTATGTATACATGTATATCTACATATGTGTGTACGTATGTATGTATGTATGTATGTATGTATGTAACAAGAAGCAGCTTGGTTGGAATCAGGAAGATTTGGGTTCAAATCCTGCCTCTAACAGGGTGATATTGGACAAATACGCTCTATGTGTATAAGGCAACTTGATTGGAATTACCTACCTAGTTGTGATCTCTTCTGGGTGTCAGGAAACTTCATACAGGGGCTTCTTACACTGAAGAAATCATGTTTTCCTATAAACAAGGACATTCACATGTTATCAACTACATTAATGCTGAAGGCATAGGTGATAATGAAGACTCCTTAGGAGGGAAGGACTTCTTGGAAGAGGTGAGATTAGGGAAATGGGTTTGAAACCGTGGCCACTACTCCCTTCTATGTGATATCTTTTCTTGTTAGAATGTAAGTTCTTGAGGGCAAGAACTATCCATCTTGTCTTTTGTATTTGTATTTCCAGTGCTTAGCACAGTGCCTAGAACAGAATAAGTACTAGAAGGAGGAGGAGGAGGAAAAGGAAAAGGAGGAGGAGGAAGAAAAAACATGACTTGGTAAGAAGGTAAGGCAGAACATTTCCACAGCAAGAAGTAAGTACTTGAAGGCAGCGGATGGGGAACTACCTGACTGACTTGAAAGGATGGTTAAGGAATGACAGGATGGTTCCTTAGGCTCGTAGTATGTTTTGTGTGATCCTCCCTAACTATATTATAAGACTGCCCATGGAGAGAAGTGGGACGGACTTCTTTCTGAGTCTTTGATGTTCTCCACAGTGACTGGCATAACACTGGGCTCAGTAAATATTGACTGACTGTTGAATCGAGACCACTCAACAGAGCTCAGCATTGTCCTTAAAGTTATTACAGGTCTAGGTGATCTCTAAGGTTACTTTCAACTCTAAATCCTATGATCCTGTGAATTCACCAGGAATTAGACCTTTCTTACTTATCTTAGGTTATAGACAGCTTCCACATCAATTTAGGGATGGCATATACATATCAACTGTTGCTGTTCAGTCATTTCATCGAATGGTTTGCTATTTCCTTCTCCTGCTCATTTTACAGATGAGGAAACTGAGGCAAACAGGGTTAAGTGACTTGCCCAGGGTCACACAGCTAGTGTCAGAGACCAGATTTGAACTTGGGAAGATGAGTCTTCCTGACTTCAGACCTGGCACTCTATCCACTGTGCCATCTAGCTGCCCATACACATCAGTCAGGAGTCTGGATTTGGAACTAAGGACTCCAAATTCTACAATCTGCCCATTGCCATAAATTCCCCAGTTCACAATAGTTCCTGGAAAGACTGATATACAGGGTAGCTTCTCCTATGTAGATATAGTGATATACCTTCTCTTATGCAGATGTAGAGGTTAAGGAAGTATAAAGGAAAGAGCACAGGACTCCCCAGAAGACTTGGGGCTTGATTCTATCTCTGTCACTGGTTATGACATTATGACAATTGGATATGTCACTTCACCTCTGTAGACCTCAACTTCTTCATCTGTACAATGGGGATAATGATACTTATACCTCCTATCTTCCTGGGAATCATTAGGATTAAATGAAATAAGGCATTTATAAGTTACTTTGTATCTGTGAAGGGCTATATTGATATAAGCTATCATTCTCCTATGCAGATGTATAGAGCTAACAAGTTATTGGTATGGAGGGATATTTTACCACAGTCTCTCCTCTCAAATCAGGATGAAGAAAATGGTTCTTACTTGGAACTTAGAATGCCACCCTTGCCCCTCCATATAGCGTCATAAATCATAGAATAGAAGGCACCTCAGAGATCATTCAGTCTAACACTCATATTTTACAGATGAGGAAACTGAGACCCTGAGAAGTGAAGAAGTGATTTGCCCCAAGTCAGATAACTAGTTAGTGGTGAAGTTAGGGTCTGAACTCTGGTCTCCTGATTCTCAGTCTAAGGTTCCTTTTGTCATACCACAATGTTTGTTGCTAGGTGTCATTGAAATAATGCTTCAGGTATATTACGGCTTTTCAGGTACGTATATAATAGGCTTTTGTGGCCTGGCCTAGGAACCTAGGCATTCTAAGTTCTAACAACCAATTTGCAGTATAATGCAGTGAAAAAAAGTTTTGGATTTGAAGTCAGAGAATCTAGGTCTCATTCCTGGTTTTGCCATTTGCTGCCTGGGTAACCTTGAACAAGCCAAATAACCTTTCTGGGTCTCATCTATAAATTAGGGGTGGGGAAGCTGTGGACCAGAGATCTCTAAGCTCCCTTTCAGATCCAAATCTGTGACTTGATTTATAATCCCACTTGGGGAACACAACCAGTTCACAAAGCAAGAGCTGCCTTGTACTTCTTACCCATTAGTTCCCAGGAAAGTGTCTGCCAATCAGATCATTAAGAGTTAAGCTATCCAGGCTTCCATTGATAAATGACAGCTGGGTATCTTTTCCAAGGGCCTTCTGTGCTCCCATTCACTCTGGTAAATACATCTGGCATTCCCTATTCTGGAAATACAAGCGACTAGTCAATTGAAAAAGGTGGCTGCTGAGGGCAGCATGACAAGCAATATCCATAACTGCTTGTAATCTCCCTCAGACATCCGATTGCTCCCCTCCATCCCCACTGAGGACAAAGGGGCTCCTATTATCTCCCAATGCTTCCACAGCCAATCATGCAGACAAACCCGAAACTGTATCCAGACGTGCCCTCTAAGCAATATTTATTTCTCCAAATATTTACTCTATCAATGCAACAGGATGGATGGGGTACAAGGAAGAAGCTTTTATGAGGTCCTATTGAAGAGTTAGCCTGAAGGAGAGATGGAGACAAGACAAAGAGGAAGAGAAGCAAAGAGAGATACAGCATGATGTGCATACATTGTGAGAACTCAAAAATGAGAGGAGAATTTACCTCTTTGGAGTCTAAAAGAGTCCTTGAGAATTATTTAGTTCAGTCTTCTGCCTCCAAAAAAATCCCAGGTAGGACACTAACTATTCAACCTCTGTTGACTAGCCAAAAAGGAGAAACCCAACGCCTCTTTTTTGATGGTCTGGCTGAGTAAAGGTAGGAGATCTGTAAAGACCCTTAAGAAGAGTTAGAGGAAAGTTCCTATTGGGACTGCAGTAAAGGTCAGAGGACAGGCTTAACCCTTACTCTTTCTGGTTCTACCTGAAGCAAGATAAGAGGAGAGTGGGAAAGGGAAGCAGATTAGAGGCAAGGGAGAACTTCCTGTCAAGAGTATGTGAAAGCAGAGGAATAGACAGGCATTGGAAATTGGAACCATCCAGCCCCAGGGAAGCAGTCCTGGTCCAGGGAGGGATTTTACACTGAAGAGTGTAAAATCTAGTTGGGGCAGCAATTGAAACCTCATACAGACCCACTGCCCAATTAGCTGTTTGGCATGAATGGATCACAAGTTAAGGAGCAGGCTGGCACATGCCAGTGACACATGCTCTGGGCCCAAGCCCCCTGGATATCTCAAGCAAAGATGAGGCTCCTCTGAGCCCTTTGATCACCCTGGAGTGTGGAGGGAGACTGTAGCATCAGGCCCCTGAAGGCTGACTATACAAAGTGAGGCAACCAGGGCTAGAACTGGGACACTGAGGAAGAAGCTACTGGGTCTGGAGCTGTTCTGAGCCTGGCTGAGTTCAGAGAGTGGTCCTGGAGCTCTTGCATGGACTAGAAATCAGGCAGCCCCTCTCTCTATGAATGAGAGGCATGATTGTGTCTTCTTCAGAGTTCTCCATCTGTATTTGGGGAACTGATAGCAAGACTTCGACTCCTCTCCCATTCCAATCCCCTTCCAATTCCTCCCCAAGTTCTTGGGTCAGGCCTCTCTAGAAAACTCCCATTTCTCTTTGTGGATTTTTTAGGAGCAAGCAACAGGCAAGATGTAGTGTTTACCTTCCCCTCTCCCATTTCAATCAGGTGGGGAGAGAAATCAACCAGTATCAACTGCCTAGGATAGAGCTATTCTATCTCCCTCTTCCTCTCTCCCCTCCTCCCCCCTTCTCTCTCTTCTCTGTCTCTCTTCTCCCCTCCCCCTTCCCTCCCTCCCTCTTTCTGTCTCTGTTCATTGCTTTAGTGAACTGCAGGACCTCTATTTTCCTGGACTGAGAGAAAGGAAACTTTGAAATCATGTATGGTTTCTCAAAGCATGAAGGATATATTGATCTTTATGTCCCACTCCTTCCTTCCTCTTTCCCACTGTCTGACTTAGAGGATTCCAATACATTTGGCTACCTGATTCCAAAATACATTTTTTTTTTGGAAAACTTTTGGGAAGAGTCTCTCTTTTGCACCCTCTCTCTCTCTGTCTGTCTCTCTCTCTATCTCTCTTTCTTTCTCTTTCTCTCTCTTTCTCTCTGTCTTTCTTTCCTCTTTTTCTCTCTCCCTCCCTCTCTTTCTCTTTCTCTTTCTCTTTCTCTTTCTCTTCTCTTTCTCTTTCTCTTTCTCTTTCTCTTCTCTTCTCTTTCTCTTTCTCTTTCTCTTTCTCTTTCTCTCTTTCTCTTTCTCTTTCTCTCTTTCTCTCTCTGTCTTCTCTCTCTCTTCTATGTCTCTCTTTCTCTTTCTCTTCATCTTTCTGTCTCTCTCTCCTCCTCTCTATCTCTGTCTCTGTCTTTTTTCTCTCTTTCTGTCTCTCTTTCTCTGTCTCTGTCTCTCTGTATCTCTCTCTTTCTCTGTCTCTGTCTCTCTGTATCTCTCTCTCTCTCTCTCTCTCTCTCTCTCTCTCTCTCTCTCTCTCTCTCTCTCTCTCTCTCTCTGTCTGTCTCCCTCTCTCCCCTCCGCCAGGCCTCCATGCAAGTTGCTGCGAAAACCGATGCTGGACAATAAGATGCTGTCTCTGAATTAAGTGGAGAAAAGCTCACTCTCCTTTAGGAGGCAATTGACTGGAAAGACTAGATCCAAATGTGGAGAAGGGGCATGACAAAGTCACAGTGGATGTTTCAAAAAATAGTAAGTATTTTTTGAGGGGGGGAGGCAGTTGGTGTAATGAAAAGTATACTGAATTTTAGCTCTGGCATTACCACTGAGGAGCTTGGTGGAAACTCTCTGGGTCTCAGCTTCCTCATCTATGAAATGAGGGGGCTGATCTGGAGAAAATCTGAGAGCCCTTCCAGTTCTAATATTATATGATTTTATGGACTGGACTAATTAGAACTCCACACTAAGAAACAAAAGATTGTTGTTGTTGCTATAGTTGTGTCTGACTCTTTGTGACCCCATTTGGGATTTTCTGGGCAGAGAAACTGGAGTGGTTTGTCATTTCTTTCTCCAGCTCATTTTACAGATGAGGAAACTGAGGCAAACAGGGTTAAGTGACATTCCCAGGGTCACACAGCTAAGAAGTGTAAGAGGCCAGATTTGAACTCAGGAAGATGAGTCTTTCTGACTTGAATCTTGGCACTTTATCCACTGTACTGAAAAGAAAGAAAGGATAGGGTTGTTTATTTACTTGGGTTCGGAGATTGGGGCAGATTTGAATGCCCTGATTGACCAATAGAGAAACAGCTGTCCCTTTCAGAATTGCCATTTTCTATGTGACAATGCAGTCCAGTGAAAGGCAAAGATAACTGAAGTCCTTTGTCTCACTTCCTAGTTCCTCTCTGGGGAGTTAGACTGGGAAGATCTTGTTGTGACCAGATGTATTTTGAGATTCCCATTTTCAAGGCTGCCCTGGGCCTGCTGTAGCCACATGGTCTATTATCTGAGAATTGCAAGTCTTAGGAATGTACCTAATGCTGCTCTGCACTGATGATATAAGAATGGGGGATGTAGAGTGTATTGAAGGGGGAGGAGAGAGGGCAGTCTTTTGATATCTAGAGATGAAGGGAAGGAAGAAAGGAGGTCATGTCACACTGGTCCCTGAAAAGAAGGATGAATTTGTCCCTTGAGATGCACTTTCTTTTCCTTCCCCAGCCCTCTCTCTGGACCCTTTACTTCAGATGCTCCCTGGCTTACCTCTTCCCATGGCCTCTACATCAGGAGAGATGGGAAAGTCCTTATACACCCCACTTCAGCTAGAGAATGAAACTTTTTCACAGCCCTCTCCCCCAAATATGCCCAGGGCTACAGAAACCCCATCAGCCACCTGGGCGGTAGGAGGTCAGACCCTGTGTCTCCAGACAATGGCCTTATTGGCTCTTACTCATCAGGGTATGAGGAGAGGATTGGATGGTATCATTCTAATTTACACGGGATTTTGTTTCTTTCCAGGTACTTAGCATGTGGATCTAGGTGATATCAAAGGCAGAGCATTATACAATAAGTAGGCTTAACCTCCATTTCACCCCCTCTCATCCTTCTGTCTCTTCATTGAGGCCTCAAGATGCTGCAGCTGGGGTTGCCATAGTGACCAATTAGGATTACGGAGATGTTCTTGCAGAGGAAGAGCAAGTATTGATTCGTTATTGTTGGTGGGGCAGGTGGGTACTAAAGGCTGGGGATCGGGGAAAGGGGAGTGGGATGGAGTTAAGGGTGGGGGTGTGTGAATGTCATTATCCTTGTCATTATGAACAAGGGATAGTGTATCCCTCAATCTCCCTAATAGCTTATATATTATGCAGGGTGAGATCAAGACAGTAGACATAGTCCTTGCCCACTGGGGGCCCATGATCTAAAGTAGGGTTCAGGATTTGGACATCTGTGTCCAGGAGCTTCATCCCTCTAAGTGTGTGTGTGTATGTGTGTGCATGTGTGTGTGTATGTACTTGGAAAGAGGAAGGAATGATTCCACTCACCCCTAGTATCTTTAGTGGCCCCCAGGAGAATAGGGGTATCTGAGAATCATAGAATCTTAGCATTTGAAGAAGTCTTATCAGTTATCTAGTGCAATACACCCAGTTTAAGAACCCCCTCTGCAGTATCCCTGAATGGCATTAATTCAGCCTCTGCTTGAATATTTCCAGTGGAGTGCTGACTACTTTGGACAGCTCCAAGTATTTGAAAGTTCTTTACACAGAGCTGAATTTTGCCTCATTGAAACTTCTATCTGTTCATTGATCCTTGACAACAGAAGCCCCTGGCTTAGTCAGTGAGAGGTCTAGGACAAGTTCTGTGCTCAGCAATGAATTTGTCCTGGTTCTGTCTTCCTGTCATCAATTAACTCATCCATCTTTTAATGAATGAAGAGAAAAGAGAATCTGCTATGTGTCCAGTGCTGTAATAGGGCACATGAGGAAGACATAGATATAGAAGACATGGTATCTACTCTCAGGGAACTTATAATTTAGTTGGGGGATCAAAACTCACATGAAACAACAAATGGCATATGATTAAGTTCAAAATTGTGTGTTTCAGGCCATATGTGTTATAGGAATTCATAGGAGAGTCAGTGATAGCTAGAGACATCAGGAAGGCTTCATGCAATTGAAATGAAGCCTTGAAGGATGAATAGGATTTGGCGAGGTAGGGATGAAGGAGGGAACAGAATAACCATAAAGGGCTAAGCATAGAGAGTCATGAAGACCTGGGTTTAAATCCTACCTCGGTACTTACTAGCTGTGTGACTACATTAATCCCTCTAAGTCTTGGCATCCTCATCCTTAAAATGGGGATAATAACACCATTAGTACTCACTTTACAGGGTTATTGTTAGAGGCAAATGAGATAAGACACATGAAGTGCTTTGCAAATTCTAAAATGCAATATAAATGTGAGTGATCTTTATCAGAAACAATGAAGAGATGGCCCTGACTAGAACAGAGAGGGGGCAATTTATGGAAGTACCTGAAAACTAGAGAATAAAGGTTAGATGGAACATGGTAGGAAAGGGGGGTCATGAAGAATTTTGAATGAGGAAATGTGACGATGAAAGCAGAGTTATCTGTAGAAAATGCTTTGCAAAATATGAAGTGCATATAAATGTGAGCTATTATTGTTATCTCATAGAAGGGCACACTTCGTGGGGCAAAAGGGACCTCAAAAAGTCTTTTTCTCTTCAAAAGAAATAATCTCTACATCTGTTCCAGAAAAGCAGAATAATATATTCTGAGAGTTGGAAGGGACCTTAAGGACCATTTTGTCCATCCTCTTACTCAATGCAGGGTCTTCTCTATAGATACCCTGACAGGTGGTCATCCAGACTTTGCTTGAACACTTCTAATGATGGGGAATTCATATACCACAAGACAGCCCAATCCATTTTGAATAGCTCTAATTGCTAGAAAATTCTTCCTTTCAAAATCCTTCTTAATCTAAATCTTTTCTGCTGCTTCTGAAGCCCAATTTCCTCCCTCCGTTCTGTCTTCATTAGTGATTATGGATACTAATATGGGAAGTAGTTGGGTCCCATCCTCCAATAACCCAATGAGACTTATGGACCATTATCACGTTCCCCTCAAGCTTCAGACTTGATACTAAATATTCTTTTTTCCTTTATCCTTCACCCACAGTTTTTTTTAACCATTTTTTAAACCATTTCTGTGAGTGGTTCCCTGAACCCCTTCTGTGTCTCATATCCTTGGGCTGTATAATCCACAAGCAAGCAAAAAAAAAAGGATAAAAATTCATGTTTATGGAGATTAATCTTTCTTTGTGTTGGATAAATTGAGCACAGGAGGGAGTCACCAAGAAGAGGACAAGGTAGATCAGTGGCAAGGGAGTTCACTGAATGTAGCAAGATTGAATGAGCCTATGCTGGCCATCCTCTGGAGCATGTGCAGATATTTTCTGTCTGTTTCTAGTTGACCATGTGGGAGCTTTGGGGACCTGTGTCAGGCCAAGTATAACTTATACCCAAGGGGCTTTCAATAGAAGATAACAATGAATCACCTAATTGGCTGTTGAGCCAGAAAAGTTGGTGACTCAGTGAATCTTTTAAGAGAGGACACAGCTGCCACCTAGGCTCTCTTGGTTACAACTCTCCAGGTGGCAATATATGGGTCTAGTAGGGCATGGAGGGAGGGAATGACAGAAACCTTTCCTCTTCTGATGTCACAGGCAATTCTGCCCCTGTGGTAGAGTATGTGGGAGGGCTACAAGTAGATGGTCTCATACATGAGTCCCTGTTGGTCTTTGTCATTTCTATGTTTCTTTTTCCTTTTTTTCATGGTGTTTCTTTCTCTTGAGTAGGTGGTGGTATGAATTTGAAAGATCTAGAGGTCTTTAGGTGAAGTGTCCACAATTACTCCAGCTTCAATATAGCTGAGGGTGGCCACTGGAAAAGAAAATTGACTCAAGGTTGGCTGTTTGATCTAGACAGTACCAAGCTGAGGTGAAAAGTGAAATGCCTAATTAATGGCATTTCAAATTGTTTTATGTTCCAATGAGATGTAACTACTAACCTTTCAGCAGATTTTAACAGTAATTATAAATTAAAATACTGAATCTTGTTTAAATTAATCAATTAATGTATAGTGGGATTCTTTCTATGGTTATTATTTTCCATGTAGGAAGAAACTACCTGTCCCATACTTGGTACGCATTGTACATTTGCTGCTTCTTTTACTTTCTGCTTTGGGTAGACTGAGACATGAGCTACAATGCAATTTACTATAATTAATATTGTCCCAAGATGCAGGGATAGTAAAAGAAGGCAGTCTAATTCCCATAATTAGCAATCAGTCTTCCCCAGGACTAAACCTAGTCCACAAATCTCAGTGGCTGGGAAGAGAATGGGAGTGGTACAGAACAATAGCCTCTGTTGGTACCATGTTAGATGAGGCCATTGTGGTCATTTCAGCTTTAAGGGATAAGAGCTCAAATTAGGGTTGTGGCTGGGAGAATAAAGGGGACAGATATGAGAGGGTTTAGGAATGCAAAATGGTGAATGATAATCAAAAAAAAATTCCAAATCTAAACACAGCTACCAATACTTCTAACTTCAATATGAGTTGGTATAGGTATTTATCCATCTATGGAGGTCGTAACTAGCAAATTTTATGATTAGTAACATTTATTTACTAAATTAGGTAGAATAACCTTTCGTATAACTAGCTATTTGCATGTTAAGTTCTCCATTAAATTCAAGTTCTTTGAGGGAAAGAACCATTTTTATCTTTCTCTACTCATTACTTAGCATGGTGCCAGGAACTCTCTAAGTCCTTAATAATGCTTGTTAACTGATTGATTTAGGCCTACCCCAAATGTCACCACATTTAAAAGATTTCCTTGGGCTTCTTCCAGAAGGAAGGATGCACAATATCAGTAAGAACAACCCTCTCTTTGGTAGTGACCTTCCCCCTTGAAATTTAGATTGTATTTTGTTTTATAACTTTCTAATGTACTTATGTAATTGTGTGTATCATAGGTATCTATTTTATTTTATTTTTTTATTCTACTAGACTACAAATTCATTGAGAACAGAAACCTGCCTTAACTAAACTTTGGTTCTTTCCCAATACCTAGCATGATATTCTACACGAAGGGGGTGCTTAATACAAGTTTTTTGATTGTTGAATGAATGAATGAAGGATCAGCCACTGAAAGGTCAAATTTCCTTTCTGTGAACATGCATATTCAATTTTATAATGAAAGTTAATAGCTTGACTATAAATGTTTTGAGCTTGACTATGCTATACATATTTTGAAAATAAAATTTTATTTAAAAAATAAAAAGAAAGCAGGAAAACATTAATCAATTTACATTAATTCACTCTAATCAACTTTTTAATAATAATATTAACTCATATTAGGAGGTAGCTAGGTGGCTCAGTGGATAGAGTGCAGGCTTGGAGTCAGGAAGGCGAGTTCAAATCAGGCTTTAGACACTTAATGCCCTAGGCAAGTCACTTAACTTCTGTTTGCCTTAATCCACTGGAGAAGGAAATGGTAAACAACTTCAGTATCTTTGCCGAGACAACCTTTGAGGTTTAAGAAACATTTTCCACATTTCAACTTAATTATATGGCTAGGGCAAATATTATTATTTTTATCTTACAGTTGAGGAAACTGACGCTAAGAGACTTTAAATGACTTGCCAATGTCAGACAGCTATCAGGAAGTATCAGTCCCAGAACTCAAACTTAGCTGACTTCAGGGCTTGCGCAGTTTCCATTACAGCACAATTTTATTTCTATCTCGTGAACTGTGCTATAATTGCACAAGCATACCTCAGTGTCTGTTGCTGTCATTACTAACTGGGAAAAAAAAATAATCCATTTCTGGCTTTATGTGGCTTGGAGCAAGCCTCTTCATAAGAGGAGTAGACTCTTAGGATAAAAGATAAAAGATAAAGATAAAAGAATCATACACATCCACAAGAGGAAGTAAACTTGGACATCAATTCAATCCAATGCCTCCAATCTGTAAAAGGATTACAGATGAAGAAATTGAACTGGGGGGATTAAAAATTGTAATGCACTTCTTCTCTTTGACTGTGAGGGGGAGATTGCTAAAAATCTGCTTTTTTCCCCTGATTTCTTTTGCCTTTATATTGCATTCAATTCCCACCCTACTCTTAGATTGAATTCTTCCCCGTGGCAAAGAAAATCATCTGACACAAAAACATATAATACATATACCACTCTGTCCTGATAGTCCCCCACTTCTCTACTGTGAAGAAGAAAGGGTGTTTCATTATTTCTTCTCCAGGACATTCAATGATTTTTCCATTACTTAAAATTCAGCTCCCATTGATTGATCTTTTCATTTAAGTACATTGTTGTCATAGTAAATATTGTTCTATTGGTTTTGTTTATTTTGCTCTTCACCACCTTAAATAAATCTTTCCATGTTTCTCTGGACTCCGATTTCTCATTCTTCCTGTAAAATAATATTCAATTACATTCACATGTCATAAATTTTTCAACTAGTCCTCAAATAATGGACCTCTACATTATTTCCAGGTGACTGCTTGCATTAAGAGTGCTATGAATATTTTGGTACAATTTGGACATTGATTGCAATTACAGTTTTGTCTTAAAGAAATGGCATTCATCCACATTTTATAGTCAAAAAACCATAGTTATTAAGGGTGTGAACTGGGAGGGGAGGAAGGAGAGTATTTGGAACACAAAACTTAAAAACATAAATGTTAAAAATTATTTTTGTGCATAATTATAAAAAATTAAATATAGGTGAGTCTGGTGAAAGGCAAGGAGGGAGGTTATCTCTGGCCCATTGAAATCTTTCCCATTCCTGGGCTCCAGCTGAAGTGCTTGGATGTGGGATTTGGAGGGGAGCTTCCACAGGATCTAAATATCAGATCTAAAGACAACAGCAACTGAGGACTAAGGCTGGAAGGTTGGGTTATGGAAGGGAGGAGTGGATAGAGAAGTGGGGACAGAGAAGGCAGAAGGTTAGTGGAAAGATAATAAGGGATGGAGAGATAGATTGATGGGTCATTAGGGGTCTGGCGAAGGGATGGGAGAGAAGGGGACATACAGACAAAAGTTTGCATATATGTGTATATGTATATATGCATACTCACACATTTATGTATATGTCTATGAAAATATATACATACATATTCATGTATATATACATAAATATAGTTAGACATGTATGTATATATGTAGGTACATGTGTGTGCATTGTATATAAATAAATCTATATACATCTACACACACATATAGTTGAGTAGGAATTGTTTTATTTTTTGTCATATCCCCAGTGCCTGGTACCAAGCCTGGCACACAATAGGCAGTGAATAAATGCTCACTGATTGATTTTCCTAATCCAGAAAGGAGAAAAAGAAAATCAGTTCAGTACTGTAAAAATTCCTTAAGACTCTTTATTCAACAAGCATATTAAGTGTCTATTTTGTATCAAGGAGCTAAGCTTTGGGAAAGACATGTGGTTCAGATAAGCCAGATTCCTAAAATCATGGAACTATATATAGGCTAATATCCAGATAAGAGAGACGCACAAATAACTATATTTTGGAACATTACATGATAAATGTGTACCTTATAGACTCTGGACTCACTCTCTTAACATCCTACTCTCATTGGCAGATTGGAGCTCAACAGGGAGCTACCTCTCCCCCAGGGATAAGCCTTAAGGGGTTGAATTTTTTTTCTAGCCTTATAGATTATGAACTCCCACTGGTGTGTTCCCTTCACAATTATCAGTTGATATAAATTAGCTAAATTTAATTAACTTTTAGGAAAGCATCATCACTGCAGTGGTATAGTATGAACAGTTGGCACAGAACATTTCCACCCCTAAAGGCTGTGATGAGCTCTCGCCAGTTTGAGGAGAGACCCACCAGGAGAGTCCTGGGGAAAGTGGGTTCATGCTTAGAGAGTACATGTGGTAAGGTGATAACTGGTAACTCACAGCCCCTTTTTCTTTTTCATGGGGGATATTCCTGAAGTTCCTTTTAGGTATGGCATAGCTTTCTGCTGGGCTTCTTGTAGAGTCTCAAGCTTCGTTGCTTCAGTGTGCCTAATTTGTCTGTAGCTCTTGATGCAGACACTACCACCAGTCACTACTGCTCCAAAAACTCTGCTAGGACGCAGAAGAGAAGTCTAAATCCTCTGATCTTCAAGGTCCTCCTCTGGTGAAGGGGAAGGAGAATGGGAATGAGAGAGAAACTTCCAATCCTCCCCACCTCTCCCTAGCACCCTCCCACAAGAAGAGATTTCCCCTCAAGAGCTCAGCTGAGCTGCTCTTTCTTCCACAGTCAGACACTTGAATGCTGGGTTCCTAACTGGCTTGCTGTCTTATAGAAGACCCACAGGGCATGAATTAGTCTTTAAGTCAATACTAATACACTGCCTGTGTAGTGTCATTCCATTTTATCCAATGGCTTTCAATGGACTGCTGGCATCTAGTCTAATGTCATTGATTGATTGATTCAATAGAGGTGTTCACACCTGGTTAAGGCAGTTATTTTTTGTGAGGTGGGGTGATTGATGGATTAATTCAACAGAGATGCCTAGGCCTTGTTGGAACCCAGTTCATCCTTCTGATTGATTGAGTGAATTAATTGAGGTATGGGTGACTCCCACCCTTACAGATGTATTAGAAGAGTACAAAGCAAAGAGTTGTATATGACTTGAATTGGGAGGTCATTGTTGGTTGGGGAGGGAGCAGGGAAGATTTCTAGAGGAGGTACCATTTGAATTGGGCTTTAAAGAGTGGGTAAAGCAATGTAATAGGAGAATATAACAGGGTGAAGGAGGAGATTCCAGGTACTGGGAACCATGTGAGTAAGAGTTTGAGCATGAGGGCGCTAGAGGAGTACTGAGTGTTACTTTTAAAGAGAAGCCTAGTTTGGCCAGAATGTAGATTGTATGGAGAGAGAAGGATGAAATAAGGCTGAATAAGAGATAAGGGTACCAAGCTGTGGAGGGCCTTGGATGCCAGGATTTTGTGCTGTATATAATAGGCAATAAAGATTCTCTGAGGATATATGGATGGAGGACTAACACTGAATTGAACTGAATTGAGTTGGGTGCTTATACCTTGGTTTAAGAAAGAGGTGAATAACTAGGAATAGACCTCCTGTGGCAAAAGCTACATCTTTGGGATAAAGGAGCCAGAGGCAAGGATTCTTTACTTAGTTCTCTGGAGCTAGTCCTTGACCACTCTACCTTGGCATCAGCCACAAGAGGTGGTTGGGAATGTGCAGATTCCCTGTCCACCCTCACCCCTTCTTTCTCATTGCCACCTTCCTGTCCCTCCACCAAAGGGCTTGGACCAAAATCTTAAGTACCTGTAATCTCTGTGTCCATTAGAGATCACACTTCTGAGAACAGGTGACCTTTCCGATGTGCTTTCCTCCCCCTCTCTCAGCACAGGTGGGTATCAGCACTCTTAATTAGGGTGGAGAGGTAAAGGGAACCCAGGAAAAACAGCCTCTACTCTCCCCCCTCTGCAGCCTCCACAGGATTTAATAACTGCCCTCCTTAAAGAGCAGGAGGCATGATTAATTCTGGCTTGGGGATTATTAAAATGCCTCTGCTGAGCATCTGGCATTAAAAGTTCTAAATCAATTAATCTGTTGTTTGGAGAAGAGCATACTCGTTAGTGCGGCTGGAATAGCTGGCCTAAGCCACTGGTGGAGTGGGAGGGGTTGCCTGGAAGAGAGAGAGAGAGAGAGAGAGAGAGAGAGAGAGAGAGAGAGAGAGAGGAGAGAGAGAGAGAGAGAGACATCAGGCTCCCTAGGGAGCAGAGAAGGGCTGTAATCACAGCTGGACCCACTGTACCTCCAAAATTCCCACTTTTACCAAGCAGGATACCTGCCATCCAAATTAGAATGGTTCCATTAGCTAGTGTTTATCAACAGGAAATAACTACTCCTAGGAAACAGAACTCTTGGGTTCTAGTGTAATCTCTGCTGCTCTCCGCCCCCCCCCCCCATTGCCTGCCTTGGGCAAGTTGCTAAAGAATTCTGGGTGTGGGTCCCAGGGCATTTGAGGGCACCTCAAACCATTTGTAATGAATAATAACTAAGCAAAAATCTCATTTGTAAGGATAACCCATTAATCACATTGTAATAATAAGTGGTCTTTCACATAGGAAGGTGACACTGCTCACCTACTGCCAGTGGAGCAACACACTGAGAGTTATTTTTCTAGTGGTGGGGATGCTCAAAATATTAAAAGACCCAAAGGAAGGTCTGAAGCACATCATATAAATCTACTGCTGAGGAATTATGGGAGGTATGGACAAGAAATGAAAAGGATAAGAGAAAAGGTTGTATTTATTGTGATCTGTATGACAGGAAGAAGTACCCACACCAAGGGATGGAAGTTTCGTTGAATTACTGAAATAAGGAATATGTTTGGGTAAATTCTTGCACACCACATCTCATTCAGTCCTTCTTAAGAGCATGACCAGATAATTACCACTCACAAGGCAGGCAAGCCAACTTAGCTGAAGTAGTGAGGCACCCTACAGAAGAGGGAGGAGGAGGTAGCAAGTGCAGGTCAACTCAAACCACCAACGCTCTCAGACCCTGTTGGAGACCACTCAGGATCTTGAACTGAAGAGCCTTGGGGATAGCAGCCCTGCCAGCCCATCACTGGAGGCTTTCCTCCCATCTGGCAGGAAGCCTGGCAACTGCTCCTGCAGGTTCTAGAGCCAGGTCTACTGAAGACCTGGAAAAGACAGTCCTTACATACAACCAAATCCTTGTCTCTGTCAAATGGTGAACCATTGACATTGAACACCAGAATGGATGGGGTTTTAGCAGTGGAAATGATATAAATGAAGCATTAACATTCATTCTGTAGCCACACCTTAAGGACCATGGTATCTTTCCATCTGACTTGCAGCTAAAATCTTCCATATGTGTTGTCTCCCCCAATTAGAAAGTGAACTCTTTAAGATCACAGAGTGTTGGGGCAGCTAGGTGGCACAGTGGATAGAGCACCAGCCCTGGAGTCAGGAGGACCTGAGTTCAAATCTGGCCTCAGACACATAAAACTCACTTAGCTGTATGACTCTGGGCAAGTCACTTAACCTCAATCACCTCACCAAAAAAAAAAAAGATCAGGGAGTGTCTTATTTTTCTTTTTGTATCTCCATCACATAGCACAGTGTTGCCTGACACATAGTAGACACTTAACTTAAAAAATTATTCATTACAAATTGACTGACCTTACACATAGTAGGAGCTTATTAATTTTTTTATTCATTCATTCAATCTACTGTCTTTGAGCAGCATGTGGTTTGATGGCTAGTATACTGGCCTCAGAGGCAGGAAGACCTAAGGCCTCAGTTTCCTCAACTAAATATAGCACCTACTTTGCATGGTTATGAGGATCAAAAGAGATAATGCATTTAAGGTGCTTCTAAACATTAAATTGCTATATAATGTTGTTATTGGGGCAGCTAGAGGGTGTAGTGGATAGAGTGCTGGGGATGGAGTCAGGAAGACCTGAGCTCAAATCTGGCCTCCGACAATTACTATCTGTGTGACCCTGGGCAAATCACTTAGTCGTGTTTGCCTCAGTTTCCTCATCTGTAAAATGAGCTGGAGAAGGAAATAGTAAATCACTCCAGTATCCTTACCCTAAAGAAACCAAAAGGAGTCATGAAGAGTCAGATATGACTGAAAACGGAAGACAGAATCGTTGTCGTTCACATCAGGATCTTTATCCTGGTGGTCTGACTGGCTAATCTAATCAGCCAAGAGGCAAACAAACTGCTGTCCTAGGGGTCTGATCTAAAATCTAGCATGTTAAACTCATGGTCCACACTTCTGGCTATTAGGACTCACGGACTTGTAGGAGACCCAAGAGGTTATCTAGATTAACTCATGAAGAAAGAATTCACTCTTCAACATCCCCCAAAAGTAGATATGTAGTTTGTGACATCAGGAATGGGAGAATCACTACCTCACAAATCAGTTCATTCCATTTTTGTTGTTGTTTGGTTGTGTCTGAATCTTAGTGACCCCATCTGGGGTTTTCTTGGCAAAGATACTGGAGTGCTTTGCCGTTTCCTTTTCCAGCTCATTTTACAGATGAGGAAACAGAGGCAAACAGGGTTAAATGACTTGCCCAGAGTCACACAGCTAGTAAGTGTCTGAGGCCAGATTTGAACTCAGGAAGATGAGATGAGTCTTCCTGACTCCAGGCTTGGCACTCTATTCAATGTACCACCTAGCTGCCCTTATTCCATTTTTAGATTACTCTAATTGTTAGGAATCTTTCCTTTATATAGTGAAAAACCTTTCTCTCATTTCCTTGTACTCACTATGTTTCCCTCTGAGGTAATAATAATAATAATATTATTATTATTATTAATAATAAGCATTTATATAGCACCTACTACATGCCAGTCACTGTCAATAAGCTTTACAAATATTTTATAAGTTTTACAAATATTGTCTCATTTGATCTTCACAACAACTCTGGGAGGTGAGTGCTATTATTATGCCCATTTTACAAATGACAAAATTGAGGCAGAAAGAAGTAGTGACTTGCCCAAAGTCACTCAGTTAATAAGTATCTGAGACTGGATTTGAATTTAGATCCTCCTGACTCCAGGGCTGGTACCTCATCCATTGTGCCACCTAACTGCTCCCACTATTTTTATATTTTATTTTTATGTTGCCAAAATTTCTCCCTATGTTCCTCCTCCTTCCTCTCCCAGGGAGCTATCTCATATAACCAATAATACTTTTTAAAAAAAGGAAGGAAAGAGGGAAAAATAGCGAAATTCATCTATCCATTGAAAAAGTCTGAAAATACGTGATGTTCCACCCCCTTGAAGCTCCTACCTATGCAAAATGGGTATGTCTTCTCATATCTCTTCCTTGGGGTCATGCTTGTTCCTTGTAACTTCATAACACTCATCTAAGACTATTACATAAGTTGCAGAGAAAATATGGGTCTGAATTATTGATGAATGAATGAAAAATTATTTATTAAACTGTTACTATGTGTCAGGTGCAGTGCTAAGGTAGAGATGTGTAAACAAAAGGCAAGACAGCTCCTGCCCTCAGGAAGTTTATATTTTAATAGAAGACAACACACAAACAAGGCAATAGTAGTCATGTAGGGGTATCTTGATCATAGGGATGGACAATAGAATCATAGGGCAATTGATGGACACATTCTTCCCAGCAATAGTATTGTTGATTTATTAATTGTTCACAGAACTGGAAGTAGAAAATTGGAGGGGGAATTAGGATGGTGGAAAGGAAGAAGCACAGAGGGAGGGAAGGGTTCATGATGTCATGTTATGTGGATGGTCATGGGGTAGCATGGTGGGTCTGAGCCAGACTAGGTGAAGTGAAGTCTCTCCAATCAGGGCCCAAGGGCAGGAGCTGGAGAGCCCTATTATGGATGGAGGTGGCTAGAATTCCAGAACATTGCACAGAGATAGGTAGAGGAAGTTTCTTCCTGGGAGCTCCCAGAACGAAAGATAACATACACTTACCCCACATTTGTATTTACTTTTATGTTGTATCACCTGTAAAACACAGACTCCTTTGATAGCAAGGGCCATCTATCTTTTTCTTTCTTTCTTTCTTTCTTTCTTTCTTTCTTTCTTTCTTTCTTTCTTTCTTTCTTTCTTTCTTTCTTTCTTTCTTTCTTTCTTTCTTCTTCTTTCTTTCTTTCTCTTCTTCTTTTCTCCTTTCTTTCTTCCTTTTTTCCTTCCTCCTCTTCCTCCTTCCTTTCTCTTCTTTCTTTCTTTCTTTCTTTCTTTCTTTCTTTCTTTCTTTCTTTCTTTTCTTTCTTTTTCTTTCTTTCTTTCTTTTTCTTTCCTCTCCTCCCTCCCTCCCTCCCTCCTCCTTTTCTTTCTTTCTTCTTTCTTCTTCTTTTCTTTCTCTCTTCTTCTTTCTTTCTTTCTTTCTTCCTTTCTTTCTTCCTCCTTCCCTCCCTCCCTCCCCTCCTTTCCTTCCTTCTTCCTTCCTTCCTTCCTTCCTTCCTTCCTTCCTTCCTCCTCTTTGTTTCCCTCTTGTTTAATTTTATATGCAGCAAATGCTTTGTATACAATAGGCCGGCAATAAATGTCTTTTAAATTGGATTGATTGTTTTCACCATTCTCATTACACTTCATAGAATTTCATCTTATTATCATTCCCCTTCTTGACGCCCAGTTCCCAGGACCATCAAGCCTCCCTTTATCTCTATCTATTCTGGGCCTCAGTTTCTCTCCTATCTGAAATGGAGACAAGGCTCCTGTTATTCATGTGAAGTGAATGGGGCTCATCCTTGCTGTCATCATATTCCATTAGCTGTGCCTCTGACCTCCGAGGGTACCTCAGACATCCGTTTTCATACAGTACAGTTCAGCCTGGATTTATCTCGCCCCATGTCTCTCATGCAAAATGCATTTCCAGACACTTTGCTGGGTTAAATGATTTAACAGCTGAGGCAGAGAGGAGTTAGGAGCCTGGGTGGGGGAGGCAAGCCCTGCTTTTCAGATGAGATTGGAAAGGAGATGGAGATTGGTTGCGATGATAATCTCTTATTTTAATAATATAAAATAACTGTCCCACTGAATCAGAATGAGCGATGAATTCTGTGGCCTGGGTTAGAAACGGGCACCTAGAATAGAGAAGATAGCCATTGAGGTATTTCATTCTCTCTCCTTTTGTCCTCTGTTCTCTTTATCCTAGCCTCCCTTTATTTCTCTATTGCTTTATCTCCTATTTCCCCCTGTAATAGAAAATCTATGCTAATTCCTCCTCAATGGGACCCTCCACTGCATTGAATCTTGTCATATTTGAGCCCAATATAACAGAGAACTTTCCCATAATTAGAGCTGTCTAGAAATGTCATGGGCTACCTGTGAGGGTAGTGACTTTGGAGGTGTTCAGAGAGAGGGTGGATGACCATTTGCTATGAATGTTGCCCAAAAGAGTCCTGTACCAGAGTGATTTCAAATTAAAATAGAAATAGGAAGCACTAAACCTAGAGGAAGTGTCCCTGTGGGCTGCATGTTGACTCAGAAAATGACATACTAACATTATCTATGTTTTATTGTATTTTTATTTGTTTTGTTAAATATTTCCCAGTTACATTTTAATCTGGTTCTGGGCACTCTGGAGTGTCGCATGTTTGGCATTAGGAAGCCTGGGAGCCATCTCCAGGAGAATGGGTGAGCTGCTGTGGTGTGAGGAGTGGATGATTCAGGGAGACTGAGATCCGTGTTGGTTAAATGACTTGCACAAGGTCACACAGGCAGTCAAAGTCAGAAGCAGACTTAGAGTCCATGCTCTCCAATTCTAGAGTGAGAGCTTCTTCCAGTATTCTGTTCTCTTTGCTTTCTATGCACCTCAAGAAGGGTCTGCTTTTGGCCTTAGGCAACTTGGAATGACTCACCTTTCATTGGGATGCCAGGCTGTGTCAGGGAAGGGAAGATATGGAAAATAAGAGGGAGAGTGGAAAATCTCTGTACCACATGTTAGCTCAGCAGGGCATCCCCTTCACACCAGGCTGCTAATAGCTAAGAAACTGCAAAGCTGTCTTCCACCCTGGGATTAATTCATTATTCCAACTTTCCTTAGCTTCCGTCAGGCTCAAACGTCAGAATTTAAAATGCAGCTAATGAGTCAACTTCTTCCCTTCTGAGCCCCTTCTCAGGCTCTCTATTGGTCTTTGCATCTGTCTTCTTTCTTTCCTCCCCCTTTCTACAAATATCTAGTTTTCAAGTACATTGGAGTGGTGTGGGATTAGTGCTGTAGACATGAACTCATCAGCTCATGAAGGAGCAAGGTGGTACAGTGAATAGGGCTCTGGGTCTGGAGTCAGGAAGACCTGAGTTCAAATTTGACCTCAGATGCTAACTAGCTGTGTGACCCTGGGCAAGTCACTTCAGTTCTATCTGTCTCAGTTTCCTCAATTATAAAATAGGTGTAATAATACGATCTATCTTGCAGAGTTATCAGTTTCCCAGTTACATTTTAATCTGGTTCTGGGCACTCTGGAGTGTTGCATGTTTGGCATTAGGAAGCCTGGGAGCCATCTCCAGGAGAATGGGTGAGCAGCTGTGGTGTGAGGAGTGGATGATATTTACAAAGTGCTTAGCACAATGCCACACACATAGTGGGTGCTATAAAAATACTTATTCTCTTTCCTTCCCTTTCTCTTATCAGGGACTATTGAAGAGTGATCCTTCTCTTCCCTTGGGAGAAATTAGACCTGCCATTGTTGTTGCTGTCTTTGCAAATGACAACTGACCCACAGGAAATGTACAAACCAGAAAGGGAGGTGTCTGTCATGTGGCAAGAGTGAGAAACCCAAGTAGTACATTAGCGCTCATCTAAATGATGAGAGGAAGGCTTCTAGTATGTTGGCTAGGTCCTCTATGGAGAACCTGTGGGGAAACATGGAGAAGAATCATGTAGGATGAGAAAGCAATGTGGAGTTGTGTTCTGTATTACTATTATCTGTTTGAGGTGTTTTGTCATAAGTAGATAGCAATGGAAGGAGTCTGGAGGAGCACTCATTTGAGAGCTAAGTAATGCAATAACAGAAGTTCAGAGTTGGACAGGACTTCAAAAGTCAGCTAGTCCAACTTATACCTGATTGTGAATCCTCTCTACAATAGCTCCAATGAGTGGTCACTCAGCTTTCCCTAGAAGACCTCTACTGAGGAGAAACCCCCTGTCTCATAAGGCAGCCTGCTCTACTACTAGATAGCTCCAGTTATTAAGAAAAGTGTACTGACGTCAGACCTAAAAGTCCTTCCTACAAGGGCAGGTAAAGATCTATTTTCTTAGAGTCTTATAAATCTAATCAAAAGGACTTTAAACTGATGAGGAAGGGGAAGGGAGAACACTGCTGACATATATCCACTGAGCTAGAGATCAGAAAGAGTAACTATAATATAGAAAGACTAGGAGTAGTGACACCCAGAAATTCATAAGAGAGCAGGAACCCATGGACTAAAATGTAGTCCAAGAGAGATGGGAAGCTAAAAAATGAAATTCTAAAGGCTCAGTCTGATGAGGAGGAAAAGGAGAAGTTGCCCAATGTGGATGTGCAACCAACTTAAAATTTTAAAAGTACAAAAATTGGAAGTGAAGGCCGATAGATAACAAGATGAAGACAAATACATGGAATGGTCCTGTAAGGACAGCATCAGGAGTGCTGAAGTTTAGAAAAATCTGGGACTGGTGAGGAAAGCTAAGGATACCAAAAAGTGTTTTTAAAGCTATATAACTAAAAAGAGGATAGGCATCCTTATCCCCTAGTTTATATCTCAAAACTCTTTGCAATGATCCACTACTTTCTCCTTCTTTAGTCTCTGGTCAAAAGGTTGTCCTCATCAAGGTGGCTCTTTTTTTTTTTTACTACTTATTTTTTGTAACACTGCTCTCTCACGGTTCTTCTCTGACCTTCCTATCAGTCTCTTTTGCCAGATCTTCATCCATGCCCCACATCCCTGTGTGCCCCAAGTTTCTGTTCTGGACCTTCATCTCTTTTCTCTCTATGCTTGTTACTCTCATCAGGTCTCATGAGTTCAATTATTATCTCTCCATAGCTAACTCCCAGATCTACTTTTCCAGTATTAGACTCTCCCAAGCCCCAATTCTGCATCACCAGCTGCTTATTAGATGTTTTCAAATGGATATCCCATAGGCATCTCAAATTCAACACGTCCAAAACAAAACTCATTAACTTTCACCAAAAATCTCCTTTTCTGAATTCTTCTATTTCTGTTAAAAGTATCACTTTTCTTCTAGTTACCTAAATTTGCGCCCTGAGTCAGTCTTGACTTCATCCTTTCTCACCTCTCATATCTAGTATAAGAAGAGAAGTCAGCTCACCTAAATGCACTACTTTGGGATTTCTTCACCTTCTCTCCTGTGCCCCAAGAAGCTCATTATTGGCAAAGTCCAATTGTCTTGCAAGATCCTTTCAGCCTTGGAACTCCACCTCATCATTACCCTGTATCCCTCTGATTGAAGGGTGGAGCATAAGCACCAAGACCTCCATTTAAGGAGAGAGTTCAGCTCAGAACAACCCCTCATTTTTCACCTGGCTTCTCTACTCTGAGACCTCTCTACCATGTCCCCACATAGGATACTTTCACTCTACCCCTCCCTTTTCAGCTTCCTTTTGTATACTCTTACCCTATTAGATTGTAAGCTCCTTCAGGGCAGGAATTGTCTTTCTTCTTTCATATTTGTATCCCCAGTGCTGAGCATAGTGAGTTACATAGTGGGTGCTAAATAAAGATTTGTTATTGACTATTCAAATTCTATCTCCACAACATCTCTCAAATTCATCCCCTTCCCACTACTTGAATAGCCACCACCCAATTCAAGCTTCATCACCTCCCACCTGAACTATTTCAATAGCTTCCTAATTAGTCTCCTCACCTCAACCTCTCCTCTCTTCAATCACCCTGCCATCTATCTATCTATCTATCTGAATCTATCAAAACAAAGCCCAGGTCTGATCATGTTGCTTCTCTGCTCTGAAGCTTTGGTGACTTTCCATTGTTCTCTAGGATAAAACACGAACTTCTTTATCTGGCATTTAAAGCCCTTTACAATCTATCTCCAGCCAGACACATTATATCCCCTCACAAACTCTATAGTTTAGGCAAACTGGTCTATTTGCTGTATCTGTCACAGGCTATTCCATCTCCCACCACCCTGTCTTCATGTATAGGCTGTCCCTCCTTAGAAGGTACTGTCTCCTCACCTCTTCTCTGTTCCCTCACCTCATTCCCTCCCAGGTTGTGCTTCTGACTTTCTGGACGTCAGCACCACACCTCAGCTGCAGTCTCACCCTTCAACCTCCTTTCACACCTGGTTCTACCTTGCCTTGGAACATCCTTCCTCCATGTCCATCCTTTTCCCACTGGGGAGTTCCTCCTCGAGCCTCTGTTTTGGAGAGGTTCCCAAGTCAGCCAACCTTTCTTCCCCTCCCTGTTGAGCTTCTCACTTTCTGAACTTCCACACTATGTCTGTGTAAGGGTACCTTCTTCTCACCATCCTCCCAAGCACAATTTTCAGCTGCCTTTTTGTATTGTCTTTCTTTAGATGACAAAGTGGTTAGAACACTAGACCTGGAATTAGAAAGATCTGAGTTCAAATCCCACCTCAAACATTTACTAGCTGTGTGACCCTGGGCAAGTCACTTAATGTCTGTCTGCTTCAGTTTCAACAACTGTAAAATGGGAATGATAAAAGCACCTACCTCCCAGGGTTGTTGTGAAGACCACATGAAATAATATTTGTGAAGTGTCTGGCTCAAAGTAAGCACTTGTTTCCTTTTTTCCCCATTAGAATGTAAGCTCCTTGAGGGCAGGGACTATCCTTCTTTTTTGTTGTATTTGTATCCCCAGTACTCATCATAATGCCTGACAAATGTAGTAAGTGCCTAGTCAATGCTTGTTGCCTTGTTCCCTCATTTCTTCCTCTTAGACCTTAGGTTCCTTCAAAGCTCACCTCAAACACCACTTCCTACATATCTTCTCCAGCCTCCCTAGCTCCTAAAGCCTTTTCCTACTCCTACTGAAATTACTTAGTATTTACTTTGTACATATTTTGTATTTATTTATACCTGTATATGTTGTTTTCCCTCACAAAAGTTTAAGCTTCTTAAAGACAGAGACGATTTCATTTTTGTCTTTCCTTAGGCATTTAGTACAGTTCCTTACACATGGTAGATACTCAACAAATTCATTTGACTTATTACTAAAAAAAAAAAAATTAGCAGATAGGATGCCTGAGCCATTGTTTATCTTTGAAAAGAACATAAACTTTGGAACTAGATGACTTTGGTCCATGCCCTCTGCCTTTGCCACTTACCATATATATATATGATCTTGCATAAGTCAATTAACTTTTTTGAGCCTTAATAACATAAGGTGGTTGGACTAGGGAACCTATAATACCCCTTCCAGTGCTAATATATGATTCTATGGTTTTCCAAAAAGAGAAAACTACTGTGAGATTGAAGAAGAGCAAATGTACTGGTATTTTCTAAAAAAAAAATATGGAAGAGAATAGAGCTTGCAAGTTATAGGTTAGAGAGTTTGACTTCGATTCTTGAAGTTTCTAGGATACTTTATTAAAGAAATAGAAATATCTAGAAAAGGAAATAACCATCATGAAAAGCCAGCATGATTTCATCAAGAACGGGTCATGCCAGAATAATTTCACCTCTTTTTTTTCTTTTCTTTTTTTTCCCTTTTTACAGAATTACTCAACTAGATCAATTGAATGCTGGAGATAGAGTTTATCTAGATTTTAGGAAAACACTTGCAAAATCTCTCATGCTATTCTTGTGGAAAAGATGGAGGTAGAAACTCAATAAGAGTACTATTGGCTAGATTTGGATCTGATTGAATGATCAGATTCAAAGAACTGTTGTTAACAGTTGGATGTCAACTTAGAGGGAGGTATCCTGGCCTGGTGTTATCATTTTTATCAGTGCCTTGGATAAAAGCAGAAATAACACACTTATCAAGTTTACAAATGATGCAAAGTTGTGAGGATTAACTAACATGTTGTATGACAGATTCAGGATCCAAAAACATATTGGCAGTAGAATGTTGGGCTGAATCCTAAAAAGTGGAAATTTAATAGTAATAAATACAAAGTCTCACACCAGGTTTCAAAAAATCAATTTATGAGATTAAAATAGGGAAGGCGGGGCTAGTCAGGAATTTGGAAAAATAACCTGTTTTTAGTGAACTGCAAGATTATTTGCATCAACAGTGCATCAATGAAATATATTTAGGGTTCATTGAAAGGCATACTGTCCAGGACTAGGGAGGTGATAATTTCTTTGTATTCACCTGCTTAAACCACAGTTAGAGTATTATATTTGTTTCTACATGTTATACTTTAGGAATTCAGCTAAATTCAACAAACATTTAGTAATCACATACTATGAGCATTGCATTTTATGAGGCAATGGTCATTCAAAGACAAAAAGGGAACAGTCCTTGCCTTTAAGGAGCTGCCACTCTACTGGGACTATACAACATGTGCAAAATAAGTATTGTACAAGGAAACCTGAGAAAAGAGATAGTGCTAAGAGGAGAGAGAGAGTTCAGAGAGGGCTTAACAGAGGCGGTAGAACTGAATTGAATCTCGAAAGAAGACAAGGATTCTGAGGGATTAAATAAAAAGAGATTTCTTTATTGATCTGTAGGATATTTTGTGCAAATTCATATTGGTGTAAGGTGGAGTATAAAGTCTGGGGACAACTAATAGTCCAGTTGAACTAGAATGTAAAGTTCATGAAGGGGAGTGTGAAATAAGGCTAAAATGGTGGGTAGGGGCCACATTATAGAAGGATTTAAATGTTAGGCTAATAAGTTTGCATTTTATTCTAGAGGTAATGAGGAACTATTGGTATCGCAGGGTTATGGCTTTTATTTTGATAGCTGTGTGGATGGTGGGTTAGAGAGGGGACAGGTGGGCAGCAGGTGGAACAATTAGGAGGCTCATTACAGTAGTCCAGGTGAGAGGTGAAGAGTGGTTGTGGTTGGCAGTGAGTAGAAAAGGGGATGGACAGGAAGGACGTGATCAGCTGAAGAATATTCAGAGGGTGAACCAGGATGACGAATCACCTTGAGATAATTCCATATAGGGACTGGTTGAAGGAAATAGAGATCTTTAGCCTGAAAGATGAGAAATCTTGGATAGAATATGATAGATTGTTTTAAGCACTGATGTGATTGCACAAGAAGGCTTAAACTGATTCTTTGTGGTTGAAAAGGAGAGAACTAGTAGTAATGGTTTGAAGTTGTTTTAAACTTAGGCTTGACCTAAGGAAAAACCTCTAATAATTAGAGGTATCCCAAATGGAAAAGGGCTGCCTTGGGAGGTAGTGGATATCCTTACATTGAAGGTCTTGAAGCAGACATTGAGTTATTAACCATTTGTCCCATATGTTGTAGGAGGAATTCTTGTCTAGATTTGGGTTGGATTATATATGGTCTTTGAGGTCCCTTCATTCTTAGAGATTCTGTGATTCTGGAAATCTGTCTCTACAAAGTCCACCCACTGGTTCTAGTTCTGAAGTTTGAGACCAAGCATAATAAGTTTAATTCAAATACCTCACTATAGCTCTCATATCTTACTCCAAAGTCTTTCTGTTCTCTAAGGTAAATATCCATAGTTTCTTCAAAAGATCTTAGGGCACCTCCTTTTCACCTCTTCTGTTTTACAAGGTTATTGACAATGACAATATGCTTCATGGCATACTGTATAGAGTGCTTGGCTTGGAATCAGGAAGACCTAAGTTCAAAAATCCCACTTCTAATACTTACTAGCTGTGTGACCATGCGTAAGTCACTTAACTTTTCTGAGCCTCAGATTCTTTGTCTACAAAATAAGAGTATTGAACTAGATGACCTCTAATGTCCCTTTCATTTATAAAATCTATGATCCTATGATTAGGAAGATTGGACTCAGAATCACATTTGACAGTTCTTTTAATATCCAGTTCACCTGGCCTTGGTGACCTGAATTTATTGAAGATAGCTAGGGACTGACTCTCTTATCTCAGTTATCTTAGGTTTCACTTAATCTAAGCAACCATTTTTATTCTTTACTTCCTAGTCTGTACCTCATTCCATATGGTTAAAAAAAAAAGAAAAGAAAAAAAACAGAAGCAAAATTGGGGTGGAGCAGTTATGCCTTTTTTTCCATCACCCATTAACTTCATCCAATCCACCCCAACTAGCTGCAGCATTAGCTATTCTTTAATCTTCTTTTGTCCCCAGCACAGCTAAAAACATGTCATTTTGGTTGTCCTAAGCATTCATCTCAAGCCTCAGCTCATTTTGAGCTTGAATGCTCCTGAAGCTATTCTTATGGGACTGTGGCACTCCGTTTTGCTCATCCTCCGCTACTTGTCTTTGCTTCCATTTTCTGCATGTATCTTTGAAAAATCTGGGCTGGTGAATGAGCTTCTTGTGTAGGTGCATTATTCTCTTTAGACAGCTCCCACATTTCTTTCCCCATTGTATTTCTTCCCCATTTGTGTTCCTGTCATCAGAATTTCTTTTTGAGAGCATTCCATTCTCTTGAGTCAGCTTTCCCTAGAAAATCCCAGGATTTGAGATCCTACCTATATCATTTCTCTGAAGTCTTTAAAACCCCCTCTCTCAAAATCTAGAGCATCTATCAGACTATGCTTGGCTTTCTTCTTCTAAGACTATCTCAGACCAAAGGGATCTCTCTCCTTTCCCAGAGTACTTAGCTTACACCACTTTGAGGGCATTCAGCAAGTATTATCTTGTCTTATGGTTTATGTGTATGTATCTCATCGTCCCTACTACATCATATGATCCTTAAGGGCAGAGATTGTGTCTTGTTCATTTTGTATGCCCTAGAACTTACCAAAATGTCCTGTGCATGGTTGATGCTCAATGAATATTGAATGAATGGATTAAACCTCAGAGTCAGAGTGGTTGAGATGCTGGAGCCCTAGCTGAGAATTTTGGCAATAGGTGCTGCTTTCCTGCTCTCAAATATTGATCTGCCTTACCTTCCTAGTTGTGGTAACACTAAGCCAACTGTGTGAGCAGTGGGAATGGTACCCACTCAAGGAATGAGATGAAGTGGGACCTTACCAGCAGAATATAGCCAGCAGGGCTGAAATAGTGGGAAGTGACAGAAACCCCATTGGCCTACAGAATCCATTTGGTCATAGAAAGCTGTGACCTTTACCTGGAGATCTTTCCAGGACACTCTTTAATCCTGATCACTTTACACCTCACATCATGATGATGCTCTGTCATCATAGCAATGAATCATCATTACTATCAAACATATTGAGTACTTACTGTGCAAAGGACATTATGATCCAGGGCTGAAGTTCTGCTTTTTAGAAAGTAACTGAGCTCTTGGCTCAGTGGAGCCATTTGCATGTCATTTGTATAAATCAGCATCCATTCTTGACCCCCTAACTCCCACAATGCAAAATAAAATAAGTGAATTAGTGCAGCCAACTGCAGTGGCTTTCAAACCCAGCATTAAGAACATGACATACATGAAAATTTTTATGCCAATCCATTTAATAACATCCTGGGAAAAAGATTAAAACTGGAGAGATTTGTAATCAGTGTGTGTGTGTGTGTGTGTGTGTGTGTGTGTGAGAGAGAGAGAGAGAGAGAGAGAGAGAGAGAGAGAGAGAGAGAGAGAGAAACACAGAGAGACAGAGAAAGAGAGAAAGACAGAGAGAGACAGAGACAGTGGAAAGGTCCAGCAGGTTTCAATGGAACAAACAGTGGACTGGGAGTCAGTACATCTGGATTTGAATCTCAGCACAGTCACTGACTAGCTGTGTGACCTTGGGCAGATTACTTCACTTTCCCTTCTGTAAAATGATGGTTTTAAATAAGATGATTTCAGTTTCAATATTCTGTGAGCCTTGGTACCCCTACCCTCCAGTTCTAAATATAGCCATGCTGGAACTCTTTTTCCATGATGCTTACTAGTGACAGATTTCCTTTTCCTAGGTTTTGGCTGGCCGTAAAAGAACACTTGGTCATTGGAGATTCATTCATTCAAGAACTATTTAAACAAATAGTTTTCACAAGAACTACAAAGTTTCAAAGACCATATAAAACATGCTCCAAATTACTACTAAGAAAAATACAAATTAAAACAATTTATGCAAATTATATAAATTGAAAAAATGCAAATTAAAACATGAGGTTTTACCTCACACCCTGCAAATTGGCAAAGACTGCCAAGAAAGCAGAAACAATCGATGTTGGAGGGACTGTGAGACGGTAGGCACATTCATATATTGTTGGCAAAACGATGAATTGGTCCAACCATTCTGGAAAACAATTTGGAATTATGTAAGAAAGTGACTGAAGTGTTCATAGCTTTTGATTCAGCAGTCCTACAATTACCTAAATTAGGTCAAAGACAGAAAGAAAGTAGAATATATTGAAAATAATCACAGCAATACTGTATGTGGTAGTAAAGAACTAAAAACTAAGTAGGTGTCCAACTTTGGGTCAATGTGTGAACAAACTATGCTTTACCAATGTAATAGAATAAATAAACGAGGAATTTGAGCAATCTAAAGAAACATGGGAAGATTTTTATGAACTGATACAAAGTGAAATAAACAGAAACAGAACATTATACACGATGATTACAACAACATAAATGAAAGGACCACTAAAAGGAAACTGAACCAAGTAAATGAAAAACCAGTAAGAACAAATAATAATATATCCCTCCCTCCTCATGGCAAAAAGGTGGGTCAGTGGAGACTATAAGAATAAAATGTTATATGGATTCTCAGAGGTGTTCAATGTATAAATTGTTTTTGCTTAATTTTTTTTGTTATAAGGGACAATTCAGTTTTGATACTAGGTATGTGCAGGGTTTATTTAGAAATGATTGTGATATAAAACTTTTTTTTTTGAAGTCTGCTCTTATGTTCTGCTGTGCACATGGCAACGCTTTTTTTCTTTTCTTTTGTATTGAAGTTTATAATATGTTTATTTTTCTTTTCTTACTGTGAATTTAAGTTTTAGTATTTAAGTTTGAAACAAATTAATGAAAAATTTTTGAAAAGAAAAAAAATCTACTGCATACCTTCTATATGATTCCAAGGGTGCTTCTCTGTAGAATTCTTGGGGAAAAACCATTAAGTCGTTGAAATTCCTAGCTTCCTTCCTCTTCCCTCTTTTAGAAGGCTCTCCCCCCCCCTCTCCCCCATGCTCCACCCTCATCACAGGTGTGTCACCTGTGGCCCATTCCCATAGGGTCTTGATGCTTCGGCTAGCTCCAATTTGTCCCCTGTAAGGGAGTGGGAGGTATTAAGGGCTCGAAGTGTTACCTTCCAAGTTAAACTTTACATTTGGACACTTCATACTCAGCCAAGCTAAAAGATAACTTATCATCCTACCCTTAAAATATCTAATTTCCCTTTTTCTCTTCCTCCTCTTCCTTTTTTCTTTGGCACTTCCACTCTTTCTGTTAGGGATTAGAGGCAATACGATGTAGAGAAAAGCGCACAACCCTGAGAGTCAGCTTTGCCACTATAACTTTGTTGCATGAATTTGAAGAAGTGACTCCCCCTTCTCTGTGCCTCAGTTTCCTCCTGTCAAATGAAAGTATTGGATTTGATGACCTGGAAGCTTGCTCTAGGCTCTAAATCTATGTTCCTATGAATTAAAGAATCGTTGTCTTCTCTGTCCATGGGGGCCCTTCCTTCCCTCACAATTTAATCAGTCATTGAATCCTCTTGATATTTCCTTCATAATCTAGGGCATTTCTTGATCCTTTCCTTTTCATTTTCACTACTACCACAGTTGACCCAAAGCAATGAATTTCTAACGATAGAATTTCTGGCCCTGAAATGGGTGAGGGGAGGAATTTTTGAGCAATGGGCTTGTTTGTCCCTTTCCAATCATATCTCATAAATGCCCTGGCAGAAAGAATGCCTGTGGAACAAGAACAGGAAGGCAAAGACTCATAAACAGAACAACAGGGAGCCCAGCCATTGTATAATCACGATGGAAGGCAGAGCTTCCAGCAACAGAAATGCTGCAGGTGTGGTGGCTCTCTCTCCAAGCATGGCTGTAATCCCTTTCACTCACTGCTTCTCTCCCGGGGGCCCAATTACTGGCCAGGGCATAAAAGCCAGCAAAAGAAAGATACTTTTGCTAGTGATTGTGTGATCAGTCAAGCTGTTCCTGCTGGCATGCCAGGGGAGTGATTCAAAGTAGATTTCTGTATGTTTGGCAGGTATGAGAGTTGTTCAGGGTTCTGACCTTGGGGAATCCTTATTACCTATAGTATTGGGAGTTACCTTTCCTACTGTTCCTTTTGTATGAATTTTGTGTGTCTCTTTTCTGGCCAGTGCAGTTGGTTCTGGCTCCAGGGAAGATTAGTGTTGTGTGTGTGTGTGTGTGTGTGTGTGTGTGTGTGTGTGTGTGTGTGTGCTAGGAAGGGCAGCATCCTCCCAACTAAAGAAGTCTCAAGTTTGTAGGTAATGGGAAAACCGGGTGACCCACTAGAGTAAGAGTTCCTGCCTTTTTGTGTGTGTGTTGTGGATTCTCCCACCTTTGGCAGCCTGGTGAAGCCTACTGACCTCTTCTCAGAAGACAGTATAATTTTTTAAATTAATAAAATAAAATCAACAGGATTACAAAGCAAAATATAGGAACAAAGATAGTTTTTCCCCTCACTCAAGATCGTGGGCCCTAGGTTAGGAACCTAGAGGTAGTCATGATCCTCTCAGGTAGGACTGTTGCTGCAGTGGATGAAACAGAATCTGGCCTGTAATTCATCTTCTGTATTTCCTCCTGTTTCCACTCTAGAAAGCTGTCTTTGTGCCCTATTAGACTGTAAGTTCTATGAAGGCAGGGACAATAATTAAAAGAATTTTTAAAAGTAATAGCAAGTTGTATATAATAGAATTGCAGTTTCATGTGCAATCATCTTTTTTATTATACTATGTTATGGAAATGCTTGTTTTATTCCATATATTAAAAATAATTAATTAACTTTAAAAATGAAGGTAGGGACAATGTTTTATTTAAATGCTCTGTCAGTATTTTATGTTTTTATCAGTACCTAGTACAATGTCCTGTGCCCTGTAGGTAACTTTGAAAATGTTTATTGAATTCAAAAAAGGGAGCATTTTTACCCAGGCTTGCATAGGTGGTGACCTTGTCTACTTCCTAGGCTTCCTTAGGAGAGTGTGGCACCCTAACTAAGTTCTGGCAAGCATCTTTAAGCTAGGTCCTTTAGGGAAATAAGGTAGCTTAAGTCAAGCAATGGCAAACGTGGACGACAGATGTCAGTAATAACAGAAGAAAGGACTAAAGTCCCAAAGTCAGTGAAAGAGTTGTCTTCAATGATGCTAATGAAAGTAGTGAATATATGGGTGTTGGAAAATGCAGATTAAAATTATGGAGTCATTTGCATGTAATGAATGCATCTTGGAAGTCCAGGTGATATATAGAAAGGAATGCCACAATTCCACTGTCCCTTGCAAGAGTCAAGATTGGTCCTGTTGTTCTGGAGAATTAGAACATCATTGGGTTGTGTTTTTTAAGGTAGCAGGCTGATGTTGAGGAATCAGAGTGCCTTCTATATCCATAGTGGCATTGGTTTCTTCCTCTGTGAGTTCTGTGTGCCTCCCTGTGTTTTCCTGCTATGAGAATGGATTGTAGAAGGTTAGCCCTCTCTGTGTGTTTTCTGGGGAAATGGAAATATTTGAGAAGATTTCGGTAATCTTTGTGGGTCTATGGAGTAAGCTAAGATTCTGTACTGGGTGAGATAATCTATCTAAGGTCTTTTCTAACTTGAAGTTTATGATCTTAGAGATCACTGCAGGAATTTACATAGGATGCTAATTGACTCCACATCCATCTGGCTAACGGGGACCTGAAAGCATCCTCTGAGGTATTCCTTCTCCTGCAGCTATACAGGGAGAGCAGGAGAGAGAAATCCACAGCTGGCAATGGAAAGTGGTGTATATGATGAGGTATGAGTTCACAGGCCAGGAAAAGTTGTATTGTATTCCTATATCTGGAATATTGCACTCAGTTTTAGTGATATTGGCAAGTTGGAGCCCATCTACAGGAAGATGAATGCCATGGTAAGGAAGAATTGAGACTACGTCATTTGAGGATGGGATGAAGGAAATGAAGATAACTAGCCTGGTGAGGACCCAAGAGGATTTGGGGCAGGGAGAGATGCTAGAATCATCCAAGTATTTGAGAACTCTTATTTGGACAAGGGACTAGATTTGTTTTTATAGGTTCCAGAGGACCAAACCAGGAACAATGACGAAAGTCTACAGAAGAAAAGCAGAATCAAGCTTGATGTAAGTGAAAATTCCCTAGCTAGAGCAAGTTTAGAGTAAGTTGGAAGCTAGAATAGTCTCCTTCAAAGGTAGTGAGCTCTCCACCTTTGAAGATCTTCAAATACATACTGGATAACCCCACTTATGGGGGCAGGTTGTAGAGGAAATGGCTATTTAGGTATGAATTAGATTAGATAATCTAAGGTCCCTTTCAACTCTAAACTTCTGTGATACTGTGTCTGGGAGTTGGTGGCCCATGATGAATAATCATTCCTTTCCTTTCACATACTGTAATTGTGCCCCTGAGTGGTATAGATGAAAATTATTTTGTGGAAAGAATATGTAATAATAATAACAATAATAATAATACTACCACATTTATATAACATTTCAAGATTTACAGAATGAGTTTTTTAGATGCTGATTTTAAAAATGGCCAAAGCTTTCCCCTACCTTCATCCCCACTCTCTAGCCCTAGGGCCCTTGAGGGAAAAGGAAATGAAGGACCTTGTTGCTCTCACTAAGTGGGGTGTAGAGGGAAGGGGAAGATTTGAATATTTGAGCCCTTCGAAGGGCTACCTAATTCCAGTTGCATTTTATTGCTCTACTCAGTGACTATGACAAGTGAGAGGCCCCAGGTGGAGAAGGACTTTGTTTTGGACTTGAGGAAAAAGGTTTGGCTGCTTAAGCTTACCTGGCCTGGGGGAAAGGAATCAAATAATTAATTAGTCAGGCAATTCTGGGTTGGCTCATTTCATTCCAGTTCAGTGCTGGAGCACAAAGGCAATTTCTAACGAAAGCTTCATGTTTCATGGTAAAAGTTTATTTTTCGGGTTGAGACCATCCTTAATCCTCTCTAACCTGACATCAGATATGGGCTCTGTTCCCCTACCATTTGGCTGCCATTTCAGTAAAACAAAAGCAAAAACAGTCCTCCTATCTTACCTGACCACACCTGCTTTCATAATTCTGTCAGTGATCAACCCTCCCTGAAAAGACTTCTACATGCATAGTCATGGCCTGCTAAGCCCCAACCCTATCCAAATTTCCCACCTTTGGGACTAATTCCCCTGAACCTATCAATGGACATAGTAAGTGGGGATGGTAATAGGACAATAGGAAACAGATACAAGGACAGGGACAGTGGAATGAAAAGCCACTGTGTTTGGGGGTGGGGTGGGAGAAAGACAGAATAAAATCTCATTTTTAATCACATGCAGAGGCCATGTCCTAGTCCTTAGAACTTTGGAAATCTTAGGTTCAAGTTCTAACTGTCAGTTAGTAGGACTAGCTTGTCCTCTTGCTACATGATGCCACATGGCTCTTCTGAGCAGGTCATTGATATTTCTCAGCTGTTAAGTCATCATTGGCCACATACATAACCTATGATGATGCATCTCTCCGATGGTCACTTGGTTGCCTATGATTTTGATTCTTCTGAAGAAGTGATCATCCATGATTTGTAGCCATAAGCACACTGGAAAAATAGCACTGTTGAAAGGATAAGCTTTTGTAGCAGTGAAAAGTTCAGCATTACTGATAGCACCATGAGGTTTTTCAGATGGAATCCTGGGCGAGGAGGTACCTGGAAAACAGGACAGTCAGGGAATCTAGGAAAGTGAGCAAGCAGCTTTAGGTGTACCCTTGTGGAGAAGAATGTTTCCACCTAAACCTGGAAGGTTGTGCTTGGAAATCTGTCCTGTGGTACATCACGAATGAAGCTGAGGAGGAAAGTCTCTCCAATCTGGACCTAAAACAGGTTGGTACTGAAAATCTCTGCTCCAGTGAATTTTGGCTCTGTGTAAGAATGAGCTGTTCAGGACTGTGCTGCTTCCTAAGTTGTGAGCTCCCTGTTACTGAAAGTATACAAGAAAAGGTTGTCAAAGATTGCTATAAAGGGAGTTTGCCATAGAGTAGGTTGTTGGATTAGATGGTCTGGGGTCCTTTTCAACTCTAAAATCCTGCAATCCCATGATTTATATATTAAGCTATCCCAAGCAGAACATATGACTAAGCTCAGTCCCTATAATCTATCCACCTGGATGTACTGTAGCTGGATGGAGCAAGTTTGATCAGCCCGCTTGTCCCTCAAACAATACAACTCTAAATGTAGACGATTTCTCACATTTGAGCAAAGTAGATTTGATATTCTACACAGCTTGCTAAATGAGGGATGATTGGCTAGCTCATCACTCAGGAAGGATACGGTAGACATTGTCAGATTTGTCCTAAAGCACAAGCCTGACCATTTCACTCCTCTGTCCAAAAGCTTTCAATGATTCTTTATTGCCTAGAGGACAAAACACAAATCGTTTAGCTTGGCATTTAAAACCTGTTGCAGTCTGGCTCCAAGCTATTTTTCTAGACTTATGTCATGTTATTCCCCTCCAAGAAATCTAGGTTCCAGACAGGCAGGACCACAAGCTGTTCCCCCATTCTTTGATCCTCTTTTCTACCTCCATGTGTTCATTCAAGTCCTTCTTTGTGTCTATGACCCACTCCTACTCATCTACACCTGTTGACGTCTTTCCCTTTCTTGAAAGCAGATGCTCAGGTATCCATTCTTTCGTAAGACTTCCCTGATGCCCCCAGTTCAAAGTGACCAACTCTTCTTTTGATACTTTGTCACACTCTCTCATTTGTCCTTATATTCCAACTTGCAACACAGTTATTTGTGTACTGTCATATTCCAGCCCTTCTACTTTTAACCTGTATGACCTTGGTTAAATCATTTAACTTCTTGGGCCACGGGTGAAATGAATGGGTCAAACTAAGTTATTTCTTAAGGTTTTTTTCCCCCCTTAGCTCTAAATCCTGTGATAACTATTGGTTCATAAGCTCCTTGAAAGGAGGATCTGTGTCATCTGATGTAGAAGAAATGTGCCATTGTAAAAGTAGGCTTTCCCAAAATATTTTGGTACCAAAGTGGATATGCTGATAGGAAAAGGGTAACTTCCACACAATGCCATCAGCCCAAGACCCAAGAGATGTTGGGAAGAAGGGAAGTCACACAAGGGCATGGCAGGTGCTTCTGGGATTCATCATACTGATTAAGAATGTGAAATCATGATACAAAATGAGCAGACTGTCATATATGTGATAAAAAAAGTACCTGATCTAAGACTGAGATGTGGCTGTTATATTGGTTCTATGAAGAAGTAACTCAGAAACAGAGACAGGAACAGATGTGGACACCAGAGCAGTGAGAGAGCTAGCTAAGGCTGTAGGAGTCCTGTTTTCACTAAAGTATCATATCATTGGGACTTCTCCATTAGTGTTGTGAGTTTTTTTTTCATCAATTGACTGACAAGCATTATTAACTACCTACCTTGTCAGTGACAGGTAGTGTGCTTAGGCATTGGGCATCTAAAGGCGAAAATGAAACAATTTTGCCTTCAAGAAGTTTACAATCCCATGAGGAAAGACAACATGTATATACAGGGATATGGACAGCACAGATACAAGAGAGTTTGGTGCTAACAGCTTGGGGAATCAAGGAAGACTTCTTGGAGAAGGTAGTGCTTGAGATAAATCTTGAAGGAAGCTAGAGATTCTAAGAGGCTGAAGTAAGAGAGAGGATTCCCTTGCCACACATGGGAATGGGAGATGGAGTGCTGTGTAAGAGACAATAAGACCAATTTGATTGGAACATAAAATTGTGTGAAGGAGAGTAATATGCCTAGCAAGGTAGGCTGGAGCCAGATTGTGAAGGGTTTTAAAGTCTAACAGAGAAGTGTGGATACTATTTCAGGGAAAAGAGAGGAGAGTGGAATGGATTCAGAGGACCTGGGTTCAAATCTCAGCCCTGCCTTTTACTACCCATGTGACATAGAACAAGTCTCTGAGGCTCAGTTCCTCACCTACAAATTAAGAAGCTTGGATTACATGGCCTCTGACTTCTCTTCCAGCTCTAAATCTATGATACTGAATTTGTTTGTTCTAGAGATAAGATGGAGCCTTTGGAGTTTTTTGAACAGGGGAATTACATGGTGTGCTCTGTGCTTTAGGAATATCATTCTTTCATCCTGCAGAATGGAGAAGGGAGATGGAATAGAGTTGGGGAGGCCAGTTAGGAGGCTATTGAAATTGTCCAGGGAACAGGAGATGTAAGCTTGAACTACCATGGTGGCTAAATAAGTGGAAAGAAAGGAATGGGATTAAGAGTTACTGCAGAGGCAAAAATGACCATATTTCACAACTGACTAAACATGTAGGGTCAATGAGGAATCCATTGTGGGGCTTGAAGCATGGGCATGGTGGGTAGAGAATCAATACTACTCTCTCGCCAATAGTAAGCTCTGCTTCTGAGCTTCATGTTTTATAATAAATATGCTTTGTATTTAGATGTGTATTAGAAGTTTATTGCTCAACTGTAATTGTTTTGTAAACTGTTTCTTCTTTCACAACATGGAAATAGGTTTTACATGATTGCACATATATAACCTATATCAGATTGCTTACCAGATTAGACAGGGGGAGGGTAGAGAAGGAGGGAGAAAATTTAGAACTCAAAATTTTATTAAAAATGAATGTTAAAAATTGCCTTTGTACATAATTGAAAAAATAAAACACCATTTAAATAGTATTTAAAATGCTATTTTTTTTTAAAAAAAAAAGAAGTTTGTGGCTCAAAGCAGCTCCTCACCTCCAATGAGTGGGCGGTGGTGGTTAAACAAACTGTGGTATGGGGGTAGCTAGGTGGTGCAGTGGATAGAGCACCAGCCCTGGAATCAGGAGGATCTGAGTTCAAATCCAGTCTCAGACCAGACACTTGACATTTACTAGCTGTGTGACCTTGGGCAAGTCACTTAACCTCAAATACCTTACCAAAAAACAAAACAAAACAAATCAACCTGTGGTGTGTTATAGAATCTTATTTATTTATTCATTTATTTTGCTGTAAAAATGGATGAATAGGGGGAATATAGAAAAGCAAGAGAAGATTTGTAGGAACGGATGCAGAATAAGGTTAACCAAACCAGCAAGATAGTATACACAATGACCCCATCAATGTAACTAGAAAAAAAAGTAACAAAAAAATTGAAATAGAATGGCATGTAATTATGTTGACCAAGCTGAGTCCTGAAGAAGAAATATCAGAATGTACCTCCTTCCCTTCTGTGCAGAAGGTGGGGAACTATGTGTGTGAAATACTGCATACAGCATACTATCAGGCTTAGTTGACGTGTTGGTTAATTTTACTGAACTGCTTTTTCCTCCTTTTTTATTCTTACAAGGTGTCATTCTCTGGATGAGAAAGGGGGGAAGGGATGTGTTGGAAAATGAAGGTCGTATGAAAACAAGACATAAATAAAATTGTAAAACTAATCTTTTTTTCAAAATAGAAGCTTGTTGCTGTTCAGCATTGGGGTAGACTGAAAGGACACCCCTAAGGGGGAGCAAGAAAGAAGCCAAATTCAGATGTTTCCAGAAAGACCTAGGGATGGGGCCAACTGATGGGGGGTGGAACCTGAACCCCTAAAAGGGGAAGACCCTCAGTCCTTGAACTTTCCCGCACACTGGGAAATTTGGTTTTTTAGGGGTTCAGGTTCCACCCTCCCACCCCCATCACAACTACTGGCAACAGCAATATTTACTGAAGGGAAGCTCCCCCAAGACAGAATCCAGTCTATTTATTCTTAACTAACTCACAGATGACTATCTTTATGTCTCCAACACTTTGCAAATAGCTGGTGCTCAATAAATGCTTGCTAAATTGAACAAAGAACCTAAGCCCCTGTTCCAAGGCTGTGATCATTAAAAGGAGAAATTTGTCAAATCTTTGAGCAAGGGCAGTGGGATTGACCACCGGGGCTGCTCTTTGGAGTACCCTGGGGGATTTTGTCATATGTTTTCTTTTCTCCCTTCTCCTAGCCTCTCTCCAGCCTCTCTCCAGATCCTGCAGGGAAATCTGTGGAACCTGGAAAAGGACCCTCCCCAGACCAGCTGCATTTCTGCACTGGTTAAGGTTGAGGCATGTAATGAATTTAGATTTAATTTGCAAGTGAAAAAGCTTGCTTTCTTTTGTAGCTTACACCAAAGCTCAAACGTCTAAGCTTCCAGGGTTTAAGTCTAATTAACTGTATTTCACAGCTTATTTAAAGAAAAGAATGGAGGCATTAAAATTGTAAAATCTAATTTTTGAGTAAATCTTTCAGCGCAAAATTAATGTTGCAGTATTAGAGCCGCCTTGGCAATATATCTCTTGTCTTCAAATTTCAAAATGAGCTTTTGCAAACATGAAATTATTCATTAGACTGTCTGGTAAAGAGATAAATAAGTGTCTCTTCAAATCCAAGATCTCCCCTTTTCTATTTAGCCAAAGACGGAGTTATTTGGTTTGAGGGGCAAGTGGGCTGATCAGATTTGCTCCCTCAGACAGGTAGGAAGGTGAGAAGAAAAACAGACAGGAGAACTGAGGGAGAAAAGGAGGACGCCTGAGGAGTGTTGACAGCGTCTCTCTCTGCCCACCATGTTTTCTATTGTCAACCTCTAGGGGAGGGGCGGGGGCAGGCAGGATCTGAAGGATTCTGAGGAGCCACAGAAATATTATATCCTTCTTCAGTTCATGGGCTCAAAGATTTTAGAGCTGAAAGGTCAACAAATCTAATCCCTCTATTTTATCAATAAGGAAACTGAGGCCCAGAAAGGTGATGTGACAAAGAGTTAACAAGTAGAGGAAATGGGGGTCCAATCCAAATTCTGACTCCAAATCCAGTATTCTTTCTATTGCATGTCCCCAGAAAGTAGGTACCTGGAATTTAGGTGCAGTGCCTTGAAATTTTCTAGAAGAAACAGGGAGGCGGTTCTGGTTACGACAGGAAATCACAGCAGCCACCCTTCCTCAGTGTTCCATGCCATATTTGTATATTGGGTTATCTCTTGGATTGGAAGATGCTGCTACTAAATTAGCTTCTTTGTCACAGGGCTGCCAGTTGACTCTCACAACAACCCTGTGAGGTGGATGCTATTATTATCCTCATTTTACAGTTGGGGAAATTGAGGTAGGCAGAGGTTAGGTGACTTACCCAGGGTTACATAGCTACTAAGTGTCTGAGGCAGGATTTGAACTCAGGTCTTCCTGACTCCAGGCCTAGTGTTCTACCCATTGTATCACCTAGCATAAGCATGTCTGCACGTGCCTGTCACCTAACCTTCTGGTAACCCATGAGTATGCCTGGTTTCTCATGTTGCTGTCTGGCTGCTCCAGACACCATCCAGCAATCTGAACTGAACAGAGCAAATGTCTCAGGCTCCAGAATTTGATTGATCAAATCCTGACTCGGCTATGTACTCGCTGTATGACCTCAAAAGAGCCACTTAACCTCTCTCTGTTCTTCAGTTCAATTCAATTAACATTTATTAAACACCTACTATGTAGCGAGTAGGGCCATTAGGTGGCGCCACAGTACATTGTGCGCCAGGGCTGGGGTCAGGAAAATAAGTTCAAATTTGGCCTCAAAACACTTACTAGCTGTGTGACCCCAGGCAAGTCACTTAACCCCATTTGCCTCAGTTTCCTCATCTGTAAAATGAGCTAGAAATGACTGAACAGCAACCAAATATACCAGGCACTATGCCAAGCATTTTGTTGTTCAGTCATGTCCAACTCTTCATGACCTTATTTAGGGTTTCCTTGGCATTGATACTGGAGTGGTTTGCCATTTCCTTCTCCAGCTCACTTGAGAGATGAGGAAACTGAGGCAAACAAGATTAAGTGACTTGCTCAGAGTCACACAGCTAATAAATGTCTGAGGCCACATTTGAACTCAGGTCTTCCTGACTCCAGGTCAAGTGCTTTGTCTGCATCTAGCTGCCCTCCCCTGCCCTCGAGGAGCTTACAGTCTAATGGGGGAGACCAACAAGCAAAGGAATACATAAGGCAAGCTATGTACAGGATGAACAGGAAGTAATTAACGGAGGGGAAACACTGGGATTAAGAAGGATTGGGGAAGGCTTCGAGTAAAGTTGGGATTTTGGTTGGGACTTCAAGGAAGTCTGGGAGGTCAGTAGTCAGAGCGGAGGAGGGAGATCATTCCAGCCAGGGCAGGCTGACAACGAGAGAGATGCCCAGAGCCTAGAGATGCAGTGTCTTGTTGGTGGAAGAGCCGGGAGGTCAGTGTCACTCGATCCACGTGTTGGGGAGTAAGGTGTACGAACGCTGGAAAGGGAGGAGGGGGCTGGGTTATGAGGGGCTTTGAATGCCGGACAGGCATTTTGTATTTGCTCCTGGAGGCAATAGAAAGCCGGTGGAGTCTACTTAGTTGGGCATGGTGGTGGTGGTGATGACATGTCTGGAGCTGCACTTTAGGAAGATCACTTTAGTGACTGAATAGGGGATGGATTGGAGTAGGGGGAAGACTTGAGGCAGGCAGATGCACCAGCAGGCTATTGTGTGATGTAGGAGGGAGGTGATGAGGCTGGTGAGCCCTAGAGCTCTTCATCTGTGAACCGAGGGGGCTGGATGGACTACGACACATTCCAAACATGAGAGGGATTCTCTTCAGGTATTCTCCAGAGCCAGTGTCTAATGGCTAATCCCCTCCTCCTTGTGAGATGCTTGTCCTGTGTTCTTCAATGGCGCTGACACAGATGAGACCAAAGCAGGACAGGCAAGCTGAGGAAGAGAACGGTGCTGGCTCTGAGACCAGGTGGCACCCTGGAAGGTGGAGAGAACAATGCCAGGAGCTGGAGGGGAACATTCTTCACCAGAGGTAGAAAAGCAGCAAAAAGCTCCGTGTTTGTTTGTTAGGAGAAATCCCAGGCCTAATGGGAACTTCTTTGAAGTAATCACTCCTCAGAATCTATTTGGGTTTGAACATAGTCTGCTGAATTATTCAAAGACAAGGGCGGGGATAAATTGGCTCTTTGAGATGGCGGGTATCAAAACCTGGGGATGGCCCTGAGTCCATGTCCCCTGTGTTGAAGAGGAGGAGAATGCATAAGCACTGACCTCTTCCTCCCTTTCCACTGTACCCCGACACCCCCAAACAAGCTGCTTATAGGTAATGCTAATAATAACACCTGCATTTCCTTTGTTCTTTAAATCTTGAAAATCACTTTCCTACAAGCTATCCTGTGAGATAGGAGCACAAGCATTATGATCCCATTTTACAGATGAAGAGCCTGACAATATGAGATGCATGAGAGCTTGCATACAGCCATTAAGTGATAGGACTGAGATTTGAACCCAAGGTGTTTATTTTCTGTGTGTGTGTGTGTGTGTGTGTGTGTGTGTGTGTGTGCACGAGCTTCTCTGTGTCTGTCTCTGTCTCACTAAAGGTAGCTTTTTAACACAGGAGGGTAAGCAGATGTTTTTGTCCTAAGACTTGAGGGCACCTATCCCAAAGTTCAGTTATCCCTTACACATCACAATTTTCCCCATTGTGGTTTTGATATATTGCAAGTCAGTGTAAGAAATTAAATGGGGATTTGGGGGGAGTTTTATAGAAACTGAAGAAGACACACGAAGCCTAGGAGAAGATGCAGAAAACATTTGGAAACTCAGAAATGCATAAGATACGTACATAGTGTTGTATAATACAGCCTACAAGCAAATACTTAACCCAAATTTTATAATAAAGCCCTGTAAACACCCAAAAGAAAAAGGGGGAAAAAATTCAGACTTCTTCTCCGGTACAAAAATATTTATGGTGAATTTCCAGATTGTGGGGGTGCTGTGGCCCTAACTCCTGCCATGCGGAAGAGATAACTGTATCTCTAACCCAGCTGCCATAGTGCCTGAAAAAACTGTTAGATGTTTTCCTTTGGAGTTTGACAAATATTTTGTCTTCCAGAGTCTTTCAGTAAAATGCCAATACCCTGGGAACATGGGATGGGAACAGGGAAAGGAAACTACCAGAAGAGAGAAGAGGAGTTTGCCATAGGGCATGGGAGTTATTAACTCAGACTGAGGTCTTTTGATAAGCAAGTGTGAAGAGGACAGGGGCCAGGAAGCCCAGGTCTTTCAGCACGGAGCTCTGTGCTGAGTCACTGTGCATCAGTGTGCTGAATCTGGGAAGCCCTGGAAGGTATTTTAGAGAGGTCTTGATTTTTTCCTACTCTTGTCCAAGTGAACATCACACAGGAAACATCAGGGGAAATGAAGGGGAAAGGGAATAAGGAAAAAGCATTTATTAAGTGTCTACTATGTACCAGGAACAGGGCTAACATAATCTCATTTGATCCTCACAACTACTCTATGAGGTAGATGCTATTATTAATCCTTGTTTTATAGTTGAGAAAACATGCAGACAGAAGATGTGACTTAAGTCACTTGCCCAGGGTTGCACAGCTAGTCAGCGTCTGAGACCAGATTTGAACTTGGGCCTTCCTGACTCCGGGCCCAGTGCTCTATCCATAGCACAGGGATAGCCAGTATATTCTAAGTATATCCCCCTGCCCTCCTGGCTGTAGAGTGAACAAAGAGAGAAGCCAGGTTGTGATTTTTGCTGGGAAGAAATAGAAGAAAGGTCAATGGATACAATGGATGAGGGATACATCTCCTAATCCCAGCATTTCTCAGTCCCTTTGAGGGATTAGAAGAAATAGAAGGGATACCTTTTGAGGAAATAGAACCCTGGGAATTTTACCTCAACTGAAAGTGATCTCCCCAAACCAGGTATATTCCTCAAGGCTCTGCTGTGGACCCTCTTCTCTTCTCTCTTGGTGATGTCATTAGCTCCCATAGGCTCAATTATCATCTCTACGCCGATGGCTCCCAGATTCATATATCTAGCCCCAGGCTCTGCTCTGAGCTCAGTCTTTTTTTCTTTTCTTTTTTTTTTAAGCAATGGGGTTAAGTGACTTGCCCAGGGTCACACAGCTAGTAAGTGTTATGTGTCTGAAGCTGGATTTGAACTCCAGTCCTCCTGAACCCAGGGCCGGTGCTCTATCCACTGCACCACCTAGCTACCCACCTCTGAGCTCAGTCTTAAATCACCAATTGCCTATGAGACATTTCAAACTGGATTTCCCAGTAGACCTCTTATTGCATATCTAACATTGAACTCATTATTCCCTACCCTAACCCCTCTCCAAAATGTCCCTCTTCTTGTCAAAGACACCACCATTCTTCTAGTCACATAGGTTTATAACTTTGGTGTTATTCTGGACTTCTTACTCTTTCCCCACACGTCCGATCAGTTATTCATCTTGAATTTTTATACCCATAATCATTTTCCTTTTAAACTCATCTAATCCTTCCTTGTAACAAAAGAAAACATCTAAGCAAAGCCAACGGCACCTGAATACGTGTGCCATATTCTAAATCCTTATTCTATACAGCTCCATAGTGAAGAAGAAGATGCATTTTCTTTAGTCTTCCATGACAAGTTGGTCATTACAACTCAGAGTTCAATCTTTTTTTTATTATTGCACTCATATTGTTCCACTGGTTCTGTTTTTTTTCTGCCCTATAATACTTCATACAAGTCTTCTCATTTTTCTCTGATTCTCTGTTTCCTGTTTCTTATATACTTCTGAAGGGCAACCCTATTCCATCACATTCAAATACCACTATTTGCTTAATCATTCCCCAAACAACAGGCACCCACTTTATTTCCAGATTTGTATTACCATAGAATGTTGTTTGAATTTTTTGGTTAAATTTAGAACATTTTTAAATTGGTCACCCTAGGGTATATATGCACTGTAGTCTGTCCCATTAAACCTCCAAACCACTCAAGAAGATGCCACTAGAATATACTACTGGCACTGTTGTAGTCAGCTCCTGACCCCAGGAAAATGCTCTTTCTGGTTTCTAGTTCTCAGATCTATCCCACTTTAGACCACTCTAGAAGGTTTCTTTTACCATGATTTTCACTGCACACTGACTTGAGTAAGCTTGGACTGGAATTTTCACACCATAGTCTCCTTTTTTCACCCTCTCTCCACTGTACCCTATTATTAAATGCCTCACTAGAGATACAGAACTAACCTGATATTAGTTCTCATTTTGACTAATACCCTAAACAATGCCTGACCCACAAGTAACTGTTTAAGACACCTTCACCCTTCCCCTCATATCTAAAGTGTTATATCTGATAGTATCTATGGAGCTTCCTCACCTTGAACTATAGTTCTGACTCTGGCTCCCATGGAATGATTGGGAGTTTGGAATACTTGGTCTGGAGGCCAATACGATTCATACAATAATAAAGTAACTACCCTTTCTTTTGATGTTAGGCTCTCCCATTTTTTCTTATTACTTACCTCCCAGGATTGTTGTAAGATCCAATGGGATAATTATTGTAAGGTGCATAGCACAGTGCCTGGAACGTAGTAGGTGCTATACAAATGTTATCTATTATATTATTATTTTTAAAAAGAACAAAGGGGTGCTCACAAGGGGCTGATGTGGAAAAGGAGATGTCACCTACTTTGAGGTATTTGCCTGGTCCAATTAATCTGTCCAAGGAAACCAATCAGTTGACAAAGATTAAGTACCTACTAGGTGCCAGATACTGCGCTAGGTACAAGGGTATAGCTACTCGGAATGAAACAATCCTTACTTTCAAGGAGGGAGAGACAACAAGCACATATAAAATGTATACAGCATAAATGTAATAGTATATACAAACACATACAAAATTGTTAGATCCAAGGTAGTTTAGGAGGGAAGGCAGTAGCAGCTGAGGGGGTCAGGAAAGGCTTCATGCAGAAGATAGTCGTCTTAAAGGAAAAGACAGACCACATTCCAAGCACATGAGACAGCCAATGCAAAGACATAGAGATGGGACTTGGAGTGTGTGAGGAGCAAAGAACAAACCACTTTGGCTAGACAACAAATCTTTTTCTTCATCTTTTTCCCCTTTGGAGAGTTGGGTCCAACCTATAATGACAGGCTGAGTAACTCTGGGCACCTGGAAACTAACCTATTGGGAAGAGAGAAGAGAGAATTTGGGGTAAGGCAGCAAGAAATGCAGGTCCATTCTCCTTCCCTGAACCTGACTGGTCCCCCAGGGGCTCATGGGATAAGATATTGCCTCCTACCTAATTTCACACATTTTGATAGGCAGGGTAACAGTCCTGTTCTCCCTTATGGTTTCTCACCAGTATCTGAACCCTCCCCTGGCTGGTCCCTTGGTTCACCTGCTTTGAAGTCCCCATGACTTCAGGCACCTTCAGGGCCTTGTTACTTTTTATCATCTTTTTGTTGAACATTTTCTACTTCACCTTCCTTACCCTTAGTACAAGGAGTTCGGCATTCCTCTCATCAGTCTCTCGTCTCAAAGGTGGCTGAGATCTACAGGGCTGCCTGAATTTATATTTACGGAAAAGGGTCACGGAGGAACCTCTCAGGCCTTTGCTACACATCTGGCATTCATCCTGCTAATTGTCTCCTACCTCCCCCTGCCTCACACCCCATCCGTTTAATCCCTGAGCTACCTAAAAGGTGTCACTGGGGAAAGGGGGAGGGGAAGTCTTAATTGGGCATGAATCTTCCAGAAACTATACTATTCCATTCAACATGGATTGATCACCCATTGGCACTGGGGGACTTCCTGCTCTTATGAAGTCTACCATATAGTTGTGTAGCTATTATGCAATTATGGGATCATAAGCTTGAGAGCTAGAAGGGGCATTAGAAATGATCTAGTCTAACTCTTTCATTTTACAGAAGAGGAAACTGAGACTCTAAGAAGGGAAATAATTTGTCCAAGGCCATATATTTCTTCAGAGTGGGTAGAAACCTCAGAGTCCAAACTGTAGCAAAACAGGAATCATTCCTACAATCCACCCAATAAATAGTCATCCAGCCTTTACTTGAAGACCTCCAGTGAGGGGGAACTCACTATCTTCTGAGATAGTTCATTCTACTCTGGGAGAGCTTGAGTTGTTGGGAAGGCTTTCCTTACATGGAGCTTAACTGGAATCTGCAACTTCCACATGGATCTCCTAATTCTATTCTCTGAAGCTATATAGAAAAAGTCTTGCTGCTCTTCTACATAAAAGCCCTTTAAATACTGAAAGACAGCTATCATCTTCTGCCGTTCCCCACCCCCCAAAATGTTCTTTCTTCCAGGCTAAACCAACCTAGGTCCTGCTTTTGTTGATGTTGAGTCGTGTCAGTCCTGTCTGACTCTTCATGACCCCGTTTGGGGTTTTCCTGGCAAAGATACTGGAGTGGTTTGCCATTTCCTTTTCCAGCTCATTTTACAGGTGAGGAAATAGAGGCAAGCAGTGTTAAATGACTTGCCCAGAGTCACACAGCTAGGAAGTGTCTGGGACCAGAAGTGTCTGACTGCAGGCCCAGCACTCTATCCATTACACCACCTTGCTGCCCTATCTCATGCTAACAATCCACATATGTTATGATCTTGAGTCTCTTAACCATCTTTATGGTTCTTCTTTGGATATTCTCCAGCTTATCAATGTCCCACTGGAAGTGTGATTTCCAGAACTGAATACAATGGTCTTTGTGTGATCTGACCAGGGCAAAGTACTGCAGACCTATCAACACCATCTGGGTCCTATATCCCATTCCTGTCTAAAGGCAGCCTATCACATTAGCTTTTGTGGCTGTCATATCACAATATTGGCACAGATTGAACTTGTAGGTCACTAACAACCTTAGATCTTGATCAGATAAACTTTTCTATCTTCTACCTGTTAAACTGATTCTTTTAAAAACTCAGCGAAAAACTTCATGTTTTTAAAATTAAATTTTATCTTATTAGGAGCAGCTTTATAAGGTCTAGTCTGTCAAGATCTTTTTGGATCCTGATTCCGACATGCAGGGCGTTTTACTCTTCCCAGCTTTGTTCTGTCTACAAATTCTATAAGCACACCATCCATGCTTTTATCCAAGTGATTAATAAAAATGTTAAGAAGCATGGTATCAAGGACAGATCCATGGGGTAGTCCGCCAAAGACCTCCTTCCTTTGGAGCTGACATGAACCACTGACAGCTCTTGTCTGGCTCACACTGTTCAACCAGTTTTGAATCCACCTATCAGCTAGCCCGCACCTCTCCCTCATTTCTGTAAGAGGAGAACAAGAGCCTTTACCAAATGCAAATCTAAGCATACTGTCATCTAGTGCATTCCCTTGATCTAGCAGACTAGTTACCCCATCGGAGAAGGAAATGAGGTCAGTCTGTATGAACTGTTTTTGATGAAGCCATGCTGATTCTTTGTGATCCCAGCTACCTTTTCACAATGTTTACTAATCAAACTTTTTAATAATAGACTCTAGAATTTTGTTAGGATTTGAAGCCAAGTTCAAAGGCCTAGATTTGCAAATTCCACTCTTTCCTTTTTTTAAAAAAACTTCTTAAAGTAGTGACATTTTTCTTTCTACAATCCTGTGGTCCCTCTTTTCAAACTACCCCCTAGCAGTGACTTAGCAATCACCCTTGCTACCTATGGCCTTGGATGAAGTTCATCCTTGCCTGGTGACTGACATACCTTCATGTAAAACATGGGTACTCTTCTACTATTTTGCTACTTATATTCGGTTTCTACTCCATACTAATCACTTCGGTTCTGTACTTTTAAGTTGAAAGATCATTCTTGTCAGAGAAATCTAAAGCAGAACAAAGAGTCCAGCAGCCTCATCTCTTCTCCATCATGTTATCATCTCATCTGCTCTGATTGGCAGACCTATCTCTTCTTTGAGCTTCCTAAGATAGCAAAACATCCCTTTTTGTTATTGTTATGGTCCTTAGCTTCACCTGATAACTTTAGTTCATTCTGAGGATCAGTGTTTAAGATACTGTTCTCTGGAGGAAGAGAGGCATAGTGGGCACACTACTGGCTTGGAAGACAAGAGACTTAGTTTGACTCGGGCTCAGACACTTACTAACTCTGTAACCACAGAAAGTCACCTAAAATCTCAGAAGTCCCATTTCTTTATGGTAAATGAAGCTAAAACCTATACAATTTACCTCCCAGACTTGCCATATTATTATAACATGCCACGTTTTTTTTATTCCCTGCCCCCACCCTGCCCCACTTCTCTACCCAGTTATCTTCTGTGAATGCCTTTTTTGAATCTAAGCTGGCCAACTCTTTCATTTTGCAGTTGGCAGGGCAGGAAGATAGTTTGACTCTGGACTTGCCCAGAGTCACATTACTAGTCTGAAGATTTGAACCCAACTCTTCTCTTTTCAAATCTAGCTTGTAGCCTATCTACTATACCAGGGTGGGGGAAGATTTAATTTTCCTTAAGACACTTCCTGCCAGCAGGTGGATTTTAAAATTTTAGTTGGGTTTTGGGAAAAAAATAAATTTTATATTCACTTTTAGGCACTGATTTTGTCAATTGGCTTTTCTAATTTCTTTGCTAGGATTCCCATGCTTGAGATGTTGAAGAGTATCTTTGCTATATGGCTCTAATGGCAAAAAAAAAAAAGGTGATGGAAGAAAATGTATCAGTTCCCAGTAATTCTGGTACAGAAGCTCCAGTTAGAGTATACTGTTTTTTATTTTTTAAATTTTTAGCTTTTAATATTAATTTTTTTAATTTTGAGTTCCAATTTCTTTCCTCCTCTCCAGCCTCACCCCCTCCCATTGAGAAAGAAAACGATATGATGTCCATGAATCATGTGAAATACATACGAAATGTATTTCCATATTAGCCATGTTGCCAAAAAAAAATCAAGAAAAATAAAGTGAAAAAAATGTTTTAATCAGTTACAGCATACTGTTAGTGCTGCTTTGATGCTTAGATAAAGTAGACCTTCTGTCTGCATGATGTGATTTGAAGATTATTGGGAAGATTCAGGATGACCCCAATTCTCTCCTGCCTGCCTGCCTGACCCAGTGACTAGAATTTGGATCTGGTGTATCATGCCTCTGCAAACCTACTCTTTTCCATCACCAACCTCAGTTTTCAGTTTAATAAAGCCTCTTTCCAGGATTCTAGCTACTTCCCCTTCCTTTTATTCCAAAAGATCTTAGAGGTTAGAGCTGGTAGGGCTAACTACTGTATGAAGCATGTGTTCTAATTTGTATTTTATGAGATCATCTTATCCAACTCTCTAACTTCCTAGATTCCTTGAGCTCAGTTGGCTGAAAGAGAAAGAGGAGACCTCATTCGCTAATGTTCCATGATCCCTTTTCCTAGGTTTTTTTTTTAATTTACTACAGGGGGAGGAAAAATATTAATTTAAAGAAAATAGGCTCAGGGGGTGATGTTTGATGTACTTGAACCAGGATTTGGAGTCAGACTAGACATAGAACTGGGGTTTATTCTAACTATTTCCTTCACATCTTGCCTGAAAAAATAAAATCTAAGCTGGTTTGTAAATTCCTGGAATATCTGTATCCTTCTCCATAGTCAAGTTCCTCTTTCCCTTCTCACTCCCTTCTCTGCCTTCAGTATTCCATTCTTGAGAGCTTTCTAGCCTTCCTCAGCTTACTTTTCATGTAGAGTTTTAAGTCATGAGATCCTACCTATCTTTTCTCTGACTTCTTTGAAACCTGCTCTCCCCAATCTAGGACACACGCCAGACTATACTTGGGATTCCTCTTCACTGTCAAAAATTCTGAAATTCCCATTATTTCATTTTGAGAAACCAGCCCCTCCTTATTAGTGAAAATCAGATCCAGAATAGAATTTTCCCTCATTGTTTCTTTCCCTGTTTGAAAGATAAAATTATTGTTACAGCAAATTGAGAAATTCTTAGCTGCTGTGCTCTTGGCAGACAGAGAGCTCCAGCATACATCTAGATAATTGAAGTCCCCCATCAGTATTTTATCATGCTTTGTATCAGCCTTGTGACCTGTTTCCTGAACTCATCCATTTCCTTTTCCTGCCCAGGTTGCCTGTAGTGTGCTCAAATGGTCATATTGCTTCTGTTTCTGCTTCTATTTATCTTTAACTAAATGCTCTCCAAAAATCAATCAACAAGCAGTCCCTAAGCCCCTACTATGTTGCAGGTTCAATACTAGGTGCTAGAGACAGTGCCTCCCTTCAAGAAGCTTATGTTACACTACTCTCCACCATGATTCTCTCGTCGGCTGCTTAGATTGCCTTACCTATTAGAGATATGGGTCTTATTCCACCCAGTCACAGTGATTCCTAGGAGGGCAAATTTGCTTCTGTGAATTAAAGCCTTTTGTTAGATGCTAGTAACAACAGCATACAAGTAAGGTGCTAAGTGTTGTTCCAGGATCCCAAGGAGGGAAGACCATTTCTGAACTCTGGGTATTTAGAAGAAGCTGAATCCTGTTCTGCTTTAGTCCCACTGCATCCAGGGGTGGGGAACCTGGAGCCTTGAGACCATAGGTGGCCTTCTAGGTCCTTGGGTGTGGCCTTTTGACTGAGTCAGAGTTTTACAGAATAAATCCTTTTATTTAGGGGATTTGTTCTGTGAAGTTTGGATTCAGTCAAAATGCCACATGCAAGGGCCTAGAAGGCCACGTGTGGCCTCGAGGCCCCAGGTTCCCCACCTCTGGGACTCTCCTCCCTAGTCCTGGTCTAAGCAGGAGACCAGCCTGTGCTAGATGAGGAATGGTAAAAACATTCAGGATACCTGTTACTCTTCTCTCCTTCCCTGAGTTGGAAAATCATTCCTTCACTTAATCAGCTACTTTTTATCTTGAGATCACAGGGTTTCAAGAATTCATGGGATTTCTTCTCATAAAGAATATCAGGTTGAGTGAGTTGCCCCAAGTCACTCATTAAATTAGTAGCATAGTTGGGAGTCAAACAAATGACACAAGGCCTCATGTATATATAGAACCTTAGAGGCCATGTAATCTAAACAGTATTTGAAGGATAATTCTTTCTGCAAATTACCTGACAAATATACACCTACTTTTTGTGTGAAGAACTCTACTGAGCAGGAACCCAACACTTCCTTAGACAGCCTATTTCACTTTTGGATAGTTTTGATTGTTGGAAAATTCTTCCTCACAGCAAGCACAAATCCACCTCTGTATACCTTGCTCCCATAACTCCTGCTTTTACTCTCTGGGACCAAGCAAAACAAATCCAGCTACTCTTCCACAGGCTTGCCCTTCAAAAGGGTCCACATGAAGACAGATATCACATCCCCTCTACCTCTCTATGCTGAATGTCATCAGTTCCTTCAAACAATCTTTATAGAAATTTTTGTACAAATATATATATACAATATGCTTTATACAAATATATATAATGTGCTTTATACACACATACATATATGCATGTATATATATATGCATATATGTATATTTACATACACACATATATACATACATGCACACACACACACACACACACATATGGACTAGCCACTGAGCTTGGTCCTTGTAAGTGCAGAGTGCCACTGATGCAATTTCCCTCATGGTAGGGGCTGGAGACCTTGCTTCTGAGAGAGTCATGATGGTGGATAATGGAATTGCCTTTGAGAGATTGAAGCAGACTTTCTGTAAGTACTAGTTAGTTTGCCAACCATGTGGTCAATAGAATCATCTTTGATTGGCTGCAGTTGTAGACCTAGATCTGGGGGGTGGGGGAGTGGGTATTCAAAAGGTGCTGTTCTACATAGTTCTGGTCTCTTGGTTTGACCTCTTCTCTTTGTGTGACTCCTTACCTGAGAGCATTCCAGTGAGAGAAGAAAGACGATGTTATGAAGGGAGTGAGGCTGATGTGGTCCACAGAAATGAGCCTCAGTTCTGTGCCTGAGCATTTGTTCTTTGATTTTAGGTGAAGGTGATTAATCTGGAGGCTATGACCTTGCAAATTTTAAAAGGTCAGGAGAGGGAGCCAGCCATCTTTGGTCCAGGAATGCAATCTATTATGGATTTTCTAGCCAGGCTAGCAAACAAGAGACCATTCAGCTTCAATACTACATTTGGATGTGGACGTGGTCTTTGCTATGTAGAAATTGCATGAAATCTGAACCCATTCTCCCCAGAGACTAAGGTAGTATAGAGAAGAGTGGGTGTCTGAAGGAAAAGTTTATGCTTCTATTCTTTCTATATCTAAAAGCTAAGTAATGTCAATTAGTCAAATGGAATTGAGACGCTAGTCACTACTAGATAAATGCGGAAGGAACACACCTGGAATGTGGGCTCACGCCAATGACTTTAAAAAAGAGATAAGTTCAAACCCACCAAAGGTACCTTTAGAACCCTGAGGTGGAGATGTTCTGGCTTACTCTGGGACAGCAAGGTCACAGAGATTCTCACTTCATTGAGGCACAATGTCAAGGGAAATCACCTGGTAAACAGTTTCTCTGATTATGAACATGGTCTAGTTTAGATGTTTCTTTCCTAAAATGTAGCTCTGTATAATAAAGTAAGGTCAGAGAAAAACAACTAAGTCTCCTGAGAAATTTAATAATGTGGAAGAAAGGCAGATGGGGTATAGAGAAATGAGCTCTGGACCTGGATTTGAATTTAGGCTCTGCTACTAATTGTGTGACTTTGGACAAAACGTTTTCCATTTATGGGCCTCAGTTTCTGAATTTGTAAAATAAGGGGGCTGGACATCTGCTGCTGTGGTTTCTTCTTCCTGGGGAACAGGTGGTATTGCTCTTCTCTTAGAAAGATTGACACATGAAAGGGTTGCTCAGACTTCTAGTGATATCTTTTCTTTCTTTTTAAAAAAAATTTCCCTTGCCCTCTATCTCTATGGAGAGTACCGCAGTACTCACTCCTATTGGGATTAGTGCTAATAGTTTCTTTCAACTCCTGTCTTATCCCTGGGAGGGAATTTCAGTCAAGTCCAGTCCAGTCCAGTCAAGGCAAGCCAAATCAAGTCAAGGATTTCTTAAGCACTCACTATGTGCTAAGGGGGATAGAAATATAAGAGAAAGAAAGTCCCAGTTTTCAAGAAGCTCACATTCCAGTGGAGGAAGACAAGGCATAAAAGAGAGTTGAAAAGCAGGGGTGAACAGGAGTAACTGCTTGCCAAAGGAGCACAGTGATGAAGTTTGGAGTATGAAAGATGGCTGATCTGGGCCCTTCTTCAACATAGAGGTTTGGGGAAGAATTTATGAATGGGAGAAGGGAAAGAAAGAAGGAAAACATCATTTGTTGAGCACTTACTATGTCCCAGGCAGTGTGCTAAGCACTGAAGGTACAAATACAGGTGAAAAGAAGGACAATTCCTGCCCTCAAGGAGCTTACATTCTAAAGGGGGAGGACAATGCACGAAAAGAGTTAAAAGGGAGGAGAAGAGGTGGGTGAAGGTCCCTAGTGTGGGGTCATGATTTTGAAGTCTGGAACAGAGTATGTAGGGAGGAATGGATGGAGGATGAAGTTTAGCTAGCTTTGCCCTTCTACAAAATGGAGGCCCTAGGAGGGGCTTACCAATGGGAGAAGGGGGCCAGCCTGGCAGAAGCATATTCCAGGGTAAGAAGGTCTCAGGGTAATTAGATGTGCCTGGGTGAGGATTCCACAGGAGCTGAGGCAAGTTCCAAAATAAGACAACATTTGAGGCATGGTTTTGAAGTCCAAAAGTTAGGATCAAAGCCTGGATGTAATTGAAAGAATGGGACCACAAGGGTGGAGAGAAAGGGAACTTGAGGCATGAAGATAGAGTTTAGAGACAAAAGGGAGTTTGTTGGGGTAATATAAACAGTCTTAAAGCTTTCATAAGTTTCATGGAGTCATTGAGTTACCCTTGAGAGGGGGGAGTGGAGCTGGCTCCCTTTACCCAACATTCTTTGCCCAAGGCAAAGGTTCCTATCTTCTTTACACACAACAATATGTAATAGATTCATAAGAGAGGTGTGAGGTACCAGGTGAAGCTTGAAAGGGAGAAAAGTAATTAATGTCTTGGGAATACTGGAAGGCTTCCTGGAAGAAATGGCTTTTGATGTAGTTTTTAATAGACAGATTGGAATTCAGCAGTAGTGTTTTCTACCCGATACATGAGGGTTAGACAGCTAGGTGGTACAGGGGATAGGGCGATGAGACTGAAGTCAGGAAGACTCATCTTTACAAGTTCAAATCTGGTCTCAGACACTTACTAGTTGTGTGACCTTTGGAAAATCAATTAACCCTGTTTGCCTCAGTTTCCTCATTTGTAAAATGAGCTGGAGAAGGAAATGGCAAACCACTCCAGGATCTTTGCTAAGAAAACCCCAACCAAATAGGGTCACAGAGAGATAGACACGACTGAACAGCAGTAACACTAGGATCAGACTCTCTTTGGTTTGTGTCCAATTCTTGCAGAATCTTATTGATGAAGCATCCACAAACTTTAGGGCTTTGAAAAACAAGCTCTTCTTCATTCTTTTCTCTTGCCTGCTTAGTTATAGGTTCTTAATAGTAACAACATACATTTGTACAGCACTTTACAGTTTTCAAGCAGTTCCTTTATAGAAACCCCATGAGAAAGGCAGCACAGTGTCACAGTAGATAGAGCTCTGGGCCTGGAATTGGGAAGACCTGAGTTCAAATCCAGCTTCAGACACTTTACTACCTGCATAACCTTGAACAAGTCAGTTTCCTCAACTGTAAAATAATAAATTTCACTCTCATGATTATTGTGAAGATCAAATGAGATCATGTTTGTAAAGCACTTAACACAGTGTCCAGTGCCTAGTAGGTTCTGGAAGGACCTTAGATATCATCATCATCATCATCATCATCATCATCATCATCATCATCATCATCATCATCACCACCACCACCATCATCATTATCATACACAGAATATTAAATACAAAAAAGAATAGCAGGATAGCAATTCATTCTCAGACATTTTCTAGCTCAACTCCATTGAAATATATGAGAACAATCTAAAAGCAACAATAACAACAGCTGTACATACATATATACATGCATATATGTATATATGTAACCTTAATGTTTACAAGCTACCTTATATCCATTATCTCCTTTGAGTCTTACTACAATGCTGAGGAGAAAGATCCAGTACTCTTATTTTCTGCATTTTATGAAAGGGGAAATCAAAGATTCGAGGTCATTAAGTGACCAAGCCATGGTCACAGAGCCAGAAGTGATGGAGGCAGCTTTCAAACCCAGGTCTTTTGGGCTCTATGTTCAGGACAGTGTCTACCACAACATCAGATCCAATACCCTCATTTTATAAATGAGAAAACTGAGACTAAAACGATCAATGACATGCTCAAATTCAGGCAGGAAATAAGGAGCAGATGGGATATGAACCCAAGTTCTTTATGCTTTACTATGCTGCATACTATCTTTTTTCTTTAAGAGCCCTGCTAATTACTTTGTTCTGTTCCATATGTAGAAACTGGCCCATTTGAGATCAGTAAAATCTAGTCTTTCTTGGTGAGCAACCAAGAGCCTGGACAAAATCTAGGGAAACATTCAGAGCCTTTCCAAACCATTGAGGCTGTTGGCTCTGTCTTCAGATAGGAAGGATAAACAAACCAGGACCCAAGAGGAAACTTGCTTTCCTGTCTTTTCTCTGCCTTTCAAACTCATCAAAGCCAAATTCTCAAAGCCTGAATGTCTCACAAGTACCTTCAAATGGTTTCACTGTTTTATTTATTGTGCTTATCACAAGTGCAGGCAACTTTCCATTCTCTCGGCTGGGAGAGATCTCTTTTAGAGTGTACTGACAGTTCTGCTGGGTTTGAATGGCCCTTACAATCTTTCAGCATTTGGACAGGGATGTTTTAAAGCACAGGGAAGCTTATTCTGCAAATGGTGGTTTTCCACATGGGCTGTTGTTATCCACCACATTTCCTTGGAACCTTTGTGAAGCAGCATTTTGGAGTGCTATGAGCTCTGGATCTAGAGACAGAAGCCCTGGGTTTGAGGCTCTAAAACTTGTTAGCTGTGTGATTCTGGATGAGTTGCTTCATGTCTCTGAGCCTTGGTTTTCTCTTGGGTAAAATGGAAGTGAAAGCATTTGTATTACTTCACAGGGCTGGAGGTTTTAAAGTAAATTTTATGTTTTTTAATTATCAAGTGTTTATTTTTTTTTCTCCTTTCCAGATCCCTTCTCCCATTGGAAAATAAAATAAAACCCTTCTAACATATACAATGCTGAGCAGAACAAATTCCCATACTGGCCATGGCCAAAAGTATGTCTCACTCTATACTGGGCCCACACTTCTCCATCACTGACTCTTCGGAATCATGGTTGATCATTGCATTGATCAGAATATTTAAGTATTTCAAAATTATTTGTTTTTACAATGTTATTGTTAGAATACAAACTTTTCTCTTGGTTCTGCTCAGTTTATTCTGCTTCAGTCCATGCAAGTCTTCCTAGGTTTCTCTGAAATCTTACCTTTTGTAATTTCTTAGGGCACAGTAACATTCTGTTACTTTCATATAGCATAATTTGTTCAGCCATTTCCCAGTGATGGGATCCCCTCATGGGGTTACTGTTAAGAAAGTGCTTTATAATCCTTAAAACTATAAATACGTGGGTTATTATTCATCGCAACTCTGAAGAAGGTCTGGCAGAGAGCTTAAACCCAACTGGCAGTCAACAAACCTACTAGGTTCAGCTCGCCATTGTATCAACAATCCATATCATTTTAATAATGATAATATTATGGGAGATATATCTCTTTTCTAAGTTCATGTGGTAGGTAACTGCTGCTGAAATTTATCCTCCCCAACACAGAAATTATAATGGTATGAAAAACCTGGGTTTTATTACCATGCTTAGATTCAGATCTCAGAACAAAAAAAAAGACCTTAACAAAAGTTAGGATTCTAAGAAGACCTCTTGTAGACAAAATTATGTCAGTGACAGAGAAAGAATTCTTTTATATATTGCAATTTTGTACATTGCTCTTAGTCTATAAAAGTTAAAGAAAAGACAGATTCATAATCCCATGCTTCCTTCAATATCATAAAAGTTGAACAAACTGAGAGTCATAATCTCATACATAAACAAACCTAGTTAAATAGACTTTATAGGTAAGTCAAGTCAGGTTACAGATCAAGCTACATTTAAGAAATTCACAAATAGGATGATTGAAGGGGAGAGATTTACATGTTATTGAAAAGTCAGGGAGATTTGAGATTCTTCCTCTGGCTTCTTATCTAAGGAATGTTTAAGGCCTTAAGTAAAATTTCATATCCCATGAGACAGGTTTTGGTCAGGTGAGGTTAATATTAACAGAAGACAGGTTTTCAGTTAACCCAAAGTTGCAGAAGGAATGACCCTGAGTCACAAATATATGAAAATTAAGAAAAGGAAATTTAAAATTTTTAAAATTGCCATTATAATAATAAGTAATATTTCTCAAGGCTAACACAACTCTAGGAGATACGTGTTATAAATGCCATTTCCATTTTACAGAAGAAGAAGATGAGGGTCAGATAGATTAAATGACTAGCCCACAGTCATGCAGCTAGTAAATGTTATAGGTAGGTTTTGAACCCAGCTTTTTTTTTTTTTATTAATTTCAAGACTAGCCTTCTAATGTATTGCCTTCACATTGGTAGGAGGTCTGTGCTCTAAGGACCTCATTGTTGAGGATCCAGAATCACCATATAAGAGCTGCAGTAGGCCTAATAATTAGCAATGACATCTCCTACTTTCCCATTATTGATGATAATTATACAATGTATTACAGTAAAAAGAAAAAGTATTCTCACATCCATCACATTATTTGATCCATGTGAAAAAGGTCATGCAAGTGTTGTTCTCTTTCTTTCATAGACAAACTGAGGTTCAGAGAAGTTCTGATTTTCCAAAAGTCTCACAGCTTTCATATGGCAGAGCTGAGGTACAAACCCAGGTTTCCTAGATCCCAATATAGTGCTTTTGTCATTGTCCCAAAACTGCCTCCTGCAGTTGAGGGGAGATGTTCATAGTCTGGGTAGCTGTCTCATGTCTGCTGCTCCAAATCAGAGATGCTCCAGGCCATCAGGATATAACCTTACAAATTAGTAAAAACAAAAACAAAACCAAAACCCTCCTATGAAAAGCTATAGTCATCCCTTCAGATCAATTATTTTTCTAGTAAGAAACACTATATCTTCTGATGCTGTAGATCTCAGCTCTGGACATTGTCAAACACTGATGATTTTGACCAGCCTCTTCTCAGCTGTGCTGGGGAAATTTTTACAGTAGTGTCTCTCTGGTAGGAGGAAAGGAACTAATTCAAAATCTTGTATGATAATAAACTTTATCCCTACAGTGTCTTGTGTTCAACCCAACCCTGCCTGGAATCTTAAAAATCTAATCAGATAGTTTTTAAGGTGAAAAGGGAGGCAGAGGAAGAAAATTGCCCACACAAATATGGCAGTGGTTATTTTGATAGCAAAATTTTCCATCCCAGACAACTATTCAAAAGGGCATAAGTGGAAAGATGTTCAGTAAATTCTGGGAGCCAGAAGGATATTTGATGGCCTCTAAGCTCCCTTCCAGCTCTAAATCTATGATTCTATTATCCTACATTCTGTGGATAATTCATTTCAACTAAGATAGCTATGGATCTGTAGAAGAAGCAGGTAACAACACAAGAAGAATAACAGAGGAGAGAACCAGTATTTTGCAGGAGTCAGCAATCAAGAACAGAGCCAACAATAAAACTCATAGCCCAGATAGTCATATACAAATGCGCCAAATATAAATAATTAACCGGGTGAATTAGATATCCTAATAGAAAGAAACAATTTAACCTCATAGGTATCACTGAGACTTAGGTGGATGGGGCTCATATCTACAATATGGCATGCGAAGGGTATGCCTTCTTCAAAAGAAACAGAATAAAGGAAGAGGGTGTAATGCCTGTTGTCAAAGAAAAACCTTAATACGAGACTCTGTGTTTTAAGGCACAGATTTGCCAGAAACAATTTTACTAATCTAACATTCTAAATGCAAGCATTTCCAGCTTAGAGACAGAAATGTCCAAACTGACACATTCCCTGCACCCTCACCCCCACCCCATACCTTCAGACATCTCTTTTCCACAAGATAATTTGAAGTAACAATTATAGGAATCTTGAACGAGTAGTAGATCTGTATTATGGTAAAATTGCAGTTTGGTGTTAACATCCTCCTCCCCCAGTAGAACAATAGTCACTTAGACTTTTCCTAAAAATACTCTATTTCTTCCTTAAAATGCTCTATTTTTTTCCCTTGACCACTGTTTCCTGTTCTTTTGGAGTTGCCAAAGGGACCTCCTCCAAGTGATCAATACTTGAATCCCTTCTGAATTAAGAAGAGGGCATTGCTCTTAGGTGGGTCATAGTGTCATTCCTTTCAGGGGATGGGAATGGCAACGATCTTAACTAGACAAGAGGGTGTTTTCATTGTTGTTATTCTAGGATTGGTTGCCATTTAAAATCCATTTTCCTGAGGCCTTGGTCTTTTTTGTTTGTTTTCTTCTTGACCTTCCATACACTTTCCTAAAGGGAAAAAGTTTGAAAAGGATTTTGGGCTGGAGCAATATTTATTTCTCAATATTTTTAGTTAAACTAAAAAGGTTTATTAATATGCCTCTACAGGAAGCCTTCCCCTATTCCCCTTAATGGGTAATACCTTCCCTTTGTTGATTACCTCCAATGTATCCTGTATGTAGCTTATTTGCACGTAGCTATTCCCACATTGTCCTCCTCATCAGACTAAGAGCTTCTTGAGAGCAGTGACTATCTTTTGCTTTCCTTTGTATCACCAACATTTAGCACAATGCTTGACACATAGTAGGCACGCAATAAATGTTTATTGACTGACTGACTACAATCCATGGTTATGTACACTAATTAGGGCTATGTTAATAAGACATATGCAATCAACCTTTATTAACTACTTAATGATACAAACATCAACCCTTCTAGGAACAACCAACAACCTGATGCCTAAAGGCCCCAGTAAGCATATTTTACACCAGTGCTCATAAGAACATTCCCTCATCTTGTTAGATACCATGTTTCTCCTTTCCAAGTGGCTTTCTGGCAAGTCTCCATCAATCAACACTGCTCTAGGGAGAATACTGGATGATCACATGTCCAATTTGTGCGATAGTTGGAATCGGTCCTAGTTGTAACCCAGGAGCGGGCTGATGGCTGGGGCCTCTTGTGGTTTATTTTTTGGTTCTGGCCATGGGTGTTAACAGTTTACATCTAAGTTCTTATTGATGGTTGATTATTTTAGCTTATGATGAAAGGAAATTATCAAAACTAACATCATTAACAAGTGTTGATCAAATTTCGGACTCACATATACACACACCATTAGCAGATGTTTACCAAAATCTAGGGGACACACATATCATTAGTTGTTTACTAAATTTGGGGAATACATATGTCGTTAATAGTTAATTAACAAATTTGGGAGATATACATGACTTTGCCAAATTGCAATACCCAAGTACTTATCTGATTGCAGAAAAACAACGTACATAACAACTAGTTAGTGACAAAATGGAGTCTTGAAATAAAATGAAATTGCTCATCCAATGTAAACATACTTATTCCCACTACATTGACACTTCTATGGGTTATATATTCAATTCAACAAATATTGAATTCAAAACATGCAAGGCAAGGGATTGTGCTAGGAAGAAAAAAAACAAAGGAAAAAAAATCCTTGCCTTTATTGAACTTATATTCTACTTGGAGCAGTTGTCGGGTGGTAACAACACTTACGAGTAAATATAAGGAAATCTGGAGAAGGAAAGAATGTTGTCATTGCAGAAAATCTCAGAAAAGGCTTTATGGAAGAAGTGATATCTGAGTTGAGTGAAGCTTGAATAAAGATTCCAAGGGAGTAGCCAGGAGGAATCAGCGCATTCCAGGTATAGGAGACAGTTTCTGCAAATGCATGAAGTCAGGATATGAAATATCAAGTAGTCCAGTTTGCTTGAGATACAGATTTCTTGAAAAAGAGTATTGTGGGTAACCTGGAAAGTTAGGTTGGTGCCAAATGATTGAAGAATTTTAAACTCCATATTGAAGAGTTAGTTTTTCCTTTATCCTAGAGAACAGTTAAGACTTTTCTGCAGGGGAAGAACATTAATAAGAGTGTGTGTTAACATAAGGAAATTCAGGAACCTGAATGCATATACACAGTGGGCGGCATTCAGGCAAGATCAACAACGGCAGAAGCCAAAACAATAGTGTGGTATGCTGCTAATCACTTGGATATAAAGAGGAGTTAAATGAGAATTTTGAGCTATACATCATATAGCTAGCATGGCTTTTTGGTGTTGGTGGGGGCAGGGAGGGGTGGGGGACCATCCAGGTATCTACTGGATCACTCTTTCTGAGAAAAGCAAAGCAGCTGATGAATTTATGACTTGTAGTGGTCTATTAATCCTTCAATGGGTATAGGAAGCAACAAGAGGAATGGTCATTCTGAACTTGATTCTGACCAAACGAGTGTTATTTGTCCTTCATTTTCAAAGAGGACCAATGACATCAGCACTGATGTCTTGACTTGTGCATGAATTGGATTTAAGTGAGGTAGAGTTGCACAAAGTTGTCAGCCTCTCTTCCTGAGTCATCAAAGTCCAATGGCAGGACAAAAAATCAAGATAACTAGTGATGGCTTGGGATGCAGCAGATGACCTTGGCCTCTTTGATGCCTGGCCAAACTCTAAATATTCCACAGCACCTGCTTCAGCTTCCTTCACAGCTGTTGGAAGAAATTGTTCTCATCTGCCCATTCCACTAGGGGAAGTCTTCACATGCTCAGGGTAGACACCCCCTAACTCATCGATGTGTTTGAGGTCTGTCAGCTACCATCAATCTGGTTTAGCCCATCTGCCCAGATTGTTTACCAGGGTGTGGCTGTGGTGCATGCTACAACTTCTTGGAGCCATAGATAAGAGCTGGGGTATAGGTGGAGACCAAAGGTAGATAAGCAGCCCTGAAAAGGGCTAGGTAGCCTTCACACCAGAATTGCTAATCCTCCTGAACACCCCTACATCCCTGTTACTGAAGTAGAAATGAAAGAAACATGGGAGACCAAATAACCACTCCATTCTGATTTATGACAGTACAGGAATAATAATAATAATAATGATCATCTCAGCATTGTAAGGGATCTCAGTGGATGTCTAATTCAACCAATAAATGAAGGAGGATCTCCTTTACAAAAACCTGACAAGTAGTAATCCTGTCTTTGCTTGAAGACCTCCAACGAGGAGGAGACCACTCCTTCCAAAGGCAACCCATTTCACAGTATTTGCATCTGATGGATACCTTGTAGATGCTTGTTAATTGACAGCAAAATGACCTCTAACCAATCCTCATGTGTGATAGTCTCCACTTCCCTTACCATCCTGTTTACCTCCCTCGGATGAGCTCAAGGTGGTCAAAGTCTTTCCTAAAATTAACTTAACACTGTCCTCTAGATAGAGGTATAGTTACAGCATTTATTCAGTGCTTACTATGTTCCAGGCCCTGTGCAAAGCACTGGACATACAAAACCAGGAAAATAGCATAGCTTTTACCCTTGAGGAGCTAACCTTCTAATAGGGGAAAGAAGGCAAAGCATAAAACATTCCTGGGAAGGGGAAGAAGAAGAGAGGAGGGAAAAAGGATATTCAAGCAAGACCAAGGTAGCTGGTATGAAGGTGGAGCAGACCAGAGAATACTCTAGTGATCAGTGTGGCTGGGGCTTCTCATGATATGATAATTCCAGTCAGGGACTCACCAATCAGTGAATAAACCTCAAAGTGAAGTCATCCTCAGGGGGCAAGTTAGTCACTGTGGAGGTACAGCAGACTGGAAAGTGAGTTTTTCAACAATACTCATCTAGAGTAAAAACTCTAGATGAGTATTGTTTGACTATGTCCAAGTAAAGCAGTAACACTACTGTTATCCTCATTCTGAATGTTTTCTAGTCATTCAGTCATGTCCAACTCTTCAGGACCCCATTTGGGGTTTCCTTGGCAAAGATACTGGAGTGGTTTGCCATTTCCTTCTCCAGCTCACTTGACAGATGTAGAAACTAAGGCAAATAAGATTAAGTGACTTGCGCAGGGTCACACAGGTAGTTAAGTGTTTGAAGCCAGAGCTGAACTCGAGAAGATGAGTCTTCCTGACTTCAGTCTGGGTACTCTGTCCACTGTACCACCTAGCCACCCTATTCTGCTTTTCTTCTCTTATTGTTAAAGCTAAGGTTTCCAGTACAATATTGAATAACAGTGGTGATAATGGATATCCTTGTTTCACCCCCGATCTTATTGGAAATGCTCCTAGCCTGTCCCCATTACATATAATGCTTGCTGAAGGTTTTACATATATGCTATTTATTATTTTAAGGAAGACTCCATTTATACCTATGCTTTCTGGTGTTTTTAATAGGAATGGGTATTGTATTTTATCAAAAGCTTTTTCTGCATCTATTGAGATGATCATGTGGTTTCTGTTGGTTTTGTTGTTGATATGCTCAATGATGCTGATAGTTTTCCTAATATTGAACCAACCCTGCATTCCTGGTATAAATCCTACCTGGTCATAGTGTATTATTCTTGTGATAAGTTGCTGCAATCTACTTGCTAGTATTTTGTTTAAAATTTTTGCATCTATATTCATTAGAGAAATTGGTCTATAATTTTCTTTCTCTATTTTGACTCTTCCTGGTTTAGGTATCAACACCATATTTGTATCATAAAAAGAATTTGGTAAGACTCCTTCTTCACCTATTTTCCCAAATAGTCTATATAGTATTGGAATTAATTGTTCTTTAAATGTTTGATAGAATTTGCATGTAAATCCATCTGGCCCTGGAGATTTTTTCCTAGGGAGTTCATCAATGGCTTGTTCAATTTCTTTTTCTGAGATGGGGTTATTTAAGTATTTTACTTCCTCTTCGGTTAATCTGGGCAATTTATATTTTTGTAAATATGTATCCATTTCACTAAGATTGTCAAATTTGTTGGCATATAGTTGGGCAAAATAATTCCTAGTTATTGTTTTAATTTCCTCTTCACACTTTTCATTCTTGATACTAGTAATTTGTTTTTTTTCTTTTTTTAATTAAATTAACCAAAGGCTTATCTATTTTATTGGTTTTTTCATAAAACCAGCTCTTAGTTTTATTTATTAGTTCAATAGTTTTCTTAATTTCAATTTTATTAATTTTTCCTTTGGTTTTCAATATTTCTAATTTGGTGTTTAGTTGAGGATTTTTAATTTGTTCTTTTTCTAGTTTTTTTAGTTGTATGCCCAATTCATTAATCTCCTCTTTTTCTATTTTATTTATGTAAGCATTTAGAGATATAAAACTTCCCCTAAGAACTGCTTTTGCTGCATCCCATAGGTTTTGGTATGTTGTCTCATTATTGTCATTCTCTTGAATGAAATTATTGATTGTTTCTATGATTTGTTGTTTGACCCAATCATTTTTTAGGATTAGATTATTTAGTTTCCAATTATTTTTTAGTCTATCTTTCCATGGCCCTTTATTACATATAATTTTTATTGCATCATGATCTGAAAAGGATGCATTTAATATTTCTGCCTTTCTGCATTGGATTGTGAGGTTTTTATGCCCTAGTACATGGTCAATTTTTGTGTATGTGCCATGTACTGCTGAGAAAAAAGTATATTCCTTTCTATCCCCATTCAGTTTTCTCCAGAGGTCTATCATACCTAACTTTTCTAATGTTCTATTCACCTCCTTAACTTCTTTCTTGTTTATTTTGTGGTTAGACTTATCTAGTGCAAGAGGGGGAGGTTCAGGTCCCCACTAGTATAGTTTTGCTGTCTATTTCTTCCTGTAACTCCCTGAACTTCTCCTGTAAGAATTTGGATGCTATACCATTTGGTGCATATATATTTAGTAATGATATTACTTCATTGTCTATGGTGCCTTTTAGCAGGATGTAGTTTCCTTCCTTATCTCTTTTGATTAGATCTATTTTTGCTTTTGCTTTGTCTGAGATCAGGATTGCTACCCCTGCTTTTTTCACTTCAGCTGATGCATAATATATTCTGCTCCAGCCTTTTACCTTTACCCTGTATGTGTCACTCTTTTTCAAATGTGTTTCCTGTAAACAACATATTGTAGGATTATGGTTTTTAATCCATTCTGCAATCTGTTTGTTTTATGGGAGAGTTCATCCCATTCACATTCACAGTTATGATTACTATCTGTGTCTTTTTCTCCATCCTTTCCCCCATTTTATGCTTTTTTTCTCCTTTTTCCTTTCCCCTTCACTAGTGTTTTGCTTTTGACCACTGCCTCCTTCAGTCCCTTCCCCCTTTTATTATCCCTTTCCCTTTTCTTCCCCTTTAGTCTTACTGCTTCTTCCCTCCTTTCTTCCCCCCCCCCCCTTTTCTTTCCCCCCTTTCCCTTTCCCCTTTTCCTCTACTGCCTATAGGGCAAGTTAGATTTCTATACCTAACTGATTATATTATGCCCTTCTTGAGCCAAATCTGATGAGAGTAAGGTTCAAACAATGCTCCCCCCTTTTTCCCTCTGCTGTAATAGGATTTTGTGTCTTTTCCTGTAATGTAATTTACCCTTGTCTGCCTCCTCCTTTCTCAGTACATTTTCTAAGATCAGATTGATCCACTTATTTGGATCCATTTAACCCACTTGATTAGATTTTTTTTTATCATTACATCAAAGTCAACTAATATCCACCCTCTTTATGTATACTCCTTTAACAAGGTGTAATAACAATACAGTTCTCAAGGGTTGCAAGTCTCATATTCCCTTGTAGGGGTTTAAACAGCCCCCCCCATTAACAACATATTGTATCCTTCTGTCCCATTTACCTTTTTAAGTCCTTCTTGAGTCCTGTACTTGAAGATCAAATTTTTTGTTGAGCTCTGGTCTTTTTATCAGGAAAGTTTGGAAGTCTCCTATTTCGTTGAATATCCACCTCCTCCCTTGAAAAATGATGCTCATTTTTGCTGGGTAATTGATCCTTGGCTGCATTCCAAGCTCCTTTGCCTTACGGAATATCATGTTCCATGCCCTGTGGTCTTTTAATGTAGAAGCTGCAAGGTCCTGTGTAATCCTGACTGTGGTTCCATGATATTTAAATTCTTTCTTTCTGGCTGCTTGCAGCACCTTCTCTTTCATCTGGTAATTTTGGAATTTTGCTATTATATTTCTTGGCGTTGTCAATTTGGGATCTCTTTCAGGTGGTGATCGGTGGATTCTTTCTATGGCTATTTTCCCTTCTGGTTCTATTCTGGGCAGTTTTCCTGTATGATTTCCTGAAAGATACTGTCCAGGCTCTTTTTTTCATCATGATTTTCAGGTAGTCCAATAATTTTTAAATTGTCTCTCCTGAGTCGATTTTCCAGGTCAGTTGTTTTACTGATGAGGTATTTTACATTTTCATCTATTTTTTCATTTTTTTGTTTCTGTTTGACTGATTCTTGCTCTCTCATAGAGACATTAGTTTCCATTTGTCCAATTCTAGTTTTTAACAGATTGTTTTCTTCTGTTAGTTTTGTACTTCCTTCTTCAACTGGCCAATTGTGTTTTTTAGGGACTTGTTTTCTTCAGTGTACTCTTCTGTTAGTTTTTGTCCTTCCTTCTTCAATTGGCCAATTGTGTTTTTTAGGGACTTGTTTTCTTCAGTGTATTTTTTTTCCAACTGGCCAATTGTATTTTTGAAGGACTCTTTTACCTCTCTCATTTGACTATCAAAATCCTTCTTGAGCTCTTCTAAGAAGGCTTTTTGGGCTTCAGACCAGTTCATATTCCCTTTTGTTGTTGCAGATGTGGGTTTGTTGACAATGTTGTCCTCTTCAGAATTTCTGTCTTGATCTTCACTCTTCTCATAATATGAATCTATGGTACGTTTCTTTTTACTCATGGTGTTTCTTTATTCCCTGGCCTTTAAAGAGATTGAGCTCTCCTGCTGGGGAACAGAGGGTACTGACCCAAGCTTCTTGTGTTGGGAGCCTAGGTCTTGGTCACTGACTTTGTGTTCCTGGGCCTCTTATGCTGGGAATTGGAGGCTGTAGGTTTCTGGTGCCTTACCTTGTGTTGGGCTGGAATCAGCAAGGCTGGAACTTTCAGGCAATTCTAGGTTGCCTGCTTTTTTTCCTTTTTAGCTTTCTTCTGCTCCTTTTAGATGGGTGCTGCAGGATGTTTATCTGCCTGGGGCCCCTTGCAGTGTGGTCTCCCTTGTTGCTGCTAATGCACAGGGAGATTCCTTTGCAGTGGAGTGCCGAGGCTCCTGGTGGTTTTCTGAGCTGGTTTCCATGAGTTCCCTCTGCCCTCACTGAGGCACTTGGAGGTCCAGGTGTTGGTGTTTGCCTGCTCTACCACCTGGGCTTCAGGATTTCTTCACAATTGGAGGCTTCAGGGCTCCTACAGCTCACCTGGTGTTGGGTTGGAATCAGCAAGACCGGGGCTTTAGGAAGCCTTTAGGTTGTTTTCTTCATCTCTGTTCAGATGAATGCCACAGGGTACTTGTCCACCTGGGGCCCATTGTAGTTCTGCTTTCCTTATTTTTGCTGAGGCACTGGGAGACCCGTTTGCTGGGCTGCTGCACTGCTGCTCCTCGTCTTTCTTCTAGTTCAGGTGTTCCAGGGTTTTTTTTTTCTGGGGTGATATTTTCTGGGTTTTCAGAGGTTGATAGGGGAGAGTGAGAGCGACTACCTTTTCACTCTGCCATCTTGGCTCCCAGAAGTGGAAGTCCTAGCCACCCTATTCTGGACATTATGTTTAATTTAAACAGCCTAACATTTTGTCAGTCACCTTGATTACATTTCTCTATTCACTCATATTGAGTTGGAGGGCTGGTTTGAATTGGCCAGACTTCAGGATGGTGGACGTTGACGAAAAATGACCCCTGATTATTCTGGCTAAAGTGAAAACTAGAAGAGATTATGAGGTTCCATGAATCTCTAAGAATCAGTGATAACTAGTAGGGAAAAAGCAATATCTTCACAGAAAATGGTTCCTGAGGCTGGATGTGATATGTTTTCGAGGTGCAATCTTTCTCCTTTTAAACTAAATTTGGATACAGTCATTGCTCTGTCATCCTATAGGAGCTGTGGGACTTCATGGCAATTGGAACCACATTCTTGCCAATGGTGCAAAGTATGGGCTGACTTCTCAATTTGATTTTTGCTATTGCAGTGGAAGTCTGCCAAATTTGTTCTTGTTTGGCAGTGATCTTAGGGATGCTTGGTTATTTTAGTTGGAAGAAACTTCCCACCTGTAGGGGCCTGGAGCAAAGTCCTCCTAGCCCCTGGAATTTATTGGACATTTCATACCCTTTTGAATGGCTGGCAGGGAAGGGAATTGTTGCCAATAGAATAACCAACCACTGGGCCATATAGGCCAACTTTCCCTCCTAAGACCTCAAAGTACTTTCATGTTTATTGATCTTCAGATTAGGAAAGAGAACAAAAAAATTGGTTTCCAGGGAGTTGAAACCCAAAATAAATGAGGAGATAATAAAAAAGTACCTAGCTACCTTCAATGAGTTCAAGTCACCAAGCCCCAAATACATCTTTAAAAGAACTAGTGAATGTGATTGCTAAGCTGCTGTTTGTGATCTTTAAAAAAATAATGGAAAAAGGAGAGATGCTCTAGGACCAAAGGTAGGCAAATGTCCTGGTTTTCAAAAAAGGGGAACAAAGTAGAGGCTTCAAACAATAGTCCAGGGAGCTTAACTTTGATTCCCAGAAAAATTCTAGAATATAGTATTAAAGGAATGATTTGTGAGCATTTAGACAATGAAGCAAAACTCACTAAAAGCCAGGATGGCTTCATCAAGAACAATATTCCATGTTGATTTCATTTCCTTTCTAAGGGACACATTAATTAGACTTAGATCAAGAAAATTCTGTAGACACCAAATTTCAAATTATGCAAGGTATTTGACAAAGTCTTTCATGGAAAAGTTGAAGAGATAGGAGATAGATGATGCTAAAATTAGGCATTTTAAGGACTGATTGAATGACCAGACCAAAAGAGAAATATTTGATGGGTGTCAGCTTGGATAAGGCAGATATCTAGTGGGATAATTATCTAGTGGGATATCTAGTGATCTGTCCTTAGTCCTATGATATTCAACATTTTTTTTACAGTAACATAGATAAAAGCAAAAATGGAGATAGAGAGTTTTCAAGTAATAGGCCAAAGATAGCTGCTAGCCAGCTAGGGACTTACATTCTAATGAGCTTGGCTTCCTTGCCTCCATTTGCCTGTACAAAAGAAAATGTCATTTTAGACTTATTCACAAGGACATACTGTCTAGAGCTTGAGGGAAGTGATAATGTCTCTCACCTCATTACTCCAGATTACATCTAGAGTATTGTTTTCAGATCTGGGTACCATACTTCAGAAAAAAAAATGTTAGGAAGTCCATAAGAATATGAACATGAAATATGAAAATCGTATGATGGAACTAGGGATGTTAAGCCTAGAGAAGAGAAGTCTTGGGAGGGTGAGACACATTATATCTGTCTTCAACTATTTGATTGGCAACCATATAGAAGGATTATTAGATTTGTTCTTCTTGGCCCCAGAGAAAAAAACTGGAAATAATTGGCTAAAGTTGTAAACAGGCAAATTTCAATTCACTGTAAAGGAAAGCTTCCTAACAATTAGAGCTGCTCAAAGGAGGAATGGGCTGCCTCAAGAGGTGGTAGATTAGTCAACAGATGATATTCAAGCAAAGTCTAAATGACAGCTTGTCAAGGATGTTATAAGATGGGAATCTTATTCAGGTATGTTTTGCACTAAGATGGCTTTTCAGGTCATTTTCAACTCTGAGTTCCTGTGATTCTCACATCCTTTTGTGATAGAGAGTCTAGGAGAGCGGCACTCTCAAGGAGAGTGAAATGGCATTGAGGAAATAGCACTGAATGTAGAGACAATGGACCTGTCTCTATTCATCTCTACCTGTCTGTTTTGGTTGGATTGATTGAATTCTTGGGACCCCACTTTCCTTTTATATTCAATGAGGGAGCTGACTAAAATGATCTCTAGATTTCTCTTCCAACTCTAGAAACCATGAATTTTTACAGTGAGCTAGTAGAAAACTGATCACTAGACCCAGATGTAAAGGATGAAAACAGAGTGGCATTATTATTTTCTCTTAGAACCATGGTCATCCTCAGCATCCTTTTGGGAGCATCAAATCTGTTTGGGGTGACTGGCTGGGCACTGTATATGTTATGTTACACAGATGAAGTTTTTTTGCCTTGCAAGTCTATAGTCTATGGCAACCATATTACTAATTAATCCTGGAAAATGGAGTGTTCTTTTGGTTCCAGGAAGCAGAAGACAGCCCCATGCCTGCCCCTCATCTCCACTGAAGCCCTTGGAATCAATATTTCAATCTGGCTGAACTTTTGATATGGGACCCTTTGTGTTTGAATAATAGTTCACATTTATAGATTTGGGGGGCAGCTAGGTGGTGCAGTGGATAGAGTACTGGGTTTAGAGTCAGGAAGACTCATCTTTCTGAGTTCAGTTCTGGTCTCAGACACTTACTAGCTAGGTGACCCTGAGTAAGTCACTTAACCCTGTTTGCCTTAGTTTCCTTATCTCTAAAATAAGCTGGAGAAGGAAATACCAAACCACTCCAGTATCTTTGCCAGAAATATCCTAAATGGGGTCACAAAGAGTTGGATATGACTGAAAAATGACTGAACAGCCGTAGATTTTACAAAATTTACAAAAACAATACATTTTACGAAATTCTTTCCTCATAGTGAATTGTAAATTACAGGGTAGAGCCATTATATCCATTTGACAGATGGGAAACCAAGGCCCAGAGAGATTGTGACTTGCTCAAGGTCACCCAGGTAAGTCAAGGAGTCCAGACTCAAATGCAGGTCATCAGACTGCAAATGTGGTGCTTACACAGTAGGGCTTACAGTAGGAGAATGGGGTAGAAGAAAAGGACAAAGAAGGATATGCAAGACTAAAGAACTTTTTGGTGTAGGGATGCCTGTTAAAGCCCCAAAGAGCCCTGGGGCTTACCAAAATTAGAGGATGTGAAGAGAAAAACCTCTTCTAACCCTGTCTCTCTCCTGCCCCTCTTAAGCCTTCCTCCACCTCTTACTTCTTTTGTTCTCAGTGAAATAATAGCTTGTCACAGAGACATGATTATTACTAATTAGGAGATTGCTTTGCTCACATCATTTCTCAGACAGGCAAGGAGGGGCCTGTCCCTCAAGAGGTAGTGACCTCTTCTAGGAGAAGGAGAGGCCAGCACAAGGAGACAGAACAAACAAATTAAAGGGGAGCGGATTCCTGCCTCTGGGTCACTGCCTGTTATTTTTCTCAGAGTGAAAGGTTGTTTATGCACATCCTCACATGGAGGTCTTAGAGCTGGAAGAGACCTAAGTGATCCTTTCATTGTACTCCTGCATTTTCCCGAAGAGGAAAGGGGAGGGAGCCCAGATGGGGAAATAATGGGTCTAAGATTCCACAGAGAGAAAGAAGTCAACAACATAAGTCAACAAAACACTTATTACGCATTTAATAAATTAGAGGCTGAGGGATACAAATACAATCAAATAGACACACGGGCCCTGCCCTCAAGGAGCTTACATTCTGAAGAAGGAAAGCTAGGATTTGATTCCAAATCACATGCCTTTCCTACTATACACGTACATGTATGAAGTTTATACCAAAAGATGTGTGCAGAGAGTACACATGGGCAGATGCATACAGGTATATGCAAATGGTTACTCTCATAAATACACACACACACACACACACACACACACACACACACACACACACGGCTGTATAAACACAGCTGGAGCTGGGACTGGGAGGCAATTCAGGCAAGAAGCACCCAGGGCACAAATGACAGCAGGGTGCAACTAGGGACATTTTTTAATATTATTTTTATTGTGTATCTTTGATGCCAGAAAATTCCTCTCCCTGTGGCATGTAGGTAATTATTTTGTAATAAGTCAAGTCACACATGTTACAGTGGATGGGAAAACACGAGCAGAGGGGGGGCAGGACCTAACTTCCAAACCTTGCTGGGAGACATGACTGTTTCATTCCGGTGCTGCAGAGAGGAGGATATGAACACAAAGTATCCCTAGGAAAAACACGAGTTGATAAATACATAATTGTGCAATGCAGATGTACTCTGATGGCTGTGTTACATGCAAACATGCACAGATATGTAAGATTGCTATATGTATAATTGTATATACAATATTATATTAATATATTATACATTAATACAGTCTATATAATTGCTGTATATAATTATGCGCTGCAGATATACACAGGAAGTTTACATATATAGGCTGATGGACAGATATATACAGGGAGTTTATGTATGTAGGTTTATGGATGGATGAATATATATTGTGTGTGTGTATATATATATGTACACACATATAATCTCAGACACAGACATACATGCAATATAGTTGCAGCACAATGTAGTAGAAGAGTGCTGGATTTAAAATCAAAGGACTTGGGTTCAAATCCTGATTCTGTCATTTACTACTTATCACATTACCTATCGCCTCAGTTTCCTCATCTGTGAAATAAGCTGTTGTGTGGATTAAGTGAAATAATGTGTGTAAAGCATTTTGTAAATATTAAAGCACTCTATAAATGTGTTATTATTATTGTGCATACACATCTATATATGGACAGGAAGACAAGAGTATATACACGTGTACTCACTTCCATGCACTACTGCATACATGATATTCCATCTCCTGTCCCCATGCCTTTAAATTGATTCTTTCCCACGCCTGAAATTCACTCCCTTCTCAGCTTCTCCTCTTAGAATTCCTGGTTTCCTTCAAGAGTCTTTAGACTCCCTCGTTGCCTTCTAAATGAAGACCTTCCTACTTCCCCCAGCTCCTAGGGAGTGAACTCCGTCTATCCCCAAACTACCTTGCATTCATTTTGTATGTATTTTTTACATATGCTTATATATGTTAATATGTATACAAGTACACACATATATCTACATGTGTTATACTTATGTATGTATATATGTACACACACATATATCTGCATGTTGTCTCCTTCATTAGACTGCAAGTTCCTTGAGGGCAGGGACTATTTCACTTTGTCATTGTATCCCCTAGTGCTTAGAACACTGCCAAGTATAAAGCTAATTAATAAATAAGTGCTTAGTGATTGATGAATTGCTGAGTGCACGTATATTCATAGGTACACACATAGATATACATGAAAGTCCTCCTGAATACATGCATACATGTCTGCATTCAACTTGTCAAGCCCCTCAGTGGGTCATAAACCCCCTCAACAAGGGGCTGAGCACATAAGAATACTTTTGACTCCTTGTGTTTTCTTAGTATTTAGGTAGGGCCTGAGATGAGCCTGAGCATTATCATGATGCTTGGAGCCTCAGCCCTGAGTCTGAGCTGGGCAAGAAAGCTCAGCACCCCTTAAAAAGGTTTTCTGACCCTTCCAAGGAGATACCAGGAGGCCAAATCTGAGTATCTACTGGTTGCTCTTTAAGTAGCTTCAAACCACCTGGGGGGCCCTAGGATACATTTGCCTTTCTTTAGAGCCTGAAGCCTTTGCAGATGCTCTTCCCCTATCATGTCCTTTAATCAGTGCTCCTTGCCTTCTTTAAAACTCACCTGGATGCCTTTGGAAAGGATGAATTTATTAACATCTACTGCTTGAAAGGGACCCTTGTGATTACCTAGATTTCTCCTCACCTCTCACCCATTTCACAGATGAAGAAACAGGCCTAGCAAAGGGAAGTGACCTAACCATAGTCACATATGTCCTAAGTAGGAAAGCTTGAACTCAGGTCCTCTACTCTAAATCTCTTGTTTCTCACTCTATTCCACATTGATTAGGTGTGATGGTTTAGAAATATGGAAATTCTGCTTAATTCAATGCAGGAAACATTTATTAAGCAGCTATTATGTACTGAATTATTCTAGGTGCTGGTGATACATAAACAAAACATGCCATGGTCTCTGCCTTCAGGGGGTTTACAGTTAATTATGGAGGGACATGGCATATACAGTCAAAAAATATAGATCTGATTCCCTGCTCTGCTATTTAATAGCTAGGGAATTGTAGTCAAATCACTTCTACCTCACTTTTCTGATCAGAAAAATGGGAATTATAATACATATGAATTAATTGTTATAATGTTTAATTCTTGTTTTGTTTATGTTCGAGGTAGCTTGGTGGTACAAGGATAGAGTGCTAGACCTAGCGTCAGGAAGACTTGAGTTCAAATGTTGCCTCACCCACTTACTACTGGGCAAGTCACTTAACTCTTGTTTGCCTCAGTTTCCTTATCTGTAAAAAGGAGTTAATAATAGTACCCACCTTACAGGTTTGTTGGACCAAATGAGATAATATTTCTAAAGTGCTCAGCATAGTGCCTGACACATAGTGGGTGCCATATGATGCTTATTCCTTTCCCCACATTTCCTACTACACTAAGCCTTCACGTGCACACACACAGACACAATGACACACATACACATTTCACCCTAAAGCCAGTACCTAGCACAAACACTTGGCCTTCTTAGCTGGCCCAGAACATGGGCAATATTGTCCTTCTGTTAGCCCCTATTATCTCAGGGGATAACCCAAGGCAAGTAGCTGAGCTGTCAGATGATCATTTTTTGTCAACTACTATATTCTTGCTCAAGGAAGACTACTTGGACATCTCTACTGGTTAAAGCCATTAGACCTTTGAGGTTCCTTTTCTCATGGGAACAAACCTTCTCCTAACTTTGTTACATCCTATTTCTGATTGTGAGTGAGACCCTGGACTGGGGCTGTGGTTGTGTAGGATAACTTTCCCAAGGCGGGTTGGGTTATTCACCTGAAATCCAAGTCACTGGACAGCTGTTCAGTGGCTCAGGCCACAGCTGCTCATTCCACTCCGTTTTTTTAAAAAAAAAAAAGTTTTAAAAAAATTTTCTTCCATGACATGTAAAAATTTTTAACATTCATTTTTAAAAATTTTGAGTTCCATACACGTGTAGTCATGCAAAAGCATATTTCCACATCCATAGAAAAAGAAAGAAAGTGAAAAAAATATGCTTCCATTTGCCCTCAAAGTTCATCAGTTGTCTCTCTAGATGTGGACAGCATTTTTCATCATTAAGTCCTTCAGAATTGTCTTAGATCATTGTATTGCTGGGAATAGTTAAGTCATTCACAGTTGATCATTGTACAATAATGTTGATACCACAAACAATGTTCTGGTTCTGCTCACTTCACTCTGCATCACTTCATGCAAGCCTTTCCAGGTTTTTCTGAGAGACTCCTGCTTATCACTTCTTAAGTACAATAGTTTCTGTCACAATCATATACCACAATTTGTTCAGCAATTCTCCAATGATGGGCATCTCCTCAATTTCCAATTCTTTGCTACTACAAAAAGAGATGCTATAAATATTTTTGTACATATAGATCCTTTTCCTTTTTCTTTGATCTCTTTGAGGTACAGACCTAGCAGTGGTATTGCTAAGTGAAAGGGTATGCACAGTTTTAAATTGTTCTCCAGAATGGTTGGATCAGTTTACAACTCCACCAAAAGTGCATTAGTGTGCCTATTTTTCCACATCCCCTCCAACATTTGTCATTTTTATTTTCTGTCATATTAGCCAATTTGACAGGTGTGAGGTGGCACCTCAGAGTTATTTTAATTTGCATTTCTCTAATCAATAGGGATTTAGGGCATTTTTTTTTCATGTGACTGTAGAGAGTTTTGATTTCTCCTGAAAACTGCCTGTTATCAATTGAGAATAATGCTCCTTTCATTCCCAAAAAGAGAAGTGGTATGTCTTCTTCCATAGGTCACATGGAAAACATTTTAGCATTCCCTAAGGGAGATGTTTTTGGACTTGGACTTTATCTAGAGATGGTCCCTCCCAGGAGCTGCCTCCAAACCACAGAGCAACCAGAAACTGCTGGACCGTTGCTGAGGAGTGGAGTGCAGGGCCCCTGTCTGACTCCTGTCCATGGTCTAGAGAGGTCATTGCTCAGGGGAAAATCTCTCAGCAGAGGGCTGTCTGCTCGGTGATGAAACACTCCTGCACACAGGTCCATGGTCTATGATAAAATTAATGTAAGTAGCAATTAAAGCAATTCTGGCCGTCCTTTTAGCAAATGCCACTTTTCAGAAAATCATTGGGCTTTACTGATCACACTTCAGAGTCATCATTTAGGGCTACAGATCGAAGCTAGCTCTCCCACAGCCCTGCCCTGCTGAGCCAAGAGCTTGGGGGATGGGAGGGGAGGAGAAGGGAAGGGTTACTGATCAATATGGCATTCAGTGGCAAAAAGCCAACTCGATGTGCTCAGCTTTGATTTTTTTCCTCCCTCCCTCCCTTTTCCAGAAGCTTCATATTTTTCTAAAAGTCTCTGATTTAAGCCCTCTTCATCCTCTGGAACATCTGGGAAGGGATGTTTTGACATGGATCACACAATTAAAACTTCTTGATGCATTTGTTGGCCTGCCCCCAGCATTGGACCCTCTGTGCTGCAATCATAGAATTTAGGGCTGAAGTGACCTTGTGCCATGACAATGACAACAGCAACAAGTGACAGATATAGCACTTCAAGGATTGTAAAACATGTCTCATCTATTATCTCATTTGATTCTTACAACAACCCTGTTAGGTTAACAGTGTAGGCATTATTATCCCTATCTTACAGATAAAGAAACTGAGACTGAAAGAGGTTAAATACCTTGTATAGGGTCACACAGCTAGTAAGGATCTACAGTGAGATTTGAACCCAGGTATTCCTGACTCCAAATCCAGCACTCTATCCACTATTCTGCACTGCCCTTAAATGTCCTCTATTTATTTTAATTTCTTCAATTCATAGATAAAGATGCTAATGCTGCAAGGGTCACATAAGTAGTAAGTGACCCTAGACAAGTTATCTTAACCTCATAGGGCTCTGAACGTTGCCTCAGACAAATTGAGGACTGGGAAAGACCTTAATTTAGAAATGCCAAGGTCATCCACTGTATCCTGGGACATCACCAGTCATCTTGACTTTTGTCTTGCCACTGGACTTTGATGCCTGTGGAGGAGAGGTTGAGGCTGACAACTTTGTGCAGTTCTGCCTCACTTAAATCCAATTCAAACACAAGTCAAGACTTCAACTCATGATATCATTGATGTCCTCTTTGATAATGAAGGATGCACAATAACCATAACGATGACAGAATCAGGATTTGAATCCAGCTCCTCAGATGCTAGATTCAGTGCTCAATCTATTAGGCCTCTTTCTTGACTACATTTGGAAATTAATGCTGCTAAAACCAGGATGATTGAGTCCAGTGGCTACTCAGGGTCCTTTCATGGGAAAACAGATGCTTCACAGGACAGATTATATTTTGAGGAACAGGGGAGTGGTTCTCAAATGTTGGCAATAGTGTGGGGAGTAGTGTCTCTTTGTTACAAACAAGCAACTCTTACTAGAGAGAGCCTATCCAGGCTAATTATCTCTCACTGACAGGCACTAGAGCCTGAAAGAAATAAGAGCAGAGCAAAAACACATCAAAGAAAGGAAGAATTTGAGTACAAGTGTACAGTCTATTTGGAAGCTTCTTGTGGCAGGTTTAAGTCTGCCACCTAAGAAAGTTTACTTCACTTTCCTTATGCTACCCCTCTACTCCTTCTGTCAAAAAAAGGCTGTCAGAGTTAGAAGGCATCTCAGAGATGATCCAGCCCGAGCTCCTTATTTCACAGATGAGAAAACTGAGTTCTAGAATGAGTAAATGACTTGCCCAAGGTTATATAATTTGTCAGTGACAGAGACGGGACTCAAGCTCAGTTCTCATTCACTATGTCATGCTAGTAGAGGGTATCATGGTTTCCTTCTACTTTCAGCCTCAGTTTCTTTATCTCTAAATCCATGGCTTCCTTCCATCTCCTACTCCAGATTCAGACCACTGCCTGACTCCCATCCCCATTGTCCAACTTCAAGAAGCTATAAGCGGGAAAGGTAACCCAAAGAGCCAGTTCATTAGGGAATTAGAGAGGCAGGGTTTATTGTGGATAAAGTTTAGAAATATAAGAAAGGATAATATAAATTTATTGCAGACATGCCTAACTGTGATTTACTTGGTCAAATGCTCTTGCTTCCTATATATCATAAAGGGATGAGAGCTACTTCACCAATTTCAGTAAGGAAAGTTGATCCAAGGACAGATCAACTGACCTGAAGAGGATGAGATAATGAATGAAAAGTGGTAGGGGAAGGAGAACAGGCTGGATGTTCTTATATCTGGAAAAGGAAGCTCAGAGTGGAGGCGTGATATACTGGTGAATAAGCCCTGAATATGGAGTAGACCTGGGTTCAAGTCTCAGTTTGGGCACTTAGTAGGTATGAAATCACAGGCAAGTCGCTTTCCTTAACCTTAGTTTCCTTATCTGTAAGATGGACACACTTACATTTTCACCCTCTCGGTGTTATTATGAAAAGAATTTGGTGAATATGAAAAAGAATAAACCCTATAGGAATGTGAGTTGTGATTATTATTAAGATGAGGTCAGAGAAATGAGGGAAACAGACAAAACTCTCTTCTCCCACACCAGGGAACATGTGATAAGCAGGTACCTATGCTGAGACTGGGTCAGTTAGTTATTCATCACACATTATTCATCATTGGTCTGACATTGCTTTTAAAGCTTTTCAGGTACCTACGAGCTATATTCTTCATGTTGCAATCACCTTACATATTGTCAATCCAATCTTAAAGGAGGCGCTCTTCCTCAGGTCCCTGAAGCTGAAGATCCTATCACTCAAGTCTCCATCTGACTCTCTAGGTCTACAGGTGGACAACTCATAGACATGTCAATGACTGAGAGTCTTGAAGTAGAAGATTGTGTTCCTTTAGAAAAAAAAAAAACTTGATTAAAAAAAGAAGAATCTCCCAGGACCCTTTTGCTCAATTTCTTGCATTTTTTTTTTGCCTCCTTAGAAGATGTCTTCTTACTTTTCCAAAGCAATGGTGACTTGAAGTCTGTTGGGAAGCCATATTCTCTATAATCCTTCAACAGTGGTTTTCTTGCTGTTTCTAACACAATACCATATTTTCCAGCTTCGTGTGTTTTCACTTGCTGACTATTGTGACTGGAATGCTGTCCCTTCTCACCTTCATATACTGGCTTCCTTCAGGACTCAGATAAAATCCCACCATCTGCAGGAGACCTTTCCCAGTCTCTCCATTGCTGGTTTCTTTCTGAGATCATCTTCCACTATATATACTTTTATGTACCTAGGTGTTTCCATGTTGTATTTTCCACTAGATTTTGAGCTCCTTGAAGGCAGGGACTGACTGTTTTTACCTTTCATTCTATCCTCAGAACTTAACACAGTGCCTGACACATAATACACATTTAACAAATGCTTGTTGACTGACTGTTAAGGTGGGAAAAGTGACTTCCTAGGGGCAGCTAGGTGGCACAGTAGACAGAGCACTGTGTTTGGAGTTAGGAAAATCTGAGTTCAAATCCAACCTCAGGCATTTGCTAGCTGTGTAACCCTGGACAAGTCATTTAACCTCTGTCTGCCTCAGTTTCCTCAACTGTAAAATAACATTAGCACCTACCTCCCAGGGTTGCTGTGAGGATCAAATGAAATAATATATTTAAAGTGCTTAGCATAGTGCCTGGAACATAGTAGCTGCTTGTATCCTTCTTTCCTAAATACTTACTGTTATTGACTGGAAGTCAGTGGGAATTACTTTTGGCATGTAAACATATGTTTTAAATCCTCAAATGGGGACACTATAATGAAATTACATGTAGGCTTAAGGAAAGAGTGGTTCTTCAGCCAAATCTGGTAAGTACACCTATCCAAGGGTTAGTTTTTATAAAACTCAACTTCTATGAGGAAAAAAAAAATGTAGTGATGAGGAATTACAGAGTAGGCCAAAAGTATGAAACAAAAAGATAATATATATCACTTTGGCTCTTTATATGGCTACAGTATGCCAGATCTGAAATACATGAGTAGAGGATCAAACTTACCACTGGAAACAAAAATAACCAGAAAAAAGAGACAGGGTCCATGTCATATGAGGAATGATTAAAGGAAGTGGGGTTCTTAGTAGCTTGGAGAAGATATTTGGTAAAAGAGAAAGACATGAGCACTGTTCTCTAAATATTTATAGAACTGTAATGTGAGAAAGGGACCTGAGCTATTTTGTGTGACTACATAGGAGAAAACTGGAACTAATGAGTGTACATTACAAAGAGGCAGAATTCAGCTTACTATGAGGAAGAAGTTCCTCACAATTAGAGCTCTCTCTAAAATGGCTGCCTTGTGAGGCAATGGGTTCTATGTCTCTGGAGGTGTTAAGGCAAATGCTGGATGCTGTAGGGAGATTCATGGATTGGATGGGGAGTTGTACTAGATGACCTTTGAGGTCCCTTCCAGCTCTAATAATTCTGTGATTCAATAAACCATGCTCTCAGAATTCCTTTGCTTAGACCAGGGTGGGAGGGGTTGGGGATGAGGGACAATTTCACCTGCTCCGTGCAAAGAAGAGCAAAGCTGATGGCATTCAGCACTAGGTCTATGGACAGCTCCTGGCTTGCTTTGTTCTCCCCATATTTTCTTTTTAACTAATTCTGAATCACAATGAAAATTTTCCTTGGACGTACTGTATGTCTGACAATCAAATCACTGCTAAATCAATTCTTTGCAATCAATGCTTTTCTAATGAATTCTGAATTCCTAATGGTGAGACTTTGCATTACCTGGCTATTTTCCCTCTGCCTTCAGCTCCCACACAGCCCCAGAAAATTCAGGAGAAGTAAAGTGGTGGCTTTTCATTTTCTTTATTTTTTTCTTCAGTTTCTCTTCTTCCCTTCACAACCCTCATTGGGAAAGTTAATGGGGTGTTTCTGGAGTAATTAGAATGATTTAAATAGCCTTGCTAACAAAGTTCTTCAGGAAAAAAAAAACACAAAACCACAACCCACCAAGGCTCACCCCATGCATCTGTCATATCCCAGCAAAGGAGGGGAGTGGAAAAAAGAAGCCAAGGAAATGGAGAGGAACCAGGCCCCCAGTGCTGGGAACAGGGATTATATTGGATGCAAATTAATTTTTCATTTCATACAGTTTGGTAGGATTCCTGCACAAAATAAACCCGCCCATAAGGAAAATAAACACAGCAGAGCAAGCCAGAGGAGGGCTCCAGTGTCTTTCTCTAAAAGTCAGAGGATAACCCTGTTCACTACAGTGTGAGGTATGGCAAGAACACTAAACTTAGAGCCAGAATCAGGGTTCAGATAATGAATAGAAGGCTTGAATTTGAGGAAGAAAAACCTGGGTTTGAATTCTGTCTGTGGCATTTACTATGAGACTATGGGCAAACTACTTAACCCCTCTTGGGCCTCAGCTTTCTCATCTAAAAATAAGGTTAATATCTAGGTAGTAGTTACTTCATGGGATTATTGTGAGGATGCAGTGAGATAAAATGCAGTAAATGTTTTGTAAACGTCAAATCTCTATGTCACCATCAACCCTTGTTGTTCGTAACATGTGTGATCTTGGACAAGTCACCTCTCTGGGCCTCCATTTCCTTATCTATATAATGAAGGAGGGCAGCTAGGATAGAGTGTCAGGCCTGGAGTCAGGAAGACTTATCTTCCTGACTTCAAATCTGGCCTCAGACATTTAACTAGCTGTGTAACCCTTGGTTTCTTCATCTGTAAAATGAGCTGGAAAATGGAAATGGCAAACCACTCCATTATCTTTGCCAAAAACAACAACAAACAAACAAACAAACAAACAAACCCAAATGGGGCCACAAAGAGTCTGATATGACTGAAAAATGACTAAATATAATGAGAGGGTTGGATTAAATTATCCTAAAGTCCCTTTCAGCTCTAAATCTATGATTCTATGATGTCAGCACTAAATCTTATAATCTATATGATCCTTACCAAAGATCTAGGCCTAGGCTATGTGTTCCTAGCCTGGTGCCCAAGGACTCAGGCTATTGCTGCTTCCTCTCTCCTGAGACAGTCCACACAGCCTTACCTCCAGCTCTTAAGCAAATGTGTTGGGGATAGAGGCAGAAAAGATCTCAGTTTTAGTTAATAGCTGACTTTTATATGAGGCTTTAAAGTTTGCAAAGCCCCTTCTATAGATTATCATATCTGATTCTCACAATACCCTTGCAAGATAGATCCTACTGTCCATATTTTAATGATGGGGAAACTGAGGCTCCAAGAGCTTCAGTTATTTCCCCAGGGTACACAACTAGCAAGGCCTGGGATTCACACTTATGTTTTCCCCACTCCAAGCTTTTGTGCATCACACGCTCTTTCACAACTGTTTTCTGTTTGGGCATCTACCCTGAGTTTCCAGAAGGGGCTTTGATTTTCAAAATTCCTAGGATCAACTTTGATGGGAGATAGAACTGAGGTTCACAGCCATGAGATGGATCATGGTCAAATTTACCATAATCTCTTGCCCTGCACTCGACAATCTGGTGAAAAAAGATTCACCCAACCCTAAAGGAATGCTAGATGGCACAGTGAATGGAGGGCAGAGCCTAGAGTCAGGAAGACTCATCTTCCTGAGTTCAAATCTGGTCTCAGACATTTAACTAGCTGTATGACCCTGGGCAAGTTACTTAACCCTGTTTGCCTCAGTTTCCTTATCTGTCAAATGTACTGGAGAAGGAAATGGAAAACCACTCTCTAGTATCTTTGCCAAGAAAACACCAAATGAGGTCATGAAGAGTTGGATGTAACTGATACAGTTATTGTAGATGTCTAAGATAAAATTAACACTATCCTGAGCGACAGATCTTCTTACTCCCACCAAACTTTAGCTACATCAGAGATTGCAGAGCTGCTCTGGCTTCAAGGTCATACCAGAAATAATATTAAGTTGTATAAGAACAAGACATTTACCATCCAAAATCATCTCGCTCAACAGAGGAAATTCTTAACCTACTATGTATTACCAGTTCCAATTCCATTTCTTCCTAATTTCTAGATGGGAAATTTTCTGCAAAGAATAGAGTGACTCATATTCTGTTGAGGTTTACACCCGAGGCTCATAAGCCATCTCCTTCACAGAAAGCCATTGAGGCATATATTATTTGTTCATTTTGTGGCTGAGAAGATTAAGAGTCAGAGAGATTCAATGTCTTGCCCAACGTCACACAATCGGTAAGTTTCGGGTGGATTTGAACCCATCTTTCTCCTGATTCCAGATTGAGCAGGCTTTCTAATTCTCTGAAATTCCTTTCAGTGGCAAACTAGGCAAAATCTCAAAGTACCAGTTCCTTAGACAAAATGTCTGGGACAAGGATTCTTCACCTCAGAGTCATGTTTTTAAAAATATTTTGATAACTGTATTTTGATATGATTGGTTTCCTGTGTAATCTTATGTATTTTATTTTATGTATTTAAAATATTATCCTGAAAAGGGGTCCATAGGCTTTGCCAGATGTTCATGACATGAAAGGGTAAAAAAAATCTCTTAGTCTGGGTCCCTGGGTCCCAGTAGAAAAAGTATAATGACTTCCCCTTGGGGTGATGTTCCACACTGGCTCATCAGAGGTAGTTCCCCTCACCTGGTTTCCCACTTTTTCTGTTCATAGCACCATCATCCTCCTACTCACCTAGTTTCAAAACTGGCATCATCTTTGCCTCCTCTCCTTCCCTTTCTTCCACATCCAATTAGTCTATAAGTCCTGTGGATTCCACCTCAGAAATATCTCTTGCATCTGTCCCCTCCTCTCCATTCCCAGCGCCACCACTCACATCAGGTCCTCATTAGCTCTCAACTGGATTATTATAACCATCCTCCCTGCCTCTAGTCTTGGATGGGTCCCCTTCAATCCATACTTCATACAGTTGCCAAATTAATCTTCCTAATGCACACCTTGATTATGTCACTCTACTATTAAAATTTTATCAATGACTCCTCATTGCCTAATGAATGAAAATCCCAACTCCTTAGCCTGGCATTTCAGGTCCTTTAAAATCTGGCACCAACCCACCTATTCACCATTACTACTCTACTTCCTGTAGCCTTGACAGGCCACCTGTCACATGTGATTGTTTTAAAGTTCCCCAAACATTCCCTTTCTTACCCACTTGCACACTTTGGCTCATGTTGTTCCCTCAGTTTGGCACACAGTCTTCTTTCCAACTCGCTCAGTTCAACTTTTACCCATCTATCAGTAGACAGTATGGTAGAGTGGGAAAAGTATGGATTTAGGGTCCTTTCTAGACCTTACATTCTATGAGTCTGTGCCTGTAGGACGAGGGTTCCATTCTTGGCTCCTTTATGTGCCATCTGTATGTCCTTGAACAAACCCTATCTCACTGGGCCTCAGTTTCTCATCTGTCAAACAAGGAAGTTGTGCTAGATGACATTCTTTCCAGCTTTAAATCCAGTGATCCTATGGTATTCTGCCATCTCCCTGAAGCCTTCTCTGATCCCTATAGCAGGAATCAATATTTCTCTCCTCTGAACACACATCATATATTGTTCCTATCTCTTTTGTGGCACTACTATGCAAAGATCTGTAATAACAGGTAGAGTGTGAATGTCACCTCTCTTCCCAGACTGGGAATTGCATGAGGGCAGGATTGTGCCTTATTGGTATTCTCCTTATTTCTCGGGACTGTCCTGCCCATAGTAACTGCTCAATGTATATTTGTTGAATGAATAAGGGCACCTCTCTTACCAGTTATGAACAGAGACCCCTAATACTGACCTGGCCATAGCTTCTCAGTTATTATGCCCAAGGGGTGCCCCATTATACTAATTTCTTAGTTAAGAGAGACCAAATCTTTTTCATCATAGGTAGGTTTTTTTCTCCATGGTGCTGAGTACCATTGGTTATTACTTGGTCCTGAGCAAAGAATATGTAGTGCAATTTAATGCAAAATTGGGGAAAGAGCATCTTCTAGGAAGACCTTGGCACAGGCAGGAGGAAGAAGATAGAAAGGAAGGAAGCAAGGAAAGAAATATTAAATGCTTACTATGTGTCTGACACTGTGCTGGGTGCTTGACAAATATTATCTCATTTTATCCTCACAACGAACATGATGTAGGTGATATTATTATCCCCGTGTTCCTGATGAGGAAACTGAGGCACAGACAGGCTAAGTGACTTGCCCAGGGTTACATTGCTAGTGAGTGTCAGAAGCTAATTTTGAACTCATATCTTCCTTATTCCAAGAATCTATCAACGATGCCACCAGAATTGTTCCAGAAATAAAACAGGAAAGAATCCTGTTACTCCATAAGGGAGGCTGAGGATGACAGTTTGAGGCAGCACAGTTTAGTAGAAAGAGCCCTGGATACTGAGTCGGAAGACCTGGATTTCCCATTTATTCTTGTAGAACCTTAGTCTGGAGTTACTCCTCCTCCTGAGCCGGTTTCCTCACCTGTCGAAGGGGGAGTTAAAGTAGGTGACCTTAAGGGATGCCTCATCCAGTTCTAACATTCTGTAAATCTGGTGGTGTTTAAAGTGTAGTTTGTATGGAAATTTGGAGGGATGGGGTTTGTTGTGGAGGAGATTACATATTTCCAATAAGGTTGGAGCTAAATAGCCTCTCTAGTTCCTTCCTGCTCTCCCCTGTGGTGATAGCCACAACGTGATACAGTCCTATAATCCTGAACCTAGCCAGCTGCATAATGTGAACTTGGCTCATGAGATATCTTAATTGTATTGTAAAGAGGCAGAAATAGGTTCTTCCCAAGAAACTAGATGAAGGAAGCAGGAAGGAAGGAAGAAAAAAGGAAGTAAAGAAGCAAGGGAGGGAGAGAAGGAAGAAAGGTGGTGAGAAAGGAAAGAAGGGAGCCAGGAAGGAAAAAAAGAGAGGGAAAAGGAAGAAAGGAAGGAAGAGGAGGTAAAAAAGAAAGGAAGGAAAGGAGGGAAGGAAGAAGGAAAGAAGAAAGAGAAGAAGGAAGGAAGGGAAGGAGGAAGAGAGGAAAGGAGAGAGGGTGGGAAGAAGGATGGAAGGGAAGAAGGGAGGAGAGAGGAGAAGAAGGAAAGGAAATAGGCATTTATAAAGCACTGTGCTAAGCTCTTTACACATATCTCATCTGATATAACAACCCTGAGAGGTAGGTGCCATTATTATCTTCATTTCACAGTTGAGTAAACTGGGAAAGGCAGAGGTTAAATGACTTGTCCAGGGTCACACAGCTATTCAGTGTCCAAGGAAGTTTGACAACTACCACCAGTTGCTAATAATAATATTAGGTAGCATTTATAGAGTGCTTTAAGGTTTGCAAAGCACTTTACAAATATTATCTCATTTTTTTCCTCACAAAAACCTTGAAAGGCAGGCAATATCATTATTCCCATTTTACAGATGAAGAAACTGAGGCAGACAGATGTTAAATGATTTGCCCAGGATCACCCAGCTAGTAATTATCTGAGGCCATGTTTGAACTCAGGTCTTCTTGACTCCAACACTCTATCCATTGTACTACCTAGGTGCCTCTAAAGGAGAAAAAAGGCCAGGATCTAGTGGCATATAGACTTTGGTGAGAGACATCTCTCCATTTAAAAAAATGTTTGGTCTCTGAGTGGTGGCAATTAAGAGGGAATCTAAGGTCATACAGCTAAGGAGAAGTATGCTTTGAATCAAGAATGATGTGTGGCCAGCTATTTCCTGTGCAAGAAACTGCTACTTTACTGTTTGAGCTGTCTTAAACATAAATACTAGGGACACAATGCAGTTAGAGCACAGTTTTGTCTAACCTCAGCGATGTCTTCCTGGGGATTTGGTTCATTCTGAATCCCTCTGTCCAGCACTCTGAGCTCAGCCTTCCCTAATCTGTAACTTTCTGTGATGGACTAGCCAAGAAGTTGGTTGTTCTTACTTCTCCTCTGCTTTTGCCCCTTCCCGGGTAGGACCCTGTGTCTCCACACCCCTGGACACCAAGGAAGCATGAAGTCTTTCTCTGTCTCCAGGACTAAGGGGTATTAAATGGGGCTTTGTCTGTTAGTCAGTGCCAGGCATTGTGCTAAACACTGGGATTACAAAGAAAGGCGTAAGAAATTTCCCGTCCTGGAAACTCAGTCTTCACAGAGGAGGAGCTCGAAGGAAAGACAACCATGTACAAATGAATACAGAATAAATAGGAAATAATCAACAGAGGGAAAGGCACTAGAATTTGGAGGGTGGATCATTTGTTCCAGAGTGGATAATTGAGAGGGTGTTGTCACCACCTTCCCAGAGTGCACTAAGCCCTCTCAGTGGTGGTGGCCTCAAACACCTATGTAGGTAGGAACTCCTTCTCTCACCTCCTCTCCAACCCTTGCTTCTCTTTATTTCTTCTCCTTTTAGCAATGGAGAAGCTTCAAGTTCCAGAAAGCTTCTTTCCTAAAGTGATCATCCCACCCCAACTGGCTCCAAGCAGAAAAATTGGTTGTTATGGGCCAGAAAATCTGGGTTCTAATCTAGATCCAAGTCCAAAATCTAATTCTCATTACTGTGACCCATTGCTTGCTATCTCTATCTTCTGGAGCCAAGCAGAACATGTCTAATACCTCTTCCATGGACACCCCTCCCAGTGTTCCGAGATGAGTATCATGGCTCCTGGAAGCCTCCCTTTTCCTCCTACCTTACTAACTGTGTGATTTTGAACATGTAAGTTAACTTGTCTGAGTCATGGTTACTTCACAGAGTTGTTGTAGAGACCAATTCAATTTAATCAATCAAATTAGGCTGGGACAGCCTAATTGAAAGCACATCTTAAGCACTCTACAAACATAGGTGGTGGTGATATAAAGCCAGGGCTTTGTAACCATTTCTTTCATCATGGACTTCTCAGGCTGTCTGATGAAGCCTATGGGCCCTTTCTCAGAATAATGGTTTCCAAATGCATAAAATCATCAGTCAGTCAATAAGCATTTATTCGGTGCTTACTATGTCCTAGGCATTATGCTAAGCACTGAAGATACCAAAAAAAAAAAAAAGAAAAAAGAAAAGACCATTGGTCTCTGCCCTTGAGGAGCTTACAGTCTGATAAAATACATGGGATTACAAAGGGAACCAATAATATTGAAATAACTATAAAAATTTAATTGCAGACCCAAGGTTAAGAACTCCAGAATGACCAGCCAGCCCTAAGTCTGATGTTTCACGTCCTGCCCAAGTCTTTAGCTCTACAGTGTACTTGGTTCACTTCATACCACCTGACCTCTCCCTAGTTTTCCTTACTATTTATTTTCTCTTGTTCCTCTGCACGCTGAGCCCCCCCACCCCAAGGGGATGCCTGGAAAGGAAGCTTTTCATTGACAGCCCAGCTTCCTCTCTGTCAGTCTCCAGCTTGATCACCTACCCCACAGGAATTGCATTTGCCAGCAACTTCATTTACATAGAACATTTCAAAGCAGGCTCCCAGCTTTAGCTCCAAGGGAGTGTCCATAGTAAATATCAGCCTAGGGGGGAAGGGGGGTACTATTTGCTCCTACCTGGGAAGGGGCAGCAGGTGAACCTGCTTCTCCTCTCCCTCCCCCTTTACTTTTCCCAGAAAGTGGCCCAGACACCCCTGAATTGGAACTGTCTCTACAATATCTGTACAAGTGGTCATGTGTTTTCTGCCTGGAGAACTTCAGAAAGCAAACTCATTTCCTCTCTGGAGGAAGCCCATTTCACTTTTGGATAGCTCTACTTGCTAAGTTTTTCCTTATATCAAGTCTTTGTCTGGCTCTGCAGTTGTCATCTATCACTCCTAATTCTGCCCTTTGGGGCCAATCGGAACAAGCCTGGTCTTTTTTCCACATGACAGTCCTTCAGATCCTTGAAGATGGGAAGCATTAACTCTTCGAATTTTTTTTTCCCTCCCAAATGAATATCTTCAGCTCTTTTAACCTGTGCTAGGGTCTCCAGTCTCATTGGCATCACTATCCTGGCTGGCTTTCTCTGGGCTTGCTCTGATGCATGGATGTGCCTCCTGAATTGGGCTGCTCAGAACTGCACATGATACCCACAATGTGATTTAACCAAGGCAGAGAATAGCAGGACGATCACTCCCTAATTCTGGATGTGATGCTTCTCAATGAAGCCTAAGATGGCTGAAGCTCTTTCTGGTTGCCATGATACATAGTGAGCTTGCATTTCACTAAAGCCCCCAGATTTTTTTTTATATGAACATTTTCTAGCTATGCCTAATCTATACTGTACATGTACAGTGGTCTTTAAGAAATCCACTCATAAGACTTTACATTTATCCCCATTAAATTTTAATTCACTCAATTAGTCCCATTTTTCTAACTCGCCAAAATGTTTTGGGATCCTTATTCTGTTAATCAACATATTCGTTATTTCTCCTTGTTTTGCAAATTTGATGTCTGTGCCATTTATGCTTTCATTAATTCATTGCTAAAAATGTCAAATAGCACAAGGCCAAGGTCAGATCCTTGGAGCACTCCACTAGAGACCTTTCCTTTGGTTTGACATCTGCCACTAACAACTACTAATAATAGTAGTTAGCATTTCTGTAGTGCTTTAAGGTTTGCAAAATACTTTTACAAGTATTATCTCATTTTATCCTCATAAGAACCCTGGGAGGTAGGTGATATTATTCTCATTTTATAGATGAAGAAACTGAGGCAGACAGAAGTTAATGACTTGTAAGTGTCTGAGGCAGGGTTTGAACACAGGTCTTTTCGATTGCAAGTTCAGCTCTCTTATCCACTGCACCACTGAATTGCTTCTGTGATAATAGCTAGCATTTATGTAGTACTTTAAAGTTTGAAAAGCACTTTACAAATTCATTTTATCCTCACAACAACCACAGGAGACAGATGCTATTATCCCCATTTTATTGATGGGGAAATGGAGACAGATAGAAATTAAGTCACTTGACCAGAGTTACACAGCTTGTAAGTATCTGAAGAAGGATTTGAATTCAGGCCTTTCTGACTTCAGGCCCAGCACTCTATCCATTTTGCCAACTAAGTCCTTGGATCAAATCATTCAATCAATTCTGAATATGTTTAAGGATAACATCATCTAGCCCATATCTCTCCATATTGTCCACATGGAGAGCAGAAGAAATTTTGTTAAATGCTTTGCTGAAATCAAAGTACACTATGTTTATTGCATTTTACTGATCTATTAACCCTGTCAAAAAATCAAATGAGGTTAGTATGGTATGACTCTGCTTGATGAAGCCATGCTGGCTCTTAATGATTATTGCTTCCATGTCTAAATATTTTCAAGCCATCCCTGTGACTCCAGAGGACAGAGCTAGCCCTGATGAGGAGGAGATAGAGAAAGACAGGTTTTGGCTGTTTTGGCTGTCTCTCTTTGGCTTTAAGGAAGAATTTCCCAGGAATTTGATCTGCCCCAGAATGGAATGGGATGCTTTGGGTAGTAATGAGTTCACCATTCTTGGAACTAATGAAGCAAAGGTCTTACTGATTAACAATTGTTAGGGGATAGCATAGAGAGAAATCATATTTCAAATCTTCAGTAATCTGTTTCTCCATCCTTCAGACTGGTCTCTAGGCCTAAGTGGGCTGTATCCTACCTGAGACTTCAGAGTGATGAGGGCCTAATCAGGAGCTTCCCTCTCTCACTACCTCAGCTTGAGATTTTGAGTCATTTTATTCTCAAATGACTGCCTAAATCTTGGAAAAGCACAAGATATTGTGTACCCAACAAGAAACGGCTCTTCCTTCATTGACCCCCAAAATGATTTTCCCTGGATTCCAGGCCTTCTTTTGTATTGTTTACTTTACCTTGGAGGTCTTCATGCTGTGGTTTCATCTCAATCTTCTTCCTTTCCTCTCCAGCCTCTGTTCTGACTTCCTTTGCATCAGATTCTACAGGAAAAATTCTTGTGGGCTCTTCAGCCTTTGATGAAAAAGTTTCATATTCTACCTATGCCATGTGGACCTTAGGTGGCATGGTCCACACCAGCATGTCCCTCCTGGACCTTTTCTTCCACATCCTAATTTCATGATTGCTTTCACTACAGTCACTAAATCTTCTCGTGAAATAATGCAGTATGGTGAAAAGGACTGTACTTAGAGTCTAATGAACTGGGCTTGAACCTCAATAATTATTAGTTTGTGATTCAGAATTGATCACTTAATCTCTCTTGAGTCTGAGACCCACAAGTCTCACTATGTTGCCCAATGGTCAGAGTGCTGGGCCTGGAGTCAGGAAGACCTGAGTTCAAATGCAGCCTCAGACATTTATTAGCTGTGTGACTCTGGGCAAGTCACTTTATTGCTGTATGTGTCAGTTTCCTCAACTGTAAAGTGAGGATAACAATAGCACTTACCTCACAAAATTATTATGAGGATCAAATGAAATATTTGTAAAGAGTTTAGCGCAGTGCCTGGCACACAGTAGGCACTTAATAATTGCTTGTTCTCCTTTGTTGGTGTGGTCAAAGCTGAATCTACATGCAGAGCAAATACAAGGTTATCAGGGTAGGGGGTAGAGGCACTAGTAGGTGGTGGGGTTCAGGTAAAGACCTTGTTTATGCTGATTTATGAGGGAAACCAGGGCTTCTAACCTGGCAAGGCCACTCATTTCATCAAGATGGAGGGCATTCCAGGAATGGGAATAGCTTGATCATAGACCCAGAGACAAGATGAAATGTCATGTGTGAGGAAAAGCAATCAGGCCAGTTTGGCTAAACCATAGAATGTGAGAAGGGGAGTAATATATACTAATCTTGGAAAGTTATATTGGAGTTAGGTTGTGAAATTTAAATGTGAAACAGAGAAATTTGTACTTGATTGTAGATTCATAGGAATTTATTGCATAAAGCCACTGAAGTTTGTTGAGTAGAATAGTGTCATGGTTGCATCTGTTCTTTAGGATTACACTTTGGCTTCTCTATAAGGGTGGATTGCGGAGAAAGAAAGCCTAGAGTCAGGAAGACCAATTAGGATTCAAGAGGCAATGAGGGCCTTAACCAGAGTAAGAGTCATAGGAGTAGAAAGGAGATGAATCTGAGGTGTTGTGGAGAAAGAATAGGTAAAACCTGGCCACTCACTGGATGTGTGGGAGTGAAGGAGAGTGAAGAGTGGAGGGTGATGCAGGTTTCAAACCTAGGTAACAAAAACAGGGAAGTTAGGAAGAAAGAAGAGGTATTTTAGACAGTGAGTTCTCATTTGAACATACTGAGTTTGAAATGCCTATAGCATACTCAGCCTTGAAATGTTCAACAGCAGATGGGGGCCTGGAGTTCAGGAAAGAGTCTAGTGCTTGATATGGAGATTTGGGAACCATTTTGCATAAAGATGGTAATTGAACTCATGGAAGCTTTGAGGTTAGAGAGAGACAGAGACAGACAGAGACAGAGAGAGAGACAGAAAGACATAGACAGAGAGAGAAAGAGAGAGATAGAGAGAGAGAGAGAAGAGAAAAAGAGGAAAGGGGAAGAGAGAAGAGGGGAAGGGAGAGAGAGAGAGAATGTGGAGAAAGAAGAAAGCCTGGGACAGTGATGATTTGGGGTATGCTCATGAATAGAGGTCAGGATATGGATAAAAACCAGAAAAGAAAGCTGAGAAGGAATAATAAGATAGATAAGAGAACTAAGACAGAGAAGCATGTACTCAGGAGGCAAGGACAGTCGACTCACAAATGCAGAAAAGAGATCAAGAAATTTGAGGAATGAAAAGAGGACACAGGAATTTGCAATTGAGATAATTTCTGACTTTGGAGAAGGCGATTTCAATTGAGCGGTGATGTCTGAATCCAGAACACAAGGAGATGAGAAATAAATGAGAGAAGGGTAGATGAAAAGGAAGCAAACATAAACAGATTTTATTAGGAGTTTATCTGTGAGGGTTTTTTAGAAGGTGGGGTTGTGCGAAGTTTAAAGGATAGCTGGAGAGAGAGAGAAAGAGAGTGAGAGACAGAGATAGATAGACAGAGAGAATATAATCATGAGCAATTTGCTGTGGAATACAGAAACGGGTTAGATCAAGGTACAAGTAGATGGGTCAGTCCCTGGTAAGAAGAAAGGCCACTCCTTCATCAGAGACTGGAGTAAAGTAGGAGATAACAGAAGATGACATCAAAGGATTTTAAATGGAAAAGTAAGGGAAAAGAGAGAGTCATGTCAAATGTCCTTTATTTTCATAACCTTGCTACTTGCGTGGGAGTAAAGACCCTTTTACTGACATGCATGAAATCCTGGACATGAACTGTATTTTGAGATTCCAATGGGAAACTCTAGGTGGGGGCAAAACAAGACAAAAAATGTGATTGTGGGGAGGCAGCTCCCCAAGTTTGAACCTGCACACCCAGAGCTTTGTGGTCTGGGCCATGGGTTTTAGCTGCCTTGACTATTGATATTTGCTCCTTTGCCCCCACTAGATGCACCCCTGAATTGCCCCCAACCATCACAAGTACAGGGACTCAGGAATGGGCCTTTGAACAAGTACCCTTATTTGTGGAACCCTCCAAACTCTGTGCCTCTTGCTCTGCGGAGAGGCATGGAGAGTGGGGGCAAAGCTGCTGGGCAGTAAATGCACATCAATTATCTTCTTGATGGAGGGAGGATTGCACGGCCACTGCTAATGGAGAGCTGGGAGAGGCTTTGAGTCAGGGAGAGACTGCTAGTCCAGCAGAGCCTGCTGCCAGCATGCTCATTACCCCGACCTTATTCTATCCCATAATAAATGGAGCCCCTGAGGGACAGGAGCAATGGATTGGGTGGGATTGGTTGGGGGTGGGGAGGAGAAGGGAGTGAGGACTATTACAGGATTCTAACCTTCTTCTCCTCTTTCTGGGCCTTTGGAACAGCTGTTCGACAAAATGGATCTGTGCAGACAATCATTTCTGCTGCATTACTTAATATACAGTCGCTCTCGGCGAGAGATATAATTGACTTGCTTAACTAATCAATCTTTCTATAAGCATAGCTGCTTTTCTTCTCCCACTGGAGAGGGAGGGGGAGAGAGGAGAGAGAGGGAGAGGGAGAGGGAGAGAGAGACAGACAGAGAGACAGAGATACAGACAGAGAGACGGACAGATAGAGACTCACAGAGACAGAGACACAGAGAGAGACAGAGACAAAGACAGAGACAGAGAAGAAGGAAGAGGAGGAGAAGGAGGAAGAGAGAAGACAGAGAAGGAGAAAGAAAGACAGAGAAGGGAAGAGAGAGGAATTGGAAGTAGGAGGTGGCAATCTTGAGGCCCTGGCCCAAAACCAAATAGCTTTCAGGTCAGGGACTTTTGAAGATGAATCCTGAGGAGACAATGCCTTGCCTGGTTGAGACATTTCCCCAGGCCAGCTAGGAACATTTAGCACAAGAATCCTCTGCCCCCCCCCCCCCCGCTCCCGTCCAGATGTGAAGAGGTCCTTTCCTTTGAATAGTCTTGTTTGGTAGTCATCCTGATATGAAGTACAAGTAGTTTCCAATTGTCTATACTAATGGCACGGACAGTCCAAAAAGTATTTCTCTCTGACTTTGCAGTGTTTCTGCACATTTGAAATATGGGTGTGCCTGATGCTTAGGGACTTTGCACACAAATCTTCACATTAAATAATGAAGTTGGAACATTGCAAAGCCTCCCCATCCTATACCCCTACTCAGTTTCCTCTTGCACTCTACCCTGTGCTAGGGACAAACAGTATCACCTCTCAGCAAAGTCCAGAATTAAGCAGAACTGCATTATCCCCCTTCCCTGGTAAAACAGGAAGGAATAAAAGGAAGGGACTTCAAGCCTTGATCCCCTCAACCCTGTTTTTCCTCTTCCTCTTCTCATCGTTCAGTTCCTGCTGAATTTCAGGCTGCAGTTCTGAGTTAAGATAAATAGAGATGAAGAGTCTGTCATAAAATGGAGAGAGAGAACAGGTCATAAAGAAGTTATCACAAAAGAGTTACTGAAGCAAAAGACTATATAATGATAGTAAGAAACCAAAAAGACATTGACTGCAGGTCATGATTAATGACTTGGTGTCAACCTGGAAGGAGGTCTCTAGTGAAGACACACAGGCCTTGGACCTGTCCTTTTCAACATTTTTATCAATGACATTGGTAAAGACTTAGAAGGCAGGTTTATCAAATTTCCAGTTGACACAAAACTGAGTATTGCTAATACCAAAGATGATAGAATCAAGATTCAAAATTATTTCAAAAGGCTGGAATTTGGGACCCAAACCAAGAAGATTGAATTACACAAGGGTGATTATAAAATTCTATTTCAATTTTTAAAAAATTAGTTGCACAAGTAAAAGATGGAGAAGACTTGACTTGACAACAGTTCATATGAAAAAGATCTGCAGGTTTTAGTTGACCACAACTTCATAGGAACCAACAGTGTGGTGCAGCTAACAAAGCTAACGCAAAGTTAGGCAGCATTACCAGAAGTAGTTTCCAGACTATGGGAAATGATAATCCTTAGCTATGGTCAGGCCACATCTGCAATAGAGTATCCAGTTTTGTATGCTACTTTGGGAAGAATACATGTAGACTAAAGCAAACTGGATGAAAACCAGGACTGTGTGAAGAATAAAAACTAGGTCATGTGACAAATAGACAAGGAAATGGGGTATGCTTGGTCTTGAGAAGAGAAGACAGGGTGAATCTGATACCTGTTTTCAAACAATTGTAAGGACCACCATGTTGGAAAGTTTGTAGACCGTTCACTGTTGCTTCAGAGAACAGAACTAAGATGTATGAGTGGAAGCTTAGAGGGCTAGCTCTCAGATCAATGTACGAAAGGACTTTCTAAGAGTTGGGTTTTTCCAACAATGGAATAGGCTTCCTCGTAAGGGAGTGAATTTCCCCCCAGTGGTTGTAGGGGGAATTTTCTTCTTGTTGTTTGAGAAGGATCCTTTTGATAGGATGAGGAAGACCAGCCAGGTCTTTCACATATTAGACCCTCAGTACATGATCACTGTTGGATTGAACTGCTGTCTTAGCAGCGCTGACTTGCTTAACCTCCCCCTTGCCCTCGTCCCTCATGGACCATGGATCTCAACAGCAGGGTCAGAGTAGGCACCCCCTGGGAAAGACTCTGTAGAGAAATGGACTTTGGAGGCTTTGTCTGTGTACCTGGATATGTCGATGAGCTGTTTATATTGCCCTACTGCACAACAAAGATAGGCTAGCTCTGTAGATAAGGAGAATTGGGAAAAGGAGAGAGAATAGGGGATCAAAGCTAACAAGTTACTGTCAGGCTAAAAGGGCAAGAAACCTGTTTATCATGAGGGGTTAATGGTTGAATTCAAACTAGGTCCTTGGGAAATGTTCAGTCAAAGATTGGTTGACCCCCATTGAGATCTCTCAGTGCAGATCTCTAAGTTGGAAAGGAGGGTCATAGGATTTAGAGCTTGTAAGGTCAACCTTAGGGGTCATCTAGTCCAACCCCCCTCGTTTTACAGGTGAGGAAACAGATGAGAAGGGCTAAATGGCCTGCTCAAGGTCAAATATCTAATAACGGCCAGAGTCAGGATTTGAACCCAGGTTCTCTATTTCTAAATTTATGGACTACTTTCACTCCATCAAACTGCCTCTCAGTGTTAGGCTGACTTAAATTTTAAGGTCTTCTAACCCTTAGATTCTATGACTCTCCCAGATGTTTTTTTTAAAAGCAGGGAGGAAGAAGAAACATGGAAGAAAGCATATGGAAAAGATAATAATTGTAGCAAACATTTATATACACTTTAAGATTTGCAAAACACCTTACAAATATTGTTTCATTTAAGCCACACAACCCTATAAGGTAGGTGTTGCTGTTACACCCATTCTACAGATTAAAAAATGGAGGCTGAGAGAGGTTAAACGACTTTTCCAGAGTCATACAGCCAGTTACGTGTAGGATTCAAATTCAGGTCTTTTCTAATTCTGAGTCTAATGCTCTACCCACTATAACACCTCGCTGGCTGCCCAAAGATAGCCCAGGAGTCAGAGACAATTGCTAAGTTCTGCCCATCTTGAAATGACTCTCTGAAAATGTTGCTTTGCTGTATTTTTATATTTTATTTGTGTTTCCTGTTTTACATGTGGCTGGCCTTATTTCAAGTATTTCAATATTTTAATGGAATGGAGATCTAACATGTAAGTATACTCTCTTAGTAAGCAATGACGGTTCATATACCACCTTTCGTCAATTCTTGTTATTGAATTCTGGTCCTTCAGTTCAATTCAACTAACTCAACAAGTCTTTATTTATCAAATACTAGGCACTGCACTAGGTTCTGGTAACACAAAGAGAAACATTAAAACAGTTCTTGTCCTCGGGGATCTTACAGTCTACTTGTCTATGTTGTCCCATAAATCCCCCAAAGAGATGCTAGGGCATTCTCTATAGGTCATGGTTGCCCAACTCTTGAGTAAGAAGAGCCCCTTTAAGCATCAATATATTTCTTGGACTCCCACCCAGTAGTAGTTATACTATCATTATCAATTGATTGAGAAAGTACATGATGACAAAAGTCTACTCTGAATTCAGTAACACTCTTAAATGAATCTGTTCCTTTAATCACAATAGCATCTACACACATTTGAAAAACAGTCAGATTTATTGCCAGGCATATTATTTATTCAGGCTATAGAGGCTGTGCTTGCTTATGTATCATCTTGTTACTAAAAAAAGATCTAAATAACAGTACTCATTGCACATGTGGTTTTCATGCCCTGTAAGTAACTCTTGAAGCCCCCAAACATGCCTTTACCACTCTCTGAGGGGGTTACCTCCTTTCTGCATGACCCACAAAGTGAAGACACAGCTTGGGTGGTTGTCTCCATGGTGACAAGCCTTATCCAGTGGAAAGCAATGGTATAATGTCTCTCTTGAAGCAGCATTGACTCAGAGCCAGGGAGACATGCGTTCAAATCCCACCTTGGACCCATCCATATGGCACTTTAAGGTGTTCAAAGCACTTCCCATAGATTATCTTGCTGATTATTCTCACAACCCTCTGAAGTTGGTGCTGTTATTATCCCCATCTTACAGATGAGGAAACTGAGGCTGAGAAAGAGGTTAAGTGACTTGCCCAGAGTTACACAGCTCGGTAGTGTCTGAGATGGGATTCCCAGCTGCATGGCTCTCAGACACTTCCTACCTATGTGGCCCTGGAGAAGTCACTTAACTTCTCTCTCAGCCTCAGTTTCCTCATCTGTAAAATGAGGGAGTTGAATCTGATGGCTTCTAAGGCCTCTTCCAGCTCTGCATCTAGGATCCTACAATCCTATGAAAGGCCAAGTGCTGGGGAGGAGGGAGGGAGTTGTGAGAGAGCTTATTTGAAATGCTGCCAAGCCCCCTGAGGGGCAGAGGCTCCATTGCCCAGTCTGACAGTGACATTTCCAGAGTGCAGACAGGGAGCTGAGGGAAAAGGGCTGCCTTTCTAATTACACTGCTGCTTGGGGGGATGGCTGGAGTTATTTCAACAAAGAGACTAGCTTGTTCCTGGTTGGAACCAGAGGAAATAGAGGAAAAGCAGATTGAATTACCAATAGAGAGGAAGGGAGGGTTGGAGGTGGAAGAAATTGCCCAGGCCAGGGGTTTTGCTGAACTATTGACCACCAGGGCAAGGACAGCATGGGTTTTACGGAATATCATCAAACATTCCCTGGTGGCTTCAGGCCAACCACAGACATTTCTCATCACTTGGGCCCTTTGGAATGAAAAAGCTCTTGACTACTTCTGGCCCAGTGGTGGCTCAGCACTGAAAAGACTCATCTTTTGGGTCCCTTAGGTGTCCTACATAGGGTGATGTGTAAGTTAAAAAGAGAGATAGTTCTAGTTTGATTTCTTCATTTGACTCTCCATGTTGCACCGTGTAACTCTGAAAGGGTCACTTCACCCTCAAACCATTGGCAAAGCTCTGGGAAAGCCTACCTTCTGCCCTCAAATCTCAGCAAGAAATGATTCTAACTTCATGGCAGCTCCAAATGAACTCATCCATTATGTTTTCTGGAGAGGTGATGTGGTGTTTCCTCTAGGAAATGGTGGGAAAGAGCTGGTATCATGGAGACCATACCCACATAGCAGTTAGAAGTAGGAGGCTCAACTTTGGGGAGCTTTGTCAGGGCCTCTGGCTGCTTTTTCTGTTTTGTGTTTCATTTCTTGAGTAGGTTACTAAGCAATAGCCACAAGATAGATGTGTGCAGCCTTGGAGGTGACCTTGTGAATTGGAGAGGTTCTGAGATCTAGTGGTTCATGGGGTAGAGCCAGCCATTAGCCAGGAGAGTTTCTTCACCGGCGAAGGTGTCCGCTATCAGGAAGATGACTGGGAATTGTTTGGATAATGTTTAATGGAGGTTAAATGTGGTTCATCCTTATTCAATAGTCTTACAAACTACTTTATGTCCTTTGTTGTGTCCTTTTTTCATTTGTTTATGACTCTATGACCCCATTTTGGGATTTTCATGGAGAAATTACTGGAGTGGTTTGCCATTTCCTTCTCCAGCTCATTTTACAGATGAGGAAACTGAGGCCAACAGGGTTAAGTGACTTGCCCATGGTCACACAGCTAGTTAAGTGTCTGGGGCCAGATTTGAATTCAAAAATAGGAGTCTTCCTGACTCCAGGCCCAGCTCCATCTTCTGTACCACCTAGCTGCTCCATTTTGTGTCCAGATAAAGTTTAAGTATCAGCCTTCCAAGAGAGTATACTAACAGCCATAAGTTGTTACTGAATCATGTTTTAACCTGTTCAGTCAATGAGTCTTTTGTGTCTGTTATCATTTCTTTTGTGCATAGGAAATGAATACCTGTCCCATACCTGATTTACATTGATCTTTGAGTACCTCTTTACTCCTCTCCTTTGGGAAGACCCAGACGTGAGCCAAAACCTAAGCTTTAAATCACTCGTCCCTTGACAAATACTTGGGTGGGAGATCTAAGGAGTCAGAAGGAACCTAGCCCCCATTCATTAAAGGCCAGGCTCTTCTAGGTTTGAACTCAGAACAGCCCATAGCCTGAATACAGAGGATATAGTCCTTTAGGGAGAAGGGAGTGGATGTAGCATTCTAATTTAGGCCTAACTAATTCTTAATGTCAGGCAGCAAAAGTATTATCTCAGATAAGGCCACTCTGACTTTCCCTAATTTTCCAACCCTACCTGCCACCCTATAGGTCATTGATCTCTCTCTCACACCAGGAAAGCAGGTATATAATGCTATTTCCACTTTGACAAACCCTCTGCAAGACCCCCCAAACTTATAACCGGGGTCACAAGATCATGGGATTTAAGATGATCTGCTAGGACTCTTACAGAGCATCTCCTCTGACCTTCTCATTTTACATATGAGGGAGCTGAGGCCCACAGAGGATGAGTGTAAGAGATTTGCCCAGAGTCAGATAGGTAGTAGAAAGACAGCACAGCAGATGGAGAGTTGGTCTTGAAGTCAGAAAGATGTGAGTTCTACTCTTGCTTCTCACCCATAAAGACTGAGTGACCCTGAGCAAGTCACTTAAACCTTTCATGCCTTTAGGCTGCTCTCTAAGATTGGAAATTGCAAAGGAGGTACCCATCTGCAGTTTGCAGAGAGAGTTTCCTCTTCTAGGAATTCTCCATATCAAAGGTGCTGAAAATTATGACTCTGAGGGAGAAGTGACTTGACCTCAAAGAGTGTGTGATCCACCAATCAGAGTGTGGGAAGGTGGTTCAAATTCCACCATCCCCTAGCTAGATAGCAGTAGTGTGGGGCTGGTTGCAGACACAAACAAACCTTCACCCATTAGAACCCAACATTTCTTTATTCTACCTCCTACTGCTGCCATGGAAGCTTCCAGCCTTCTTCTTATCCTCTGTGCAGGGTTCTCAGGGCAGTTATAACTTAAACCCTGCCTTGGCACCCAGCAGGTTGGCAGGTGCCATTGGGATAATCCTCTCCTTCTGCAGCTTCCCCACCTGAGGATAGATTATTGATAGGAATACAAGTCATAATGGCTTGGAGATCCCTGCTGTATAGCAATAATGTCACAATCCCTATTCCCTAACCTGAATAGGTAGTAAATAAGTCATGATCTGAACCTAGATCCTTTGACTACAAGTCCAACACTCTTTCTTCCACAACACGTTGATAAGGTCCTTTTCAAAGATGTCCCATCTGATTGGAGTGGGGTAATGTGAAGTTGAAATTGATGGGGATGAGTTGGATAGATATTGGAAAAAGTATGGATAAGGATGAGTTGGATAAGTGTTCTCTGAGGTTTGTCCTATTACTTGCAGTTGCATACTATGATTCTACTAAGGTTCAATATGCCAACACCCTTGAGCAGCCTCTGAAGGACTCTTGGGAGTCTAGATCTGGGCATAATTTAAGGAGGAGAAAGGAATATGTAGAATTTGGGAGGTATCAGAAACTCTGAAGTCTGGTTGCTCCACCACTACTTAGCTGAGTGATCTTACGCATGTCTTCCCTTGTGGGAAATGAGGGGGTCAGCCTGGGTGACCTCTAAGCACCTTTTGAGCCTAATATTCTCTGATCCTCTGGGGGCAGGGTGAGAAAAGGGAAAGAGGGGGAAGGATGTATGTAGGATTAGTTTCAACTGAGAGGTCCTTTCCTGTGTTTGCCCAGAAAGACAGCCCAGTTATCTGAGCAGATGTGGGGTCCAAAGCAGAATGCCATTCTCAGCTTTGTGGACCAAAGGGGTATTACCATCTCCAAAACAGCCTTAACTCTCTCGTATGCATTTCAAAAGGGGGTCATGGGGAGTTTCAGGGGGACAGGAGATCTTGGAATGTGAGGACTTGGGAGGTGACAGTGATCAGGGTCCCACCCCATCTCACAGACTGAGGCTGGGCATTGATTCTCTTCCCATAGTTACTTCCCAGCCCCAGCAAGTGAAGATTGATCAGGGATTGATGTTTTAAGAAACCATCATTGTTTTGGCACATTAGCGCCGAGCATCCGCTGAAAATGAATGTGATTTTTATGGTGTTGTTTATGGGGCTGAATAATCAGATTGATTCTCTTTCCCTTTCCCCAGGCTCCTTCTTAGTAGAGCAAAGAAACAAACTTGTAGTGAGAAGCCCCCATCCCTGAGCTCTCCTCTCTTCCTCCCCAGCTCAATCTTTTCCTTCACCCCAGCATATACACTACCTGGAGCCCTGATCCTAAGGATTTCAGTCTCAGCCCACTTATCTCCGGAAACCAAAAACTCCTTAACATTACTAGAGTGTCTTTCTGGAAAGAATGGGGGTGGGAGTGGGGAGTGGCAGGGAGGGTTTGGGATAGTCTTGGAGTCATTTCCAGGTTCCTTGAGCCTGCCATGCACCTTATTCTCAAGCCTTCAGCATCTAGACCAATAGCGCTCAGGTGATACTATACGGTTACCATCCTCCTCAGGCCAAGAGCTTTACTCAATTCCCTCACCTCTGATTGCTAGCACAGGCAAGGAGTGTGGCTGTATTTGGTTTGGTCAACTTGGGTTCAAATGCTACCTACTACTTGTTTGACTGTAGACCTATTTACTGTTCCTCAAACAAGACACTCCATCTCCTGACTCTGAGAATTTCACTGACTGTCATTCCCTACCCCAGCCCTCATTTCTCCCATGCCTAGAATGCTTAACTCCTCATCTCCTTCTCTAGGCTTTCTTGGCTTCCTTCAAGTTCCAGCTAAAATCCTATTTTCTATAGGAAACCTTTCCTTGAGGGGAGAGACTGTTTTCTTTGTATTTTCTTTGTATCCCTAGCACACAGTCCCTGGAACATGGTAAACACAATGAATGTCAATTGACTAGCTTCTCTTCCTTATTCTGCATCCATTCTGTTTTCCACTCATCCTTTTTTGCAACAGGTTCATCTAAACTCTGAATTGTATCCACTGAATCTTTCTCTATCCATAGTAATTACAGCAGATAAGAGATGTGTAGTATAAGAGATCCTAGATGTATAGAAGTGACCAGGTTTCCTTGGAAATTTTTCCTTCAGTACCTGGTAAACTGGGAGGCCTACAGGCCTGAGGAGAAAACATGGGACTCAGTGTGCAACTTTCACACTTTAGGATTTTGTTTTGGAATCTTGGGACTTAAGAACTCCCTGGATATTTCGCTAAGGAAAACCCTGGATAAGAGACAATAGAAATAGTGGGTGTTTTTTTTTTTTTACATAGCATTTTTTTTCTTTTTTCTTTTTCTTTCTTTCTTTTTTTTTGCATTAAAGTTAAAACTAGGTTGGAATAAAAGGAAAGAGGTTATTATACATCCATCCTGTTTCTTATTTGGCCTTTTTGCATCAGGTTCATCTAAACTCTGAATAATATTCACTGATATAATTCATTATCAGTGATAGGGATGTAGGGAAATTTATTCTTGTTATCTTGTCAATCTAGAGAAAGGGAAATGTTTCTGGTGCCTGAAAGCAGGCAAGATGAAGATTGTCATCTCCACTCCACCTCTCAAGTCTTGTCCAGTGATGTTCTTGGGATGGTTTGCATGGACCAGACTAGCAAACAGAAGCATGCTAGAAATTGAAAGGAATCTATTCATTCAAATACTATACTGAATTCAGTGAATGACAACTAGAAGAAAGACATATTTAATTTAAGCTTAGGGCTTTTGCTGGTTAGCTTGGGTGCAGCTATGGGTCTGACTTACAAAAGAACTGAAATAGCCCCTGAGATCTTTGAAAGAGATGATGTCCCTCCTCTGTGGGAAAAAGTTCATGTAGCAACCGTAATTTAGCAGAAAACCAGTGGATGGCAGTGCCATAGAGAAAATAACTCAGCAGAGGCTACCAGAAACTTACAGAATAGTAGAAAAAGCAAGAAGTGGTAATATTGGAGGCAAAGAGGGGCTTCAGTGGGTATTCAACCCTAGAAACTAAGATGGTCCAGCTATATGTGTTCTTAAAGGTATATCTTCTCCTGCTTCCCTTATCCTCTGGTCATATGTTCCCTATCCCATCAGTGTGGGAATCTGTGGGAGATAATACCTCTGTTTGTGTGTTGAGGGAAATTTTCCTTGCATGTATTGATCTATACGTTACATGAACATGTGCATATATGTACATGTGTAAGCATAGTTATGTGTGCATATGTATATATGTATATGTATATATCTATGTCTATCAATGCAATTTAATCAAATATATTTTGCTTTTAACTAATGTGTGTTCTTGTTGGTTGGTAAGAGAAACACATTAGTGGAAGCTTATGAACTCTGGCTTTGAATAGAAGCTGACCCAAAATATGTTTTAACCTGAAGCAGCTTTTAGGGGTTGTGTGCTTAAGGAGAACCCAGGATACAAACCCACAAGTGAATTTCATCTTCATGAGACTTGTTGTGCATCAGAGAGGGAAAGTGTCATTCTGGGGAGGGGATGGTTGCCATTGTCCTCTACCAGTCACTCAGCTTTGTCTAAGAGGCAAAGGACAATACTCTAGGAAATGTAAAATACCAACATCATTATTAGTAATTCCATAAATGTCATCAATATAGTACAGGGGATAGGGAGCAAGCTTTAGAGTCAGGAAGATCTGAGTTCAAGTATGGCTTCCTATTCATTCTGGCTGTGTGACCCTGAACAGTCTTCAAACTTCTCAGTGCTTCAGGAAACTATCTAGATTGTGTTCCAGAACAGTTGTTAAAATGGGGGAATTTTCTAATATTATATCAATGAAACCACAGCTCTGAACAAATAAGGATGATGATGATAATGACGATGATGATGATGATGATGATGATGGTGATGATAGCTGGCATTTATATAGACAGAGCTCTAAAGTTTATTAAGTACTTTACAGAGAAACTAGGTGGCACAGTGGACAGAGTGCCCAGTCTGAAGTCAGGAAGACTCCTCTTCCTGAGTTCAAGTCTGGCCTCATACACTTATGAGCTGTGTGACTCTGGGCAAGTCACTTAACCCTGTTTGCCTCAGTTTCCTCAACTGTAAAATGAGATGGAGAAGGAAATGGCAAACCACTCCAGTATCTTTGCCAAGAAAACCCCAAATGGGGTCATGAAGAGTCTGATATGACTGAAAAATGATTGAACAACAAATACTTTACATTATACACATTATCTCCTTTGAGACTTACAACAACCTTCTAAGTAAAGTAGAATAGGTGTTATTTATACAACACCTTTTTTTTAAGAACAAAGAACTTTTCACATTTATTATCTCACTAATACCCCCAATGTTTCTGTGAAGCTAGGTTTATTATGAGTCAAATAGGAAACTGAGGCATAAAAAGTTAGAGTAGGCTAGAAGAAAAATAAAATTAATGAATCTGTCTTTGAACCCTGGCTCTGTCACTTACTACCTATGTGACCTCAGACGAGTTGCAATCTCTCTGGGTCTCAGGATTCTCTTCTGTAAAATAAGAGGGTTAGATTAGTTGAACTCTAAACCTTCTTCCGAGGGCAGGTAGGTGGCACAGTGCATAGGGCAGCAAGTCCTGGAGTCAACAAGACCTAAGTTCAAATCTGGTCTCAGACGCTTAGTGTCTGTGACCCTGGGCAAATCACTTAACCCTGTGTGCCTCAGTTTCCTCATCTGCAAAATGAGCTAGACAAAGAAATGGCAAATGACTCCAGTATCTTTCCCAAGAAAAACCCAAATGGGGTCATTAAGAGTTGGACACAACTGAAATGATTGAATAACAACAAGCTCTCTTTCAGCCCTGAGTCTGTGAAACAAAGGGAATTGTTTGAAGTCAAGGTCATATTTAATGGCAAAACTTGTAAAAGATCTCAGTTCACCTGACTTCTAGAGCAGAGCCATCTCTGTCCCTATACTTATCAGAAATGACCATAGTTCTCTTTCCATAGTGTAATGGAAATATAGAATCCCAGTGTTTGAAGGAGCCTTAGAGGTCATGTAGTTTGACCTCCCACTCAGGAAGGAATCCTTTCTACATTACACTTAATACAAGGCCCTCCAACTCCTGCTAAAAAATCTCTACAAAAAGAGAATTCATCCTCTTCTAAGGCAGTCCATTATGTTAAGCCAAAACTTGCCTTTCTATAATTTTTCTCTCTTTTTTTTTTCTAGTCCAGCTTTTTATAGCAAAACAGAACAAGCCCGTGGCAGCCCTTTTAACTTATTTTAAATGTTTTTGAAAGAAAAGTTCGAAACCAAGCTTTATCAGTTACTTTATAAGTAGGTATGAATGAATTTTTCTTTTAGCAACTTCCATCTTAAAGGATCCAAAGTTCACAGCTAAATGGTACCTGAGAGACCATCAAGGCCCACCCTTTCATTTTACAGGAAAAGATGTTTAGACCCCTGTCCAGAGAGTTTAGATGGTTTGCCCAGGGTTACTGGTAATTTGTGGCCAAGCTGAGACTGAGGACTCCTTCCTCTAGATTTAGTGCCCTTTCTGATATGTCCTAAGCACATTCTGCTAGAGAAGAGGATGCCAGGAACAGGTTGGTTGTATGTATAATAGGGTCAAACATTGTCCCCATTCTTGAATACAGCAGTTTTCTAAGTCATGTCAAAGTTCCCTAGAATCCTCTGGTCTAGAAGGCTTCATTGCGACATCCACAGCCCCCACCACCGACCCCCAACAAGTACTCAAGGTGTTGGTTACATCAGGGTCAGGCCTCAGATGGGCAGGTTGTCCAGGCTCTGGGGCCTCACAGCCCATTCACTTCTTATCTGCCTCTCAATTGTGCCTTCCAAAACCCAGGGGCACAAATGGCCACTTAACATAGAAATGACTGTTTCTTAGATCCACTCACCTCTCCAATGTCCTCAAATAGGAAGGGCTATGTAGGCTCTGGGAGGGCCAGGAGGATAGAAATGACCCATTTGAGTAACCAAGCCTGGAAACTGGGCCTCTGACTGTAAGGGGACTCTGAATCATGAGGTGAGGTGATCTTTAGAGCTATTTAGAGACATGCAATGGCTTTTGGTATATCCATCTGGACTAGTCCAGCTTGGAGAAATGATTGGTATAAAGAAATTACTCCATTTCAATGTAATTCAATAGGATGGAGAAGGAAAGCACAACCCAATCCAATTTAGTCCAATTAAACACCTACTACAAAGCCCAGAAAAAAAAAATATCCCTGCCCTTAGGGAGCTTCCAATCTCCTTGGGAAAGGGCAAAGATTACAATATACAAATAAGTAAGTCCATGATTAGAGACAGCTAATAGAACAGTGGATAGAACGCTGGACTAGGAATCAGGAAGACTCATCTTCATGAATTCAAATCTGGTCTCAGACACTTAACTAGCTGTATGCCTCAGTTTTCTAATCTGTAAAATGAGCTGGAGGAGGAAATGGAAAACCCCTTCTAGTATCTTTGCTAAGAAAACCCCAAAGAGTCAGAAACAACTGAACAACAACAAAATCCCTGACAAGAGCACTAACCAAGGGAGGGAGGGGTGCTATAGGAAATGATCGATGAGCTGAACCTTAAAGGTTAGCCAGGGATTCTAAGAGACAGAGGTGAGGAATATGTGCAGTCTAGACACATGGGGCAGTCTGGGCAAAGGAATGGAACTTGGAGATAGGGCACCAAGTTGAAAAATGGAATGGGCTGCCTGTGTGGGTGGTAGGTGGAATGGGCTGCCTGTGTGGGTGGTAGGTGGAATGGGCTGCCTGTGTGGTTAGTAGAATCTCCTTAACCAGCAATACTGAAATGGCAGAATATCACCCTATTAATCCCAACCCAATTCTTGTTTATCCTTAGCCCTTTCCTGGTTCTTAGCAATAAGAGGGCTAAGCAGGAAAATGCGCTATTTGAATCAAACACCTTTCTTGGGCCAAGCAGGGAATGTGTCTCTATTGTGGTGAAAAAGTACAGGGCATGCTAAGGAAATACCATTAATAGGAAGCAACCTTTCCCACGGAAAAATAACGATGAAGTCCTAGCTTAAAAAGCTCAAAGACAGATGTCTAAAGCCCTTCAGGCAGACTCAGTTGTATAAGTAGGTAGGTAGAGTATATGTCCATCTACAGTGTGACTTCAGAACCCATAAACACATCCTCTAGTTAAGCTTACTGATACCTGAGATTCTACTATTTGAGATTAATTCCTTTGATTGTGTCAAATGTTTGTACCCTATTAAATGAAAATCTACCAAGGAAGAGGAACTCTAAGGCTTATCAATCACTTGCATTTCAATATGAACAAGTTGACCAGATAATGGGTTTTAATGAAGAAAAGAAAGAATGAAGGCTTTGGGTATATGCTGATGGAGATGAAGCAGATACCCTTTGATCTGACAGCATGAGTGTACCATGTCTCCAGCAGAATGGTGGAAGAGTAGACAGAGTCCTGCCCTTAGAATCAGAAGGACCTGAATTTGAATCCCGTCTCAGACACTTACTAGCTATGTGACCTTGGCAAGTCACTTGACCCTCCTAAGCCTCAGTTTCATCATCTATAAAATGGGAATATTAGCACCTATATCATAGGATCAAGTGAGATAATATGTGTGAAGTGCTTTGTAAAACTTCAAGCTAACTCTAAATGTTAGCTATCATTATTATGTCCTAGTGGGGGCTGTATTTTGGAATGCTTGTGTCAATCCATCAGTGACAGTGAACCTACCTCTTTTAGGAGCTATCACTTCCAATCAGCTTAATACAACAAACATCTATTGATACCTGCTCTACAGAAGATTCTGTCCTAGGGTTGGTGTGGGTGAGGCAGCAGGCCTTGAGGATAGGGGAGATTACAGTTTCATTGTAGGGTGGAGAGAGGACCTAGAGAAGATATATAGAAATACCCATGCCATAGGGATGGAATGTCATAAACATTGGGACATCACTGGTGTGGGTGTAAGGGTACCGGCGAAGACTTTATGACAAAAATGTCCCTCCCTATCGGATGGATAGTACATCACAGGGGAGGATATTCTAGAGGGAGGGAAACACATGAGAAAAAGTGCAGAGGTGGGAAAGATCAAGGTGTGTATTCAGGGAACAATGACCATGACAGTTTAGATGAAGCATAGTTTTCACGTAGCAGATTTTCATAGTAAGGAATAAGCTGGAGAGATAGATTGGTGCTATATTGTGGAGGGGTGTGGATGCTGGGTTCATGGAGTTTGGATTTAATTTGCCAATAAGAAATGGGACTTACTCATATGAAAAAATGCTCTAAATCACTAGTGATTAGAGAAATGCAAATCAAAACAACTCTGATATACCACCTCACACCTATCAGACTGGCCATGACAAAACAGGAAAATGATAAATGTTGGAGAAGATGTGGGAAAATTGGAACACCGATCCATTGTTGGAGGAGTTGTGAAATGAGCCAACAATTTTGGAGAGCAATTTGGAACTATGCCCAAAGGGCTATAAAAATGTGCATACCCTTTGACCCAGCAATAGCACTTCTAGGGGTATATCCCAAAGAGATCATACAAATGGGGAAAGGACCCACATGAACAGAAGTATTCACAGCAGCTCTTTTTGTGGTGGCAAAGAACTGGAAACTGAGGGGATGCTCATCAGTTGGGGAATGGCTGAATGAGAAGTGGTACATGAATGTAATGGAATACTATTGTGCTATAAGAAATGATGAACAGGCTGATTTCAGAAAAACCTGGAAAGACTTGTATGGTCTGATGCTGAGTGAAGTGAGCAGAACCCAGAAACCATTGTACACAATAACAGCCACGTTGTGCGGTGACTAATATTGATAAACTTAACCCTTCCCAGCAAAACAAGGATCTAAGATATCTCCCAAGGCCTCATGATGGAAAATGCACTCCACATCCAAAGAAAGAATGATGGAATTTGAATGCAGATTGAAGTATACTATTTGCTAGTCTTTTTTCTCTTCTGTTGAGTTTTGTTTCCTCTTTCTGGTGGTTCCTCCTGTTAGTTCTAATTCTTACTTACAACAACACTAATGTGAAAATATGTTTAATAGGAATGTATACGTATAGCCTATATCAGATTGTGTGCTGTCTTGGGGAGGATGGTGGGGAGGGAGGGGGAGAAAAATTTTAAACTGAAAAGCATGTGGAAGTGATTGTTGATAAATCAAAACAAATTAATTTTTAAAAAGCAGAAAAAAAAGAAATGAGACTTATTATAGTGTAACCAAGGACAAGTCACTTAATCCCTATGAATCTCAGTTCTTCAGCTGTAAAACAGGGATAATAATACCAACCTCACAGAGTTTCTGTAAGGAAAGGTCTTTGTTAACCTGTAAGAGCTATATTGATAAGAACAACTTTTAGTACTATTTGGGCAAGTCGCTTTTAGTCTCTCTAAGCCTCATGAAATGGCAAAAATAATAATAATACTCTTTCTGCCTTTCCTGTGGGGTTATTACAAAGATCAAAGGAAATGATGGATGTGAAATATTATTAGATTCTTCAAAAACTCAGAAGTCACTGCCTGGGCTCAAGGAAAGTTTGGATTTCCTCCTGGGCATGAGAGGGAGAAAGTTTGACCTGGTCTAAGTGTACCTTTGTACCTTCTTTTCACTCAATCATAGGAGAGCGAGGGTATAATTATGAGGAGCAAGGGTACCTAAATGCCAGCATTACAGGCCAGCTTTCAAGGTGATTAAATTCCTATGTCCTTTGGGCTGAAAGCTCTCCAATAGAACTTGCTAGAGAAGGAGGGTGCCACAGCCATTAGACTCTACAGGAAGCCAGTGGATATACAGCTATCAGTCTCTTGATTCTTCTAGCAGAGAAAATGTCTCAGATTCAGGTAGCTAAATTCTTCCCATTGCTTGATAAAGCAGGATAACCCAATGAAAGAGGAAATGGGAGCAAGACAGTATAACAGTCTCTTTGAGGAATCCACCAACTAACCAACCAACCAAGTGACCTTTTAATCAACAAAGCTTTATGAAGCACTTGCTATGTCCCAGACACTGTGCAATGCTATGGAGATATAAAGGCAAGAGTGAAATAGTCCTTTCTCTCAAGGAGATTGCATTCTATAGGGGGAAACACCATTTATGCATCTAAGTATATAGAAGTTTGGTCAGAATAAATACAAGGAAGTCAAAGGAAGTAGTAGCTGGGGGCATCCTGAAAGGCTTCATTTAGTAGGTGGGGCTTGAGTTGAGTTTTTTAAATGAGTAGGGAGAGGACATTGGTGGTATGACTACTGTTATGCACATATGTCTACCTTGGAGTCTGGATAAATGTGTAAGACTTTCTGATGGCAAGGAATGGGCTGCCTTGACAGGAGATTATGCGGGCATAATTTGCTTGTCTGTGTTAAGTGCTGATAATAGAATATGCATGTAGGTGTGTGTGAACCTGTCTGTATTTATGTCCAAGGGAAGCTTGGTGGTTCAGAGGCATTTAGGTGGTGTGGTGGACAGAGCACTTGGCCTGAAATCAGGAAGACTTGAGTTCAAATGTGATCTCAGACCCTTATTGACTGTGTGACCCTAAGCAAGTCACTTAACCTCTGCCTCAGTTTCCTCCTTTTTTCATATAGTTCTTCCACCATTTGAAGGATGAAATTATCTTTGCAAAAAATTGAAATATTATGATCTGTTCTATGTTGGCTAGAGAGAAGGCTTCAGCATATATCTTGATAACTGAATGAGTTCAGTTTTAAACATGTTGGGTTTAAGATGTCCATGACATATCCACTTTGAGATGTCTAATAGGCATTTGGAGATGTGAGATTGGAGATCAGCACAGAGATTAGGGCTAGAGAAGTAGATTTGAGAACCATCAGCTTTGAGATGATAATTGAATCCTTGGGAGTTGATAAGATCACTAAGTGAGACAGTATAAAGGAAGAAGAGAAGACCCAGGACAGAGTCTTGGGGGAATTCCTGTAGTTAGTAGGTATGAATTGAATGAAGATCCATTAAGGGAGACTGAAAAGAAGTGATCATAAGGTTAAAAGAGAGAGGCAGCTAAGTGGTGCAGTTGATAGAGCACCAGCCCTGAAGTCAGGAGGACCTGAGTTCAAATCCAACCTCAGACCAAACACTTGAACTTACTAGCTGCGTGACCCTGGGCAAGTCACTTAACCCCAATTGCCTAAAAAAAAAAAAGGTTAAAAGAGAACCAGGAGAGAAGTGTCCCAAAACCCTAGAGGAAAGAGAGGATCAAGCAGAAGAGGGTGATCAACAGGGTTAGAGGCTGCAGAGAAGCCAAGAAGGATGAGGACTGAGAAAAGGACATTGGGAATTAAAAAGTCATTGGTAACTTTGCAGAGAGAATTATTTGAAAGATGATGGATATTTATTAAAGGATGACATCAGAGCCATACTGTAAAGAGTTAAAAAGAAAGCGAAAGGAAAGAAAGTGGAGACAACTATTGCAGACAGCCTTCTCGAGGAGTTTAGCCACAAAAGGGAAAAGAGATGTGGAACATAGCTGTTGGAGATGGATAGATCAAGTTTGAGTTTTTTGAGGATGAGGGGGACATGGGCATGCTTGTAGGCAGTAGGGAAGCAGCCAGTAGATAAGGAAAGATTGAAGATAAGTGAGAGGGCGGGTATGATTGAGGATAGAATGTGCTAGGGACAATAGGATGGAATGTGATCACTTGTGCATGTTTTAGGGTTTCCTTTGGTAAGCTACCTCTTAGTGTGAGACAGGAGTGAAGGAAGAGATAGTGGCAGAAAGCATCTGGATGACATAAAATGAAGAGGAGGAGAGAACAAGGAATACTTGGTAAATGGCCTGAATATTTTCAGGAGAAATGAGTTCTCACCTGAGATGGGGTGGAGGAGAGAAGCGCCATTGGAATTTTGAGGAGGAATGAAAAGTTTGGAAGAGCCATTGTGGTGAGTGGAAAAGTGATTCAATTAGGGATGTGTAGAAGTATTGCTTTACTATAGCGAGGCTCCAGTTGAGGTTATGCAACATAAATTTATAGTGGATCCAATCATTAGTTTTCATGATTTTTTTCAGTTTCATTCAGCTGCATGTGTGTAGGAGCAATGGCAGAGAAGATGATGGCAGTGATCCAAGGCCGAGATTTGTCAGGGTGAGATTGGGCAATACAATAAAAGAACAAGGGACCCAAGATAAGTAGACAGTGTAGAGTTGAACAGATTCACGAGAGATTCAAGATGGGAAAGGGAGGAGAGTGTAGCCTATGCAAGGGTGATGTCCTGGGGAAGAACTGAGGGGTTAAGGGATTGGAGGTCATAGTGAAGATGAAGAACCGGGTTTGGGAGAGATGGAATGACAAGAGATTGTGATCAGGTAGGGGAATTTTAGAGTTACATGATCAGTTTCCTGATCTCCTCGACCATTTCCTCTTTCTGTTTAAGGGCCCTGTAGTTTATACTCCAATGACAATATCAATTCATTTCATCTTCATACAAATACTCTCCACCAAGCTTCCCTCCTATGGCTCCTGGATTTCCTTATATATCTTCTTAATAACCAATAAGACTCTGGCTCTCCCCCCCACTTATTTTTCTTTTGAATGATCTATCCTTAAACATGGTATACCTTTGAGTTGTGGGTCTCGTACTACCAAATTTCAAAAATAGCCATCAGACCCAATTTGCATCTTTGATATAGGATCCCTAGTTCATCTTCATCGTTCATAATGACTTTATAACATCTGAGCTCATAGTTGTTATTATTAGCTCCTATCTTGGATTTTATTTCTCGTTAACTTCTCAGTGTCTCAACTACAATGTTTCTTCCTACATTCTAGTAGCCATAGCCATTATCCAGTTTGGTGGATATACATACATGATTTTTTTCCTTTCTTCTTCTTTTCAGTTGAAAGCCTTAGTAGTTCTCAAATATACTCCATCCCTGGCCAGGAGACTGTCATTCCTATATTTTATGTGATGGTTCAGAAATCCAAAGCCCACTCTCAGAAACCCCTCTCCTATCCAAATAGTTACTTCTCAAATCTGACAAAGCCCATGTCTTCACCTGGACTCAGTGAAAATGCTAACCAGTGCTTCTAAGGTCTTTAATTTCTTTCTCGTGACTTTTGAATCTTTGGATCTTCTAGGTATCTTCTGGCAGTATCACTTGTACTCATGAATCACCAGAAGTGGATAATAGTCATCCACTCTGAGAAATGTTGGGAGGTTCTCTGTTTCATTTCAGATACACATACCAGGAAGACATTAGACCACTTTATTGTTGTTATCAGGTCGACAAATATCCCTCAGTCAGGAGTTACCATCCACCACCATTCACCTCTTTTTTATCCTCTGACCTTTGCTGTCCCTGTGGATGCATATAATCCATTCCTTGAAGAACAAGCAGCTGCTTCCCTTTCAGAGTACCCAGCTCCCTCCCCTTCAGAAAGTCTAGTATTTGTTTCTTAGCTTTAAATGTTTAGTTGTCCTTCTTCTCTCCCTTTTTCTCTGTCATATTCTTTGACCCTTAATCTCCTAGCACAGATCACAATTCCCTTCTCCTCTTATAAATCCTTTTTCTTCTTTATTTTCACCTTGAAGCCTTTCTTCAAGTTCTTTTGAAAAATGAATAATTCATTCTCCCTTATAACCTGGAGAGTGAATAAGTGCTACTTGAGCTCCAGTCCTTTTTCTTATAGGAGGCAGCTCCGCCTGAACTTTGAGCGTAGAGTTAGCAGTCACTTGGCTGTGGACAAAAATATAAACATCAAACACTCCATGAAGGTCATTACAAACTCCCCACTACTCTCCATATCTACTGAAGATGAGTTCCTTGCTCTTTCTCTTTCTTGCAAGTGACTCTTCCAGATAACCCTATTTTCCACTATTCCGTATGGACAAACATACCTGTTCTACTTTCATTTTCCCCTTCTACCCCTGTCTCCTTTACTTCCTGCTCAAAACTCTGGGCCTTCTGTGCCCTTTCCCAATGTCCCCAAATAGCTTCTGACTCTTTATGAATCCCCTAAGAATCATTCTTCCCTGATAAGCTACATTGGGGAAATCTTTATGACTTCTAAGTACCTTCTTGTCTCCCCTGGGTACAGGTAGGAGTAGTCCTAAAAGAAGTTCAAGGTCACAGGTCTCCCCAGTGCAGATGTGTATCCAATAAGTACAGGGCCATCAAAGGAAGCATGTTGGCAGCTCAGAGAGCAAAGGCAGGGGAACTGGCAGTCCCTGTCACTGTGATTCCAAGTGGGCTGGAATGAGGGAAAACACATAAAACTACGCACTTTAACAACTGGCATTACTAGGCAGTACTTAAATCCCTGTGGCACTAATAGCCACATACTCCCTGGCTGATTACATCCTACTGTGCTCCAACTCAATAACTATGACGAGATCAGATGCAGCAGGTGACAAGCTGCTTATATGGGGTTTTAAAGCACCTTGCCTTTCCTGAGAGCCCCAGACTTCTGAGGGACCCACAGAGTCCCCACATCAGTGTTCTACAGTCCCAGGCTTGGGACTGAGGTAGAAGCCACACTACAGTGACCCTGGGCAGGCCAGAAGGGGTTGTCCAGAGGCATTTCAGAGCAGTTTATAGATAATCGACTTCTAGATGACCATCATTTCCCACCTATAATTTGGTGCTTCCCTCTATCTTGAATCCATCCCTCTAAAATTCAAACTGTCTTTGGTTTTGTGTGAACAGTACATGAGCATGCCCAATATACTACCAAAGACCTTGGGGCTGTGCTATTCCCTCCCTCTCCTTTTATAATGTGTGTGACAGAGGCCTGAAATTATGGTCGTCAAATTTGGATGTGGTCAGTCTCCTGAGACAAACGTGTTGCTAAGGGAGATTTAATAAGAGGGCAGGCCAAAGTCTCAGTGGGGCCCAGAGCCAGGCATGGATCCTCCTGAAGGCAGTGGGAGCTCTGAGCTGACAGCATCCTTTGTTCTGCAGGCCTTCAGCATGGGTGAATTCAGTTTCTGTGCAGTGGTTTTGCATTCACCAATGTGTTGCATTGTAATTTTTCTAAAATTTCTCCATGTGTATAGTTTTCTTTGCTTTCTCTGCATGTTGTTAGCTGTTTGTTTCCCCTTGGGGATTTTCTTTGCAGTTGGGATATGCTGCCAAGAGGTGAGTGGGGGTGCCTTGGTAACAGACAAGTGTTGTTAACAGCCAGACCAGCTATAGGCATGGTTAACTACAAGGGATATTAGCATACTTTCCCACTCCAGTTGGAATCATAGAACCTTAATGGGGGAATAAAAAATCCTTGGGAGTTCATTCAATCCAGGACCCACATTTCAATTCTGCTTGCTTTCAGGAGACTGAAATCAAGAAAGAGTCGTTCATTATGCAGTAGCCCTTTGCTACTATTCTACCCCTTGGTAGCATTTTTCCCAGTCAGAAAAAAGGTTTCTGGGCCCTATGCATGAATTACTTCTACAACATTCCCAACAGTCATCTCTGCCTCTGCTGGAATATTTTTCAGTAGCAGAAAACTCAATCCCATGAGGCAGCCCACGCCATTGTTGGATTTTTATTCAGTCTTCCGACTCTTGGTGACCCCATTTGGGATATTGGGTGGTTTGCCATTTCCTTTTCCAGATCACTTTTACAGATGAGGAAACTGAGGCAAGCAAGGTTAAGTGACTTACCCAGGTTCACACAGTTAATAAGAGTCTGAGATCAGATTTGAACTCAGAAAAATGAGTCTTGCTGACTCCATGCCTGGCACTCTACTCACTGCACCACCTAGCCACCCCATTGTCAGATAGACATATTAAGTTAGAAAGCTCATTCTTATATTGAGTTGAAAACTATTTTCCTATAATTTAAGCTTATAGATCTGTAGCTAGAAGGAGCCCCTAACCCTAGTTACATTTTACAGAAAGGAAACCAAGGCCTAGGAACAATAAGGAACTCATCTAAGGTCTTATAAATAGATTATGTCACAGGTAGGATTTGAAATGAAGTCATGTGACTCCAGAGCCAGTGTTCTTTCCATTGTAGCACACAGCCTCCCTCTCCTGGCTTCCCTTCTTTTACTCTACCCTATCCCTAAACCTGGCCCTCCTCCCTTGATTTCCCTTCCTTCCCCTCTTCAAGTTTCCTCACCCTAGGAACCAGTCTAGTGAGTGAAAGTACTGTATGACACTTTAGTGTTTATATTTCTTATATAAAATTGTTCCCCATTTCATTTTTATATTACACATTTTTATGTTATTTAATTAATCTATTTATAGTGTTATTTGAATGAACAGGAATTACATGGGATAAGAAAGCATAAAGTGGTTGTAGAGGGTATATATATATATACTGATGAAACCACAGATCACACAAACATGCCAAAGGGAAAAAAAAACATAATTTAATAAAGATTTTGGAAAGACCTATAATGCGGTTTCAACATTTCCCCTAATAGAATTTTGTTCAGTGCTCAGTATACAGTATGTGCTTATTTAAGGCCTTGAGAGCAAATTACTCTTTTAATCTCTTTCGGCCCCTCCTGTGTCTCCATGGCTTTCCCAGGTCTCTGTCAAGAGTTCTTAGATGTTAGAGATGTTTTTAGGCTAGAGCAAATCAGAGTAATTGTCCTGGGCCTTGGGCTTTAGGGGGCTCTGTGTGGCTGGGGTTTTGGCAGTGACTCAGACAAGCCACAGGAAGAGGAAAAGGAGATGGTTTTACCAGCAGATCTTCAAAGAAAGACCTGAATCTCTTATGCAAGCCCTGCTAAGCTCATAAATCCTTCCACAATCACCAAAGCAGAGAGGTGGGACTTTCCTGTCGCCCTCAGGCTGGCCTTTTGTAACTTCTTTTCCCCTTCTAGGCAACCCTTGATGTTCATTTTTACCTGATTTCATCCATATAAAAAATATTGTGGCAGGAAACTAGGGTGAATTTCCCTGGGCTCCCGTCCTCAACGCTATTGCCTCCCCTTTCTAAGGGTAGTTCTGCCAGCAGCTTACCTGGAATGCTTCTCTGGGGTGTTGGGTGTGTGCGTCTGGGTAAGATCTATATATGTCCCTGTAGGTTGTCTAAATATATCTATCACTTGTGGGTGGCAAGTATAGATATCTCTGAAACTGGCCTACTCCTCTCCAAGGGAGTCTGTCATTTCAAATTTCTGCCATGATGAGAAGAACCATGGCTAGGTGCTTGCTCCTTCCCTTATTTATCTCCAAAAAGGGATATTTTAGTAGAATTATGTCTGTCTTCTCATCCCCCTCCCCATGTTGCTGGTCTGGGGTACTTTTTTTGATTCAGAACAAAAGTCACTTCCCTGACTGCTTGGAGAGGTGGGGGTGGGGTGGGTAGTAAATTTTAACTCATAGTTACCAGTTCCCCAACAAAAGCTGTTGCATGAAAGACCATCACAAATAGCAAATAAACAAACTTATCCAAGCAAACAACAAACAGAAATCTGAGAAGTTTCCCAGATTAGAATATAGGAGAAAATACATAAGAGTGAAGGAGCTCTTTGGTTGGGTGTGATAAGATCTCAGCTCAACCAAGAGAGAGGCTCTAATTTCACCCCAAAGGACATTTTTCTCTCCTAAGTCTCTAGGAAAGCAAGCTTGAAATCAGGGATGTGTTGAGGGGCTGACTTTCTTAACTAGTCTGTAGCTTTAGAACTTCCTCAAAGAGTTTCTGGAATCCCTTGCATCTCTCCCCAAAAGCTCTGGCACCAATTCTTCCCCTTTCGCAGATACATAGCATCACTTCAGAATTTTCTCTTCCAAGGGGCAGCTAGGTGCCACAGTGGTTACAGCACTGGCCCTGAAGTCAGGAGGACCTGAGTCCAAATCTGGCCTCAGACCAAACACTTAATACTTACTAGCTGTGTGTCCCTGGGCAAGTCACTTAACCCCAACTGCCAAAGCAAAAAAAAAATTCTCTTCCAATTAGGAGTCACATCTACTTCCAGAAATGTAGCATCGTGTAAAACACTCCAGACAAGGTGGAAGTTCTCTTACAGGGGCATGAACCCAATTGTATATCCACAGGGAGCTTGGAGGCCTTGACTGTTGAAACTAGTAGTGTCCTATGACCTTATTATTCTACCTAATGGTCTCAGTCTGGGTGAGTTTAGCCTGGGCAGGCTGCCCCGCACCCTGCCACTTACCCCAGATACAAAGATTGCCTGTTACAGGTCTGGATGGTGTCAGAAGTAGGATCAGAACGCAGGTTTTCCTGTCTCCAAATCAGAACTTTATCCATGAAGTTGGAGCTGGAGTTGGGTGTGGAGAGAGGATTTGACAGTGGGGCTACCACTCTGAACTAAATTCTTAGGAGCCCTCTCTGAAAATTGTCTACCATGCCAAATGTACAAAGATTTAGAATGCCTCTTGCTGAAGAGACTTATTTTTTTTTATATCTTCTATGACCATAGAATCATTCTACAATAAGAGTTCTTAAACTAGGTTCCATTTATCTCCAAAGGGTTGAATGAATAGATTTTTAGGGGACCTTTAAACTTGCCCCCCAAAATCATATTTTTTCCATATAATTGGTTTTGTTTTGTGACTCTGGGTTTTTATTTTATGCATTTAAAAACATTGTTTTGAAAAGAGGCCCATAACACTGATGTATTGTTGGTGGAGTTGTGAACTGAACCAACCGTCCTACAGAAAAGATTGGAACTATACCTAAAGAGCTATAAAATGGTGCATACCCTTTGACCCAGAAATACTAAGTCTATATATATCCCAGAGAGATAAGAGGAAAAATAAAAGGACCAAATGTACAAAAATATTTATAGCAGCTCTTTCTGTGATGGCAAAGAACTGGAAATTGAGGGGATGTCCATCCATGGGGGAATGGCTGAACAAGTTGTGGTATGTGAGTGTAAGGGAATCCTATCATGCTATATGAAATGTAGAACAAGATGGTTTCAGAAAAACCTGGAAAGACTTACACTCACTGAAGAAAAGTGAAATGAGCAGAACCAGGAGAACATTGTACATAGTAACAGCAATATCAGCAATACAATGATCCAAGACAATTCCAAAGGACTCATGATGAAAAACACTGTCCACCTCCAGGGAAAAACTAATGGAGTCTGACAGCAGATCAAAGCGTACTATTTTTCATAAATAAAAGGAAGCCTAACACGTGTTTCCATTGGTGAAATGACAATTAGGGAGAAGGTGACAATCTGGCATGCTGGTAGGAAGGGAGGAACACTCCAATGGAAACACATGTTAGGCTTCCTTTTATTTAGGTCTGAATAGCTTGGGGTAGGGCAGCTACTTATCTGGCCTGGTGTAGGAGTAAGATGTAACCAAGGAGAAAACCAGATTTTCCCAGGGAAGTGTCCTGGACTTTGCAACTACACTGGGTGGACCAATAGATAGTTGGAACCTCAAAGCTTCTCACAATGTAATAAAGGATAAGAATACCTCAATTACCTGGAAGCTGCTTGTCTACCTCACCAGAACATAACCAAGAGCTTCAAGTAAGCCGTGCAAGTCTGAACCACCTAAGGAGCCCTTTTCCATAGCACTCAGGGCTGTTAGGAAAGATTGTGTAGGGTATGAAAAAGGGAAACAACATGACAGCCTGATGTAGGGACTTGGGCATGTCTACATGTCCCTCCTTTCTTGCCTGGGGTTATTTCACTGCCCACTCCTCTTTCTGCCACTCATACCCACTCGTATCTCTTTCCTATGCCTCCACTATGCCAACCCGCCCTGGGTTGGTTCAGCTATTTTTCTTGTTGCAGTTGAAATCATCAGATAAGACATCTCCAACATCCTTAGCTCCAGGAGGACACACTTGAGAGCTCCTCTTGGACCCCCTCTGCTCTCGGCCCTTCCTTCCCTTGTCCCCAAGGCAGCCTTAGGATCTTGGCTCCAATCATCTGAATTCTGCAAAAAGCAATCGCTCCTAAATGTTTCATTTGGACTTACCAACCCCATCTGCCTACCATTATCAGGAAGACCCAGCATCCCCCAACCCCTTTTGGATTAACAAAGTAGCTGGGCTGCGCAGACCCTGAAGCATCCATAGGAGGCTGTGAGAGCTACAGTCTGCCCCTGCTCAGGGCTGGTAGAGATGGAGACCAGCATTAAGTAGGGAGCATCGATCGTGGCATTAGCTTGCTTTTTACATTCCCAGGCAGACAATGCAAGTGCCCTCAATTATCTTCAAAGCAACTGAAGGGAAGGAAATTGGTCTTAGATGTGGTAAATGGACTCCACAAACTGCACTGAAGCATGCAAAGATGTACACACTGGGGACCAGGAAGAGGCTGGCCTTGTGCTCTGGAACTGATGTGGAAGCCAGATTGAAATTCTGGGGATTTCTGCTGCTGCTGCTGGGAAAATCTGGGGAGTCTTCCCAGGGTGCCTGGGTGGAAGATCTGAGATGAGGTCGGAGGCCAATGCCCCCCTGCACACCTCAGACATGATTGTTGGAAAGCAGACCATAGACACTAAGCCTCATTTACTTCCTTTCTGGGAATATCTTTGTGGAGGACACTGGGAGTAGAGGTGAGGGTGAGATCGTGGGTGCTGGAATCTGGAATGCAGGGAAAGAGGAAGAAAGGGGAGGAATCCTCAGCATAGCCACAGCAGGACTCGGATCCTGATTACTAGTGTGACCTTGAGTAATCCACTTCATGTTTTGACCTTCATTCTGTTGTTGTTGTTTGGTTGGCTCAGTAACATGTGACTCTTCTTGACCCCATTTGGGGTTTTCATGGAGAAGATACTGGAGTGCTTTGCCATTTTCTTCTCTAGCTGACTTTACAGATGAGGAAACTGAGGTAAACAGGGTTAAGTAACTTGCCCAGGGTCACTCAGCTAGTAAGTGTGTGGGGCCAGATTTGAACTCAGGAAGACGAGTCTTCTGATTCCTGGCCTGGCCCTCTATCCACTGCCTCACGTAGCTGCTAGCCTCCATTAGGAAATGCAAAATGATCTGGTAGGACCAGATGATCTCTACAATCCTTTCTGGTTCTAGACCCTTTGATCTTATAATAAGATTTCAGTGACATCTACCTCAGCCTTCTTTCTTAAATCCCCACCAAGTAGCTCAGTATCTACCTGTAGCTGGTGTTCCTATTTATCGCACTCTTTCTGCTCTGTTCATCTCTTGCTGACACCCACAACCAAGTAGAGTGGCTATAAAGAAAACATTGGCTGCACTGAGAACCATTCAAAAGTAGAATGGTGCATCAGTTGGTAATGGGTCCCACCACCAGAGGTATGTAAGTTGGGGTTAGATGACCTACTCAGGAATGTTGTAGAATGAATTCCTATTTAAATGAATGTTTGACAAGATGACCTTGGAAGTCTTCCAGATTGAAATCCCGTGATCCTGTGTTTGACTCCTCAGAGACATCTGGGTAGACAGCAAACTGCTGGGGCTCTTTTGTACAGCGGGTAAAGTAGGTGGGAGGCGGGGAAGGGCTGGATGGGGTGACTTACAGGGACTCTGCCATTAAAGCCAGGACCACCGCTCCCGACCCTGGAAAGGATACTGAGAATGAGGTGCCTTACAGCTATCAGTACCTGTTTGCCTGTGTCCAGCTTCCCCCCTCCCCCACCCCTATTAATCTATTCAGATCTAACAAGATTATGCAGCCATGATTTGCATAACTTTGCCTAGCCTCCGAGTGTCTGGTAGAAGAGCTAAGCAGAACACAGCTTTTTCCTTGAGTCCATGGGGGTGGGAGGTGATGGAGGATAGGGGTTCAGGGATTAGAAAAATAGGAGATGGGGATAGTCATTGCCTTGCAGGAGGCCTCAGGCTAGCCTAGCCTGGGGAGAGCCTGTTGGGAATTCTCCAGTCCTGTCTGTGGGGAGTCAGAACCTGGTCTGATATGCCTCCTCAGCTCTTAATAGGCTGTGCTCTTAATTGGAAAAGAATAAAACCCCCTTATGGAAGTACATAAGGAGTTTAAATAAGCCACAGTAATGGTCCCTGTTGGAGCTGTTAGGTTTTGTTGAGAAAATATTGAAATGTGGGGATATCAATATTTAATCAGCATTCACAGCCCTGGTTCTCCAGCAGGCTGCAGAGGTGCCAGGTGCCATCCTCTGATTGTGGGGGTTGGGGAGGAAGAAAAGGTGTTGGAGAAAACTAAAGGGTTGAAGGGAGGAGTCTTTTCATCTTCTCCCAAGAATTTAAAGTATTTTCATGCCCAATGTTCCATTTAACTTTAGGTCCTGTTCTGAGAAGAAGAAAAAGGTAAGAATGACCATTCCCATTTTGTAGATGGGAAAATCATTACTGGAGAAATTAGGCTGCTTGATAGGTTTCCTCTGCTGGGGATACTTTTTCTCCAAGTATTTTCATGTGTTAGCTATTATGTACTATGGTCACCTCTGTGACTTGGGAGCTACCTGGCAACACCATCTCTATTTCCTAGAGGAAGAAGCAGAAACCCAAAAGGACTAAGGGGGACTTCTCATCTGGAGGGATTTAGGTTAGACACTAGGAAGAACTGCCTAACCACCAGGAGGAGGTTGTACAACTTCATCCTCCAAAAGTTTTTTGGAAAAGGCAGGACAGTGACCTTTCTGAGAAAAGTTGAAGAAAGCCCCATCCCTAGGCAGGGGAATGTACTGGATGACCTCTCAATGTTCCCAAAGATTCTCTGGCTATTCTCTTAAGAGCACCGATTAAGCACCAATCTACACTGGGCTGCAGGATGAAGTTACACTGACCTTGTGTCCAGCACCCTGGTACAGTCAGGATTCGAATAGGGAGTTAGGTGGGATGGACAGCATTTGGGCTTTGGAGTTCCCTCCTCCTCACACCAAAAAGCCCAAGAAACCACCCACCTCCCAATGCCCTCACCACTCCACTTCAAAGTCTGGGAGATGCTTGGTGGGAATGGGTTGCTTGTTTTCGACCTGGAGAGAGCAGATTCTCAGGGTGTGGTATAACACTGCACCTGGGTTGAGATTAAATCCGTGGGACTCCTTGATTTCTAATAAAAAGTAGAGTGCTACCCAAAGACACTTGGTCACGACTCTGGGTGTCTGGAAGCCTCTGTGAATATATTAGTTTCCAGCATGCAAGCTCCCAGTGGAGCCAGGGGTAGAGATAAGGGGCTGCCAATTTAGAAAGATAACACAGAAGGCCGTGTACCTGCTTATAATACCCTAGATTCCTCAAAGGGAGAAAGAAGGGGGTGATCTGGGACAGCCGGTGTGTGTGGCTAACCAAATCTGAAACATTCTGAGACAGTCAGTGACAGAGAGTTAAAAGAGCACCAGACTAGGAGTCAGAAAAAGCCTCCTTCCTCATCCAACTGTCTAAATCTCATTTTTCTCATCTATAAAATGGGAACAATGTATTACTTAGATCGTGGAGTCCTTGTGAAGAAAGCACCTCGTAAATCTTAAAGTGCTCTGGAAATGTGAGGTTTGTAGTTTATAGGTCCTACTCTGGGAGGAGGAAAAGGGTAGGAATGAGTATTCCCATTTTACAGATGGGAAAGTTATTGACAAAAAAATTAGATTGCTTGATAGGTTCCTTCTGCTATCTAGAGCTGGAAAGGAGTACAAAGGCCATCTAATCCAAGGACCAATTATTTTACTACAGAGACTCAGAAAGTGACTTGCACCAGGACACACAAATTTTAAGCACCAGGGGAAGGATTTGAACCCAAGTCCTGTGACTCCAGAACTAATGCTTTGAGCATTCCTTTTACTTTTGCTCTCCATGCAGATAAATTGCCAGTGGATGGTTATGACTTTTCCCTGTATCCTTTTCTTTTCCAGACAAAATAACTCTACCATCTTTCCCAGTCTTTCTTTACAGGGGCCCAAGTCTATCTCTATACTCTCAGTACATTGTGATGGATGTGTCTATGGGGCTGAGCTGCTTGAAAGGTTTCTTGGTCCTGGATCAGCCTTCTCAATAAATGTTGTTCAGTTGCTTTTCAGTCATATCTGACTCTTCTGACCTCATTTGGGGTTTTCTTGGTAAAGATATTGGACTGGTTTGCCATTTGTTTCTCCAGCTCATTTTACAGACAAGGAAACTGAGGCAAACAGGGTTAAGTGACTTGCCCAGTGTCATCCAGCTAGCAAGTGTCTGAGGCCAGATTTGAACTCAGGAACGTGAGTCTTCCTGACTCCAGGCCCAGCACTCTATCCACTGCCCTACCTAGCTGCCCAATCAATGTTATTTGGTGTTAAATTGTTTGAATTTTACAATGTCAGGAGCAGAAGGATACCTCAGAAATCATCCTATCTAATTTCCCCATTTTCTAAAGGAAGATACTAAGACCTAGATAGATCAGTGGCAGACCCAGTGATTAGAAACCAGATGTCCTGACTTCCAGACCAGGGGCCCATTCCACTGAACCCTTGCAACCAAACCTTGTCCTGAGTACCCTGGGCTAAAAATAGTAAGAGACTTTTGTAGTCACAGGGCACTAAGGCTGTGGAATTGACTTTAGGAAGTTTTCCAGTGCTGTCCCAGGTCCTGGTGGAATTGCTTTAACCCGTCCCACATACATAATAATCTACTCTCCTTTACATCACTTGGAAATGGGGGGGAGGGGGGAGGGCAGGAAGGAGAGGGCACAGCTATTTAATATTTCACCTCCAGTCCTTGTAGTACACTTTTTAGAAATAAAATTTCATTGTTTTGTTTTCACATTGATCAAATTTTAACTCTTTCCCTCCCTTCCTCCTCCTTTATTATGAAAAATTTTGTAGTGTCTTTAAAAAAAAACCTTTAGCAGATACCTACACGCTCATGTTCCTTAATGGGTGGGACAGTTAACTCTTCAGGCAAGGGTAAAATCAAAAAACTTTTATTTTAATTCCTCTCCATAAGTTTGTAGGGGGCTTTATGTAATATCATTTGTGCAATACAATTACAATGAGTATGGATTTGTTTTCTGCATTATAGATATTGAGTTTTAACTATTGATCTGAAAGGAAGTATCAATAGATATGAAGAATTCGTTCGCTGCTGGCTTTTCCTGGGGCAGTGAGATTGAAAGGCTCAGGTTTCACACTGGTCCCTGGTGACAGAGGCACTGTGGTGGGGCCAAGCATAGAGTAACTGGATTGGAGGACTAGGGTCCTTGAAAATTGTCTGTAAGGCTACATTATGGCCTTCCACTTCTCTGGCTTGTGGCTCAGGGCCCTGACAAAGACTTGAAGGGCTGTTTTCCTATCCCAGCCAGTCCCTCACCTTTCTGCTTGTCTTTAGACCATCCTATCTCCTAACCTTTCTAATGCAAGGTTGTACTGGATGGCTTCTGGGGTCTCATCCAGTTAGGAGATCACGTAATTCTAGTGTGGAAGGAAGGCTGAACTGGGGAGAAGTATGTGAAAAAGGGGCAAGAAGCAATGCTACTTTTCCGGGGGGGGGGGCAGGAAAAACTACCTCTGCTTGTGGCCTTTTGTCCCAGGAATGTAGAAGGATTCTTGGACATTCCATCATAAAGTATGGCGCCCCTGCCTTCCTGGCCAAGCAGGGACCTAAGCAGGGACCCGCTTAGTAGAGCTCACTGCTTCTGGGAACGGCCATGGGAACATCGCCCTGAGTGCTCCTGTAGAGCCGGGTTTAAGTCCCACATCTGCCATTTACTAGCTGAGTAATCCTGGACAAGTCACTTCCCTTTTCTGGGCTCCAGTTTCTTCATCTGCAAAAAGTGGGGATTGGACTGGATGATTTTCAAAGATTTCTTTCAGCTCTGACAGTGTGTGATATGGGGCCTGCCCCCTCGGCCTCCTCCTTAATCAGGGTCCATCCTACTAGTCTATGAGACAAACACAATACTTGCTTCCTTCCGCTCCCTGCAGTTCATTATGAACGGGAACCCAAAAATAATCCTTTTTTTCTACCCATAATTAGACTCATCTCTAAATGCACTATCCACTGTTTTATAATTAAGTTGAGCAGCATAAGGGCAGAAACACCCAGTGAGACTCCTATCTTGTATTATATCAACAGCTGCAAGTTGCCAATCATTTTGCCTGCAAACAAGAGATCTGCAACATTCTGTTAGGATGGGGCTGGGGGCTCCTTTGTATTTATTTAACTTTCCATCTAGCGAATTTCTTCTTTGTCTGTTTCATTCATTGATGGAGTCATTATGCTCTTTCTGAGGCCCTCATGATCTCTCTTTCTTTCTGTTTCTCTGTCTCTCTGTCTCTCTCTCCTCTCTCTCTGTCTTTCTGTCTGTCTCTCTCTCCTTTTTCTTTCTTCCTCCTCTCCCTTCTCCCTCTCTCTCTTCCCTTTCTCTTTCCTCCCTCCTTTGTCTTTCCTCTCTCTCTTTCTCCTCTCTCCTTCTTCTCCCTCTTCTCCCATTCTTCCTTCCCCTCCTCCCACAGAATAGGTGATGGATAGGAAAGAGAATTTCTCCCTAAGAAATAGGTGGAGGGATTTCAGCATAAGGGAAGTGACACATTTTAAGCTCTGAGGTTCTTATAAACATGTCAGCCCTAGAGAGGGCCTTAGAGATCATCTAATCCATGGGTGGGAGCCTGCAGCTTCAAGGCCATATGTGGCCCTCGAGGTCCTCAAGTGCAGCCCTTGGATTGAATCCAAACTTTGTTCTGTGAAGTACTGTGAAGCTGCAGGTTCCCCACCCCTGAAACCACTTTACTTCATAGGTCATAGCTCTAGACCTGGATGGGACCCCCAGAGGTCAACATCTTTATTTTACAGATGAGGAAACTAAGGCACAGAGATTTTTTTTTTAATAGCTTTGCCCAAGGTCATACAGGTAATATCAGAGTCAGGATTTGAACCTGGGTCCTCTGACTCCACAGCCAGTGCTCTTTTCCTTCTACTAACACTGCCTCTTTACAAAGTCAGGAGGATGGAATTGGGGTTGGGAGGTGGAGTCAAAACAAAGCACAGAACCTAGAACTAAGAGGTTTGGATCCTGGCTCTGTTACTTACTTGGTTTGTGACCGTGGCAAGACATGAATATCTCTGAGTCTCTGGCACTTCTGATACATAAAATGAGATTGTTAAGACAGAAATGCTTTGTAAACCTTAATGAGCTACAAAAATAAGTTTTTATTAAGGAAGCTATGGCCTAGAGAGAGTCAGTAACTTATCCAAGGGCATAGGGCTAGTAAGCAGCAGAGCCAGGATTAAAACCCAGGTCTCCAGGTTCAGTACTCTTTCCACTATACTTCTGGGGATTATGTTTTCTAAACACAGTTTTGCAACACTATTTTTTGTTTTGGTTGAATGTACTCTCTTTTCTTGAATTCAGAACCACCCTGGCAAATGGGGGTTTGCATGGTTGATGTAACTGTACACAGCACACTGCCTCTCTCCTAAGATAATCAGAAACAGAATTTTAGGCTAAGTGTTTTTGGGGGAAGAGCATACCTGGCCTCTAATGTTTCTGAGTCTGTTACTGATTAGGAGAAAGTGAACCGCAGTTCAGAGGACTGTCTCAGTTCCTGCCAAGAGATGAGGGGGTCTGGGGCATAGGCCAGGCTTCAAGGCCAGCCAGTAACCTGATTCTCCCAGTCAGCCAGGCTCCCAACTTGGTTGTCACATGCCATGTTCACTCTCTTCTGCACTGGCCACTCCATCCCTGCCCTATGTCTGCCCTGTTGCCAGTTGTTTAATCCAGTCATTCTCAAGCTTCCTAGTCTTCAGGATCTCCATTACACTCTTAAAAAGTATTGAGGACCCTCTCTTTATTTTGTTTATGTGGGTTGTATCTATTGATATGTACCGTATCATTTATAAAAATATGAAAACACCTTTTTAACGGTTATTTATTTTAAGCACTCATTTTTTAAAAATTCAGTTCCAGATTCTCTCCGTCCCTTAAGTGCCTTCCTCACCAACTGAGAAAGCAAATAGTATGATGCCCATTAAACACGTAAAGTCATGCAAAACGTAAGGAATGAAAATGTGTTAGTATTATTATGAAAATAACTTTGACCTGGTAGAAGGGACCCCCCCCCCCCAGGGTCCCCAGATTATACTTTGAGAAGCACTGATTTATTCTAACTCTATAAAACTGTTAGATCCCATCAAAAATAGCCACTACCCTATTTCATGCCCTCATGGCTTTTCGCCTAGTCTATTGCAACTGCCTCCTATTTGGTCTCCTGGCCTCCAGCCTCTCTTGTGTCCACTGCTGCTAAACGAGAGTCCTAAAGATCCACATGTAAACATGTGCTCAAAAAAGCTGTAGTGGCTCCCTATTGCCTTATGGTAGGTATAAATTCTTCCATTTGGCCTTTAAAACCCTTAAAAATTTAGCTTTGAATTTTTAACCTGCCTTTCCAATATCATTTAATGTATGTATGTATGTATATATAAATAATGTAGACAGTATTTTATTTTTATTGATTACATGTAAAGACAATTTTCAATATTCTTTTTTTTGTAAGATTTTGAGTTCTAAATTTTTCTCCTCTCCCTCCACTCCTCTGCTAGATGGCAAGCAATCTGATATAGGTTACACATGTGCAATCACATAAAACATATTTCCATATTAGTCATGTTGTTAAAGGAGAAATAGAACAAAAGGAAAAAAAACATGGAAAAAAACCCAAAGAAAGTGAAAATAGTAGGCTCTGATCTGCTTTCAGACTCCGTCAGTTCTTTCTCTGGATGTGGAGAGCATTTTCCAACATGAGTCTTTTAGAATTGTTTTGGACCATTGTGTTGCTGAGAAGAGCTAAGTCTATCATAGTTGATCATTTTACAATGTTGCTGTTACTGTGTGCAACGTTCTCCTGGTTCTGCTCACCTCACTCAGCATCAGTCCATACAAGTCTTTCCAGGTTTTTCTGAAATCTGCTTGCTTACCGTTTCTCATAGCACAATAGTATTCCATTACATTCATATACCACAACTTGCTCAGCCATTCCCCAATTGATGGGCATCCTCTCAATTTCCAATTCTTTGCCACCACAAAAAGAGCTGCTATAAATATTTTTGTACATGTGAGTCCTTTTCCTTTTTTGTGATCTCTTTGGGATACAGTCCTAGTAGTGGTATCTAGCACCAGTATATATTCCTCTTGTCCAGTCTAACTGGCCTGTGGACTGTTCGTCATACAGGACATTTCATCTTTTCTCTTTGTGCCTTAGCTCAAGCTGTCCTTATCTTACAGTCCATGTGTTTTTTTGAAAAGATCAGTTCAGGTGCCACCACCTCCTTTCAGAGGCCTTTCCTGATGGCACTCCCACCCCATTCCAATTGCCCCCTAATTACATTATATATATTTTACATTTATCTCCATGTATACAAGCTTACTCCCCCACCCCAACCCCAATTTAAACTCTTTTATGGCAGAGATCTTGTTTTTGTCTTTGTATTATTCCCAGTACCTAGAACAATGCCTGGCACACAGGGTAAGGGCGTGTTGATTGATTGAGGAGACTGAGGCTTAAGTTAAATAAGGTTAAGTAACTTGTTCAATGTCATATTCATTAACCAGCTAGCATAGGACCTTGCACAGAGGAGAGGTTAATGAATAGTTCTCAAATTGAAGTGGTGGGGCCAGGATTTGAGCCCAGGTCTTCTGATTATAAGACTTGTACTCTTCACTACACTGATTACTGACCTCCCTGGATTCCTTCAAGTCTCCACTAAAATCTCGTATTCCTCAAGAAGACTTCCCCATCTTCTCTTAATTCTTGTGCCTTACCTCCATTAATTGTTTCTTATTTGTGTATATTTGTTTGCATGTCATCTCCCCCATTAGACTGTAAGCTCCTTGAGGCCTTGCCTCTTTTTATATCCCCAGCACTTACCAAAATGCCTGGTACATAGTAGACTCTTAGTAAATGTTGATTGATTGATTGACCAGATGCCTGAGGAGTCACATTAGAACCTATCAGTCAAACTGAAGAAAGTCTTATTGGATGGGCTCATCCTCATTAGCCAAGATAGGAGGAGAGAAGGAAGCCCAATGAGACTGCCTTACAAATAAACAAATAACAGTAACAACAAAAACCTTGCATTAATTAATTTTTTAAGTGGGCAGACTACATGAGGTCTTCTACGTTTCCCTTTTCCTTCATCTTTGATATTCAAGAGATGCATACTTGATTATTTTATTCGTTCTTCTCTCACCATCTCCACCTTCTTAATCCAGATTTCTCTCCCCATTCTCTTTTTCTCTTCTCTCCCATTCTTTCCTTCACTCTCTCTCTATATATCTGTCTCTCCATCTCTAGCTCTTCTCCTGCTCTCTCCCCTTCTCCCTCCTTTACTTCTCCTCCCTCCCTGTCTCACACACTATCTGTCTCTCTTTCTCTCTCCTAAAAAGCTGAAACTTCCCCACAGCTGTCAGCCTTCTCTCCCTGAAGAATATCTTTAATCGCCCCGCCTGATTGGGTCTCGTTAGCAGGCTGGTTGCATTGATTGTACTCAATCAACATCCTCCTGCCCAGCTGGGAAAATCTCCCATTCCCCCATTTTCTCTACTCTCCTCTATACAACTATTTTACAGATTTTCTAGGCTGTTAAAAAAAAAAAAGAATAAAAACCCACTCCAAAAATCTTTTGCTCTCCATTTGGGGGTTTGTCTCCCTTTGGACCTACTATACAATGTACAAAATGTTCCTTGAAGACCTTTTGCTTTTTCACCCAAGGGCACCCAGAAGAGTGAGCCTTAATCTGGTTTTCTGGGAGCTACCTGGGATAACGGGTCCATTTTCCCCTAGCAGCTAAATCCATGGTCAGTCCATAACGGTCTGAGTCCAGGGACAAGGTGAGTGTCAAGCTCACCGAGAAGTCTGGACCTATTTTCACTATATCATATAGGGACAGGGATGGCCCTAAGGGTGTGTGGGGTAGGCATGATTTAGGAAGCCCTGAAAAGCAAAACATTTCTCCCTCCTAGACTCTGAGGACTAGAAGATGCTGACATTATTCACTCCTTTGAATAAAGCAGTAGTCTGTTAAAATGCAAATACGTCACCTGGGAGGAGTAACACATTAACCTGTGAGCACCCACTAACACTTTAGCATGGATTAGGTCAGAGGTGGAGAACCTATTTCTGTTAGAAGACCAACAGTCACTCCTAGGAGTCCCCATCACGCTCCATCAAGACAGACTATTTAATTATACGTTCAATGTTATCAAAATCTACATGTGCAATGTTAATCAAAATGGGATCCCAAGTTACATTTATTTAGATGGCATGCAAAAAGGCCCCGTGGTAGGGTCATCATAGGCCTTCTGGACTTCTGGATTAGTTTATTAATCAATGAAAAGCATTTCTCATGTTCCCTCAGCTCCTTTTTTTTCCTGTTGTCCACATTGCACATGTGCCAGCTACTAGATGGTGAATGGCTCTGATTGATCAGATGGAAGCTTTTCCTTGATGAAGGGCAAAGGGTGGAGAAAGATCTGGAGGGAGGTGAAATTAGAATCCAAATCAGAATTTTAGGCTGAGATTTCTGGGGAAGGAACTAGGACTCCCTGTAAACATTTCAATCACCTGGTTACTATGGGGGATACAGAAGATGAGTAAGACACAATATCTCTTCATACGGAGTTTCATTCTATGTGGGAAAAGATGACTAACCCTTATGAAACCACTGGAGAGTAAGGTAAGGTAATAGGTATTGAAGTGCTACTCCCCACAGGGCAGACTCTCAATAGAAACAAGAGAAATCAGTGCTTCAATTACTTAGCAGTGCCCTGGGGCAATAGGTTCTGTGATTTATAAGTACTGATGCAAGGGGAGGAGGAGGAAATCAAAGATTTAGAATTGGGAGGAACCTTAGAAGCCATCAAGTCCAATCCCTTTATTTTATAGATGAGGAAACTGAGGCACAGAGCTTGCCCAGGCTTACACTGCTTAGTAAATGTCATAGGTAGGATTTGAACTCAGGTCTTCTTGACTCCAAGTCTACTTCTATTTGTTATACTTCCTAGGCAAGGAGAAAAAGAGAGTCGGTGCTCTTCTACCTTTTCATCTCACATAGCTTTTTTTTTTTTTTAGGCAATTGGGAAGTGACTTACATTGCTTTACTCCATGTATCCTATACTCAGACTGGAATCCTCCCAGATTCTACTTGATGGCCTTAGAATTTACTTGACATAATGACACACAGTCTTAACTTGATCCCTCTTGAACTAAATTTGGAAATGAAGGCAGACATTAGTTGACCTAATAGAACTCTTCCTTCTGTCTCTCCTAGAGAAATGCCCATTTCCTCTTCATGCCAGTGTGCAAATTCTCAGAGAGAGATGAAACCATTCTGAATTTTTGTTTGAAAATTTTGGCCCAGTTTCTGTTTAAATAGTACTTCATCACTTTAGCAATTCTGCTTAAACGTTGTTTTAAAATGTTCTAGGAAGACAAGCTCTTTTAGAAATCAGTTCTAAGGAAATCTTTCCCTAAAACAGTCTGTATCCAAAGCAGATTGAAGAGAAAGCTGGTTGCTAGGGGCAATCTCACCTTCTAAGGAGAACCCACAGCCAAACTGCAAATTCTTGAGGATGTAGAATAGGGGAGGAATCTTTCCAAAAAGGAAAAAAAAAACAATAAAAATAAATTGATGAGAAAACAAAAACCTCCTCAGATGAAAAAAAAATCAAGCTAATCACTTTCACAGTTATCCATTTCTAACATACAAGTCAACTTCAGTATAAGATCAAGGTCAAAGCAATGCTGCCCACATGGTGGCATCTTATTATAATGGACAAAACACCTACTGGAGAAGAAATAAACACCTGTAATTCAATTCAAACATTTATCAAGCACCTACTTAGGTACAAAACACTTTTCTAGGAACTGGGATACAAAGATAAAAAACAAAAGGGTTGCTGCCTTCAAAAAGCTTACATTCTAGTGGATATAATAGACAAATAATTATGCTCGAATGGATCTCTCATCTCATCCATGAGAGTATTTCCTCCAACAATACAAATTATAATGCATTCATGCCTGCCCATCATGAGAGACTCTTGTTCACACCTTCCCATTAAGTTCAACAGTATCCACTCACCATAGTAGCAGGCCTCCCTCACTTTCTGTTGACTTTGAGAGAATACCAGCAAAGCACAGAGGCTGTCCATCAGTTATCTCTCACTATAGTCACACAGATAAGTATGGTATAAGGAAGACTACACTAAAACTTCCTGGGTGGTGGCACCTGAACTGAGTCTTAAAGGAAGGTGAAGATTCTGAGAATCAGAAATGAGGAGGGTCAGTATTCCTGGCATGGAATCGGGCAGGAAAGTAGTGGGGGGTAAGTTTATTTCCATGCATGGAGGCAGGGGATGGAATATCAATCAAACTTAGTACATGGCTAACGGTCCAATTTTGTTGGAATGTACAGTCTGTGTAAGAAAATAGCTTGAAGTAAAACAGGAAGTGTAGGTAAGAGCTGGAATGTAGAGAGCTAGGCAAAAGAACGCATATTTCATCCTATGGACAGTGAAGGGTCACTGACATTTTTAAAGCAGGAAGTGATGCAATCAAACCATTGCAAATTATTTTGCTTATCTATGTAGAAGATACATTAGAGAGGGAAGAAACTAGAGGCAGGGAGATAAATTAGAAAATTCCTAATATGATTAGGAATTTTATATTATATTAGTAGTCCAATATATTTATATTAGCAGTCCAAGATAGAAGAGATGAGACCTGAATTAGGATGGCAACTGAGTTGCCACAAGGGGATAGATGTACAGATGCTATGGAGGAAGAGCTGGTGACTTGTAATTGATTAGATGTGGAAGGTGAATGAGAGGATTGAGTCAAGGCTAATTTCAAGGTTCCACCTCTTGGTGGCCTGAAAGATGGCAGTACTCTCCACAGCAGGAAGACAGCTTGCAGGAGAGTTTAAATTTCAGAGGGAAGGTGGTATATTCTGTTTTGGTTATGCTGGCAACAGAATATCAGGTGCAGCTTATTAGAGAGGTGAAGGCCAGATGTATAGAGTCATCTGTTTAAAGATGACAGCTGAATTCAATGGATTTGATGAGATCACCAATAGAATGCTGAGTAATAAGAAGAGAGGGACTGCACCAGAGCCTTGGAGGGTACCCACATTTGAAAGACAGGGCGTGGACAATAATTCAGCAAAGGAGACTGAAAAGTAACCAGGTAAATAGGAGAATCAGGAGAAAACATTTTCACAAAAATCAAGAGAAGAGAGTGTCCAGGAAGAGGGGATGGTCCAGCTTCAGAAGGGTCAAGGAGGATGAAAACTGAGAAAAGGTCATCAGATTTAGCAGTGTAGAGCTTGGCAATAATCTAGGAAAAAATAACTCATTTGACTGGAGGTGTCAGAAGCCAGATTGCAAGGGGTTAAGAAGTATGAGTTGTGACAAAGTATAGACAACAGCATAGATGATGCTTTGAAGAGTTTATCAGTGAAAGGATGGAGAGATATAGAACAATAGCTTGAGGGGATGGTAACATCAAGTGAGGTTTTTTTTTAAAGGATAAAAGAGAGTTTAATAGGTTTCAAGGAAAAGCCAGGGATAAGGGATGGATTAAAGATAAGAGAGAGAGAGAGAGGAAATGATTGCTAGGGGAAAGGGACTTGCCTTGTATGTTAGAAATGATAAAGAATGGAGGTCACAGGTAGAGTGGTTGACCTTGGCAAAGAGGAAAGAAACTGAGGAAGGTTAGAGTTGAGGTGGATAAAATGAGAGTTAAGAGATAGATGGCAGAGGTGGAGGGTTATTACCCCATTTAGGAAGTCTGAATCACTGGGACTGGCGAGTCAGGAGGTACGAGGTTCCTAGCCACCAGTCTAGCAGGGCTTCTTAAACTTTTTCTTCTCGGTACCCTTTTTCTGTTTAAGCAGCATTCATTGGCATTGTGCTGCCTGAGGGCACACACAGTGCAAAGTGTGCCTGCTTTGTGTTCGGAAGCAAGGCCGCTACCAGAAACACCTCTGATTCATTCTGTGTCTGACTTTTAATGAAGTTTTGGTCCTTGCGAGTTCAGAAACTTTTCCTCTTACCAAATTTTTCTTGACACCTTATGAATTTAAAAAGGCTGATTAGTACCAGTTGCTTGGGGCCTCTGTCTTCTAGCTTCTACGATGATGGTAAGGATGCTCCCCTTCCCAAAACTAGGATGCTGTGGGCAGTGGTAGAAGGGTGATTTGGCCAAAGGTCTGGGTCCCCAGAGACTGGCCTGAACTCACATCCATCACAATATGGCGGAGGATAAGTCATAACTAGGTAGTATGCTACGTATGGAGCGTGTACCTTTGGTTCTGTGTCAGGCCTGATATCCGAGGCCTTGGTATTTTGTGGCATTCAATCCAGCGTCTGAAGCCTCAGCCAAGGTGATATTAGTCCTTTGCTAGAGGCCAAGTCTGAGATTTCAAAGCTAAATACATTGGGTGATGACAGTAATATCATTCAGGCCCTAAATTTTAGGGTACACTAGGTATAGTGCCTGAGAGTTGGTCACAGTTCTTTAAGGGAATAGTCTACCCAGGGTGCCTTGAATAGTGATTCTCTTCTGGCCTTTGGAAACATTAGTACAGACATTAAATTCAATTCACCAAGAATTTATTAAATATTTACTGAATGTTCATATTTGAGCTAGCTATCCTGGCGGTAGTGGTGGAGAGGGGCACGGCATACCCTCAAGGAATTTACAATCAGAATGGAGAGATGGTACTTAAACATTTGAAACAACTAGAGAATGAAACAAGACGGCTTGGAATCAATCAGGAAAGGCACTGAGGTCGATTGTGACTTTGGGCAAGTCCCTTAACCTCTCTGGGCCTCATCTGAATGGCTTAGATCGTATGGTAGAAGCAATACATGTTGTATAGTTAAGAGCAGACAGACAGCACTATTGATTGAAGTCATCAGAGCTGCTCCAAGAAGATGAACTTAGAGCATTGATAAGAAGCTCTCGGATATTTTATCAAGTTCTAGGCTATGGACAAAAATCTTCTCTTACCTAGCCCTACCATATCATCAGTTTCATCTATGCTGTATCTATCTTGTATGTTCCTACTTACATATATATATATATATATATATATATATATATACACACACACACACACACACACACATATACATATACATATATATGCATATATATGTATATGTATACATATATATATATGTGTGTGTGTGTGTGTATATAGATATATATGTTTTCTCCCCCATTTGAATGTAAGCTTCTTGAAGACAGGGGCTATTTTTTGCCTTTTCTCAGATTTCTCAGTTTTCAGCATAGTGACAGGTACACAGTAAAAGCTTAATAAATGCTTATTGGTTGATTGTTGATTGGAGGTCAGGCAGATATGGCTAGAATTATTGGTTGTGTCCTAATCTGCTTTAGAGACCACTTTTTCTCCCTAGAATCCTGAATTCCTTCATGTCTTTTCCAACTGTTCTGCAAATAACCACCCTTAATTCGTCATCCCACAGAAAAACTCTAACTGTTGTTTATGGAGGTCCCCAGGAAATCCAAGTTATAATAGGAACTGTGTTTCCATCAATACCTGCACCTTCCAACCTCTACTGAGTTTTTTTCATACCCTGATTTAACTTCCTATCTCTCCCATGAAGCCTCCCTTCACTACCTGCAACCCACATAGCTAATGTATAAGGAAGGTACCATGTGTCTCTGATGGAGCAGAGGAGGTCTGGTCTGTGAGATAGCCTGCAAAACCCTGATGTAGCATTCTGAGGTCAGCTTCACTGACCATTTTCTTCTGCTACACACCAGCCTGGCACTTCGGAATAGTCTGAGACACTGGAGGAAAAACTGAAGCCTCTAGAGAGATGAGATTTGGGAAGCGGGAGGGGACCAGAGGAGAGGGGAGGGGATGGGATGGGAGCAGAGGAATAAGGCTTTAGTGTCCGATGTAGCATTCTTCCTTAGACAGAACAATCCCAGTTACTGGCATCTACTCTCACTGCACAGCCTCAGCCTGGAGTCGTGCGTACCTCACTGCCAAAGTCGAAAGCAATGTGCTTGGATTCATCTTCAGTCCACTGATTGCTCCCCACCCCACCCGAATTCTTCTCCACCAAACCATATCCTCCAGAAGTTGGCTCCCAACTCGCTTCCTCCTAGAAGCCTCCCTTGCTTCATAATAAGCTGACATGTATGCAAAAAGCTTTGCAGTTACCAAGCACATTACATCCATTATCTCATCCCATCCTGACATCAGCCCTGGGAGGTACAGAACAAAGATTATTCTCATTTGACTCCTGGAGTTAAATGGCTTGCCCAAGGTCTCACAGCTAGTAAAAAGGGGAGCCAGTGCTTGAAGCAGAGGACTTTTGACTCCATATCCAATGTCCTTTCCCCTATGTTGGTATGCTGCCCACCCTCCCCTCCAGCTTCCCCCACCCTGATTATTCCTCTCCTCTGGCCCCTAGCACTTAAGGCGACCATTTCCCACTATATCATTACGGATGTCACTTTGCAAGTGTTCTTAAGTAATTTGATGTATTGTAATAACAATAACTCACATTTATGTACCACTTCAAGGTTTGCAAACATCTTTATGTACATTCTTTCTTAGAATTGCCGTGCCACTGAATTCTAAAATTTTTGATTGATATCTTTAGGTTTTGCATCACCCTCGTTTCCGAATTTATTCCTCATTTTCCCTGCCCAGTCAATTATCCCTTATAACAACAACAAGCCAAAATAAAAATTAAAAAGAGAAGGAAAAGACGATTTGGTAGCTCAGCAGAACTAGTTAATACCATCAACGGAGGGTGACGGTATTTGCAAGATTCTGCACTTGAAGTCTCCCTACCCCTCACCCCAGCTTCTCCAATAAAGGAAAGGAAGTCTATTTTCTTACCTCTTCTTTCAGGACAAGGTTGATAATAGTGGACTACTATCACTTGGAGGGATCGTAGGATCAAAGAATTAGAGTTGGTTGGGGCCTAGAAGGCCACTCCTCATCATTTAAGGAAACTGAAGCTGAGAGAGATTAAATTACTTGCCCAGGGTCCCCCATCTAGTAAATGGTCAAGGCAAGATTTGAACTCTGGTTTTTCTGATTTCAAGTCTAGTGCTCTAGGAACTAGGATTTAGAGCTAGGAGGGATCTTTGAGGTCATCTAGTCTTATCCCTTCATTTTACAGATGAAGAAACTGAGGGTCAGAAAGCTAAAGTGAATTCCCAAGAAGGGTACACAATGAGTTAGTGGCAGGGCTCAAATTGCATCTTATTGTCACTCAACCTGGCAAATGAGCAAAGTACTTCTAATGGTATTTCCTAATATTGAAAGTCTGGGGTACCTACTTCTGGGAGAGTCATAATGCAAATACCTTGGAGTCACTATGGATCATGAGTCGACATTCTATCGCTGGTTCCTGTCTACTATGGGAAGCCTTTTTGATTGGCTACGTAACTGGATTAGGGGATACCTTCAAAAAAGCACTAGCCACTAGAACCTTGACTGTTATCCCTTCTGCCACCATCACTTGGCTTGATGCCGTCACTGATGGCATCTGGTGAGAGAGAATGCTATATGGGGAGACTCTCTAAGGTCATGTGAACTTGTGAAAACAGCCTTCAATTTTTTTTTCCTGCTTATATTTATTCATTTGTTCTGGGAGAAAGAGATTAATTTAGATGCTCCTACTTAGTGAGGTATGAAAGATGAGGGAATTGAGCCCCTAGCGATCTGAGTCCATGCCAAGTTTTGCAACCAGTCCAGCACTGATGCCCAGAGAAACAAGAAATGCCCAAAGTGACTTTTGGGAAACAGCCCAGCTCAAACAATGATGCGTCCAGATTTGATGCTGCATTTGAATGTGAATTTAGTTGAACCAATGCTATATGTAGGAAGTGAACTAAGTCTGAGACCACTCTCCCATGAGACTGGAGTAGTACAGGGGAGAGTCAGTCAGTCAACTAACATTTATTAATCACCTGCTATCTTCCAGGCTAGGTGGTGAAGCGGATAGAGTGCCAGGCCTGGAGTCAGGAAGACTCATGTTCCTGAGTTCAAATCCAGGCTCAGACACTTACTACTGTGTGACCCTGAGCAAGTCACTTAACCCTGTTTGCCTTGGTTTTCTCATCTGTAAAATAAGCTGGAGAAGGAAATGGCAAACCACTGCAGTATCTCTTCCAAGAAGACCCCAAATGGGGTCACGAAGAGTTGGATGTGACTGAAGAACAACTGAACAACAAATCTTCCAGGCATTGTACCAAATACTAGAGAAACAAAGTAATACAAAAAACAGTCCTGCTCTCAAGAGCATGCCCTGAGGTGTTGGGAGGAAATGTTTGTTCTTGTTATATCTTTGAAGTAAATATTCCTTTGTAAGAGCTCATTGACATTAAATGGAACCAGGTCATTATTCAGTCTCAGGTAACTAACAGTAAGAGGGACACAACTGGCCAGGGTTTGATCTGATAGCATGAGATATGAGTACCCTTCAGGGATAAATAGGGAAAGAATAAACATTTATGTAGTGTCTACCATATGCCAGACTCTATGCTAAGCACTTTACTTTCTCATTTGATCCTTGCAACAACCCTTTGAGGTTAAGTGCTGTTATTAGTCCATTTTGCAGTTGAGGCAACTGATACAAGCAGAGGTTAAGCGATTTGCCCAGGGTCACACAGTGTTTGAGACTGGATTTGAACTCAGGTCTTCCTGACTCTAGGCCTTGTACTCTATCCACACTGCACCACCTAGCTACCCACTGAGATACCCACTGAGTCAATGAGACCAGAGCATATTTGCAACATAAGGTTTTCCAACCTTCAGTCTTTCCCATCCTTCAGGGGTTCTTAACCTTTTTCTGTTTCATGGACCACTTTGGAAGTCTGGAGAAGCCTATGAATTCCTTCTCAGAAAAATGTATTTGAATGCATAAAATTCATAGGATTATCAACCAAATATATTGAAATAAAAATGTATTTTTTCTCACTCAAGTTCTCAGACTCCCCCTGAATTCTATCCATGGACCCCTTGGACAAGGGTGTCTAGGATGAATAGGTAGGTGTGGATAAGACTTGGCTTTCATACAAATAACACCACCCTATCAGAAACACTAATTCCCACCACTGTCCTTGAAATATCATTACCTGAATAAGTATGGAGGAAAGAAAGGCAGTATAAAGAACTGGGCCAGTCACTGTGTGTTGTTTTTTTTTTTAACCAAAAATACACACAAAAAAAGAAACATTTCTGGCAAAAAGTCTTTTAGTGTTTACTTAAGAAGAGGTGGCATGCCAACCAGTGTACTTTCTCCATTCTGCAATAGTTTTGCACATAGCCTTCAAGGGGTAGTTCAGAGGTGGAACCAAAGGCATAGTATGCAAATTTGTGATAATAAATGTTAATGAGCCCATCACCCAGGGTAAGACTGGGAGAGAAAACAAGAGGTTTTATTGTAGTATGAATCTGAAGAAGGACTGCATTGGGGAATTCTTTGCTTTGCCCATGGGGAATTTCTCTACATGAATAAGCAGGGCCTGGTTTTGTTTGTTTTTTTGCTTTTTGTTTTTTACAAAGACCTATCTTCTGATGTGGTTATATACAAGGTGGTCCGAAGACATGGTCATAATATCCAGGGGGTAAATCCTAACACACCTGGAAGAGCATGACCAGCAAGGATCTAATGAATCCTGGAGAGTCTTGGGGACCTGAAAAGTTGGAGGGATGTTTGACTGCCTCCCTCCTTAGCCAATGCGATTCTGGGGTGTCAGGGGAAGAGACCCCAGCGTTCTTCCCAGCAGATACTGATTATGGCTCCTAGAAGAGAAAGAGGCTGAACCATAGAAAAGGAACAAACCATTGATGGGGAGCCCCTGTTGTCAGGCCCTGAGCAGGAGCCAGGGAAAAATGGCCCTATTTTCTAGATAAGGATGATTGTATTTCTTTTCAGAGGAAACTGGAAAAGTGGTCAATTCACCCCCATTTCACTTCTCCAGCAAATTCATTCACAGGACCATAGATGGAGAAGCAGAGGGACACGCAAAGGTTATTTAATCCATCACTGTTATTTTACAGATAGAGAAACTGAGGCTCAGTAAGGTTGTGATATTCTCAAGTGGATCATCCAATTACCCTCATTTTCTCTGTCCCTACTTCACCACCACTCTTTCCCTTTTTTTTTTTACCAGTCCCTTGCCCAACCCCTCCTGACTCCTCTGATAGTGTGAGATGAGTACCTAAACTTGTTTCGGAAACAGCTGCTGACATAAGAAAAATCTGGAAAACCTTTCGTCTGTGGAGCTGAATGACTGTGGATAAGGCCTCGGTTTTCATCTCTGTGAAATGGGCCCATTACCCTTCATAAAATCACAAATCTAGACCTGGAAAGGTACTCAGAGGCCATCTAGTTCAATCATCTACATTTTACCGATAAAGAAACCGAGAGTGGAAGCTATTAAATAACTTGTCCAGGGTCAGGCAGCTAGTAAATGTCAGAGGCAGTATTTGAACTTTAGATCTTCATGATTCTAAGTCTATTCAATGTGTTATGCTTCCTCTTTGCTTACACAAGAATACTAATTGATTTGTAAAGTATTAAGGAAAATTTCTGAGCACCATGAGCTGTGGCAGGACCTTATGTGGCCATCTCGTCCAGCCTCCTGTCTCCTTGCAGGATTTCACCTAAACCAGTGGAAGGAGATGAGGCTTTCTCATTTCTGAAGCTTCCAAAGAGGGAGTCCCCACAGCTGGTTTCTTCAGTTGCCCTTTTTCCTCAGTCCTTTGTCCTCAAGGCCACTCTGGTTTGTGAAATTCTCAGAGGCTAGTGATGTTCCCTCTGCATGCTAACATTTTGTGGAAGTGATGGGATGAGGTTGGTTTTGCTACTCCATGCCTGCACAAGCCTGGGAAAACGATATTTCCCTTTTTCTAGACCTCAGGTTTCTTTATCTGCAAAATGAGGGGGTTGGACCAGATGATTTCTAAGGTTTCTTCTAGCTCCGAGTTGTTGATTTTCTAATGTCTGATCTCAGAGTTCTTTTGGCCTCACCTAAGGGGGAAGGGAGTTGGGAGTTGCTTGGCAGTGGACATCCACAGGTGACTTTCCCTTGGAGCCCTCAGGGCTAAAGGAAAAGCCCAGGCTCTCTTCTGGGAGTTTCAGCCACTCTTCCCCTTGCCTCAGCCCCACTTATCCAAGCCTGTCCATTCCCAAAGTCATTTAGCCAGCCTCTCTTCTTTGTCCTTCTCTTCTTCTCCCTTCCTCCTCCCAGTGGATTGTGAGCTAGAAACATATTTCCAATCTAGAATAGGGTGCTGGGCAAAACCAGCTGTTCAACTCCATGCTGCAGGAAGGAGATGATATCCCTGAATCTCCCCCCAAGCTTCCTACAGGGCATCTTTGGAAGACTATTTGGTGTCTCCAACCAAGGCAAAAGGGTCCAGAAGGGAGCCTGGTGCTTTATTAACTAATCTCTGGTACTTGAGTAATTTATTATGTTTAAGCTGGTGCCATCAAGTCTCTCAGCAGTGCCTGCGTGCGCTGGGAAATAAATTAAAGGCTGTCCAAAGATACTTGGATCATCTGTGTGATTGCAGGGCTGGCGAGATGGAGGTTTAAGGTTCTCTCTTCCTTCAAATTGGAAATTAGGAATTAATAAGACAGCAGGCCAAAGAGCCAGGGTAGTGGCGATGACTTGGCTGCGGGGACAGGGGGGTGGGGGAAAAGGGAAAAGAAGGCGGCTGCCCACAGGGGAAGGAAGGAGAGAGGATCATGGCAGGGGCAGCCAACCTAGTGGGCAATCAGGGCAGGGGAAAAGGGCCTCTTTGACCTCATATGGCTGGGGTGAGAGTTTCTGAGGTCCTACTGAACTTGAATTTTTTTACTTTTTAGGGAATTAAGCCCTGGCAACATGGTGGGGGTAGGAGGTGGGGGAGGGCAGTGTTAGGGATTCTGGACAAGGAGCCATAGAGGGTGTACAATGAGGTAAGTATCATGTAGTTCAGCCCAGACTCAGTCAGTCAGTCAGTCAACAAATTTACTATGTGACCTGGCATTGTGCTGGGAACACAAAGAAACAAAAGCAGCCTTTACTCTCGAGGAGCTTACAATCCAATAAGGAAGACAACACACAAACAATTATGTCCATGTGAGATACTGTAATAGGGTTAATTGGAGGTAATCCGGAGGTAAGGTGCCAGCACTGAGGAATGGGGTAGGGGTGGGGGGTGAATATGGGATTTAAACTGAGTCTTGACTGAAGCCAGGGAAGGCAGGAGATGGAGGTGATGAGGGGAACATTCTAAGTGTGGGGGAGAGCCAGTGAAAAGGCAGTGGGGAGATGGGAGCATCATGTTTGAGAAACAGCAAGAGGCTGCTGTTGCTGGGTGGTAGACTTTGTGGAGGGGAGCAAAGTGACCCACTCAGGCCCAGGAATATACAAAAGCGGGGCAGGAAGACTGACTCTTGACCTGATGTCTATCGAAGGCTACAGATTCTGAGCCTTTGAGAGTTGTGGGTCTCAGGGTTCTCAGATTCTGAAGGGAAGATAGTAGATTCTGGGATGGAACATGAGGATAGGGTGACAAGCTTGGGAGAAGAGTATTTTTAGGTAGGGGAAAGCTTTAAACAGCCCTGGATGCCAGGGAATTGGCAAGATGCCAGCTGGAGCACTGGGCAAGAAATGTAGCCTCTTTCTTCCCTGATTAAATACAAATGGAGAATTCTACAAGGTGCCTCCAATTCTTTGCCAGTGGGTCCAAGCAAACAGGTCTAGAAAGGCAGGACTATGAGGCTGCAAGAGGGATGCCTATTGCCTGGAGATATCCCCAACCTGCCCCATTCCAGCCTCCCCTGGGATGCTTTTTATCTGAACGACAGCTTCTCCAACCCCTTTTCTTCACCACCTTCTGGTCTTAGAGCCCACATGACTCCAGGACAGGACTCCATTCAGCCCCAGGCCAGTCTCACTGCTGTTACTTTGGACTTTTCATTGTACATAAGTTGCTAACTGGGGAAGCAAAGATACTCCCATGCTTACTTCAGGTTGAAGCTGAGGCCATAGAGCGAGCTAGGCTAAAACCCGCTGAAGGAACCCAGGCCTGTAGTTGGAGAGTACTAACACCAGGTGGCAGGCTTGCTCTACAAAGATGGCTTGGCCAGAGCATTTACCTGGCAATGGAAAGATGTGTTGGAGGGTGCCAAATTTTCCCACCTGGGATTTCAAGGCCATCGTACGTGGCATTAAAAGCAGGACTGGGCTTTCTTGTGCTGGCACCCAGACCCTGCCAGGTTCTCAACTCCAAGGGCACCTTGGGTTTTTTGGAGATTCTCCTAATGGGGTCAATCACCTCTAACATCTTGGGGAGGTGTGTTGTATTATTTCTTGGGAGCCTTGGCAGAAGGAATGGTGAGCTCAATAATCCTAGAACCCAAAGGGAATTTCAAGGCCCTGATTCTGGAGGGGGAAAATAGCCCCATAAGGCGACTGACAGGAGGGTTTGGCCAGGGTGGAAGGGGCAGGGGGAACAAGGATATTCTGCTCTGCTTACTGCTTATACCCGCTCCCTAATATCCCTCCTCCCCACAAACACACTCGAAGCTCAACCTTGTCCATTACATCTCTGAAAAGACCTTCTGGGATTTCCTTTGAGGGCCAATAGAATAGCAAAGAAGGGAGAGGGCAGACCACTTTCCAGTTGTACGATTATGAGCAACCCACTCGACCTATTCCTTTATGAGGATGACAATCCATTGTACTCTAGATCACCATGAGGAACTTGTAAACCTGGATGCACTAGACACAGGGCAAGTGTTTTCTTTTGGACTCGATCTGTGATTTCATTAGTATCGGGAATTCCCAATGAGAAAACTTTGTCTACCAGTGCTACTTGGCAGCTCCTTTGGTAATTGAGTAGTCTTAGGGAGTGGCTGGTAAGGATAGGTTAAGTTACTTGCCTGGGTCATTCTGACATCAGCTCTTATTCACTAGGCCATACTGAGGCTCAAATATGAATCATGAATGTCGGCATTTGTATCATGCTTTAAAGTTTGCAAAGCGTTTCCCAGATGACTCATTTGATCCTCACAACGACCCTAGGAGGTAGGAACTAGTATTATCCCCATTTTACATATGGGGAAGCTGGAGAAGATAGTGATTAAGTGAGACTTGCCAGAGGCCTCATTTGAACTCACATATCCCTGACTCCGGACTCAGTGGCTCTATCTACTGAACCACCTCTATTAACCCTTTCAATTTTCTTTGATGGATGGAATAGACCCAAGAAGCTGAGTTGACATATGAGGAATATGAGGTCCTTTGCTTTCATCTTTCAGATAGAATAGTGTATCTTTTCTGGGCCCCTGGGAAGCCCCTAAGATAATCATAGGTTATTAGAGGTTGGAGGGAGCTCAAAGAACATCTAGTCCAATCCCTTCATTTTATCTATGGGAAAATGAAACCCAGAGAGGTGGAATGCCTTGCTTAAAAAGCAGCTAAACAATGCAGTGGACAGATGTCAGACCTTCAGTCATGGAGACCTAAGGTCAAATCCAGCTTCAGGCACTTATTGTGTGACCCTGCAAGTCACTTAACCTCTGTTTGCCTCAGTTTCCTCAACTGTAAATGGGGATGATAACAGTACTTACCAGGCGAGGTTTTTGAGAGGATTAAATGAGATATTTGTGAAGCATTTAGCAAAGCACCTGGCATACAGCAGGTGCTATATAAATACTTACTCCCTTCCTCTCTTTCCTCAAAGTCAAATAGCAAGAAAGAAAGGAAGAGAATTAGGGTTCAAACTAAAGTCTTCTAAGTCTGGGTCTCAACCTGAGGAATCAACTTGAAATGAGACCCAAACCACAAAGTTTTTCTCTTTTTTTTCCTTGCCCCACATGGTGAATGAATTTTTTAAAAAGCATTTATTATATACCATGTGTCAAGCAATGGGGACACAAGAAGAAAAGTAAGACAGTCCCTGCTCTCAAAGAGCTCACTTTCTAATAAATAACTCATAGAGTTTAGCTTCGGGGTAGATGGAAAAGCCCAGTGGTCCTTAGGATGTAGCAGCAAGGATGATGGCAATATCTTCTGTAGTGTCATTTCCATTGATAAAAAACCACGGTCATTTCTGATGTTGAAGTATTTGACAACGCCAAGGTTTTTGGTGGTGCGATTTTGTTTTTTCCTGGGTCTTTGATAGTTGTGGACGGTGAGGGTGTGTGGCTGGAGCATCTGCAGAGACAAGTACTAGGTCACATATGTGCAAGGTTTTGCTCCCCTGCATGATGGCTTTGGAGAATGGGCTGGAAGTAGGACCAGTAGTTTTGAGGGTAGGGACACTGCCATCCCTTGGGCATTTGGGCACAGAATTCTGAGCTGTAGCCACCAGGGTCTGAGGTAAGGTGTTTTGGGGGTGATGGTAATGGTTTGTCCTTTCTGTATTCCACATCTCATCTCTTCTTCAGGGCATCTTATCTTGCTGCTTTAAGCTGGGCCGGATTACTGGCCTATTAGTGGTAGCTGGTTAGAGGTTGGTGTTCATAGTGTTGAAGGTCATGGAGCCCTTCTTTCCAAGTGTTGTCCCTCTGGATTGTGACTGCAGGGGCCAGGTTGGAAGCAAATTAAGAAAGCCCTAGGAAAAACAAAACACTAGAGGTGGTCCAATATCCAGGAGAATTTGAGAGCTGATGAAAGTACCTTGAAGCAAGACAAAAAGTAAGTAGGATGGCTTATGTATGACAACAGTCCACATTCATAAAGTACTTTAAAATTCATAAAGTGTATCTTCACAACAACCTTATGAAGAAGATAGGACACGCTATTGTGCCACTTTAAAAAATGAGAAGGCAGCCTTTGTGTAGTTAAATGACTTGCCGATGGCCACAAAACTAGGAAGCTTGGGAGCAAGTAGATGAAACTTGGTCTCTTTTTTGATTACACTGTACTTCAACGCAGTGGGAGAAACAGGGAAGTGAGTTGGTTTATTTCGGTCTTGTTTTCCAGTGAAAAAGAAAGTGCTAAATGCTAAGAATGTAAATACAAGCAAAAGATGTTCCCTGCCTTCAAAGAGCTTACATTCTAATGGCAGTTAACACATAAAAAGAAGCTGAATCAGTTGGAAATGGGGAGAAGGTACTTGCTTGGGGGCATGGGAGAAAAGTTCAGAGTCAGGGGTAGAGCCCAGACAGCTGTAAAGACATGGCTGGCATGGGTACTTTCCTGAAAATGGAGGCTCTGGGAGAAACTAGCCAATCAGAGTAAGAGACCGCCCTGGCAGAGTGTACTTCCAGTGTGAGGAGTCCAGGGGTGGAGTGAACTTCTAGGGTTTACTTTATTTATTTATTTTACTTTTTGTATTTCCAGAATAAGCTTTCTAGCATCTGTGATATAAGAGGGAAAGTCCAGAGAGTCAGAGGTGGAGCCCGGAGAATAAAGAAGACATGGCTGTCTTGGGTGTTTTCCTTGCTGGAGGGTCTAGGAGGGACCAACCAATCAGAAGAAAGGACTGTAGGATGGGAATGTACTTACAACGTGAGTAACACTCAAAAAAAAAAAGTGGAATGTTACCCAGCCACCTCAGGGCCAGTGTCATTATTCTTTGGGGTCATTTGAATTGTCCAGGGTCCCTGGTATATATAGTCAGAGCAATCCCAGAGAAACCCAAGGCCTTAATGCATTAATTAATGTACATATATGATAGTTTTCTCCCCATCTGCCACTCACTATGACTTCATTTGTATCTTCCCCTCTTCTTGTAATAATCTGTGGCCATTTAGTGTAACACTGTTACCTGTCCCCTCCTCATGTTCTCTCATCCCCCCAGCCCATCAACCTGACTCCACTCATGTCTCAAATCTAACCTTGCCCACCTCTTCCACTGTGCCTTCCCTAATTCCTGTTCCATAATGAATTCCTTTCTTTTTTTCTCTCTCTCTTTCTATCTATTAGTCCTCATGGAGACCTGGGCTTCCCTCTGACAATATTGCATCCCCAACTACTCCCTCCATCACTGATTGTACCTTATCTTATCCCACCCTTCTACTAAGGTAGAGTCAGAACATTCCTCGCTCTCCATTGTCATTCCTAGACTCTCCCTTCACTTCCTTCATTCAGTTATCATTCCTTTTGTAAAGTCCAGTCAAATACAATTTTTTTTTACCTAATCAATATTTTGGTAACTGCAATATACTGCTCACCCACCTTGCCCCCCCAGCATGAGCATTGTCCCTTCTTTCTCAAGAAGTTCAGCATCTGGTTCCCAATCTTCCTCTCCCTCCGGCCCCTAAACAAAAGGCCTTAATTATCCATGTAGATGCTCCTTCAAACTCCCCAACCTCTCATTTCTTCAACCTTCTCTAGGTCCCATGACCTAATCCTTAACTGCACTTTAGGCACACACGTAGTGATGGTCACACACTAGATCTCACAATTACCAAGTGTTCCACTTTCCTAATTAGAAATTCTAACATTTCCCTATCTGACCACAGCCTCTCATCATCACATCTTTCTCTATGCTTAACCCCTCAGACTTCCATTTTCTCTACCCCCTCAGTACTTTCTTAGGCTATTACTCCTGTTCTCATTTTGCTCTCCCTCCTGTCTTTTTTTTTTTTAAAGGCAGTTGGGGTTAAGTGATTTGCCCAGGGTCACACAGCTAGAAAGTGTCAAGTGTTGGGTCTGAGGCTGGATTTGAACTCGGGTCCTCCTGATTTCAGGGCCAGTGCTCTATCCACTGCACCACCCAGCTGCCCCACCTATCTGTCTTTAACCTGAGAGTTAGCCACTTCAACTTTACATGATACTCTGCTCTTGATTAACCTGGCCCCTTGTCCTAATGATGCTCTTCTCTTGATAAACCTCAGCCCCAAATTACTGCTACCGTCTGCCTTTGCTATTATTTACAAGAGCTGTTGAACAAGGCTGGAGGAGGTCCCACAACCATGCTGATTAGGTAACGTTACAAATACAGCATCCTAACGCAGTTGGGTCTGCATAGCAGTAAGGCAGTGCTCCAACTCCATAACTATTATCAAGGGGAGAAACTGTGGAAAAAGGTCCAGCTTCCTCATCACTACCAGTAACAACCATTGACCAACTGCCACCAATAGGCAGGGGGGTACAGGGGATCCGAGAGTGACAGCACCTCCCAGACCACTGGTCTTGTTTCCAGCCCAGCCTTCATAGTCTGAAGAAGCAGTTCCTGAGAAGGGACTAGACATTCTCATCAACTGCCACTCACAGGGCAGGCAGGCCAGGCCTGCTGAAGAAGCGAGGTATTCTGAGGGAGAGACAGTGGTAAGCAGGTCAAACCATCTCCACCACCTTGACCACTATCTCCCCTCAGACCCTGATAGAGGCTGCCCAGAACCCTGAACCCAAGAGCCTTGGGAATGTCAATGCTTCCAGTCCAGTGCCTTCAACCATCATCCTGGGAAGCAACCCTGGCCACTGCTCCTGCAAGTCCTATACCTGCAGCTACTAAAGACCTAGGAAAGGAAGTTCTTGCCACCAAAGTCCTTGATGCTGCCAAATGGTTCAACTGATGATTTTTTTGAGTGGAAATAACATTGAAGAAGAGTCATTACGATATGCTTTTTGTTGCTGAACCCTACGGATCATGGGATTTTCCCATCTGACTTCCGTATGTGTTATCTCCCCCATTAGAATGTAAGTGCCTTGAGAGCAAAGAATGTCTTACTTTCATATTTGTATTCCCAATGCTTATAGTCTCTATGTGCTTTGTATATAGTAAGCACTTAATAAATGCTTTATTCATTCATTTTCTTCCCTAATTGATTCCCTACTTCCCTCTCTGCAAAAACTATTCCAAACCTTTGTTTTCCCTTAAGTCCTCCCATACCACTCTTCCTACCCTCTCTTGCTTCTTGCTTCACTAGAAATTTGAAGACCTTTAATACGAGCCCCCTCTTCTCCCATTCTCTTCATCTCAAAATCCCTTGACCTCATCTCTCCTTTTCACTAGATTCTGATAAAGAGCTGGCCCTCCTTTGCCAAGGCCAGCCCTTCAGCAGATACACTCGATCCCCTCTTCTCCTGTCTTCTGCTATAGATTGTATCCTCCATCACTGTCCTCCCTTCTTGCAAATCTCCAGTCTCTTCCTGGCAATTTGTACCTTCCCTACTTCCTTCAAAAGTGCCCAAATCTCCCCCATCGTCCTTAAAAAAATGGTCACTAGTCCCTATCATTCCCTTAAATGATTATCCTATACCCCTCCTCCCTTTCTTAACCATTAATAAATGGTGATGGTATTGGTAGGGAATCAGGAAAGTGTTCCATGGAAAGCTGCATCTGGGGTGAGCCTTGAAAGAATCTAGGGATTTCAAGAGGCAGAAGTGAGGAAGGTTTGCATCAGCACAGGGTTCAGCCTGTGAAGGCATAGAAACAGAAGGAGGAATATCACATTTGAGGAATGGGAAGTAGCCAAGTTGGCTGGACCACAAGAGTGTATGAGGGTGAATAATATGCCAAAATCCTGTTTTAAAGGTGGGCTGGAGTTAGACTGTGCAGGCCCTCAAATACCAAAGGAGTTTGTATTTCATCTTAGAGGTGATAGGGAGGCAGTGAAGATTCCTGAGCAAGAGAGTAATAATGTGCATAATACTTTGTATGCTGTTTTTGTATTATGCATTTAATGTCAAAATGCCCCCAAACAAGTCCCTTGCCTCTCTCTTCTCAGTGATTTGAGAATCATTATCCTTTTCTCCTTGATCATCCAGAATCTCTGGCCAATGCCTAGCTTCCTTCAAGGCTCACCCCAGATGTGATTTTCTATGGAACACTTTCAGGCTCTGCTCACTTGACCATGGTGCATCACTAGTACCTGCTCTTTTCCATTTAGTGATCTTCCAATCTCTGCCCTTCTTTCTACCTACTGGCCAACTATAGGCCCTGTCTCCCATTAGGGACCACCAGTCCCTTCTCTGCTGCCCTCAGGGACCATCCCCTCATTTCTGTTCCCCTTCCTTCAGTCGCATGCTAACCTTTGTCCCTCTTCCCTCAATAATGTTTTAATACTTACCATCCTGCCCTTAATGATTTCCTAGGCACTTCTCCGAACTCTTCAGTGATTAACAACTTCCAACCCATCATATTCACCCCCCACCTCAGTGATTTTGAACCCCTTGTTGCTATTTTTCAAACTCTGTCCTCCATCCCGCACTGCTTCTTATTCCCACGTCCCTCAAGCCAACCCTCCAACATCCCATTCTAATGCTACCCACACCCTTCCACTGTGTTCTCTGGAATGTCTGCTTCTTAGGTAACAAGCCAGATTTCATCCCGAATCTTTTCCTTTTTCACTCCCTCAATCTTCTCGTACTCCCTGAGACCTGGCTAGCTTCCTGATGCCACACATTCCCTGGCTATCCTTTCCAGTGCTGGTTGCACTTTTGCTCACAACCTGACTCACTAGTACTGGCAGAAGATTTGGATTATGTCTTCTCTCCATTGTCCCTTCCAGGTTTTCTCTCTACCACCATCATTCAGTAACCCCTCCTCGTCTGAGGTTCATTCGATTTCTATTTATCATCCAATCAAGATCCTAGTAGCAAATGTCTAACACCTCTGGTACATTCGCCTTCCTTCCTCAACGAGTTTAGTGTCTAACTCATAGTCTTTCTCTCCTTCCCAACTCCTGCCCTTTTACGAGGGAACTCCTCATCAGACATCTTAAACTTGATGTCCTGTAGACATCTTAAACTCTGGAATGTCTAAAACTGCACTCATTATCTTTACCCCCTCCCCCATTGTTCCCTTCTTCTTAGCTTTATTACTGTTGAGGGTTCCACCATCTTCCCACTCCCCAAGACTCATAATCTAAGAAGCATTATCCTCTCATTCTCCACCCTCCTCCATATTCTAATCTATTGCCGTGGCCTACCTTCATGACTCCTCACTTGTACGTCCCCCTTCTCCTCTGACACTACTACCATACTGGGGTAGGACCTCACCATCTCATACCCGGAGTACTGAAATGATCTGCTGATTGTTCTCCCTGCCTCAAGTCTCTGCTCACTACCGTCATTCTTCCAGTCTGCCATCAAATTAATCTTCCTAAAGCACAGGTCTGACCATGTCAATCCCTCACCCCTTTATTTAATGAACTCCAGTGACTCCCTATCACCTCCAAGATCACATATAAAATCCTCTGTTTGATGTTCAAAGGCTTTCATAATCTGGTTTGCTCCCACCTGTCCAGTCTTCTTAGATCTTACTCACTTCCACATATTTTGCAATCCAGTTGCACCGGCCACTTTGCTGTTCTTCCCTCTCACAAGTTCTCTAGATCTTGATTCTGGGTGTTTTCAGTGATTGTCTCTGCTTTCTGAAGCTTTCTCCCACCTCATTTCTGCCTCCTGGCATCCCCGATTTCCTTTAAGTCCAAGCCAAAATTTCACCTTATGCAAGAAGCCTTTCCCAGTCCTCCTTAATCTTAATGCTTTCTCTCTGTTGGTTATCTCCAATTTGTCCAGAATGTATCTTACTAATACATAGTTGTTTTCCTGTTGTCATCTCCCCTCCCTCATTTCCATGAGACTGTGGACTACTTGTGAGCTGAGTCTTTTACCCTTATTTGTAACCCTACTGCTTAGCACAGTGCCTGACACACTGTAAGTAGGTGTTTAACTACTAGTTAATCAACTAACTCCTCAATGACTTTCTAGTCTTTGCCCCTTTCTACTCAATGTGGTAGCTATTTTCTTCCTAGTTTCAAGCCTGTTTCAGAAATACTGATGACCAGTTAGGTCAATCTGCTCAAATGCACACCACATCCCACCCATATACCTGTGCGTGCCCAGATCCATTCTAAAAGTCCCTAACTGGAAATACGCAGTTCTCTGCCTCTGTATTTGTCATTGACTCATGTCCCCTTCACTGAAGCCACAGAAATTCACTGAGGGCTCATAGCAATTTGTAGCGATTTTGGAGTTGTGCTGGTAGAGCGAATGGTGGTGGTGTCAGCTCAGCCTGTTGTCCAGGCGGGCTCCCTGTGTCTTTTTTCAAGCAGTTCTACAAGGATGACATGGGAAACAGAAACAAGGAGAGACAGAGAGAGGCAGATAGAAGGAGAAAGAGAGAGGAGGCATAGAAGCAAAGGAGAAATGAAGACTCAAATCAAGGCAGAGGAAATAAGAGACAGAGAAGGAGAAAGAGAAAAGAAAAAGAGAATAAGTGAAAGGAAGAAAGAAAACTAAAGAAGTAAGAGAAACAAATGAGAAAATTTTAAAATGAGAGAGACCAAAAGATAGAGATGGTGGGGGAGGGGAGCAGGAGGGAGAGAGAGAGAGAGAGAGAGAGAGAGAGAGAGAGAGAGAGAGAGAGAGAGAGAGAGAACTGAGAGTAATGGTGCTTATTTACAAGGCAGAGAATTAGAGATAGGGAGGGAGAGGGAGAAAGGAAATCACAAAGAAATGGAATTAGAGAGGATAAAAGAGAGGGGCAGAAAAAGATTTTTAAAAAGAAAGACTAGAGAGACAGAGAGAATAAAAGAAAACAAGAGGTAGGGAGGTAAAGAGAAATGAAGAGGGAAAGAGGAAAAAAGGAAGAAAGGAGGGAAGGAAGGAGGGAAGACAAGAAGGCGAGAAGGAGAAAAAGAAGAAGGGAAGGACAGAGGAAAGGAAGGAAACAAGGGAATGAGGGAGGGAAAGAAGGAAGAAAAGAGAGGATAAAGAAAGAAGAGACAGAGGGAAATAGAAAGAAACACGCAGAGAAAAATGAGGCTGGCCATTGTGTTTTGGGTCACTATAGGATTTTGTTCCTCCCCAACTTTACTACCTGCCAGAGGGACAGCCAGAGTGAGGTTTGAGAGAGAAGCAGCTTATAAGACAGAAGAGGGCGGAGCGTGGGGCAGAGGACTAAGCACCTCCTTTTCCTTACTCTTACCCCCAGACCTCATCTCTAAGGTCCCAGAGGCTTCGTCTAGCAGGGGAGGGGGTTTGAGGCACATGGAGAGGGCTGAAATGTCGACTTCTGCCGATTGCCACCCTCCCAGCCTGACCCAGCTGCCTCCCTGCCCGTTTCCCTAGTAACTGGCAGTTAGTTCCCCAGCGAAGGCGTCGCCTGCTGTGACAGACAGGCCGCTGTCATTGTCAGCGCACACTCACACTCACTCGCGCACATGCCAATGCTCAGAGCGTGGAGTGGGTGTGTTGCGGGGGGTGGTGGTGGTGAGAGGAGGCACGGGCCGGCTCCAGGGGTAATTAAAACATGTACCATTTAGCCGGAGACAACAATCAGAACTTTAATTACTCACTCCGAGAGTGCGGGAGATGCCTGGGGGGGAGGAGGTGGGTGGGCGCGTAGTGCGTATCTGCTTTCCTCCTTTCCCCTCCATTTGCCCAGCTTGGGTTGGGGAGGTGGGAGGTGGGCCTAGGAAGGGGGGGTGGGGAGAAGGAAAGGGGGAGGAGGGCGAGAACCGGAGGGTGAAACCTGATTGTGTTCATTAAGGCAACACAAAACTGGGAGCCGTAATAATAATTAAATTAATTATAAAAGCAATTTGCTTTTGAAAATTTGATTTGACAGCTTACTAGGGGCTGCACTGATCCAGCCGCCCGCGCTTAAAATAGTCAGAACAAAAACCTACTAGAAGAACCATCAGCTAATTTTAATTAGATGCCAGGATCAGTAAACAAAATTCCCCACCACCCTTTCATTGTGTCTGACTTTGATTTAAGGAGATGTCGGGATTGATTTTTGGAGAGGCCAGAGGAAGTGAAGGTGCTGGTCTGAATGGGAAGGGGCAGCTCTGGGAGCAGGGCCAGGGCCAGGCAGCCTCAACACACCCAGAGGGTGTATTGGGAAGGATCCTTCTGCCCTCCAAGCTCTCTGATGGAAAAGCCCATGTCTCTCCTTTGACTGGGAGGGCTGACTTATTCGACCTTGAGAAAGACATCCAACTTCTGTGTACCTAGGTCAAGGGAGCTCTTATCAACAAGATGGACCACATCAAATCACGGTGATAAACTAGTTGAAAGTTTGGAAGTACTGACAGAAACAGCTGAGTGCTGTCTGAGAGTCAAACAGTATGGTATAGTGGAAATTCCATGAGCCCTAGAGTCAGGAGATCTGAGTATAAGGCCCAACTCTGACTCTTACTGGGCAGTTAGGTGGCAAAAGGGATAGAGTCCAGGGCCTGGAGTCAGGAAGATTCATCTTACTGAGTTCAAAAGTCACTTAATCCTGTTTGCCTCCATTTCCTCATCTATAAAAAGAACTGGAGAAGGAAATGGCAAACCTCTCCAGGATCTTTGCCAATGGGGTCATGAAGAGTGAGATGAGACTACCCAACACAGACTCTTGCTTAGTCGGATAACTGTAACTTTAACAATTAAGACCATGCCCACTTAAAAATAGACTTTGCACTTTGGTCTATTGTATTTACTGAAAGTATAAGAAAATGAAGAGCGACACAGACAAATCTATTTTCTTAAAAGTATAAGAAAATAAAAGACATCTCTGGGTCTTTGCTCATCAGTAAAACATGGATAAAAAATAGTTGCTTTCCATACCTCAAAGAACAGTTCTGAGGTAAGTGACATAGAATCATGAAAGGCAACGTGGTATAATGGATAGAGCCCTAGACTTGGCATGAGATCAGGCATCTCACACTCAGTGCGTCCAAAATGGAATTCATAATTTTTTCTCCAAACCTTTCCCTCTTTCAAACTTCCCTATGAATTAGTTAAGGGCACTACCATCCTCCCAGTCCCCTAGACTTGCAACTTAACTGCCATCCTCCACTCCTCACCCCATTCACTCATTCCAATCTGTTGCCAAGTCATTCCTACCTTGATGACATCTGTCCAATATATGTCCTCTCTCCCCTCATACAGTTGCCATCCTGGTGAAATCCGTACCATGTCATGCATAGACTATTGCAATAGCCTTCTGGTTGGCCTGTCTGTCTCAGTCTCTCCCCAATCTAGTCTAACCTACTTAGCTGCCAAAGTGATCTTCCTAAAGCACAGGTCTGATTAAGTAACTCCTCTTCTCCATAAACTCCAGTGGTTCCCTATTATCAACAGAATCGAATATAGGTCAAAAAATAGGCATTTAAATCCCTTTATAAACAGGTCTTTTTCTATTTTTCCAGACTTCTTATGCTTAACAGAAGTGATATTCAAACCCAGATTTTCTGACTTCAGTCAGTACTCTTTCCAGTGTACCACAGTGCTTTGCGGATATTTGAATTTTTTCTTCTGAGCCTCTCTGATCCCTAACATCCTTAAGAAGCAGTGACTTGTGGCAGCTTTGGATGAAGGTCTGAGGGATTAGAATCTGGCAGGAAATGGGAGTTTTGGTATTGACTCTTGCACTGATTTTCTTAATCCCTCTGACCTCTCCCTTCCTGACATCTTCAACCTTTCTTTCTCTACCAGTTCTTTCTTCCTTCTTCCCTCCCTCCCTTCCTTCCTTTCTTCCTTCCTCTCTTCCTCTCTTAATTTCTTTCTTTCCATTCAAAATCTTTGTTTTCCTCTCTCTCTCTCTCTCTCTCTCTCTCTCTCTCTCTCTCTCTCTCTCTCTCTCTCTCCTCCTTTCTCCACTCTCCTCTCTCTCTCTCCTATCTATCTCTCATCTATCTATAGTCTCCCTTACAGAATAAATCTTCTGGAGGATAAGAACTGCCCTTTCCCATTTATTTTTGTATCTCTAGCACTCAGTACATTGACTGGCACATAGTAAGTGCTTAGATAGTAATGTAGATAGAGCGTTGGGCTTGGAATCAGGAAGAGTTCAAATCCGGCTTCACACTTACTGTCCGTGTGACCCTGGGCAAGTCACTTAACCCTGTTAACTTAGTTCCTCATCTGTAAAATGAACTGGAGAATGAAATGGCAAAGCACTCCAGTATTTTTGCCAAGAAAACCCCAAAATGGAGTCACAAATTGGACACGACTGAACAGCAGCAACAATAAATATTGATTGATTAATTAATGACTCCACCTTGAACTGATTCATTCAGCTTATGCTTTCTTTAACTCTGCTCCAACCTCCACCTTCCCACCCCTGCTTCTTAAAAATACCTTTGAGAATTGGGGGAAGAAGAAAACTAGGGTTGGGTGAGATGCAATCATTCTCCTTGGATAAGGATAAGTATAGGTATATGCAGAATCCTCCTCCCTCTTACCTTAACTAGACTATAACCTCCATGAAGGCAGGAGGGCATGTAAATTTTGTCTGTCTTCCAGTATCTAGCACAGCATTTTGCACAAAGTGATTAATGCATAGTTGTAGAATGAATTTTTTAATTCTAGAGAGACTTTCATACCAGGCTAAAGAACGTTGACTTTCTTTGCTAGGCAATGGGGAGTCAATGGAGGTTTTTGATAAGTGGCATAATGTGATTAGAGCTATGCTTAGGAAGATTTATCTGACAGTATTGACTAAGAGGAGGTAGAGTTTGATGGTGGTGGTGGTAGGAGTTCAGGAGACCAGTCAGGCAGATGGCTCTTACAAAATTTTAGGTTTGTGGTGTCTTTCAAAGGTGAGTTTGAAGTTTTGAACTTGGTTGACTAAGAAAATAATATTACCCTTATTAGGTAGCTAGTGGCACAGTGAACAGAGCAATGAACCTAGAGTTTGAAAGACCTGAATTCAAATCCTGCCCCAAACACTTACCAGCTGTGTGATGCTGGGCAAGTCATTAATTTCTGACTGGCTTAGTTTTCCCAACCATAAAATGGTGATCCTAGCATCTACCTTCCAGGGGCATTATAGGGGTCAAATGAGATACTATTTTTAAAGTTCTCGGCACATTTGTTGTTGTCATTGAGTAGTTGCAGTCATGTCCAACTCTTTGTGACCCCATTTGGGGTTTTCTTGGCAGAGATACGGGAGTGGTTTGCCATTCCCTTCTCCAGTCCATTTTACAGGGAGGCAAACTGAGGTAAACAGGGTTATGTGACATGCCCAGGGTCAGACAGCTAGTCAGTGTCTGATTTGAACTCAGAAAGATGAGTCTTCCCGATCCTAAGCCCAGCGCTCTACCTGTCGCACCACCTACCTGCCCTCTTGGCACATAGTAGATACTTAACAAATGTTTATTCCTTTCCCCCCATTAAGTAAGTTAGGAAAAGAAGCCAGGTTTGGGTGATTTGAGGTACTTGAGAAGAGTTCAGTTTAGTCCTGTGGTTTCCTTATTTGAAATATATACCTGATTTCCTCTTCCTCCCCATTCCCAGTGCCATCACACTAGATCAGGCTTTCATCACTGGCTATCTGGGTTCCAGCAATAGCTTCGTTGATCTTCTTGTCTCTTTTCTCTACCCTTTCTAATTCAGCCTATATACCTCTGCCGTACTAATCCTCCTAAAATATTGCTTTCATTTCACTTCTTTCTTCTTAAGATCCTGCAGTGATCCCCCATTGCCAGCAAAAGAACGTCTGAATTCCTATGTCTAGCTCTCAACTTATACCCCACTGTTGCTCACTGTATGCCCTCTGCTCCAAACATGGATTCCCCTATATCCCCAACACATTGTGGCCAACACCACGCCAGAGGTGGAAAGAGTACTGAACCTATCTGTAGTCAGGATGCTGCAAGCCTGGCTCTGACACTTATTATTTGTATGACTGTAGATAAGTCATTTTCCTTCTCTGATCTTCAGTTTCCTCATTTATAAGATAAGGATAATACTTGTGTTATGTCCTGCACAC